>NC_140505.1:55162975-55878808 GCF_964339955.1 Pipistrellus hanaki | reverse complement strand
GTAATAGTTAAGTTTGCCATTCAGAAAGAGATGACCGGCAATCATAATCTAGTTGCTCTTCGGCAGAGCATGAGGAAGTACATGGATGGGGGTGTTCCGATTCACTCCTTATAACACAGCTGTGAGGGCTACGACAGAATAACACCTAAAGCAAAGGAAAGAACATGGGGAGAGCAGTCATAATTTTTTAACTTCCCATGGTCAGAGATGATTTATGTACTAACGACAATGAAATTAAGAATTGGTAGGCTGTTTTAGGAGCCTTTAATTTTCTAAATGAATGAAAAGATGAATTTATTTTTAAAAAAATAAAGAAAGAAACTCTTTAAAAACCAAACTGAGTCAAATTCGTACAGCCTTGGTACTTACATCCAGGTAACAGTACATCTTAGGTTCAGTGTGTTTCTACACAGTAGCTCTCTACGACAGGTTAAAATAACTCCTTTTCCATAAACGAAAAGAAATGTGATAATTTCACAGCATTTTGTTACCGATCCAGATTTTTCAGCTTCATTTTCAGAGGAGGCACTTCAGTGCGTGTGTACGTGGGTAGGTGATGTTACTGTTACTGTACCCCAGCACTTGGGATCCATCACCTCCTCTGTGCTGCTTTTGCCATTTTCTCAGGCCTTTCCTATCATGCCTGGTGTGGTGGATGTTTGAGGATGGGGCTGCCTCCCCAGCCGCAGTTAGAACTCCTGGCTGTCCTCATCTTTGCATCACCCCCATTCACAGAGCCTGGTATCCAGCAAGCACTCCAGGTGCCTTAATTTATCTGTTCAGATTTCTGGTCCTTGTCTTTTTACTGGTTTTCTAACAAAGAAAAATTGTACTAGATGGGGAAGAAAGACCGAGTTCAACTTAATGAGAAGCCTTAAAAATAGACCACTGAAAGTCGCTCATGTCTTTTTACTTCAAAGTACTTCAATGACCTAAACAGGTAGCTGACTGCAGAGTGTGGCTCTGGTGGGGAGGAGTCTGGCAGGTTGTTAGCAAACCTGTCTGAGAGAAGGAGTAATGACAACAATCCAGGCTCTAGAGAAACCTAAGAAATTAGAATCCCAGCTCCACTGCTTGACTACAACAGGATAGGGGACAAGTGTTGTAACCTTCCAAGGGATTTACAGATGTGGCTAAAATGTGGAAGCACTAGCAGAGCTGAGCACTGTGCATGGGACCTGGCAGGTCCTCAGGAAGTATCAGCTCACACCCACCTACAGTCTCCATGTCTGTTTAGGGCATGCTGTCCTCCTCACCACACACACCTGTTATCTTCAAAGTCTCCCCTTCCCCTCCCCTCACGCCCAATCAGACATCTGCTGCTCCAATGTTCCCCACATACCTTCCCTTCTGAGCATGGGGCTGCTACATCAGGGAAATTTCCAACTGCTTTAGGGCCATAGAGGATGGAATTCTACCTGCCTAGGAAGGAGGGTGGTCAGAGACCTTCAGGGACAAGGTGACACTGAATGAGTTTCAACAAATAAATAGTTCACCCACTAAAGAAGCAAAAAGAAAGGGGGCATTTAGGCAGGCCATTGCAGGTAGGAGAAAGAATGGGCTCTGTACAGTTAGGCATATCTGGAGATTTGTTCATTTGTATGGCGGAGGAATGGGGGGTGGGGGGAGGGGGAAGTAGGGGGAAGGGCCAGCAAACGATGTTAAATACATGAACAGGATGAGAGGGGCCTTGCACGCCCAGCTTAGGAAGGTGTCCCCAAACCGCCTGGCCACAAGAGACAGCTCCTACTGTATTCCTTTGTCATTGTGCTTGTGCCTTTATTATAGGGTTTTGCACACGTGGCCTTTGTTATGACTATTTTGATGAGTCTTACCAAGTACACTCATGGACAAGTTCATTGATGATGGGGTCTATGTCTCTTTCTGTCATTTTCAAGAAGAAAATCTATAGTGTCTTAGCCATGGGCAGTTCTCAATATATATTTGTCTTGTTGAATTTGTCTATGAATGGGTCCTTTTGAATGAGACACTATGCTTTACTATTTTAAGTATATTCTTTAAAAGATTATTGACATTACTATTTTATAATATTAAAATGATGATAAAAGGGCCTATTAAATAACAGTTAGCTTTATTCCAACTTTTTTTTAAATATATAAATTTTAAATTAGTAGAGTCTGATGTAAAGAGATAGGTGATTGTGATGCGTATTTACTACATGATCCAAACTTTTTTTTTGTCTTGAACCTATTGCTCACAACAATAACATATGTATGTCCATAACAGTATCCATACATATACAATTTCAATTCAACAAATGTTATTGAGCACCTACAATGTATTAATCATTGTACTTACTGGGGATATACAAATGTGTCCCCTGTGGTAATTATGTAACAACTTGGCATGTTTATGTTTAAAATTAAAAAAGAAACAGAAGACCTGAGATTCATAGAACAGCTTGTCTAAGTTCACCAACCAGTGAGGAACCAAAGACAGATTCAGACTTTTGTCTCCTGACTTCAGATTTGGTGCTACTTCTTTTCTAGTTCTCTATTTCTCAACAGTTACCAACATGGCTTATACCTATGAGGACTTACAAACAACTTATGAGAAGATGATTTTTACTTGAAAAAAAAATGTCAGCTTGCTCTTAAGCGATTAATTATCTTGACATCACTAAGCCCTATGCTTTATCTAACAATGAATCTAGACAGAGGCTCTGATGTGGGGCTTTATATGTGAGGAGTTATTTAATTAATGAAGATAGATGTGAAAGCAGAGGTAGCACACTACCACCGAAGGTAAGATTAGCGACCGCAGTCTTGTGAGCTAAAGGCCACCACGATGCATAGCTGTCACAAAACACATGCTTTTCTTTATAGAAATATCATCAAACCATTTCAGGATCTCATCCAGTAAAATAAGTTGTCAAATTAGAAGCAAGAAATATAGGAAGAGCAATAAGAAGGAATGAGGCAAATAAAAAAAGTCAAAAAGGCTGGGGTCTGTAAGCATTCAAGATTGATGAGTGTATGCTTGTATGTGTGCATTCCAAATACATACACATTATTAGATATTAATTATAGCGTATGGTATTAATTACAAAGGCTTCATTCCTCGAGGGAAGAGCTAAATACTGCATCATTTCATTCATTTGTAAAAGTAGGAAAGGACAAATTTTAGAGATTTTTAATTCAAAATTGGTTCATATATTAAAAGCATCTTTGAAAGTTAAAGTCCTTGACATGTAAAATTCATATCTGAATAATTTTTGATAAATATAGATAAGAAATGTGACTTCTTTATGTTTACTAATTTTAAAATTTAAGTAAGGAATTATAAAGGAATATTAGATAAGATTGGCAAAATAAGCCTTATAAGTTTATTAGAAAACAGGCTATTATGTTGGAATATAAAATATTTCCAGATCCATTTGGAACTAAATATTTGAATATGTTGCAATTACTTTCTTAAAATTCTGGTTTAAATTTTATCTTTCTCCTGCTTTTTCCTTGTTCATCACTAAACTGTGAAATCTGCAGGTCACTGACACTCGCCTCATGTCATGCAGACCGCTAGAGGGTTCTAGTTTCCTCTTTTCCAGGCCCTTGGAGACTAGACCTGGCCAACCTCTGGTGCGAGTGCGCCATCTAGTGGCTTTGAAATCATTGCTGTCTGAGTGCAATTTACTTATTGTACCGCCTGTTAGAAAATACCGTGGCATATATTTTTAGAAAATATTAAGAATTCTAAACAAAAATGTCAAATTCATGAAAATATTTTTTCTAAAATTTATACTTAAATCATTTAATAATGACTTTAGTTATTAAACTGAAACGAGAGAAATTCACAGTACACAGTAGTTGTGTATAGCCCAGATTTAAATGACCATTCATTTACATATACTGCATATTTATTTAAATGCACTGTACACTGCTTCATGGAGATAAATCACACACAATTTAGACCAGTGAATAGGAACAATTACCTGTTGACAATCACATGTGTGTGTGTGATATTGCTTATATGTATACATACATACATATATATATATATATATATATATATATATATATATATATATATATATATATATAAACATATATATTTGTCTCCCCCCCAGCCTAATTTTTAACAGGCCTTAAACAATTTACTACTTGTAGGTGTTAAGGCATTTGAAATATTTGATCAAATCTTTATGCCATTATTTAAATTACACATTTACAAAATAATCCTTATTTTTCTTTTCAAAAGGCATTCTTCAGAATTTTTTAACTCTAACTTCCTTGCTAATACAGTGGTGCCTCGCATAACGAACGCCTCGCACAGCGAACTTTGGACAGGTTTTTCATGAAACCATCGGCCAAAAAGCAGAAAATGGATGAAGATGTGCAAGATTCAGTAGACTCTACTTAGTCTGTCTTAAAATTAAAAAAATGTGTGTTTTTTTTAAAAAAAAAATTATGTTTTTAGATGTATCTAAATAAAAATATGTCATCTTAGCATATTTTTTTTATGTCATCTTAGCATATTTTATTCTACAGAACGAATTATTTTTTTTAACATGTATTGTTATGGGAAAACGATTTTCACATAACGAACTTTTCGCATAACAAGCTTGCTCCTGGAACGAATTAAGTTCGTTGTGTGAGGCACCACTGTATATAGAAAATGTTCCTCTTTCACATTCTTACAAGTGATTCATTTGCTGTCTAAGTCCTAAATAGAGGACTTGATCATGTACACGTAAAGCAAAAGAACAATGTTAAAGGTAAAATTACTGTGACTTGCTCAAAGAAAGCTTCTCATTGCTAGTTGCTTATCTCCTGTAGCATGAGTAGTTCTCATAAGTCATCTTTATAATCCCAAACTTCACATTATTATCAGTCACACACAAATAACTTGCTCAATATGACTGAAGCAAAGGGAAGGCTAAGAAGATATTTATTAAAAGCAAAGCCAACCGAATCCCAACAGAACCTGTGCTGATTTCATTTTGAACATGAAGTTATGAAATCTTACAAATAATTGTAAATCAGGAATCAGTATGGGCTCACTTTGAACCAGTGGCAGCAAATAAACCAAATGTCATTCTTTCTTTTGAAAAATACCGTGCTTTGATTGATAGGTTAGAAACTACACCTTGCACAATGTCACTCTGCTAAGATGAATGAATTTGGTATATGGGTTATAGCAGGAATTTCACATAGATTTTTTTAATGTAGCTGAGGGATCAAGAACTACGGATTAGCCGAAACCGGTTTGGCTCAATGGATAGAGCGTCAGCTTGGGGACAGAAGGGTCCTGGGTTCGATTCCGGTCAGGGGCATATACCTTAGTTGTAGGCATATCCCCAGTGTGGGGTGTGCAAGAGGCAGCTGATCGATGACTCTCTCTCATTGATGTTTCTAACTCTCTATCTCTCTCCCTTCCTCTCTGTACAAAATCAATAAAATATATATTTTTTTTAAAAAGAACTATGGATTAGAGGTCAGAAAATTAGGTGAACTTTTAATTACTGATTAATGAATTAAGACCCATATTGATAGAAGTTTCTAGGATCAGCTCTCATAGTTTTTTCTTTGAACCTGTCCTACTCAATATCTGGTGAAAATAGAGAAGCTGGAGGAGAGATATACTATACTAACAGCAAGTTAGATGGGAAGAGAGTTATTTTAATTTAATAGAATAATTGGTCCAAATCAGTAAAATGGATATAGGATAACTATCTCCTAGACTTGAAGGAGTATGTGCAGCCTTCACAGTAATGATGCTGGCTTGTGTCTCCTACAGGAAATCATCCAGACTATGGCTACACACACCCAGGGAGAGGAAACCTACTAAGGCACACCTTGCTTTACTGCGTTTTGCTTCATTGTGATTCACAGGTGTTAACGCCTTTTTTTTTTTTTTAATTGATTTTTTTACAGAGAGGAAGGGAGAGGAATAGAGAGTTAGGAACATCGATGAGAAAATAACATCAATCAGCTACCTCCTGCACCCTCCCTCCCCGAACTGGGGATATGCCCACAACCAAGGTTCATGCCCTTGACTGGAATCTAGCCTGGGACCCTTCAGTCTGCAAGCTGACACTCTATTCACTGAGCCAAACCAGTCAGGGCTTTTTTTTTTTTTTTTTTTTTTTTTTTGTAATAAATCGAAGACAAGACTCTCCATCAATAAAAATATTATGACTCACTTTATTGTGGTGGTCTGGAACTGAACCTGCAATATCTCTGTGAGGTATACGTGTAGTTCCAAAGGAGTCATCAGTTGAGGGATGGGGTCCAACTAAAAACTGCATGTTTAGGTTTAAAAGAAATCAGTTACAGGTACAGGGGATGGACAAGGTCTAGTTTTCATCAGTTTTTTTTTTTTTTTAATTTAGATGATCAAACAGAAAATCAACTGTTAAAAGACTTAACATGATCTTTGACTCTATTAAGAGATGTCCATTAACAACACCCGTTCCCTCGATCTGTGGTGTGGAAGACTGAAAAAGACAGTGATGACTTAGGTTACATCTAGAAAAATGTGGCTGAGAGAACTGAGGGTGTCTGGAGAAATGAAGGTGCCAGTGGTTCATGCCAGTGTTATGAGGAGCACCAGGGCCAGGAAGTGAAAATTACAGGGTGATCATTGGAGTTAGCCCAGACAAGGGACCCAGAGCCAAACACCACCGTAAGGAACAATTCAACATGGCAAGAGAGGGGATGGCAAGGGTACAAACTTATAACTAGGAGGTAAATAAGTTCTGAAGATCTAATGCACAGCATGGCGATTATAGTAAACAAATTGTTCTCCCTACAAAAAAAGAAATGATAATTATGTGACATCATACAGTTGTTAGCTAAGCTATGGGAGTAATCTTATTGCAATATGTAAGTGTATCAAGTCAATACATTGTACACCTTAGACTTATACAATGTTGTGTGTCCATTATGTCTCACTTAAAAAACACAAATTATTAGTCTAGTTATTAGCTCTTTACTGATTTTAAACCCAAGTATTTAATTATACAAAGAATCTGCCCTCAGAAATGTCACCAAACTTATTTTGCATAAGAATAAGCTCTCTGACACTCAAAAATGTGTGAGGAGAGATGGGAAAATGATGGCTGTGTGCACATTTCTCGATCAGGAACCACACTTGAACACACAGGAGATGATGGCAGCGGCAGCAACAGGGGTGAAGGTCAAATCAAAGGTGTCCGAGTGTGCAGAAAGCAGCACAGCAGTCACCCGATCTCTGTGAGAGAGGACACCCACGGGATGGGATCCCCCTCGTAAGGAAACAAACTACATTCTGAACCACTTGGACCTCAGAAGTCTATGACTTCATGTTACCAGTAAGCCAAGCTAATTAATTCCACTTCAGCATGCATGGTTTACATTGCTTTGAATTACAATGCATACATCATGTCTGCCCTACTTCCCACAGTACATGGTAAAAACTTGTAATCTTGTAATGCATGTAGTTCTATCCCTTAATAGTACCCAATTAAACCTTTTCCTCTCTGTCACTGTCCATCACTTGGATAAATGGAATAGAGGTGTCTGTGTGAGAATGAGGCTGATATGTATTTTAGAAAGTTTAAGGAAAGGAAGAATAATTTGAAATATATGATGACTAACTGAAGAAAGGTCATTCTTTTATTATTTAAGCAGGAATGATCCCATAAAGGTAATATGACTTGATCATACTATAATTTTGTTCACTATCTAGCGATAGAGTAAAACATGTTACTCATTTTCATGTCTCTATACTCGTTCTTTGCCTCAATGTTAAAGAAACTGATTCAAAAATAGTACCTAAGAAAGAAAAGAAAACTTTTGGGGAAGCTCAGGATCAATGGAGAGAGAGGAAACTAAAACTCAGTGGAAAAGCAGAAGGTATTGGAGGCAGGGAAGAAAGAGGGAGGAGGGAATTTGCAAAATGTGTTGATTATTTTGTAAGTATTAAAAGCATAATGCATTAAATGAGCAAAAAAGTCAACTCCTGATCTTATAATGCTTTTGTGACTTCAGGCAAACCTCCTCCTCTGCCATCACGTCATCACCCCCCTGCCCCCTCCTCAGCCCCCCCCCCCCCCACACACACACACACAGGATCCCTGCTTCCACGTGAGGAGGCATGGGGCAGTCTCTGGAAAGGACCTTTGGAAATGTCTCTTATAAGAACGTGGCTCAAGAATGGCAAAGGATGATTCTGAATGATTTTACTACCTCGGCTGGGAAACGGTTAATATAGTATGGTTATTTATTTTTATTTTTTGTTAATCCTCACCTGAGGATACCTTTTCCATTACTTTGTAGAGACACAGAAGAAATAACTTCCTTGGTTGCTAAAGTTCACTAAGACTTAAGCCTTTTTGAACGGAGGGAGGAAAAGCATTCTGCTCAGAAAGGACCCGAACTGAAGAAATACCTGCGGTGACACCATCCAGCACCCTCGTGGCTCCGGAGTCCGGAGGGGAGCAGCTGGCCCTTCTGGACGCTGCCTGACCCTCCGGCGGGAAGCCCTGCGGAGTGTACCTGTGTGTGTCCTCCGATGAGCCTTCAGGTGGGAACTTTTTGTGTACACTTTGTTGCATCCCTCAAAATCACATCTGTGAATCCGCCGCTTTCTGGAGTCTGGGGATTCAGACCGTCTCTGGCGTCTTGTGCTCTCAATACTAAATGGTGAAATGGAACTGGAAAGGGAAAACATGGAGTTAATCAGTGAGAAACACAGCAGTCTGTCTTGGTCCTCGTGGCAGGAGACCTTAGTCTCACAGTCTAAGCTTCACACAGATGCAAGGCCCCGGTCCGCGTTTCCCAGACATGTGTCATTTCTCAGTCTCAAAGGCAGGCCGTTTGATCTGTTTCTGGTGAAGCACTCCTAGGGAGCTAAAGACATACTTAAAACAACATCAAGACAAAAACAAAACCTAAATGAAAGCAGTGGCAGCTGAGTTGATCCTCATTATCGAATAAGAAGCAAGCTGGTGGTGTTCCAATTATACCTTAAAATTGTGAACTTCAGAATACGCTTATAGAGAATATTCTAGGAAATCCTGCTATAGACAAGTGACAAAAATGAAGGCATTTGGTAAGTAGCACGAGGGTCTGAACTGCATGTGACAACAGAGAAAACCATGTAAAATCACAATGTACATTTCAAAACAAGTGAGGTCGGGCTGAGAGAAGTACATCCTATGTCAATTACGTGACTCATGACAAGCTATTTCTGTTCGGTAAAATGCACCTGACATTTAACTTCTACAGTCGGTGGTTTTCCACGGTGAGGAATAAAGTTCATTGTATTTAAAGATTAGCTGTACCAACATTAAGGAAAAAAAAAAAGTTTAACTATGAAATTTGGCCCCAACTTGCACGATGTTTAATCTTAATGCCGTGGTAGAAAAACAGGATTAGCTTGTAATGTCAGGTAATTGATTAACATGCACTTCTTCAAACCTTAATCTCTTTTGATTGCGATAGAAATGAAGAACGTGACTCATTTTTTTTTCATTGTTCATGAAGTTTAAAAAAATTATAGTGAAATAGAATTAAATGTTTGCTATACTACACCATACTTCTGCTATAAAAAATTTACCACTGTTGATATTTTGACATATTTTCTTCCCATTTTCCCATGTGTTGATGCTTTAAAAATGTATTTTGTATTAATAAATCACTTTTAAAATAAAACCCTGTACATTATAGTTAGAGATAAATCTCACGTCTTCCATAATCAACCTGATCCCCTCTCCTCCTCTATCATCAATTTTCTTTAAATCCCTCCGAATTCCTTTAAAGTATGCTTACTTATCCATATTTGCATTCATTAAAACTCAGTGTTTTTATGGTTTTTAAGAGGTAAAATAATATACTGTTCACATTATTCTGAAAATGGGTTTTCACTCAACATTAAGCATTCAAGATCCATCCATGTTGATACAAATACCACATTTTATTTATTTGAAGTGCTATGTATCATGACTGATTTTAAGATGATTTTTTCAATATTTTAATGTTACCAAAATTAGGGTTCTTAAAATTAGTAGCTTATCATCATTTAACTGACATGCCATTTTTTCTTTATTAATGGTACATAACCAATGGTACATTTTTCAATAGATGACATTTTAACTTAGGTCAGGGGTTGGTAAACTTTTTCTGTAAAGAGATAGATAGCAAATATTTGATTTGCATTTTAAGAGCCAAACAGTCTATGCTGTAACAAATCAACCCTGAAATTATAGCATGAACGTAGCTATGGACAAAATATAAACAAATGAGTATGCTATGTTCCAGTAAAACTTTATTTAAAAATAAAGAGTGGTTTGTATTGGTCCATAGGCTTTAATTGGTCCATAGGCTTTAATTCACCTAACTTGGGTGAAATATGATAATAGTCTAATGCATATTCATTCCAGATATTTATTTATTTATTTATTTATTTATTTATTTATTTATTTTTTGTTAACTCTCACACAGGGATATTTTCCATTGACTTTTAGAGAGAGTGGAAAGGAGGGGGAGAGACAGATATAGAGAAATATCGATGTGAGAGAGACACATCGATTGGTTGTCTACTGCATGCACCCTGACAGGGGTTGGGGACCAAGCCTATAACCAAGGTACCTGTCCTTGATCAGAATTGAACTCCTGATCCTTCTAAGAGCCAATGCTCTAACCACTGAAGAAACTGGCTAGGGCTATTCAAGAATTTTAAAATCCACTTCCAAAATGATGGACATAAGATTCCTTTATTTATTTATTTATTTATTTATTTATTTATATTTATTGTTGAAAGTATTACATACATCCCCCCCCTTTAAAAAAAAATATATATTTTATTGATTTTTTACAGAGAGGAAGGGAGAGAGATGGAGAGCCAGAAACGTCGATGAGAGAGAAACATTGACCAGCCGCCTCCTGCACATCCCCCACCGGGGACGTGCCCGCAACCAATGTACATGCTCTTGACCGGAATCGAACCCAGGACCTTTCAGTCCGCAGACCGACGCTCTACCACTGAGCCAAATCGGTTTCGGCCATATGTCCTCCTTTATTCCCACTGACCCCCTGCACTCTGCATCTGTCATCCCCCAAGGCCTTCACCACACTATTGTCTGTGTCCATGGGTTATGCATATATGCATATGTTTTTTAGTTAATCTCTCCCCGCCAACTGACCCACCCCCACCTGCCTTCTGAGATTCATCAGCCTGTTCCATGCTTCTACGTCTCTGGATCAATTTTGTTCATCAATTTATTTTTGTTCATTAGATTCTACATATGAATGAAATCATGAAATACTTGTTTTTGCCTGACTGACTTATTTCCCTTAGCAGAATACTCTTCAGGTGCCTCCATGCTGTTAGGTTATATCTAACATTTAAGTATAACATTGCTCCAATCAACTTTTTAAGTTTATTTTTTCTAAAATACTTTAATGATTTTTAGAGAGGAATGGAGAGGGAGAAAGAGAGAGACATTGATGTGAGATCAACAGCTATTGGCTGTCTCCTGCACACCCCCTCCCTGGGATCAGAGCCTGCAACCTGGGCATGTACCCTGACGGGGAATGGACCTGGCAACCTTACAGTACACTGGGTGATGCCAACTAACTCAACCACACTGGTTAGGGTCAAACTGTTTTTAAATGTCTCCTTCTACACATGTGCCTTTCAAGTTTTCAATATATCATTTTACTTGTAATAGGATTCTGTAGCCAAAGCTTTATATTATTAGGTAAATTAAAATATAAGTGATGTGTATCTACTTAAACAGTTTTATATAACATCTCTATCAGTAGAATGAAAAAAAGAATAAGAGTTATCTAAGCCATTTTTTCCAGTCTTCTTATCAGTCAGTGTGGATTTGTGGTTTTCTACATAAGTGACTCAGCTGCAGGGATTGGAGCTTATTGTGAAAAGAGTCAAAATGATGTGACTGGCATGCTCATAAAAGAACAGCATTAGTCAGTCCTGACAAGGGTGTGGTTCTTGTGCACAAATAAGATTTATGTGTGAAAGTAGGGCAACATTTCCTGAATATCTAGTCATGGCAATAAATATGGATCTTGGTACTAGGGACCTCAGAAACAGAAACTTTTGTGTTGTGATGTTTGGATCTTCTAAATTGAGAAAATAATATGGTATTTGTTTCCTTCAAATTATAACTTAGAGTCTATAATAAGAGCACTTTTTTTGTACACTACTTTATATATAGTAATTAGAGGCCCAATGCATGAAAATTTGTGTAAGAGTAGGCCTTCCTTTCCCTGACTTCGGACACTGGCTTCCCTCTGGTACTTGGGACCTGGGCTGCTTACCTCCTCCAAATTTTGTGCACTGGGCCTCTAGTATATCTATAATAATAAAAGCATAACATGCAAATTGATCGAACGACCGAACAGCAGAACAACTGTCCGGATAACCACACTATGACACGCACTGGCACCAGGCCAGCCAAGGTGTGTGCAGTGCCATTGGTCGGTGAGGAGGGGGCGGGGGGACCTCCTGCCATTGCCTCATATTGCCCTGCAGAGGGAGGCCCAGAACACCAGCTGGTGGGGTGAATGATCGGGTGGTGGGGGGCTTTTTGATTGCCCCAAAGAGGGTGACCCAGGTCATCCTCTGCAAGGTGATTGATCGTGGAGCCCCAGCCAGGTGGGCAGGGCCTCCCGCTGCTGGGTGACCGATTACAGAGCCTGCGATTGATCGGCCCATAGAGGGAGGCCCAGGCCAGCCAAGCGATTGCACCCCATGCCTACTGCCCACAGAGGGAGGTGACCGGTGCCAGGAGAGGGGAGGGGAGGGCAGTGCTGCACAGATGGAAAGCAGTGGCAGCGGCAGGGGTGGGCCAGCTTCCTGCAGCTGTGGGAAGGAAAGCCCCGATAGACCCCAATGGCCAGCCAGGCTGAGGGTCTCTGCCGGAGGGGTCCCAGAGAGCAGGCAGCCTGGGCTGAAGTGCACCAATGTTGTGCACCAAGCCTCTCGTTCAATAATATTGTAATAACTATTTACCATGTGAGATGAGTGGTAGTTTTATCAGGGTGATCACTTCTTAAGCTATATAAATGTCTAATCACTGCTTTAAACACCTGAAAGCAATATAGTATTGTGCACATTAACTGTAATTGAAAAATATTAATAAAAAACACACAAAATTTAAAACACCCCATATGTACATGAGTATTTCAGTTCTCTGCTCTAAGTTCAAGAGAAGGGCACTTTAAAGCATCGTTTATAGTTGAAATTCTCAGTGGGAGGCCATTGAGATCCCTCTGAACATGCATAGGATGCTGGTGAATAAAATAAGAACCTTCCCTTTGACTCTGGTTAGCATCTAGGTAAGTAGTAAAGGGTGAAGGAATGATCCTTCCTCTCAGCAATTGTCATCCTGTCCTGTCTCACCAGGGGGCTCAGAAGCAAGGGTGCTTGGTGACAGAATAGCTATAATGACACTTTAGGTGCTTCTATTCTGCCCGCCCAAGTTTTCTAGGCAATATTCTCTTCGTTAAAAGGCACTTAAGAGATCCTCAACTGCATGGAAACTGACTTCTGTGCTTCAAAAGCTGGCCTGGTTCTAAAGCATGGGATATGCAGGTAAGTACTGCCTATGCTGGCATAGGAATCTTCCAGTAATCCGTAGTCATAAGCTTGGTATGATGAAAACGACGGAGGGAAACAGGGCTGGTGTGTTCCCAGAAAGTGTACTAAACATTTCTTTATGGTTCAAAGAAACAATAACTAAAGACCCACTGCCTTCCCCAGAAGGTTAGACCATTTAGAATGGCGAAGGAACGCCTGAGGGGGCCTCCTAGGCACTGAGTGGGCGATAATTAGATCTAGAGAGAACAAATGAGTGAATCATGACTTCGGTTGCACAATAGTCCCAGTTGGAATGGCAGGTTAAATTAGAATTAAACCCAGAGAGGCTTGAAAAGTCACATCCAGGAACAGCTCAACTTAAATAGAAGGCACCGCATGACTGCCATGAAAGAAATTAAGGTTAACTGTAATCAGACGATAATGAAAGACCATTTGTCACCTGTGACCTTAGTGGGATGGGATGCCCTTCACTGAAATTGGAGTTTCTGTAAGAGTTAGAAAAAAAAAAAAAAAGTCGGGACATTCTTTTAAGGCCAGGAATAGGGCACACACATCACAAATTTTAAAACCAGAGCAGAAAACAGTGGGACAGAAGGTACACTCATAGATGCACATAAACAATCTCAACAGAACTGGGAACATGCTTGAGGATGACAATGACACCTGACATTCAGAGAATGCGCACCAAGGGCCAGGCACAGCTCTCAGAGCTCTAAGATTCAAACAAATCTCCGAGGCTGTGATCACCATCCCTGCTTCACAGACGAGGAAATGGAGGCACAGAGAGGTGAAGGCCAAGGCCAAAACAAATAGGTGGCCACTCCGAGATCTATTTGAACCCAAGTACTTGACTGTAGACCCCAATCTCAGTTATTGCATTCTCCTGACTCAGACAGATACGCGGGAGATAAACCAGCATCTGATAAAATAGGAAGAAGTATGGAAATAATCTGGATCATTTCATTTTTCCCTCTAACCCAATTATAGAAAGCAACAGCCCATAAAAGCATTTGAAAAGTACCCTGCTAGAAGAAGGCATATATATAATTTTTCCTCTTGATAATTTTAAGGTGAACTGGTTCACAAATACTGCCAGTGGCGTTAGGTACTCAGGATAATTATTTAATACTAATCTACCTATGGAAATACTTTCTTAAGGTTGTTGTAAAATATATATATTTAAAACCAGGGAAATACATGTTTTTAGAAGGCAGAGTTGGGCATTGCTGTGCATCTGTCTTCCTTCACCATCAACGGCACTGGACTAGTTTCTTCCCTGCAATGCCAGTCAATGACAAATGTACCAAAAAGGATTCTAAGTTGTCTGCACAATGGAAGTGCCTTAAAGGGAGGGGGCCATTCAGTTTTAAGATGTATATTTAGAACTCTTTTCCAAAGTTCATTTAAAAGTTATTTTGAATAAAACATTGAATATCACCTACTGGAATTCTGAATTAGCGGCTGACATGTACATTAAGAACCACTTCCTTGCTAGTAAATCAAACACCACAGTGGGAATAAAATATCAAGGCCACACGTCAAAAAAGGAAGAAAAAAAAAAAAAAGAGTGAATGAGACTTTCACTTAACCAGAAGTTCCCTTTTTGGAACTTCCCTTTTTGGAACTAGAGTTTCTATTCCTGTGGACAAGCCAGACTTTTTTTTTTTTCTTTCTTTCTTTTTTTTTTTTTTCTTTCTTTCTTTGCAGGCATTCTCTTAGCCAGCAGATGGCTCTCGGATGCAGGGATCCTTGAACTTACCTTCCATACAATAACAGACTCTACCTAGCTCCCATCAAAGCACGTCAATTTCTTTTCTGACATTAATTGGGGAAAAGGTGCCATTTAAACACACTCCCTATCTCATCCCAGAAGCTACCTTCCAAGGCAGTGCGGACTCACCCGCATGGAGTCCGCTTCCATTCCCAGCTGCAAACTCCTGGAAAACTACTTTTGAACAGATTGAAATTGTAAGATTAGTAGCTGCCAACCTTTCCAGGAGCTGTGATAAAGCATTCTACCACTTCACGTTCTAATGTAGACTCAATAAAAATGAAGTGATTTTCAAAAACCTATAAACCAAGCCTATACCTTTGCCAACATGTGTCAAAAAGCTCATTATTAGCATATATTCAGCTAGAACTTGGCACATTTTTCATATGAACAAACTATGTATTTCTAATTATTGTTTTATTTTAATAAAAAATCCACTAATTAAAAGATAATTGGTTTACAACTGAGTCTGTTTTGGGGTGAGCCTGTAGATAGATTCACAGTATATCATGATTCCACTTAAATATAACAGCTACTACCCTGTTTCCCCGAAAACAAGGCAGTGTCTTATATTATTTTTTTCTCCCAAAGTTGCGCTAGGTCTTATTTTTAGGGGATGTCTTATCTTTCTATGCGCTAGGTCTTATTTTCAGAGTATGTCTTATTTTTGGGGAAACACGGTACTAAGTATTTTCCGTCACTTTATAGACTATTACAATACTCAAAATTGTTCCAGGCCTAAATTTCTGTTCTTTTCTTGTTCTGATATTAGCATGTAAAATCATAAGCTGTACTAAGCTACAGGTTTAAAGACAAAAAAAAAAAATGGCATTAGCTGAGATTGCTTTTATTAACTTTATGATGAATTTAGATGATACATTGAGAGAGGATTGTTTGCTAACCAAAAGATCCATTTCAGATATGCAGTACCTATTGAAATTTGCTACTTTTGGGCAGAAAACTATATGCATTTCAAAGACTTTACCCCATAAAATCAATGCATAATTTAGGGAGAAACAGGGGCTCTGAAACAAGAGTGGATTTCTGAAATAAACTGGACATTAAGCAGAAGGCACATAACTTACTGAACTTTCCCACAGAATTTCTTCAGAGGACATTGGGATTTGGATTATTGTTTATGCCAGGAGTTGTAGCTTCATGGATTATTTGAATCATAAAAAGCCTTTCTAGGTCCAAACAGGATTATTTTAATTTGAATGCCTTCGAGGAAGGCCCTGTTCTCCCGGGCTGGCCTGAGTGCAATCACTGTCCACTGCCTTAAAAGGCAGCGCTTTACATTTACCTTACTGGGGTGGCCCTTGAACCCATCTCATTTTGAGACTTGCTAGAACTGTGATAAGTTAGAAAAATGAGCTCTCCTTATTTCATTAAAGATAAACTTTAAAATCCTCAAGAATGAAGACAGTTTTACGCATGCCTCTCTAGGAATTGGCCTTCACACTGCTTGAAAGTGTAAAGGACAGGAAAGGGAAGAAGTAGCCTGGGGAACAGGGTCACCCTCATGAGGTCTTGACCAAGTGCATTCACCGAAGTCTCACTCTCCCAGGGCTCTAGGCAGAATGTGATATAAAGGGGTTAACTTTTCCATGTCAGAAGGATCTTATTATAAGGCAGATTCACTAATAAGGTAGTCATATAAATGTCATCCTAGTGAGGACAGTACATAATAAGACTGTGTTTTAAATATTAAAATATATATATATGAAATGTTCCGACTATGCAGTTCTAATGAGATTCTGTAATGTAACCATAAATAAACTTTGGAAGTGACCATCAAAACAGGCCTCTGTCTACTTTATGCTGATCATTAAGCAGGTCTATGTTACACCAGAGATGTGTTCTGTTAAAGAGCACTGGAATTAGATCAGTTAACTATCTGCTACTTAGGTGTATATAAATTATTAAAAGAGATTTTACTGCTTGTATGGGGAATACATTCATAACAAGACCAAGTAAAACTCACTGGTAATATTCCACTTGAGTTTTTGTTGGCCAAAGGGGTGATTTGGTGCCTTAAATAGCCATTTCTCAAAATGTGCACATATTTGAATTTTGAAGACAAATAAACATCTTCCCATATATTGGAGAAAACACTTTATCCATTTTTTACTTTCCTTCTTGAAAATTTCAACTTTTGAACACTTTGCCAAATTAAGGCTGTAAAAGTAACAAGGTAAATCAATGTTATCCAAATTCATATTTAAAGGACATTTAGCAGATGAGGAAACTGAGGTTCAGAACGTTAATTAAATTAGTCACTGTGCCACGGGTGAAGTAGCAGAGGTGACGCCAGCTGCCGTTTCCTGACCCCTCGAACCAGAACTTTTCTACTCTCTATTGAGGTTGAAGAAAGGTCAGTGTTATAATTTTCACTTAGGAAGAACATATGCATTTTTAATTATGAAGGAAAATCTGCTTGGCAACTGATTTTTTTTTTTTTTTTTTAAATCAAATCGTGAGAACTGAAATTCCTACCCTATTTCCTTTTTTTGCTTTGGCTGCCAGGAGACTTGGCCACAAATAGCCTAAGATTTGCTAAGTTTATTTTCCACTCGAACTCTCAATTGCAAACTATTTAATTTTAAAATAGTAATTTTTAAATGTATATCCTATGCAATTATTTCTGAACTACAGAAAGTATTACTGATAAGGAAAAAAACAAAACCTACAAGAATATTCTGCTCTTAAAGGTGTTGAAAATTTATGTGAGATTTAAATCTGGGTTTTAATGAAGACTTCTACATTAAAGTTTTGTGATTAGTAAGCTCATATTATTGTCTTTAAGGAAAAAACCCACGAAAATCCTAGTTTTTGTAGCTGTTCCTGTAGGAAAAGCATAAGCTATAATCTGCAAATCTAGACATGAATTATAGCTTCTTACAATTTATCAGCTATGGCATTTTGGACATTTAATCTCTTTGATTTTCAGATTTTTTGTGTTTCAAATGTGGAGGTGCAGGGAAATTAGCCTACGGTAATATAAACCTGACTGTCACTCAATGTCCAATATATCTCCAATACTTCTTCAACTTTGGCTCCTTCTTCCCTCTCTTTTGGTTAATAACTTTATAAAGATATAATTCACATACCATAAAATTGACCCTATAAATTGTACAACTCAGTATCATTTATTATATTCACAATGTTGTACAACCATCACCTCTATCTAGTTTCAAAATATTTTCATCACCCAAAGGAAACTCAATTCTCATTAGTGGTCATTCCACCTTCCCTTGGCCTTAGGCAACTGTTAATATACCTTCTGTCTCTATGGGTAAGCTTATTTTGTATATTTACTAAAAATAGAATCATACAAATATGTGGCTTTTGTTTCCAACTTCTTGCATTTGGTGTAAAGTTTTCAAGGTTCATCCAAATTGTAGCATGCATTGATATTTCATTCCACTTTATAGCTGAATGATATTCTATTGCATTGATGCCACTTTTATTCATTAGTTGATGGACATTTGGGTTGATTCCACTCTTTGGCTATTATGTTAATGCTGCTATGAACATTTGCACAATATTTTGTGTGGAAATACGTTTTAAATTCTCTTGGGTATATAGCTAGGAGTGGAATTACTAGAATTTATGGTAATTTTATGTTTAATATTTTGAGAAATTTTCAAACTGTTTTTCAAAGAGGGTATAACATTTTAGAATTTCACCAGCACTGTAAAAAAGTTATAATTTCTTGTTCATCCTCACCAACACATTATGTCTGTCTTTTTAATTTCAGCCCTCACAGTGCGTGTAAAGAGTTATCTCATTGGGGTGTTTATTTTCATTTACCTAAATACTAATGAAGTCTAGCATCCTTTAATGTATTCATAGATCCTTTGTATGTGTTCTTTGGAAAACCATATATTCAAATAGTTTGCTGATATTTAAACTGTGTTGTCTTTTTATTGTCAAGTTGTATAATTTCTATATATTCTAGATTACAAGTCCCTCATCAGATATATGATTCCCAAATTTTTATCCCAATCTGTGGGTTGTCTTTTTATTTTATTAATTGTATCCTCAAAACTTTATGAGTTTTAAGTTTTGATTAAGTTCAACTTAGTATTTTTTTACTTGAATGTGTGATTGGCACCATGTCTAAAAAGGCTTTAACTAACCTAACAACTTGAAGATTTACTCCTATGTTTTCTTCTAAGAGTTTTAAAAGTTTGGCTTTAATATGTGGATCTATTCATTTTGAGTTAATTTTTTAGTACGGATTAAAAAAGGAAATAGTCTGATTGCATTCTCAACTAATTGCTGATATACAGTTGTCCCAATATTATTTGTTGAAAAGATTCTTCTTTCTTCATTGAATTGTCAAAACTCAATTGACCATAAATGTACAGATTTCTGGACTCTCACTTATATTCCATTGTTCTATATGTGTACACTTATTGTATTACCATATTGTCTTGATTTTAGAGCTTTGAGGTAAATTTTGGAATTGGAAAATGCTAGTTCTCCAAATTTGCTCTTTTTAAAAAAAAATATTTTTATTAATTTCAGAAAGGAATGGGAGAGGGAGAAATAGACATATCAATGATGAGAGAGAATCACTGATCAACTGTCTTCTGCATGCTCACCTCCTCACCTGGGGATCGAGCCTGCAACCTGGGCATGTGCCCTATCCTGGAATCCAATAGTGACCTCCTGGTTCATAGTTAATGCTCAACCACTGAGCCACACCAGTCAGGTGGTGTTTTTAATATCAATACTGCTGATTCAATAAAATAAAACAGCAAATACTTTCTGTGAATTCACTATAAGAAAGTAGGTGGGCATACAAAGGCATCTTCAGAGAGTTTATAATCCTGTGGGTTGAGGACTTGGATATTTATTTACCTCAAACAGGTGAAAAAGACTGAAATATTTGGTAATTCTGTGACATGTGGAAACCTCTACCCCTAAAAGATGTTTGCAAATCTCTGGAGGTTAATCAGTATATTCTCAGGGCTACCTTGATCACTAGCATTAATCTTAATGCTACAATCAGCACCTTCCTCAGGTTCACATCAAGAACAACCACATAAACCCACCTGAGCATTTAGTAGCCCTTTTTACTATAGATATTGAGGAACTCCTGGAGCTTCAGTTCTCTCTTCCTAGTGTTCCCCATGTTTGTAAAAACACTTTTGGTTCCCTCTGTGCTGCTCACAGTCCCACCAAGCCTCAGGCAAGTCTTCACTTTTCTGGCATTCTCCCTCCCCTTATTTCTTCTCCCACCCCCACCTCATCTTTATTCAAGAGAAATACAACAAATTTCTTCCCTTAGCATGTGTAGAGCTGCTTTCCCCTCCCCAGAGCCTTGGGACTAAGATTAGCCAAATCCATGTCTGCGAAGTGGGAGTGGGGTTTAGTGTACAGTCTACCTGCAAGCATTTCAAAAGCACATCAAGAGAGTTTTGTTCTAGAGGTGCCAGCTGTTAGGATAATAAAAATTTCTCCAGCTTATATATGCAAATCATAATTATACAAGCCATAAAAATGATGTGTGATAGAGGAATAACAAAATGCTATGGGAATAAAGGGAGAGAGTATCTAATTCTGTTTGAGAGCATCAGGACAAACTTAATTAGAACACCAACAAGTGAGTCTTTAATGAACACTGGTATGCTGAATGTGAGTGATAAAGAGAAAGCAGGAAAGACCAGGATGGCCAGGGCCAGGCACCACGGTCTGTGAATGTTCTCTTATAGAAAAATATGCTTTGTAGGTCCTGGAAGTGTCAAGATATATTTTTAATTCATTTCGAAGAGGAAGAGAAAAGGAGAGGGAAGGAGAGAGAGAGAAACCTCAATGATGAGAGAGAATCATTGACCAGCTGCCTCCAGCACATCTCCTACTGGGGATCAAACCCACAACCCAGGCATGTGCCCTTGATGGGAATCAAACCCGGAACCATTCTATCCACAGGCCTATGCTCTATTCACTGAGCCAACTGGGTAGGGATTTTTTTTTTAAAGATTTAGGAGGACATTTATGGCTTATGAAAGTAGGACTCATTGATGAGGAAGTGATTAACATTAAAGCCTTTATTAATTGGAGAGCTATTTATTGCCATCATCTAAGAGGTGGGGAACCTTTTTTCTGCCAAGGGCCATTTGTGTGATAATTATAACATCAGTTGCGGGCCAGACAAAATTATCAACTTAAAAATTAGCCTGCTATATTTGGTCAAACATTGCATTAACTCACACCTAATGCCTTGGCAACGCCAGACCAAATGATTTCGCAGGCCTTACACCGCCCGGGGGCCGGACATTCCCCACCCCTGAGAGTGAATTCTGCCTGAACCAAATCGGAATCAGAGGGGAGCAATTCCAAGGCATTTCAGAAGTCTGTGTGACTGACCGGATTGTGGAGGCCAAGGGAGAGGAAAGGGAGGAATGAAAGGAGACCCTGTGCCAGCATGAGTGACCGGAACAACAGTAATGTCATTAACCAACCTAGACTCCACAGGAGGAGTGGCAAGATAAGAGAAGCTAATGATTAACATTAATCTATATATAAACAATAGATTTATGTTTAACAGGTAACAGAGTAGCATTTTCTTTTCATTAGTTAGACAGGCAATGATTTAAAAGGGTAGCAGAAAATAGGTAATGAAGTATTTTCAGGGATAACTTGAACGAGTCTTATAAAAGAAAGCTCATAAAGTAAATTTAATTTAATGGCAATGGGATTGCATTAAATGCTATCTAATCTGTAATTCTAAAGGCTAGGTACTTGGTAGAGAAAAGTCAGAATAAAAATGCATAGTTTATGTTTATTCAGTCATTAACATTCATTAAACTCATTTAGGGATGTTACTAAGTTTATAGTTGGCAGTTTATATACTTGATGACCTAGGTGATTGCTTTTCTGATTGGTTTTAATTATAGGCATTTGTTTTTCAGGACCTCAAAGAGACCCACTAAAGTGGGGGGCCGGGGGTGGGGAGGGATGGAGGGATGGAGGGATGAAAGTGGCAAGTCTGAGGCACCCATGATTGCCCCGGGCAGCGGGCTGGGAGGTTTACACATTAGAAGAGTTTGAAACAGCAGAGGGACTGAAAGTTAGGCACCCAGAACCAGCAGGGTAAGAATCTGGCCCATAAATGTTTAGTTGTGTCTTAGAATATTTTTGCTTTCCTAAACTCTTTTTCTAGAAAACAATAATCATCGTCTTATACAATTATAAAAAAGGATAAGGGTTATGAAAATAAAATACCTTGTATGAACAGGTGGATATCCAGGAAATGACGGAAGTTACTGTTGCTTCACTTAGCCTTAATCATTAGCTTCTCTTATCTTGCCATTCTTCCTGTGGGCTCTAGGTTGGTTAATGACATTACTATTGTTCTGGTCACCCAGAATAACTTCATTATTAACCCCATTTTACAGATAAGGAATCTAGGATTCAGTCAAGTTACGTCACTCGACAAGAGCATAGCATTAAGAAACGAGTGCTGCCTTTTTTAGTAAGGGTTATCCAAATCACTAAAACAGAGCCACACAGAGGAAATGCTCAAAAGAAACTTGCTGAGGAAAGCATCTCACATGTTAGTTCCTTCCATACTCTTCTTAACCTCTACATGCTTGGGGTGGGGGTCGGGGGCAGGGATGTCCATGAACTTAGTCCTCCGGTCATTTCTCTTTTCTGTTTCGGCTCTTTCCCTGGGTGATTGTGTCCATTCCCATGCTTTGTATACTGTGCTTCATACACCATCTTTTTGTACGTTGCCCATTTCCATTTCTATAGCCCCTCCTCCTTGGGCTCCAGACTCACGTGTCTTTTTGACCTTCTACTTGTGTTAGATATATCTAATGTAATATGTTGAGAGCTGAACATGTGATATTTCCCCCCAATCTCACTCCATCCCCAGTTTTCTTTCTCAGGAATGGAGCATTACCTCCTGGTAGCTCAGAAACAATGAACAAAACAAAACACAAAATAGAAGTCTATTGTGATTATTCTCTTTCACTGCCAACCTGTCCATAGGACCTATTGGCTCAACTTTCAAAATGTATCCCAATTTTGAATATGGCTCACTATTATCATGGCCATACTCATATTTTATCTGGCATCCTGCTGTAGCATCTAACCAGAATCCCTGTTTCCACAACCTTCCCCCTACCCTTTCCTGTCTTGGAAAGGAAAAACAAACTTCCTCTCTGCATCTCTTGTTTTAACTGTGAATTCTTTCACAGCCCATGTCACCGGCCAAACCCTAACAACTGTCACTAAGTATTTGTCATTATTTTTTCTTATACGATATTAACTCAATTATGTATAAAAAGAGAAATTAAAATAATGTACAATAAAATGTATCACCAAAAAAAGAATTTTAGAGCAATATGACACATTTTATTTGATTTGTAGTTTTCTCTATTATAGGCTAACTTCTAAAAATAATTTGATGCTCTAATATACATGATTATGTACCACTGATTTTTGAGATTTCTTCCCTTATTTTTTAATCAATGCAATGTATTTTTTTTTCCTTTTGTCTTTTATCTAGACTATCTGAGGGCAACTTCTGCGGCCCTTCAAAAAAGCTGATTTGCCCATAAACCTACCAAATCACTATGGAGCTTAATGAATACTAGCAATGACATTAGCATGAGTTATCAGAAAACAATTGTGAATCAGATACAAAGTTCATACTAAATACAAGTTTAATTTTCCCTGTTTATTGGGTAAACAAAATTAATATATATTAGAAAGGCTTTTACTTTTTCTAATCCTATGCATGAATATACACATCTGAGAAAATATGTGAAAGGTATATTTTCTGCAGAAAGGTATATATTCTAAGTTCAAGAATACGTACACTATTAATGAAAGCCAATTAAGCATCTTCTGTGTGAGTCTCTCGGAAGATGATCAAATGGAGTTCCACTCTTGGTTTGTTACTTCAAAGAAACTAGTTAGACTTTCTTTGCCCAGTCAGGGGAAGCATTCTCGGAACTCCCTCTCTGAGTCCTGAGGGGAAAGCATTTTGTGCTCTAACATATGTCTAAGCGAGAGCCTCTGCAGCATATCAGTGCGGGGCAGACTTTTAGGAAAATGCAGGAGAAATAGCGAAGCCGTCTGTTCTGACAGTCAATTCGTGTATGAGCAAAGCTTCCTCAGGGTTAATGTGACTTACACATCCACAAGACAGGCCTAAACATTCCTGGAGCAAAGGCGAGACATGAGGCATAAAATGGGACACAGCCTCAAAGTGCTAACGGCATTTTTACACATCCACTTTTCTAAGTGTATAATAACTTCCTCCATTCCTATAGCATCTTTCCTCTGAGAAGTTAAACTTCCTCTAGAGATGTTTTATTCATTTTTAAAGTTGCAATTCATCCAGGCAATGTTTCCATGGAGCAGAAGGAAATTTTCCTGCATTTTATAGGAGAAAACCCAAAGCCCAAATAGACAACAGATGTCAATGTGAAGAGCACAGAGGAAGGTGACTAAAAGCTCATGCATACTGTGAGCTGGAGACCCACCATGCCTCCATGGACAAGTGAGCCTGCAGGGGCTGGTCCCATGTCTGGGAGTGGGTTGCACCAACACTGCTCCTATGAGCCACGAAAGCTTTGGGTAGGTCAGATACGGCTGTAATTTCAAAGCCTTAAACTCTGATTTTCTTGCGGGACAAGAAACTTGCTTTCAGATTTACAAAGAATAGCAGCAAAGATTTATTGTAATCCCCTGGATCACAGTTAGTCATCTGGTTCTTAGGCCAACAACACATTCCCTCTTAAATCCATGTGCAACGGGACCTTCAAAACTTCAGGGTCACTTTTGAATTATTTCCATTGCAAACACATAAGGCTAAGACCATAAGACTATAACTTTCATATTTGCCCCCCCTCCCAATTATAAATTTCATGTGTTTATCAACAGCTCTATTGCTCTCAGTGGTTGACTTTAAAACAATAAATTAGTCTAAATTCATAGAAAATAAATCTATATTAATAAAGTACTACTTTTACTTCTTTAAATATCCCATGAAAGACATGTTTTTAAAAAATATGTTGCTTTAAAAAAAATCTCAAGAAGTTATCATTAGACAGTCTGTCACTTATTTTGTATTTTATAATCATTTACTGAGCACCTACTATGTGTGAGCACAGCACTATGCTCTGGGGGTGCAGTGGGGAGTTAGGCAGTGATGATGGTCCCTGCTCTCACCTACTCACATGTAATACAGCCACCAGTGACAAGAGACTTCACATTTCAGCAGCCACTTACATTGACCTTTTGAAAGAGAATGGAAATCCTATGGACACAGTGTGTTTTAAGCCCAAACTGCTAAGTTTTCTCTTGTTTTGTGGTTGCTGAGCAGAGCTAACTATTGATTTAATAAAATGCTGACCATATAAAGATATAAGCAAAGAAAAAAAATGATGGAAGCAAATGGTACTGCTTATTATTTCAGATTCTTGCTATAGGCATTAGACTTTGGGAAAGAATACTGAATATTTAGGGTGTTCTGTGAAACATTGCATTGCTCTTAGAAAAAAAAGAAAATTTTAAGAATTGAACCAAATATTTGAAATTACTTGCTAGCTTTACTCCAGTCAAACCCGAACTCTAAAGATTATATGCAAATTGTTTGTTAGATATTTTGTTAAATCTTTTATATGATAACACCACCATCCCATTTTACAGATGACTAAAATAAAGTTTAAGTAACTTTAAAAAGAATGAGGGCCAACAGTAGTGTTAGTAAGTTCAACCTTCTTAGTTGCATTTCAGATGGATTAAGGACATCAGTCTTATTTATTTCTAAAATATGAGGCATATTCATTTATGAATTACCCAAGTACTGTATATGGTTACATGTTGTTACTGTTACTCATTCTTACATAAAACTGACGTTCCCCAGGATCAACTCTTCTTAGGTAGAGTCTTAAATTCTATTGTCTGATCAGTACTATCTTTCATAAAATAGGCTACTGTTTTAAGATCCTGAAAGTAGCAGAGAATTTTGCTTTGCCTAAAAATTTACTATACAATTTTCCCCATTTTTTTTATTAAGGTATTATATGTGTACATATTTTACCATTGCCCCCCCCCCCCACTCACTCCCATACATGTCCTCATCCCCCAGCGTTTTGTGTCCACTGGTTCTGCTTATAGGCATGCATGCAAGTCCTTTGGTTGATCTCTTATCTCCCCCACCTCTCCCTAATCTTTCCATTGTAATTTGATATTCTGTTTGCTGCTTTACTGACTCTGTATCTATCTTTTTGTTCAACGGTTTATAATGTTCTTTATTATCCATAAATGAGTGAGATCACATGGTATTTTTCTTTCATTGACTATACAATTATCTAACAAGTTGAATGTATTATATTTAGAAGGGAGAAAAAAGTACTAGAAAGAAGTTTTTCTAATTCAATTAAAGTTACACGGAAACTTCTTTAGAAATGGCTTCTAAAAAAACCTACCAAAAGAAAAAGCATGCATATTATGTTATATGCATAGGTTAATGTTCATTTATGTATATGTGGAAAAAGTTGATCCAAAGAACACATTTAAAAGTCATTTGGTAATAGTCTGCTTTAGAACCACTAATAATTTCAGAATAGTCACCTTATTTTTGAATAAAATATATTTTATTGATTGTTTACAGAGAGGAAGGGAAAGTGATAGAGAGTTAGAAACATCAATGAGAGAGAAACATGGATCAACTGCCTCCTGCACACCCCCTACTGGGGATGTGCCCTTGCCCAGAATAGAACCTGGGACCCTTCAGTCTGCAGGCCAATGCTCTATCCACTGACCCAAACCGGTTAGGGCTAGTCACCTTATTTTAAAGTTCTACTGTGTTCATGATATAAACAAAGGTAGTTTCTAAGAAAGTTGTGATGTCCAAGAGAAGGAGAAAGATGATACACTGAGAATTCTTAAAATTCACTAGTTCCTTGAGGCAGGATTGTATTTCATGCATTCCAGAAATTAAAACTAATCTATATCTTTAAAAAGCTTTTGAAAAGCAGTTTCAACCTGAGAACCTTTCATATGTATCTGGAAATTCTTTTTCCCCCATCTACAAATATGTTTTTTCCATACTTCAAACAAAACCAAATGTCAAGATCTATGGCATCTTTGTACTGAAATAAAATAGAGTTGATATGTCTGCTTTAAAATTCTCCTTCCACAAATAGAGTTCAAGTCCGGCTGTGGGCAGCATGGGTTAGCAGACGCAGCGCTAAATTTCAATGAGCAGTTCTAAATGTGCCAGCTCTGTTACACATTGGCTTTGTTAGACAGAACTGATCCCCAAACCTCTATTTTGACCCCTAATTTTATCACTGACAAAACAGGATCAATAACATCTATGTGAATGTCCCAAAGATTGTTTGTGAAATTCCCATAAGAGAATTGTTAAAGGATGAGCATAGGCCCCTTCTAGTAGGGATCTTTCCAAGACAGGTCTTTATGGAACCCTTTTTACAATGTCAGTGGTAGGAGTGGAGAACAGGAGACAGGGGTCTGGCTGATGGACATCCTGGAGCCTGGGCCAGCGACAGGAGCTGGTCTGCTGTGGGGAAGGTGATGGCAGCAGTAACAAGCCATGCTGAGGGTTGTGGGGGGAGCACAGGACAGTCATTGGTGGAGCCCAGGGCTGCAGGAGCAGGGACATGGACACTGAAGAGCAATGCAAGAAAGGACGGGAAAGCAGCAGGTGCTCTGAGAGCCAGCCTGACATCATGCTCATCATCTGCACGATTTCTATGAGGATATGAAGGAATCAAACTACAGGGTGAGACAGTATAGCCGTGCACATATTTGTGAATGCTTGCGTGTGCTTTGTACTTCATTCGAGTTCATTATTTTCTGAGTGTAGTCAGTTGAGTTGACCTTCCATAACGGCAAGTGTTTCAGAAATGAAGAAAGCTGGCATTTATGCATCCTGGTGTTAAATCTCGAGGCAATGACTGCACCTAGAAGTATAGAACCTTCTAGTTTTAGCAAGCTACATTTTCTCTTTTTTTTGACCAGGCTGCAAATATAATCAGTTGCTTTTATGAGTAACTAAAAGTATAGCTATTATTTATCAATTAGAATACTAAACAATTTATTCATTTATTACTTATGAGAAGCTGGAGTCCATGTCTTCGTGTTCATTATGATGCATCATCTGCAGTACGGGGTTATTTTTGTATGTGTGGTCTTAGATTCCTGGGGACACAGAGGATGCATATTGCAAATACGCATTTGTATCAGGGTATGATTCCTGCAGGAAAGCGGTGACACTCCTCTTCCCCAGCTGTGACTCAGGGCATTAAGCCATGGAAGAGCTCACCGTGGACGGGCTGTGCCAGCAGCTGGGAGCAAACCCTGGTTTCTCTCCTCCATGTGCACTCATTCATGTGACATTTAGGTCAACTGTGCTGAGAGCTGAGGACATACTCAAACCAATATAGTTACAGCTATGCATATTTACAAATATTAAATGTTTATTACCCCCAACGTGAATCTAACAAAGGCCATGTTATACCCAGATTGTGACAATGATCAGTTTTGCAGTTTGTGCAAGTATCACATGAAAGAATCACTAGACTTCACATACTAAGTCAAAGTACCCAGAAAAAAAGAAAAAGAAAAACGAAATGCTCCTTGTCGACAAATGTTATTGTACAGCACAACTATAATTTCTGCCGGAAGCCAATTCTAGCAAGTCAGCAGGGCTGAATCATCTGGAGATGGCTGAGGGCATTTCCCCAGACTGGAAAGGGATGCATGGATGGCTATAGGCTATTCCCCAATCTGACAATGGATTCTTTATACTACACCTAGACTTTGATGTGTATATTTACCTTGCCTTAGAACAAGTTGTGTTAATAAAAAGCAAGGATTCGGAGATAAGGGAGAACTTGGTTTCTTTAGCCAAGCTCCTCTGGTCCCCCAAATGCCTTTCAAAATTATGTTTTATCTCTGGACTCTTATTTAATTTACACATAGCGCTTCTCCAGATTCCTGAACCCTCCTAGATGCTGGATTAAGACCACTGGCAATTTTTAGACTCACAGGCCTCCAAATCTATGGACAAGCACCAACCTGCAAAAGCAAGGCACCAGCCATCAAGCTATAATAATACCATGATTCTGAGTTCACTTACTGCTATTTTCAAGACAGCCAACAGTTTGAAATCACACAAGTCAAGGGCATGCCACTACACAAATGAATCAATAACAGAGGAACAATGTTAGTAGTCATACAATACATAATGCATCATTTTTACATTTCAAGGATAGTCATGACTTAAGTTAATACAAGCTGTCTACACCAGGCAAAAGGCTATTACAGATGCTTTCAAAATGGGTCTGTAAACCCAGTGAAAAACCAGCATTCTAATGACATCCATAGGGGGATAGCATCAAGATGGTGAAGATCCACAGGTAAAAACAACAAACGACAAGATTGCATTACTACTATTAGGAGTGTGCATTTGCACATATGGGCAAAAATGATGGGATTGAATTAGTTCAACTATTTTTCAATTTACCCATGTGGTAAACCACCCTAGGGGCAGCACTATAGGGGCAAAGGCAGTGGAGACAGACACACTGGGTTAAAACTTATAAATGAAAATGTAAATAATGAATTCCATTATCTCAACCAATGCTAACTCCCAGGGCCTTCCCATGATGCAGTATCTAAAAATGTTAAATTGGTGAGGCACAGAAGCCCTAAAATGGAAAAGAGGTGACATTATCTTTAGAGAAGACTATCGACACAGAGAAGCAAAATAATTTTAACTCATTCATGAACATTTGAACTCTGTGCCAAAGATAGAAACTCCTTGGGAATACTTTTATTCCCCGCATTAGCATGGAGCCTGGCACACAGGAGCGGCTCAAAATATATCAGGTTTACAACTAGTAAATTATTTTGATTGTGAAAACGTTGGGGGGAAAAATCTTAAAACATTCCAGAAAATATTCTAAAATAATTAGGAAACTTCAATTTAAAGCCATGCCTGACCCTTATATGGGTCAGGCCTTATGCAAGATACTGGGGACTTGGTGTAACGGAAAGAGATATATACACAAATGGACACACTCAAGGGTTGGACAGAAATTCTTCATGGGGGCCCAGAGCAGAAAGTAATCACTCCAAGCTGTCATCAGCAAAGGGGAGGGGACTTAACTTTGGCGAAGACTGTTATCATTAAAGGAGGTTATACAAACTGAGATGGAACTTTGAAGAACATGAACATTTAAAAAGCAGGTCAGGGAAGATAAGTGAAATGGAGGGTGCAATAGAAAAATCAAGGTCAAATAGTCAATCACACTGAGGAATTCAGTTAATCTATGTTTGTTAAAGTGTCAAAATATGCCCTTGCCAGTTTGGCTTAGTGAATAGAGTGTCAGTTTGCGGACTTAAGGGTCCTGGGTTTGATTCTGATTGGGGGTGCATGCCTGTGTTGTGGGCTCTATCCCCAGTAGAGTATGTGAAGGAGGCAGCTGATCGATGATTCTATCTCATCATTGTTGCTTCTCTCTCCCTCTCTGAAATCAATAATAATAATAAAAAAATGAGTCAAATATGTTCTAGCCTTCATCATTGTTGCTTCTCTCTTCCTCTCTGAAATCAATAATAATAATAAAAAAAATGAGTCAAAATATGTTCTAGCCCAGGCTGGCTTGGCTCAGTTGGTTGGAGCATCCTCCTGGGCACTGAAAGGTTACAGGTTTGATTCCTGGTCAGGGCACATTAGCTATGTTGTAAGTCCGATTCCCAGTCAGTGGAGGCAACTGGTCAATGTTTCTCTTACATCAATATTTCTCTCTCTCTCTCTCAAATCAATTAAAACAACAACAACATCAAACACATATTCTTGGATGAGGATTAAAAAAAAATACTTTCTAGACATTGATGAGGTAATTAATGTTAGCTATATATTAGCTATGGCCCTGTATAAACTAGCTTTGTGTTCCCTTGTAATAATAATAGTCAACATTTATTGAATATACTAAACACTACCCTGAGAGCTCTATATGTGTTTTTACATTTAATCTTCACAATAACCATGGGACAGGTATCAATTTCAAACCCTGTTTTCTAGATTAGGAAACAGGTACAGAGATATTAAATAATTACAGAGATAATACTTGCTGATTGAAACATGAAAATAAGTAGACTGGCTCTTTAATCCCCGCTCTATCTATTCTGCCTCTCCTCATTTTTATGACTAAGAAAATAACTTCTTTGAAGACATCCCACATAATGGTTATGAGGAATAAATGATATGCATGAAACTGAAACTATAAAAAGCTGAAGAATGTACAATGTCATTGGAAGGTGGTTCTTACACGGAACACTGTCCATGTCCCGAGGAAATCAGACTTCACTGCTTCCCTTTGCAGAGAAGTGTTAAAAATGAGGAGTTTGTGGAGAATCACTTTGGAGACCTACCTCTACCACCAGAGGATGAATTATTTACTAGCAATATAACCAGGCATGCCTGGGAGCAAATTATTAATTTCAGGGCCCATTTCTAATTCTGTATTCAGCTCCCTCTGTCATCACATAGCACAGAACACACAGAGGGCAAAGTCAGACACAAATGATGCTCAGATGATTCTCTGAGAGGGTAGGTAACTGAGAGTTAGCATTTTAATAAAAATAATAGCTAACATATATGATCCTGCTCTGTCTAGACCTTTAACCCATATTAACACATTTAAATGTTAATCTGGTGAGCTCTAGGAAAGAGATACTTTTGCTGTACTTTTCCCCAGAAAAAAAAAATGGTGATAAAGAATTTGATGACTCGTTTATGGTAGGACAGCCAATAAATATAGCAAACAGGATTTGAAAACTAGAACCCCCTGATCTCAAAGCCTGTGTTTTTCATTTTTTTTCCCAATGAGTTGCTTAGACTTCAATTTTTAAAATTTATTCACCCCAGGTTAGTTTTAAATCATTAGTGCACTGTTGGTGGGAATGCTGACTGGTGCAGCCACTGTGGGAAACAGTATGGGGTTTCCTCCAAAAATTAAAAAAAATGGAGCTGCCCTTTGACCCAGTGATCCCAATTCTGGGAATAGATCCTAAGGATTTCAAAACACCAATCATCAGAAAGACTATAAGCATCCCCATGTTCACAGCTGTGTTACTTACAATAACTAATATCTGGAAACAGCCCAGGTGCCCATCAGTAGGTGAGTGGGTAACAACGCTGTGGTACATTTACACAGTGGAACACTACGCAGCCATAAAGCAGAAGGAAATCCTACCTTTTGTGAAAGCATGGATGGACCTAGATATTAATAAGTTAAGTGAAATAAGCCAGCTGGTAAGAGACAAATACCATATGACCTCACTTACATGTGGAATCTAGGGAACAAAATAAACTAAGAAACGAAATAGAAGCAGATATGAATACTCAGGACAGACTGACAGCTGTCAGAAAGGTGGGGGGACTGAATGAAAGAAGGTTAAGCAGTGAGCCAAAGAACATATATGCGGAGCCCATGGACACAGACAACAGTGTTAGTTTTAAAACCTTAGTGGACTGTTGGTGGAAGGGGACTGGTGGAGTTGGGCAAGTGGGGAGTGCAAATTACATTCAGCACTTCAGAGGCCACATTGCCCTCTGTGGCCAATGGCACTGTCCGATTTGCTTTGGTGGGCATTGCCTATTAGGTAAATGATCTTTCCTTATGGGCATCAGGAGACACTCTGGTGTGTGCTCTGGGACCAGGGACCTACCGCTGCTATGATCCTGGGGAGGTCCCGCTTCTTAGCTCTTAGAAAGATCAGCAATTCAACTCTACACACCAACATGGACTGACACTCTGCAGGGTGCCACTTAAAACTCAGAACCTGCTGAGTTAGTTAATAAAGATTTAGAAAATATTAAAAAGAAAGAGATATTTATCCTTGGTTCACCTAAGAATGTCATAGATCTTAAGCCTGTTAAACCACAGACCCAAACCTTGTTCCAAATACTATTTCCAGAGTTGTGGTATTTGTGAGTATTTGTGTTTTTGAAGCTATGACAAAACCAGAAGGTTGATGTTCAAATAAAAAATTTTAAAAAAGTTACCAAATTAGTACACCCAAAGGACAAAGATTTGAAAAAAACAAAAACAAAAACAAAAAAACCTACCCACACAAAGACCATCCAGGAGACCACCCTTTATTTATTGGACTAATTATAAGGAAATATAAAAGGACAAGCTTTTATTAACCAAGCTGTTTTCACTTAGCCATAAAGAACTGCGAGGCAGAAAAGAAGCAATGAGACGGTGTTACTATAGACCTGACAATTAAATTAAGAATCAAGTGGATCAGAGGGACAGGCATAAATGGTAAAGTCAGGGGGAGGTTAAGAAATGGAAACCTCATCTTTCACGGGAACAAGAAGAAAAAAGGGAAACAATCAAATAGGTATTTTTAAGGCATGAATAAATGAGGTTACATTTAAGAGAAAAGTGAGCTATGAAAAATAATACCACTGAGGCACTTTGTAGCATCTTGGCTTCCATAGTGTGAAGTACTTTCCTATATAACCTCCTCCATTTATTTTCATATCATCTCTGCAAAATGTATAGGGAAGAGCATGCCTGTGGAACTGAATCTTGCCCTAGATCACATAATTAGAGAGTGCCAGGCAGGCCCCAAGTCTCTGAAATTCGGGGCAGTATTCTTCCATTCTCCTTATAGAGATTTGTTGAATATACCAATTATAAGCAGAGAAAGAACAGAGATAATGTAACCAATGTTTAAAGATGTTTCTAACATGAAAAAATCATTGTTGCCCTCTGAATCTGAATGTTTCTACTTTTTAAAAAATACTGAATGAGGAAGATGAAACAGCCCTGAAAAAAGCTGAGGGGAAACTACCAAAGCAGGGGACCCAAGTTCTAATTCCAGGCCTAATTTGCAGACTTGGACAAAATTATTTAAAATCTCTTGGCCTTGGTTCTCCCACCAACAAGATGAGGATTTTGATCAACATGCCATGAGCTTGCTGCACCAGGTGCTATGTCAAAAGTCAAGAAATGACAGTCCTCACAGCAGAGGGCCTCCATGTAGAGGTGAGAAGCAGGGAGACTACCACACACAGACAAACAAATGATGAAAATAAACTGTGATGAGGGTGGCACTGAACCAGAGAAAGAAGAGGCTGATGGAATGGAGGACACCAGGGAAGAATGAACAGAAGAGAATGCTTTTTTATTGTTGTTTTAATCTTCACCCAAGGACATTTTTTCCCCCGTTGATTTTTCCATAGTGGAAGGGGAGGAAGGAGGGAGAGAGGAAGAGAGAGAGATTGATGTGAGAGATACCTCGATTGGTTGCCTCCTGCTCACACCTTGACTGGGCCCAGTGATCGAACCTGCAATCGAGGCATGTGCCCTTGGTCAGGAACTGAACCCATGACCCTTTGGTGTGCAGGCCAACATCGCCAATGCTCTAACCCCTGAGAAACACCAGCCAGAGTGAGAATTCTTAAACAGAGTCTTCTAGAATTAGTTTTATTGGAAACCGAGGTGTTTTGGAAAACATGACTAGAATGTAAGGCCCAAAGAGCATAGGAACATTTAAGAAAACTGAGGTAGCGAAGGAGGAAAACAATTGTCTTGAAAAGGGTTTCATAAACTGTGCTACAGATGGCAAGGCTGGGCAGAGTGATCAAGAGAGGAGCTGTATCATTTGCATTTTACAAACATCACTGTAGGCCTGGTGAAGGGGCCTTGTTAGTTTTATTAAATACATGATCCCTTCTGGTGTTTCTGAAGTCCTTTTATCTCAGAAAACCATCAAACAATCACCAATATTCAATCAAGTCCCTCATTCAGGAAACAAGAGAGGGGCAGAGGGACTCACACATTATCAGACTTAGAGGGACTCACACATTATTCTATTTGCTCACTTCTCACGCCCGTGTCTTGTGCTCTGGGAGGCACCCCTCAGAAAGACCACGGTGTGTACCATGTGCAGATTGGGGCTGTGCAGAATGGCAGTCCCAAACGGAGAGGACTGCAAGCCACAGGTGGGAGCACAGCTTTTCTGCCTATCTAGGCTTTTTTTTTTTTTTTCTTTTTTCTTTTAATGAAGGAGGCTTTGCCATTGGAAATGTCCTAACAAGAAGATTTTAAGAAATGCCAGAGCTCTGAAGAGTAAGGTCTGAATAACCAAAATGAAACTGGCCAAATGGCATATTATTCTTGTGTCTGGTACCGCATTGGTTTTAGGTTTTTGCATAACTCTAGGGAGTCTCAGCGTGCCTTCACCCTCCCCTCCTCCTCCATTTTGGTGGGAACAAGAGTAATTTACTAAATGTTTAAACCCTCTTTTGAATAGTGTTCCCAGGAATGAATCTCTGCTCTCTTTTTGCCAACTTCCCTGCTATCAGTGGTTTCCTCTGAAACAGAAGAGCGTCAGCCACACAATTGAGAGAGAATTAGCCTTCCTGGAGGTCCTGGGGTTAAAATTTGAAAGAGACAGCCTGGGTTATGGAAAAGACATACATTCTCTGTCAGCCACAGTAACAGGAATCTTCCAAATAAGTGAATTTCATTTTATAAGAGGAAGATTTCCAATGACTCAACATGAATTTTCATGGTCGATAACAAGGCTACTATCCACAAAAATAGAAAAGCCCACCAAGGTCGGAAGATGTTCGTATGGAATGTGGGCACCATACCAACAGGGAAAGGGGTAGGATGAGTCTAGTCCCACTTAAAGGTAGAGACTGAGGCAGCTGGCTCCATTGAGTTGTACGATGACATTACATCAATGTCTACGTTGAAGATCATTTCATGAGCAGCATCCACAGCACACTTTCAAAACGTATCAGTTTTCACCTCTAGGTGGCAGCAACTCTCTTCCATTCTCAACATGGTTGCCTTTGGTCTTTGTCTCCTACCTGCAACAAAAATCCACACTTCCTTCTTTCTCCGCAAATAAACACTCACAGCCTGTAAAGTTTGGGGAAGATTGCTGTAAGCCACTTTCACGGGAAGAAATCAGTCTATTCTTACAGTTAAGCTACAGGGTTCATCAAAGAGCACAACATAATTTGAGTCTAAAGTGAAAAATAGCAGCAAGGTATTTTCTTGCTTTCCCCATCCCTATTGACTGCAAACTCTGAAGAGAGCAATGTTTCTTTTCCTTTACAGATCTCCAAGGGGAAAAAAAGCAATGAGTAGAGAAATGGGAAAATAAATGGAATTGGAGAGCTTTCTACTTTATAATAACAACAACTTAGCCCTACGGGTGATTTAAATCATTGCTTTCTAAAGGCTGTAAACCAATATGTTCATTTATGAAGGTGTCCCAAGTAGATTGTAGGATAGAAGAGAGGATTTAATGATCACAATCATGATCAGGTTGGTAACAAACAGAGAGTTACCCTTCTGGTTTATTCAGCCTTTATAAAAATGGAGGGAAATGGCTGTATCCATACCCTAAAACGCTACCACTTCTGCTTGGATGTAACATGTGCCCCTCTGGAACATGCATTTACTGAATATAGGGAACTGCAGTCCTACCGATGTACACCACCTGCTCAGGATTCTGCCTTGTTAGAGTAAAGAAGAACCCAAGAAGAGCTGAAGTGAATTACAGCTTCATTGGAGGCTATAATAAATGCTGGGTGTGTCAATGAAGCAGCTAGGTGGTAGTAAAGAGATTCCTCTTATGTAAAGTTGAAATCTGATTGTGGGCTAATACGATGGTTTATGAAGCACTTCATTTCAAGATGATGTTATAAAGAGTGTTATCTATTTCATACTCTCCCCAAGATTAAATTGGAATAGTTTGGGTCAGACACCATTCATTCATTCATTCATTCATTCAATAGTAATGCTGAAGTACAGGCAGTATAGACTAATTTAGTATGAGTGAAATATTTACACCAGAATTTGAGTCTGTGGACTCAAGCTTTATGCATTTTATAGGAGGCACCTCTGTTTGGACTATCTTATATATCTAATCGTAATTAGGTATGTTTGGTTTTAAAGGTGGTTTCTTAAAATACGTGATTTAAAGTAGGAAATCTGAGGAAATGAATGGTGTAAAGGACGTAGGTTAGAAACTGTTTATTTTGAAGGAGAATGGAGTCTATCTATGTTAACCTTCTTCTTGTGCTTCAGTCACTGAATAACCAAGAGTAAGGCCTGAGAGACTCCATGCATTTTTGTTACTACTTTGCAGAGGACCTTGCCATCCAAAATATAAGAAACGATGGCCCCCACGGAATGACAGTAAAGTTCATTAGCTGCCTTTAATGGCAGCATCTAGCTCACTAGACAGAAGGGACAATCAGTGGTGCCAGTGTATGAAGAGCTGAAATTCTTCCTATTGTTTTTTGGTATCACACCTCCTTTTCCTTTGGGACACCATCCCCTCCTCATCCCCTGTGATTCTCACTAGCTGTGGTGTTCTTGGATTGTTAACCAAGGCTGGACACCTGAGCCACGCCAGGCCAATCAGACTCTGGGGCTTCCTTTACTACGATTTTAAGGAGGTAGCAGCAAGGAGCTGCGCAGCCTCACGCTAGGCCTGCACCTGCTTTTTAAATCCTGCTCCCGGGGCCCTGGGTGCTGTCCTGAACCTGTGTTTCCTGAGGCCCAGCTCCTCTGCTTCTCCTGTGCCTCCATCACCTACCTCATGTCCTTCTGCAAAATTACCTTTTGCTTAAGTTAACAAGACACAGTCAGTTTCCATTACTTTCAACAAAAGGACCCCAGCTGATAAAGAAGACTGGTCTGAATGGAATTTAGAGAGCAGAGAACGGATTCCAGCAGAGTCCTCCGCCCTCCAGCTGCTGTCAGCTGTGGGACTTAGGTTGAAATCTGTGTGACACTGGGTTGGCTTTAACTTTTGGATTAATATATCACACACTATCTATTGCCCTCCTAATATGGACTAAAAGAAAACATAGTAACTATGAATATATTTCTAAAATACACTAAATATATCTTAAGTAATCTAGTACTATATTTTAAAAATATAATAAACAATCAATTTTAAGAAAATTACTTAGAAACTGAAAACCTAGTGGTCAGTTGAGAAAAAAATTATAGTAAGTTGAGAATATGTATAATTTTAAAATTGCTAGCTCACTGTCCATGTGTATACAGAGAAATCTCAAATAGAAAGATGACTCTGAGAATATGACTGATAGAAGATGAAAATCAAACCAAAATTGCTGGTATTCTCAGGAAAATCTTTTTCAGTTTTAGTATTATCCTGAGCAGTATTTTCAGCATATTTCAGAACACATTAAGATTTTTTATTGGGTCCCTATATCAGTCATTATTCTTACAAATATATATTTAGAAGACAGCTAGAATTAGCCAATTTTTCAGTCCAGATATATCCATTAAAGATACTATAAAACACTGAGGAAAATGTGGCTTCTCTGGATATATATATAAAATAAGATCTTTCTTCATTTTAATTTGATATGTTAATTACAACATGACATGCTATCATATATACATATTTTCTCATAGTGGGACACAGTTATTTTTTCTGCATTATTCACTAATCACTCCCCATAGTCCTCTCATTGGTCATGTTTCATTACAATATAACCACTATTTTAAAGTTCTACTTCTGACCAAGTTTAACAGGGACAGGATTATGATGGAGATGAATGCACTCAGCACAATTTAAAACTCATAAAATATGCAGTTTAAGCTTTTCTAGAGTAAGTCATCAATCCTGATTGTTTCATTTTGAACAGCCTTCTGTGTATAAAACCTACCTAGAAAAATAACAATTATATTAAAAAATGCTACAAATCCTAGAACTTCAGACAGTCAATTTTATTTCTCTCCTTCTGCTGCTTACTTTGGATTTAATCCAGCTCTTTTTGTGGTTCCCTAAAGTGGAAACTTAGATTATTGATTTGAGATTTTTTTCTTTTCTAATATATGCTTCAGTGCTATAAATTTTCTTACAAATTTTAATAAGTTGTGTTCAAATTTTCCACTTAGCTGAAAGTATTTTGAAATTTCACTTTAATTTGTTCTTTGACGTATGCGTTATTTAGAAGCATGTTGTTCAGTTTCCAAGTATTTTCAGATTGTCCAAACAATCCTTTGGAATACTGAACTAATAGCTCTAAGTCATGCCAAAATTAGTTAATCAACAGAGATGTTTTATTACACAATAGTACCACACCTATTACAGTTCTGAGAAGATGCCAAGAGTCAACAAGTACACTGACACGGCCTATGGGTTCTTATATCAGGTTTCCAGTAAGGCACTAAAATGGTTCTGAGCAGTAGGTTGGTAGGAACAAAATACTCATGGACTTTTAATAGAAAAATGTCTCAGAAGTGGTGATCTTTATAGCTCAACATGTTCTTATTGCACGAAAGCTCATAGAGTAATAATTGTAGAAAATAACTTACTTTAATTTTTTTCTCCCAATTACCTCTACTTTGACTGAAACAATACAAGACACAAAAATCAGCTATTACTCATAGGAATGTGAAACACTTATCATGAGGTTTCTTGCTGAAATTTTGGGTAATAGAGAGAATTTACAAAAATTAGACCAAAATCTTGATGGAGGCCAATCTGAAAGATGGTACACAATTTAAAAATATTCATTATTGTTACCAAACTAAATTTGAGGAGGTGGTGGAAGTAATTAAATGAATTCAGCAATGTAGCAGGATACAAAACCAACACCCAAAAATTGATGGCTTTTTTTATACTCCAACTAGAGACCCGGTGCACAAAATTTGTGCACAGGTACGGTCCCTAGTCTTGGCCAGAGATCAGGGTCAATTGAGGCCTTCCAGCTGCCAGCCAGGGCCTTCTTTACAGCTGCCAGCTGCTAGCTGGGGCTTTCCTTTGTTCCACGCCACCCCCTAGTGGTCATCACATGTCATAGCAAGCAATCAAACTCATGGTCAAGCTCTGAGGGGGCATTTTGCATTATATATGAAAGAGAAACTAAACAAACAATCCCATTGCAACAACAACAAAATTAAAATGCTTAGTAATAAACTTAACCAAGGAGGCAAAAGACCTATACTCAGAAAACTACAGGATGTTAAAAAAGAGATAGAAGAAGATATAAACAAGTGGAAGAATATATCGTGTTCATGAATTAGTAGAAACATCATTAAAATGTTCATACTACCCAAGGCAATCTACAGATTCAATGCAATCCCTATTAAAATACCAACAGAATACTTCACAGATCTAGAACACATACTCCAAAAATTTATATGGAATAAAAAAAGACCCCAAATAGCTGCAGCAATCTTGAGGGGGAAAAAAAGAAGTTAGAGGAATCACAATACTAAATTTCAAGTTACACTACAAAGCCATTGTAATCAAAACAGCCTGGTACTGACACAAGAACAGGCATATAGGTCAGTGGAATGGAACAGAGAACCTAGAAATTGAACCAAGCTATTACACTCAATATTTTACAAAGGAGGCAATAGCATATAATGGAGTCAAAACAATCTCTTCAATAAATGATGTTGGGAAAATTTGGATAGATACATGCAAAAAAAAAAAAAAATGAAACTAGACCACCAGTTTACACCATGTACAAGAATAAACTCAAAATGGATAAAAACCATAAAAATCATAGAAGAAAACATAGGCAGCAAAACCTCTGATAGCAATATGTTTATGGATGTATTTCCTAGGGCAAAGGAAACTAAGGAGAAAATAAACAAATGGGACCACATAAAATAAAAAGCTTCTTCACATAAAAAACAAAACAAAACACAAAAAACCATCAACAAAATGAAAAGGGATCCCACTGTATAGGAGAACATATTTGGCAATATGATACAGCTGATAAAGGGTTAATATCCAAAATATATAAGGAACTAATACAACTTAACAGAAGAAAGACAAACAACCCAATTAAAAAGTTGGCAAAGGATTTAGACACTTCTCCAAAGTAGACATACAAATGGCCAAGAGACATACAAAAAAATGCTCAAAGTCACTGATTATCAGAGAGATACAAATTAAAACGACAATGAGGTAATACCTCACACCTGTCAGAATGGCTACCATCAACAAATCAACAAATGACAAGTGTGGCGAGGATGTGGAGGAAAGGAAAACCTAGTACACTGCTGGTGGGAATGCAGACTGGTGCAGTCACTGTGAAGAACAGTATGGAGTTTTCTCAAAAAATTAAACATGAAAATGCCATTTGACCCAGTGATCCCACTTTTGGAATATATCTTAAGAAACTAGAAGCACCAATAAGAAAGAATGTATGCACCTCTATGGTCATAGCAGCACAATTCACCATAGCTAAGATCTGGAAACAGCCCAAGTGCCCATCAATCTGGAAACAGCCCAATAAATGCCCATCAGTAGATGAGTGAATGAAAAAGCTGTGGTGCACTTATACCATGGAATACTATTCATCAGTAAAAAAAAGACTCTCTTATCCTTTGACACAGCATGGAGGGACCTGGAGAGTATCATGCTAAGTGAAATAAGTGAGTCAGAGAAAGACAAGTATCACATAATCTCACTCATATGTGGAATCTAAGTAACAAAATAAACTGATAACTGGAGTGGATTTAAAGACATGGAAGCATGGAACAGAGTGTAGAATCTCAGTAGGAAGTCGGGGGAGGGTGACTGGGTGGGAGGTAATCAACCAAAGACCTTGTATGCATATATGCATAACCCATGGACACAGACAACAGGGTGGTGAAGGCAGGGGGTGGGGGTGGGGGGTTGGAGGGAGATAATGGGGAGGGGAAGAGGGACATATGTAATATTTTCAAAAATAAAGAATTATTTAAAAGATAATTTAACAGCAGATCCTGTGCTGCAACATATTATAAAGATGTGAATTTGGAGGGATTTAAAGTGTAGCAACATCCCAGAGGCGCTTCTTTTCATTGTAAGCCAGTGGATACAGAGAAGTTACAAACTGGCTCATGATTATATGAATGGCACCTATAAATGAAATCTAAATGCAACCTGCTATTACTTACTTATCAACACATTTGGATTAAAGAAACCAGGAAGGCTAGGGATTTGGGGAACTGGAAACTTCACATATTAAAGTCCTTATAAATTATAATTTTTGCCCTGTAAGTAAAAAAGCAAAGCAGTGGTATGCTCTGGTAATTAAGATAACATAATCAGTATTATCTACAAATAATGAGCATGCGAGAACCCACACTAGGGTGATGAACATGCTGGCAGGGAGTATCTGCCACATATTGGAGTGGGCAGCTATGTCTTCGTTAGGCCTCTCCTACCGCTCCTTTTTCTGCCCCCGTCACATCAACATCATGGGAGTTTTCTAGACAATAACTTTCTGCTTTAGCTCATAATGAATTAAGCATTCATCTTATTTCATCAGCTTTTTCCCAACAGTATTAACTGCTGAGCAGCAGAAAGATGATTGGACAGTGTGCAAAGACCTGGGTTTATGCCTCTGTGGACATGTTACGTTTTGGAAAGTGGGTTGAACTGAACCCGATGATGCTGACATCTCTTCCACAGCTCGGAAATTGATAATGACTACATTTGGAAATGCTCTGTCCCTCCTTGAAGGGCGAGCTCTGCACCAGCTTTCTGAGAGGTCTCCAATATCAAGGACTCTTTTAAGGAGACGATTTAAACAAGAATGACTGTTCGTAGTTTTATGGCAAAGATTCCTAGTAGTTATATCTTCCAGAAGGATCCTGTGAAGCCATGCCTAATGTTTGCAACTGTCTGAGTTAAATATTTAAGTTCATTGTGCAAGCCATCTCCAGCCATAAAACGTCAGTGCGAAAAGGCTCTTCCTGCCCTCCGCCCAGATGTGTGACACAGAACTTTGTCACATCCAAATGTGAAATGTGATTCGCACCCAGACTGTGTCATCATGTGCATAGATATTCTATTTACTCTATTCAAAACCGGAGCTGCTTTGTGTATACAGCTGTATAATGTTGCAGGCATGTTGAACAAATAAGTCATAATTGAGACTAATAATGGCAGCATCTAATGAGTTAGAGAAAATTACTTCTACTTTACTAATGAAAATGCCTATTAACAATACTTTATTTTCTATGTCATCATATACATTGCCCATAATGTCTCTATCATGTAACACCCGCTACCACTGTTACATGATTGCTCTAGATGGATGTTCTGAGTGTTCAGCACAGCTACCATTACCACCATCATCAAAAATAATACATGCCATCCTTTAAAACTTTACAAATGGAGCAGGGTAGAAGGGAGACGTGCAGAGGAGAGGAGAAAGGGTAAAAAACTAAAAACGAGCACATACTAATATGGATGTCTTTGGGATACACTGATCTAGGAAATTTTGGAGCCTTAAATTAACTTATGTTCAGTTCAGCCATATTCTCTACCAAGCCCCTCCCTGTCTTGCTCCTACCAAACATGGGGTCCAAATTTCTATTAAATCCTCAAGGATAAAACAGCGAAAAGATGACTTGAAAACAGCTGCTTTCTGTGGGTTTGATATCAGAATGTAATAGCTTCATACAGAAAAGACCTGTAAAGAACAAAAGTCTATCTGCACATTCAACTCTCTAATAATGTTTGCCCTATTCCCCCCAATTTGCCTCCAATGGAGCAAAATATTTTCCTGGCATTATCACAAGCAAGAGAAAGTGACAAATGATCTAAAAAAAAAAGTTTACATAGTTATTGGGCAAAGGAAGGTGTGATCAATTCTTAGGGCCAATGGTTAAGGAAAGAGGGGAGATATAACTCATGAAATAAAGAAGGAAATTCATATGCCATTCTGATGGAGAGTTTATGTGTGGCCTGGGTTGCTGTCTTTCATGGCCTGTATTGGTGCAATGATGTCGTGTTCTTTACTGGGATGCTAGTATTTCCTGACAGAAGTTCTTATTGCCATTCTTCAATCCCTGGGAGTTAGCAGGCAGTTACAGCAACCTGGCTCCATCCTAACATCTGTTTGGACCCCTTACATGCTGGTGCTTTCATCTTCTCCCTGGATATGCACATGTTACATTTTCTTTCCATTCGAGCAGGCTTGTTTGCCTTGAACAGAAATTCTTTCCACACATTTCTTAGTCTCCAGAGGAAATGCTGCCACAGGGATGAGGCCAGTGGATGCTGCCTCTCTTGTTAACATTTTGCAAAGAAAAACACCACTTAAACTTTTAAACCATCTTTACTCAATGATCAACACCAGTTTGATAGCTCAACCACAGCCACTGACATTTACAACCTACCAATTGTCATGCCTTTTCTATCCTTAACTTATAAATTCCAGCCTTTTCCTGGGGTTTAATTGCTTGTTTGATGAACACCATTATTTTAACCTGAATGAAGCATTTGCTAACTCGGCTTCACAAAAGCACCTCACATCACTCACAAAGAGTGTTTGCAGAGCTCACTCAATCCTGAGCCACGCTGGTGTTGAACTTCACATCTAATTCTATAAATTACTTGTATTTGGGGGAGAGCAAAGGTCACTTTTCCTCCACCTCCTTTGCTAAGCATGCATATTTAAACTTCATGGACTCTCAGAGCCAATATTTCACAAAGAAACAGTAAGTGCTTATCACTTGACCAGAGGTAGATGCTGGGTGATTTATTTCCATGTACCAGCCTCCCAGTATTTACTTAAGGAATATCCAAGGTAATGCATATGATAGGAATTTAAACTAACTCATGACCAAATGAAGCACATGGCCAAATGCTCCTACTATAGTTCATTCAGAAATGTTTCCAGGTCCTTATACGTGTTTTTCAATTTATAAAGAAGGCACTATCTCAACCCTCTGCCTTTTCCTACTATTTCTGGGTCTTGACTCAAAAACCTTCTCCAGGGTGGGTTATCTCATAATCTTCTTCCTTCCTCTATACTTTCTCCCTTCGCACTACCGTGTTTCCCCGAAAATAAGACATCCTCCAAAAATAAAACCTACTTACAGGTTTCCTTCTGAGGGAAATATAAGGTATCCCCCGAAAATAAGGCCCCCCTAGGCTCTGTCTCAGAATGCTATTGCTAAACATGAGAGATTTGGTCACTGATTCTGAAAGAAATGGAGTCACAAGAAATTCACCAGGAAATTCAGGAATTGGATTGTTATGATGATGTTCCAGAAGATGATGAAATGATTGTCATTGTGAGTAAATTCTTGATACTGTAGGATTCACAGTTTGTCTGGTTTGTGTTGACAACTACCATACTACTGTACCGTATACAGGTAATAAATTTCCTTTATTTTCATTTAACAATAAATGTGTACCGTATTCTTCTTCATGGAAAAATAAGACATCCTCTGAAAATAAGACCTAGCGCATCTTTGGGAGCAAAAATTAATATAAGACACTGTCTTATTTTTGGGGAAACAGGGTACCTACTCTCAAATTAGTATTAGAGTTGATGATATTTCCCTCTGCACATTATATATCTCCTTAGAGCATTTTTATATGTATTATCTATATGACATCACATAATATTGCATATTACATGTGTGATGACCTACTCACACCCTACAAGACCCTTGAGTGAGCCCCTTGAGAACAGAAACCATGTTTTATTTATTTTATTAATCTAGTACTTTGCACACAGCCAGGGACAGTAAATAAAATTGCTGAGTAAATAAAAGTTGAATTTTACCAAGGCTAATAGTAAAAATCTTTTCTGTTTTTCATGGCTCAATTCTCAGAAGAAAAAAAAGTAGTTTGAACTTATTGAATAATGTGCTATAAGTTATGTAGGAATGAGTTATCATTAATCCTCCAGGAAGCAAAAGTGAAGAAAATAATATTTTTTATTTACTCAATGTCCCACAATTAGTAAAACAAATTGTAGAAACTAGATCTCATAACTGACATTGTTGCACTCTATCTGTTAACTTATACTGCTCACATGAGCATCTCATAGTCTTTACATGTAATAAAGTTTCTTTAGTGCAATACGCTGTGTGCTGAGAAGGAATATCAATTCCCTGCTGTCAGGAAAAGCCCCAGTTCTCCCTGTTCTTTAATATAATGGGCATCAGCACTATTTTCCCCTCAGCTTCCTAGGTTGGACAGGGGACAATATGCTTTAGTGATGGTGAGAAAGCATGTAGGAGGCCCCAGCTTTTAGACAGAGTGTAAGCAAATAGCTGCTTCATTTGTGTTCCTTTTCCCTCTCTGTAAAAGAAGGAAAGCATGCTATTTAACAACAGCACCAAGCTATTGTGAGGGTTAATTCGATTTTATGGGGGAAGGGAGGTGAGCTGATTAGACACCATTCAAATTCAAAGAATCATTATTATGTGTCTAAAAATAATCCTGATTTAGGAATAAAATTAATTTGGAAGCTCAAGCTTCAGTAATCATCTTCCCATACTTAAAAAAAAAGCCACGATTTTTTAATCAAAATCCCATTCTAAGCACAATTCAGTGAAGTAAAAATGGATACCTGTGCATTTTCACTTAGTTCTGAAATAAACAGTACACAGTTCAAGTTCAATCAATCCTTCTTTCCTTCCTTCTTTTATGAAGATACATTACTAGTATGTTTAGAAAGAGTAATTTTGTGCAATGGAGTAGTTAATTTGAACATAATGGATTTTAAACCTACATTATTTAATTAATTTTGTTGTTTCACATAAAACATAAAACATCTTAAATTGCTCTTTTATAGAATCAATCAATAATTTGTGGTTGAACTAACTTTTCAGGTCATTTGTGATAATTTCCATCTATATGTCTGTTCAAAAGCTGGTCAGTGAAAGAAGATATTTGTATTCCCCAAATCTATCTATCATCTATCTATCTATCTATCTATCTATCTATATCTTTCTCTCTCTATATATAAAAGCCTAAGCAACCATCAGACTGGTAGCTATGACATGCACTGACCACCTGGGGGAAAGCGCTCAACGGAAGAGTGAAAACCATAAGCACAGAAACACAGAACAGAATGATAAATCTGAGGGAAGCGGGGAGGTGGAGGGCAGGAAGAGATTAACCAAAGCTCTTACATGCCCAGTGTATGGATTAGTGCACTGGTGGGGTCCCTTGGCCTGGCCTGTGCCTTCTTGCAATCCAGGATCCCTCAGGGGATGTTGGAGAGCCAGTTTCTGCCTGATCCCCACAGGCCAGGCTGAGGGACCCCACTGGTGCACGAATTCGTGCACCAGGCCTCTAGTTTAAAAATAAAATCCCTGGATACTTAAAGCCCCATCAGAAAAACACATACACATCTAAATATTAATCAGCAAAATTAATATAATAGACTAGAGGCTCGGTGCACAAATTCATGCACAGGTGGGGTCCCTGTGCTGATTTGGGGCTGATGAGGGCCAGCTGGCTCAGGGAAGGAACCGTGTGGAGGTTGGCTGTGGGAATGCCCTGACCAGCCCTGATGATCAGTGCATGTCATAGCTATTGGCCAGTCGTCAGGTCATCTGATTGTAATAGTCACTTGGGCTTTTATATATATGTAGAGTAGAGGCCGGGTGCATGAAATTCATGCACCAGGGAGAAGGGATTGTCACTTAGCCCAGCCTGCACCCTCTCAATCTAGGACCCCTCTGGGGGATGTCTGACTGCTGGTATAGGCCTGATCCTACAGGATTCAGGCCAAAACTGGCAGTTGGCCATCCCTCTCACAATCCAGGACCAGTGGTTCCTAATTGCTTGCCTTATTGCCCCTAACAGCCTCTGCCTGCTGGCCTGATCACCCCCAACTGCCCTCCCCTGCACTGGCCTGATCACCCACTAACTGCTTTCTCCCCTGACGGCTTGATTGCCCCTAATCGCTTCTGCCTCAGCCCCCACCACTGTGGCTTTGTCTAGAAGGAAGTTGGACATCTGGAAAATGTCCAGTTGACCAGTCTAATTAGCATATTACCCTTTTATTAGTATAGATTACTTTACTATGAAAATCTTCATGAGAAGTAGAAGTTGGTGCCTGAAAAAAAATCTGAATTATTGCCTAAATATCACCTAAAAAGCTTATAGTATTTTCCAAAATGGGTAAAGATTTTTTAAAAAATTTAACAGTTGACAATCCTGGGAAATATATCTGTTATTAAAAAAATATTAAGTTCAGTTTTTAGTGAGTAAAGAGTTTTGGCTGGAAAGGAATTTTCCAAAGGAAAGAGAGAGAATGTAATTCAGTTAGTAGAAACACATTCTCTATAGGACTTTCAAACTTTTTCATTTCATGGCACACATAAACTAATTACTAAAATTCTGCAGTATGCCAAAAATATATTACATTTTTTGCTGATCTGACACAAACACAAAAATAGTAGGTTTAATCTTGATACATTCACCCCAGAGGGCTATTGTTGTTTTAACCATTGTCATTTTTTTTTTTTTTTCATAATCTAAAAGAGGTCAGTGTCCCTGACTAAATAGTCAGGTATTATATGCTTTAAGAATTCTTGAGGCACACCTGTTGAAAATTGCTGCTCTGCAGAGGAGCAGAAATAATTATTTTGTTGTAACACAGATATATTACAATTTCCCATAAAACTTAAACATTGTCATAATTTAGACTGTGTACTCACCAAGAAAACTTCTGATTATTCATTCGACTTCCCCTGACCCTTGATACTGGGGACGGATGTACCCTGTAAGTAGATGAGAGTAAATGAAAAAGCATATTCCCAATTACAAACGAACAAGTAAAAAGGAATCTGGTTTATAAATAATATTTTAGATTTACTTTACGATCGAATCCCCAAGGACTCGATCACCTCTTAGTAAATGGATGCAGGTAAGGTCCTATGCCTGCAAACCTGCAGGATCTCTCATTTCCCTTCTGTACCACCTATAATAGGACAAGGGTTTCTCATATGTTCACTGTGAAGACCCCCAGTTTTAAGAGGACACAGCAGTTTAAATCACTTGATTTCATTCATTCAATCCAACAAAGAGTTGCTGGCTACCTATACCTTGTGAGGTTTAGGAGTGGGTAAAAATAATGTAAAGTATGGACCTGCCCCAAATAGGCCCTTTCTGCTACCTATTCCCACATGGCGGGAGGACGGAGGGTAGGAAGAGATTAACCAAAGCTCTAAGTGTACACTCTGAGTGTACACTTCTTCAGTTAACTTCTAGACTTAAAAAAGCAAGATAATGAGGGGATCAGGATATGCCACTCCAAAATATGCTACTTTGGCATGAGGATTATTTTCAGCTAAAAGTAATTGAGAAACAGCAGACATAGGAGGAGCTCTCTATCCTCTTTTTACAGGCCTAATACCAGGACATAAACTTATCTTTTGGAAAGAAAATTTGCACTTATAAAGGTGTCCCTCTCTCCCACACCAGGAAGAGTAGTTCATGATATAACTTTTATCACCAGAGTCGGTACTGAAATGAGTTTGCCTAAAAAAATACCCTTATTTACCATTACTTTTTCTACGTTTCCTAGTCACCTCTTACAATTTATCCCCCCATTGAAGCCCAGACCCCCTTTCTTTCGACTAGTCCTTTCTCCACACTTTATCAGCCTTTGTTAAAATCCTATCTAATAAAAGAGTAATTTGCAAATTGACCATCACTCTAACACACAAGATGGCTGCCCCCATGTGGTCAAAAATGGCTTCTCCCATGTGGACACAGGATGGCCACCACAAGATGGCTAGCAGGGAAAGGCAGTTGGGAGGGACCAGGCCTGCAAGGGAGGGCAGATAGGGGTGACCAGGGTGGCAGAAGAGGGAAGTTGGGGGCGACCAAGCATGCAGGGAAAGGCAGTTGGGGAGGGGAAGACCTGCAGGGGAGAGCAGTTGGCGGGGGGGGGGGGGGGGGGGGAAGGGGGGGAGCAGGGGGGGAGATACAGGCCTGCAGGGGAGGGAAGTTAGGGGCAAACATGCTGACAGGGGAGCAGTTAGGCATCAATCAGTATGGCAGGGGAGTGGTAAGGGGGTGATCAGGCTGTCAGGCAGAAGCAGTTAGGGGCAATCAGGAAGGCAGGCAGGTGAGCAGTTGGGAGCCAGCAGTCCTGGATTGTGAGAGGGATGTCTGACTGGCCTTTTAAGGCCCGATCCTATCGAACATCCCTCAAGGGGTCCCAGATTGGAGAGTGTGCAGGCTGGACTGAGGGACACCCTGCCTCCTGTGCATGAATTTTGTACACCAGGCCTCTAGTGGTATATAGCTCCAAATTCTAATCGCCTTTTGTGTTACTTATCATTAAGTACTTTTACATGTTTGCATGTTATACATATAAACTGCTGGGGTTTTTTTGTCTCTTGCTAATTTGTCTTTTGTCAATTTAATTTTCAGCCTCCTCCCCCACTGAACCTGAGTGGATACAGGAAAAACTTTTTTCCTCCCCTACAATAATTTAATCCAAATATCCAGGAACAGAATCTGGAGGAGGAAGGAGGGGCCAATAGTTATTTCTAAGAAAAAGACCTTCTAGATGTGATGCTCTACAGCTTTGGGCTTTGAGGACTGGAAAGTCAATTCAAAGTAAAGACTAGACTGGTTTACAAGCTTCCTGGGATGGAGTCATCCACTGCAAACCTTTTAAATGTCCATGATGTCCTGACACCTTTCAATCACAAGCTAGCCACTGAATCTCCCCCTCTCTGTGGCTCACTCACTGGCAACACCCCATGCTCTACTTCCTGCTTCCTCCTGGCCAACTTCCTGCTTTGTTCTAACATTACTAGGATTTGTGAGGTCTAGGCAGTGTTTTAGCTTGTCTTATCTTGACTTTTTATGTCTCAGACATTACTCTTTATTTACAAGACAAGAAAGAAAACAGGGATTTTAAACTCCCGTTTAAGTCCAGTTAGAACCAAAAGCTCCCAGGTTCCTTAGAATCCCGTTTTCCATGGGTGTTCAGCAAGTGGAAATCATTTCAAAATACATAATACAGTGCTAGCCACTCAGAAGGGCCAACTTGCAGTCTTTCAGTAAAGCCAGAGCCAGACTGCACTTTGCACCCGGAAGGCTTATTTCTTCCAACATCCCTTATTAACATTCTTTTCCTCACAGCACTTCTCAATGGCTGCTGCAGCTGAGCTGCTCAGCACAGATTTTCTGCTCTGCATGGGGGAGGGGATGTTAATTATGCAGAAAGATGGAGAGAGGCCAGACAGCCCCTCTGGTGAACTGTCTCATTCAAGCAAGGCCCGCTTCCTGCTGTTTTGCAGCTACAAGGATCACCTGTTGGTCTTGGCACCGGGCCAACCTGGGGCCTAGCGGAAATGACAGACTGGGCTAGAAATGAAAGCCTGATCCTAGTCCAGCATCCCAAGTTGAGGAGAGAGGAAAAAAAACATGTCGTAAAAATGTGTAGGAAGTATAGGAAAGGTAGCAAAACTCTCTTTTTTTCTTCTTTTTTATTTCTTTCAGTTTGTCTGCTTGAAAATACAGTCATCACAATGGAACTCTGAGCCAAAAAAATGTCTCCCCAGTTAAAGGCCCTGTCCTAAGGGGAAACGCCGGAAATCCTCTTGAACCTTCTCTATATCCCCACTGGGTTGTCAGAGTTATGCTGCCCAAATAAAGCTTTAGAAAGTAATAGCCCAAATGCAGTTATTTAATTCACTCTATAGCCTTTAAATGTTAACCTCTTTTATTGCTTCCTCCTTAACCCTGGTATTTCTATTCATCACGATCATTCCGCCTGTTGAAGTTTACTAGTAAATAAATGCTCTTATTGATGGTTCTCATTGCATATATCAGCAGAGAAAAACAGGCCTGTTTAACCTTTAATTAGAATGTTCTCTAGGTATTTGTATCTTGCAGTAACACTTCATTGACCCATCCATGGAGCAAATACTATAAGCAGGTGATTTCTGTAACTGTTTGACAGTCTTCAAAGAATTCCTAAAATGATAGCATTTCTTCAGTTAAAATGGTAAAACAAGGCATTTATTCCCCCTTCCCCAAATTAGTAAATGGATAACCTGGAGCTTATTTCAGCTAACAAAGTATACCATAAATGTTTACATTTCAGCTATCTCTCAAATTTTGTTTCTTCAAAAGGCAGTGTTTTTCGTGAGCTCAGTCTTTCAAGTCTTTGTTGCAGCACTTTTGCCATGGCCTGCCATCTTTCCACATGTAGCAACCAGGCAGGTAGCAAAGTCAAAACCCCAGTAGGAGAAACTACCACCTCATCTGCATGCCATGCATTATTCATGACCCCCTGATTCCTGCACCTGCATCTAGGCAGGAAGCTTGCAGGGAACATTCATTATTCTTCCCTTAGCCTCACACAGGCTTGATTACTGCTAAGCCACTTTGTTCTGTAACTAAGGGTTTCAGGCCTCAGTACTAACTGCTGGATATGGAAAGAAAAAAAAAAAATCACCATGCTGAAGAAAAGGGCAGTCTTAGTTGTTGTGTAACATGTATTGAATCCTACAATGTGCTCTTCTGGGACCGACAGTTTGTGTCAGATGGAAATGCTCACATTGGTGATTTACACTGCATAGAAAAGGGGAAGCTGTACCATTCAGGCCGTGCACACCAACTGTTCTATTTATACACACTCACTCAGGGTCTGAGGCAGACAGCATTTTGCCCATGCTGGGCTTCGTCTTCCTGCTAAGCATGTTGGGACTTCTTAGACATCTCAATACAGAAATGACTCTTCCTTCTCTGGGCATAAGCACCAAAGGACCTAACCATTAAGGTTTGTATTTTAATGACTAATATTTATAGTTAAGAGAATAGGATCACTCTGTTTTTCAAATTTTTCACGAAGCAACGGAGTGACTGGTGGTTGGAAGTAGGATGTGAAAACCGGACACCCAACACAAATCACCGATCACTGAGGAACTGCTGGGGGAGGGAACCGATGCAAACTTTTTACTATCCCCATCGCTGAAAAGCAGGGGTGACTTAAATGGGGCCATTTACATTCAATCGTGTAGCCTCCAATGAAATTAGGATGAAACGGTAGACACACACTGCGTAACCAGGCTGCCTGCGATGGAATCCCAGCTCCACCACTGATCAACAGGGTCATCCTCGGGCAAGTACTGAACCTTTTTATGCAGTGCTGTCACCTGTACAAATGGAGGCAACACTGATAACCGCCTTCTAGGGCTGGGGGATTTAAATGAATTAATAGCTATAAAGTGTTCAGAATAGTGGTTGGTACCCAGGAAGAAGTTAACTGTTATCACTAGCAGAGCTGATTTTATGGGAAGGGATGGGAACATGGAAACTGACTATCCAGCTCATTCCAAGTGACTAAGACAATACTGTGCTCTATTGAGCCTGCAGTCTTAATTACTGTGCTTTTATGACTTCCCTAAAGATGAGGTAACAAAGAGAAATGAACACATATAGAGTAATATGAACCAAATAATGTGATTTATAAGATATGGCTTACTCTATGGTACCTCATTTTTCTGTTGTTTATCAGAAGACCTATGTTCAGTTATGTCCCATTCAAGAACAAGTTAATAATCACAGCAATACAAAATCACTTGCATTTACTAAGACCTTACTATATTCCAGACACCATGCTTAGGACATAGGAACATTAACTTATTTTATGCTCATATCCTTATTACCCACATTTTAAGTTTGAGAAAATAGGTTTACAAGAGTTAGATAACTTGCCATGGTCACACAACGAGTGAAGAGCAAAATCAGAACTTGAATGCCTATATCTTCTCTGAATACCAGACTCAGATTTTTCAATCCTAACTTAAAGGGGTTCCTTCCTTTCACCCTAGAGGTTTGGTTCAGTGGATAGAGCGTTGGCCTGCAGAGTGAAGGTTCAATTTTGGACAAGAGCACATGCCCAGGTTATAGGCTCAATCCCCAGGAGGCAGCCGATCAATGATTCTCTCCCATCATTGATATTTCTATCTCTCTCTCCCTCTCCCTTCCTCTCCGAAATCAATAAAAAATATATATATTTTAAAAGATGTTCCTTTCTATATCTTCTCAGTTTCAAAAATTGGTAGCATCCTTCACCCAACTGCAACCTTGGAATAATATTTGAGCCCTTTCCTGCTCTTACACTTCATATATTAGATAGACTGCTTTATACTGAGGAAAATCAAAATAAATTATTATTTCATACACCAATAAAATATTATTGTAGTGAATTACTCATTTAATAAGATTAGAGATTTTCATTATTAAGATCATGAGAAATCATTATGTACAAATATTTTCTATTCTTAAGTTCATTTTTTTGTTTTTTCTTAGCCCATACTTTCATCCATATTTTTTTCAATTATTGTACATAATACACACTATAAGAACCCAGTTTACTACATTTGTGAAATATTAATCTAGAAATAATTCCACAATTATTTTTAAATACCAGCATTTACCTATGCATTATCACATGAAAGATAATTTCAAAGTAATTGTTGGTATTGCTTCTTTTTCAAACATAGTTGTACTGAATACAACTCATGGTTATTTAGATGAACCTGAATATTTTTATTATAATATATACATATACATATATACACTACACTTGACCCAATAAAAATAAGCATGACCAGCCCTAACCAGTTTGGTTCAGTGGATAGAGCATCGGCCGGCCTATAGATTGAAGGATCCCAGGTTCCATTCCAGTCAAGGGCATGTACCTTGATTGCAGGCACATCCCCAGTAGGGGGTGTGCAGGAAGCAACTGATCTATGTTTCTAACTCTCTATTCCCCTCCCTTCCTCTCTATAAAAAATCAATAAAATATTTAAAAATAAAAAAATTAAAAAAATAAGCATGGCCAGTGTTTACATTATGTAGTCCCTTTTTATTCTCTGCTTTTACCAAGCCACTGATTAGACGGCCATTAGGAATTCCATATATTTTTTCAAAGAACCCCCTCCTCAGTATATTTGCTTCTTTTTCACATGCAAAGCCATTGATGTTATTTTCAGAAGAATGGGCTGAACTTGACCATCAGATAGAATTAATTGTATATATATATATATATATATATATATATTTTTTTTTTTTTGTCTACTCTAACAGTGTAAGTTTTGCTAAAAATAGAGTATTTTGGAGGGAACAACATGCATTTCAGCTATGCACCAACAGAATGAGGAATTCTTAAAGGAGAACACTTGGTTTGCACAAGCATATGAATTTGCACAAGCCTCTTCTCCCAACACCCCTCTTGCTCTGTGTGTGTGGCAGCGACACTGTAGGGTCTCCTCGCTCCTTTGTCACCCGGTTAGCTGATGCTTAACTCTAAGAAACCATCCACTCACTCCAAGGTCTAGGTCCACTCACTCCAAGATCTCACAGCATAGGGTACTTAGCACATGTTAATGGAAGATTATACGTGTTTGTAAGTTTACCTCGCCAGTCTCTTCAACTAGACAATATGCTCCAAGGGACAACAGAACTTTACTCGTTTTGCTCACCATCATATCTCCATTGCCTGCCATGCAGTGCACACTCAATAAGGATCTCGTGGATGCTGAGCCCTATTTTCCTACTAGACTGGAACTTCCCGGATGGATGGCAATGGCCACACCTGTCCAAGCCACGATGCCATCCTCAGAGCTTAGCACAATAAGTAAATAATAAACATTTGATAAGCCATAAGATGTAGAAAATAAAAAGTTTTTGATTTAGAAATCTGCACTATTCCATAGAATTATTTACTAAACATCCCCAGAATAATTGACCAACATTAATTAAATCCAACAAACTTTACTCAACAGCTGCTCTCAGTGAAGTCTTGCATTGTGGAGTAAGACAGAATCTCTGTCCTCCAGATGCTTAAAGTCTAGTTAAGATAAATAGGTAGAGACAATCAGGGAATGGGGTAGAAAAAAATGAAAAGAGATTTCGAGTGTTATTGTAATGAAGAAGGGGGTGGAATTAATTCAAACTGTGAAATGACAGGTAAGGTTGCAGGAAGAGATCTTTAGGCTGGGTCATGAAGGATAAGTGAAACTTTTCAGAATCAGGAGTAAATGATGCTAAGAAGATAACTTCACGAAGAGGAGCTACATTAGTCCTTTATAGGGGAGAGTGCATTGTGGTGTGAGGGGAAGTTTCTTAGAAACACTAAAGAAGATGAGCTAGGGATGTTCTTTCACAGGTAGAATGCAGATCAGTCAATAAACGTCTGAATAAGGAGTTAGTAATTGGGGCAGTCAGCTGTAGAATAATATCAATCCTCTGTTGCTCAGAAACTTATATATATACCACTTATATCTTTAATTTAACTAATGTTATTACTATCTATCACTTATTAATTTAAATACTAATTGAACATCTATTGTGTCAGGCACTGTTCTAGGCTCACAAGTTCTGCGAACTGTGTCAGGGGAAGGGGCATTACATCTATTAAAACACGGTTCCTGACTTCAGGAAGCCTATAGCATGATACGTGTGTTAGATCCGTGGTCGGCAAACTGCGGCTCACGAGCCACATGGGGCTCTTTGGCCCCTGGAGTGTGGCTCTTCTACAAAATACCATGACTTGGGCGAGTCTATTTTGAAGAAGTGGCATTAGAAATTTAAGTTTAAAAAATTTGGCTCTCAAAAGAAATTTCAATCATTGTATTGTTAATATTGTATTTGGCTCTGTTGACTAATGAGTTTGCCAACCACTGGTTTAGACAAACAATTGATTGTCATGGTACCGTGTGATAAATGACCATAAAAGTAGACAAAAGGGACATCTTACTTAAGCTTTGAAGTAGACCTGGAAGTTCATATAGGACAATTTAGAGAAACACTGAGGGTATATTATGTCCAATAGAAAAAACTACAAATTGTCCTGGATGACTACAGTAAAGGATGTGGCAGGCCTGGAGGGGCTGGAGGTCATGTAATCATGGAAGTAGTGGGAATGACAGAGGGCTGGGGGAGGAGAAAAAGGAGGATGAATATATATTAAATTAGCTGTTACCCCTGAGATTTGGTGGAAATATATTCAAAGTGTGGGGAGGCAAAGGCAGGATTAAGAGAATATATGGATAACACCTGGGTTTCTGAAATGTGGACAGAAGGGCCGATATAAGGAATAAAGATCATGTTTGGGATTAAAAAGAATACAATGAGTTTCTGTCAGGTGCATGTATAGACCTGGGGTTCAGCGGAGAATTTTAGGAAGAGAGCTGGAGATGTGGGCATCTTTATCATACAAGTGGCAGATAAGCCCTGAGTTTCATAGAGGCAGGGCTTAAGTGAGATTACCTGTAGAGCAAGAGTAGGACACCAGGAAACTCTACATCTTCTTGGTAACTTTAAAACCCTCTTCCTACTCAGTCAGGGAAAGCTAGCTATTCACACTTATTGATGAGAAGTTGGAGCCTCATGACTAAATTTAGTCCAGATCATGAGGTAAGACAGGATCTTCTCTACCCTGATGTCAGAAAAGCCACAAGTAATCTCTTTTTCTTCCAGTGCTGCCCTGGGCAGCAAACAGCACTGATATCAATTCAGTAAACAGCCCAGAAACATTGGAGGCTTCCTTAACTTACCTTCTCTCCCTCCTCTTTTGAATATCCAACCCATTTCTGTCCCCTACACTGTCTTCATTCTTTCCACAGTCACTAACCTATCTTAACCCACTCCTCTCTTATCAGCACGAACTCCAAACCTTCTCCCCCAATCCATTTGCTGCACTAGAGCCACGTGTTCTTTTTAAAAGGCAAATCTGTTCTTCTTGCTCCAGTATCCCTTCGTGGCTTTTCACAGCTCTTGAGATCGACCTACATCTCAACATGGACTAAATGCCTATATCTGGCTCCTGCTCACCCTAAGCTTCATTTTCCAAAAATGTCCCCTTTCCTCTCCCCTGCTTTCTGTGATCCCCAATCTCCTTTCAGTTTCTCTTTCATGTGTTATTCCTTCTATGTAGACGCTGCAACAGGCCCTCTGCCCCTGCATCCAGTTAACTCACACCCGGCTCTCAGCTCACATATCACCTCACTGCACATGACTCACCAAAAAGGATTACATCTGTGTATTATAGACTCTCACTATTCTCGTCATTGTCCGTCATAGAAAGTATCAGGTCTGCAGTTATATAGAACCATGATAATTCAATGAGAAGCAGGAACTATTCCTCTTTAACTCTTCACAACTTGCCCAGTATTGGACCCTACATCTGGTACAAAGTAGGCACATATAACTTATTGCTCCACTAGTAAAAGGAGATGATGAGAACTTATAATGTAATAATCTGGAAAAATAAGTAAGGAAATATAACAATGTGACACATATATTCATATATTTAATATATACTAAAGATAAAGCACAAAGTGTAAGAGGAAGTGAGAAGTGATGTAGCCCAGATGTTGTCCAAGAAAAGTGTTGGGTCCACATCAGCCTACACCCTGCACCATGGGCACAAAGGACCCATTAGAGGCCAGGGCCAAAGCAGAATGTCAATCACTTCCTTACCTTTGGAGGAAGGTGTGGAAAATTAGTAGCCATTATGGAGAGCCTAGTGAAATGTAAATGAGGCCTGTAGTTTATTTAGTTAATAATGCTGAACCAATGACAATTTCTTGGTTTGAATAATTACACTATGGTATTTCTGCAACTTTAAAATCCTAAAATTAGTTTAAAATAAAATATTTTTAAAGTGCTATTCTTTTGCTGGGATAAGAATATAAGCAATATCCGAGACTGGTTTGGCTCAGTGGATAGAGCGTCGGCCTGCGGACTGAAGGGTCCCGGGTTCGATTCCGGTCAAGGGCACATGCCTTGGTTGTGGGCACATCCCCGGTGGGGATGTGTGCAGGAGGCAGCTGGTCGATGACTCTCTCTCATCGACGTTTCTAACTCTCTATCTCTCTTAATTCCTCTCTATGTAAAATAAATAAAATATATTTAAAAAAAAAGAATATAAGCAATATAGATTTTCTAAAAATGACTTTTTCCTGTTTTGTTTAGTGACATAGTTTCTACTCTGTATATGTTCATAAATATAGAGTACATCTGGACTTGTGTACACTCTCTCTCGCTCACTCATTTTTTTTAAAGTAAATAAACTCATCAATTATACTACTTTCACCAACATGGCTTTTTAATGCGCTAGGTACAGACTTATTAATGTGTTTGGTATGTTGAAAAGTAGTAGGAAGAAATAAGTAAAATAAAAGAAGATGAAGGTATTTTAAAAGGTTAATAATGCTCATGTCTACAGAGCAACAACTCAATTTGTGGAACCTAACATTTATCCAGATAATATAGATCCCAAATTCCTCCTTTTATCTGAGACACCCTCATAATTGCTTCAATTTTCCACTTCATTTTGCATGTTTATAAGTCTGACAGATTATTTTGCAGTGTTTAGTGTATGGTGCAATAACGTCCCTGTCCTTTATTATGTGAACTGAAAAGTACTATGATTTAGTCATTAATGTGGATGGAGTTGGAGGAATTTCATGAACTGACAGACATTCTGACTGGTAGTTATTCTACTAGTCACACTGGTAATGCCTTTTATTCAGTGTGCTCTGTTGAGAAAGAATGTAAGTTGTTGAAAAATTACCGGTACTTTAAATGCTTTTATTGCCTCTGGTTGCATTAATTTTGAGATGCCTCATTTAGGCTAAAAAAAGAGGCAACATTCAAGTATGTAATATGGGCATTTTGTCAGCTGAAAATGGATCTATTAAAATATAGTATTCTCTCAAGGTGTTTTAGCTCACTAAGCTGTACCATTTTTCTTTTGAGTAGACAAAATTTTTCACCATTTGGTTCACAGCCTAATGAAAATGACAAAACTAGACTTCAAGATGATAAGCCATATTTAAGGAGAAAATATAGCTTGTATTTCACTTACAATAAAATTTCAAATGCTAGAAAAACCCCAACCTGGTAGTTATATGTAAACATTATCTTTAATTATCTATAATAAAAGCCTAATATGCTAAGTGTCTGGTTATCCGGTCAACCAATTAAAGCATAATATGCTAATGATATACTAAGACAGCTCAACAGCTCAACTTCTTGCTATGACTTGCACTGACCATGAGGGGGAAGACTGTCTTCCCCCTCAGTTGACTGGTCAACCAGTTGCACTGACCATCAGGGAGAAGATATTCCGACCGGTAGTTTAGCTTGATGCTGGGGTCCGGCTGATTGGGACTGAGAGAGATGGGCTGGACACGCCCTGGAGCCTTTCCATGGTCCCTCCCCGGCTGGCCAACCTCCTGCATCTCCCCCCGCCCCAGGCCCAATCGTGCACTGGTGGAGTCCCTCAGCATGGCCTGCACCCTCTCGCAATCCAGGACTTCTCAAGGGATGACGGAAAGCCAGTTTTGGCCTGATCCCACAGGCCAGGCTGAGGGACCCTACCAGTGTATGAATCCGTGCACCAGGCCTCTAGTATATATATAAAATCCTAAGTGACTGTTATGATGGAATAACAGGAATGACCGGTCGCTATGACACACACTGACCACCAGGGGGCAGACGGTCAATATAGGAGCTGCCCACTGGTGGGTCAGTATGCTCCCACAATGGGAGCGCTGCTCAGACAGAAGCCGGGCTCATGGCTGGTGAGCCTCTCCCGCCTCTGCGGTAGTGCTAAGGAGCAGCAAGTCAAGTAGTAAGGAGCAAGAAGTTCAGACTGTAAGTGGCAGTAAGGAGTGAGCAGGCGGTTGATAAGGAGCGAGCAGGCAGTGATTAGGAGCAAGGGGTCTGGATTGTGAGAGGGTGTAGGGCGGGCCGAGGATGACCCTCTCCATGCCCCTTTCCCCTCCTCTCCCCCCTTCCCCGCACCCCCGGTGCACAGATTTCATGCATCAGACCTCTAATTTTAAATAATATGTTTAAAGGAAATGAATTTATGTATTGTGTGTGTGTGTGTGATAGAGAACTCTGATTTATCTCTTGGAAGACACCCTTTAAATCAAAGGGAAGTCATCTAAGAGATGGATTCAGTACTGAATTCCAGACAATCTGATCAGTAGGCCGCAGAGGCTGTCCTCTCATTGCCCAAACTGGAGGACAAGAAGCTTGGAGGACTTTAAGGCCAAGGAGCCAGGAACTGACTTACTAGCTTATGCAGAGAAACTTTATTTCAGAAACTGACCAACTCCTGAGACCAAGAGCTGCCAAACACATCAATCAGCATCCACAGAATTAAAGGTGTTTATGGAGATCAGCAAGGAGTATATGAAGTATCACACACCAACTTACCAATAGATTGGACGAACAGCAATGTACCCACCATACAAGCACTTCCAAAATGCACCCTCCACCACTGATCCACATCGTTTACACTAGCTATGCTCACATTCACCATTCCCTTCTCTGCACCACTGGCAGTCACCAGTCTGCCTTTTCCTCTGCTTCTATATCATTGGCCCAAGAGGTTACAGAGCTTATCCTGTGGAAACATGCATTGCTTATGACACTAATAAAACAGGCAAATCCAGCTGGTTTCGATTTTTTGCTTATTTCTGAATTTAATACTGAAAACTATACTGATATTCTGGCTGCTTATAAAGCTCTGACCATTAGTATGATTGAAAAAACAAAAAGATAACTAAAAACAATTGATTAAGATGCATTAAGTGCTACTATGTTCAAGGCACATCCAATTTGTGTAATATCAAGGTTGTATAACAACAATACAAGGTTAAGAGTCTCAGTTCTCCAAATAGTTGTCACAAGACAGTAAATAATAGAAAAATAGAAACACTCACTACTCCAAGAGGTCAGAGGAGACAAAAATCACTTCAAGATAATGGATGAGGTTTGGGTTGGGTCTCTTAGGACACAGGGGAAACAGCCACATGTGCAGGTGTGCAGGTGAGGACACAATTATGAGCAAACAGGAAGATGTGGGAGAAATGAGTAGAGCATGTGGCAGACTTGGCTGAAGGAGGAGTTCACAAAAGACAATGCAGCCCTGAAAGTGGAATGCCTTTGATGACAGGTGACCCATGTTTTGGGATTTTTCTCTCAGGAAAGTGCAAGGTTGCCGGAAGAGTTCATTGCAGAGCAGTATTGTTATCACATAAGAATTGATCTGACAGTGGTGGGCAGAATGGAAGGAAAAGATAATCCTGATGACACTGCAGTGCTTCCGATGCAAAGTGGCAAAGTCTAAATGGAAGAGGTTCCAAAGGAAGGGAGAGAAAAGGACAGATGAGAAAACAAGAAGGATTGGCAAAACCTATTGACACTGGATAGAGGAAGGTAAAGGGAATAGTCAGTTCTGAGGCCAGGGGAATGTTGGGAAGCATGGCTTAATTTTAGGCAGCTGGGAACAAGTAGCTGCAATTCAGGAATGAGGGTAGGCTTACAGGAATGGATGTGAGTTTCATAAACATCAAGGAGAAAGCTGCTGCTGAAAAACCAGGTGAAATTTCTCAATAAAAAACTACAAAGACAGGAGTTGCAAGGGTGCTGGCCCTGATATACCTTACAATGGGGATAGAGGAAAATAATCAAAGATGTGAAAGGAAAAGTCAGCAAGAGAAGAGGAAAACTAGCAGCAAAAAATAATATCAGAAGTAAATATACACTGAGTGGCCAGATTATTATGATCTCTGAACACAATAATCTGGCCACTCAGTGTGTGTGTGTGTGTGTGTGTGTGTTTTAGAGGCCTGGTGCATGAATTCGTGCATGGGTGGAGTCCAGCCAGCCTGGTTAGGGGAAGGGGACATGGGCAGGTGGCTGGTCTGCCTGCTGGTCGAACTCCTGGTCCAGGGGACAATTTGTATATTATACTTTTATTATATGGGATAGACAATGAGTAGCCAGATTCTTATGCATTCAGAGATCATAATAATCTGGTCATTCAGTGTAGTTTCTCTGTCAAATTTTTTAAGAGAGAAAGAACAATTATATGGGTCCATTAGTGATCATCACCAAAACAGATGGTTGAAAAAGCTACATAAAAGCTTTAGAATGTGAGTGCTTCAAAGTGGGGATAAAGAATGGTGGGGAACAACATCTGCTTGAGAAATTTTTCATGAAAGAAGAGAAATAGCTGGAATTCCAGAGCAAATCATTTGGTTTTTCTTTTTTTCTCTCAAGAAAATGGAAGCTCTATTTCTGTATGTTAGATAGAACATGCAACTGAAAAGAAGACCTAAAATTATAGAGAAAGGAAAACTGAGTAACACATCTTAGGGGAGTGAAGCGAGCAGGAGAATGTTCTCTGACACATATGGACAAATATTTTCTTAAAAGTGAGAGCTTACTCTGAACTTTATACTGCCCTAAGGGTTTTACTAAGGCTAAGTTTAAACAATCAAGACAAACTAAGTCTCACTTAGCCGCACAACAGTTTCTGAAGTAGGTATCATCATTCCCACTCTGTAAATGAGAAGAGCAAGCTTAGAGAGGCTGTTGCATACCTAGTTCAAGGTCACACACCTGAGCTGAAACTCAAGTCTTGACAGCCACACCCCACTCTTAAAAAAAAAAAAAAAAAGTCCCACTCTGTTTATTTTGTGAACCAAGAAGCAAATCTATCTTATAAAACATATGTTAAGTAGAGATTAACTAGAGTAGAAGGATATATAGCAAAATTTAGTTACCACTTTTTAAAAAAATATATTTTATTGATTTTTTTACAGAGAGGAAGAGAGACGGATAGAGAATTAGAAACATCAATGAGAGAGAATCATTGATCAGCTGCCTCTTGTACACCCCCCACTGGGGATGTGCCGGGAACCAAGGTACATGCCCTTGACCAGAATCGAACCTGGGACCTTTCAGTCTGCAGACCGATGCTCTATCCACTGCTTGGGCTAGTTACCACTTTTAATTTCATATTCACCAAAGGATGCTGCTTGCAATTGAGAATTGTGTACAAGTGTTCCTGAAGTAATCTAAGATCTTTACATGAACCTATAATTTGTACATCAAAGTATTGCTTATAACACACATATCAGTCTATGTATGTATATATATATATGGCATCATAAAAAACACATATTTGGTGTTTGCCCCAGGTTCCTGGTACAGAGCTCCAACTCCTGGAATTTTCTAAGTGACAGCAGAGTCCTTTGTAATTCATAGCAAACCCCCTTTGACTGCATCTGAGTTTATGCTAATGAGCTGACCCTTAGTAAAGGCCATAATGTCCACCAGGGAACCAAGCATGTGATTAGAAGGCTTGAACATGGAGCCCCACATTGCAGCAGGGGAAGGGGCCAGGATCGAGTTTAATCAGCAATGGACCGTGATTTTTCACCCTTCATGCCTTTGTAATGAAACTTCCATAAAATGCCCTGGATGACAGGATCTAGAGAGCTACTGAGCTGATGAACACCTGCGTATGTTGGGAGGGCGGCAAACCTGGAGAGGATCTGGAAGCTCTGCACCGTCCCTCCCCTCCCCATCACCTTACCCTGGGCATCTCTTCCATTGGGCTGTTCCTGAGTTGCATCCTTTACAATAAATTAGTAGTCATAAGTAAAGCACTGTCCTAAGTTCCATGAGTCATTCTAGTGAATTACTGAATTTGCGAGGGGGTTATAGGAACCCCCTCTCAAATTGTTGTCCAGACAGAAGTGTGGGTAGTACTAGTATGGGTGCCATCAAGAGTGGGGGCTGGACCCTTGACCTCTGGCATCTGTGCTAACTGTGTAGTTAATGTCAGCATTGAATCTGAATTGTTGGATTCCCTATTGGTGTTAGAGTATTTGCTCGTGTTTGGAAAAAAACCACACAATATAGTAGTATACAAATAATTTTATGTTGGACTTTCCTATTCCCTACGTGGTCTGGCCAAACACAAGAATAACGCCATTGTCAACAAGCGAGATTACGATGTTTTAAGTCTATAAAATTAAACCATCTACAAAAAATTCTGCAAAATGTTGTTCGAAATATTTTCCCCCCTTCGTCATCATTATTAGAAAATGTGGAAAGATGAATGGCCATAAAATAGGATTAACCTATATTTAAATCTACCAATCTTGATGACTCTCTTTTAAATAATCAAGACAAACTGAATTTACAAAATATGATTAGAACAGTTTGCTTAAATTTGTAGTCCCTGATTAAATACAGATGTTATGCAAAATAGGCTGGGTCTGGAAATTATCTACAAAAGCAGCCTTATTATTTAGCATTATTTTTGCTTTGAAAAAAAAAAAGAAAGCAAGACTCTTCAGAATCCCAGTGATGTCTGCAAAAATAACAAGAATCAACCTAGGAATAAAGAGAATAAAAATCCACACATCTATTAAGCAACACAAAGAATAGGCCTACAAACTGCACATTACCAAACAGAAAAATAGAAATGCCATGATTTAAAAAACACACAAAAACTGATGACATTAAAATAGAACCAATTGATGTTTTCACTCTTACGTTTCCTGCATAGGAGATCTGAAAAAAAAAAAAAATATGATTCCGTGGTTGTACAAGGAATACTATTACAATTCAGTATTTGAAAAGAACAATTAATGAATCAAAACAATTTCTTAGTTGATGTAAAGATGCATAAAATATTGCACCCACCTTGGAAGTACTTTTCCGGATGAGATAGTTCAAATATCATAGCCATTTCAAGGAAGGGCCACATAATGCTTGCTTCAACCACCAGCAGTAGTAGTACAACTTACTGGCTGTACTGTCTATGGGTAAGATATGGAAGCTTCATGCCTCAGTTTCCCCATATTTACAACGGAGTACTTATATCCTGTCATTCAGAACAACGCTTCGAGCACAGCAGGTGCTATCAAAGTCTTAGCTCCCATGATAACCGACCTTGTCCTTGCCTAGCAGAGTCCCTGGCTGCAGGGTGATGTCTGCTCAGGGCTGCTTGTGTGTCTGTCTCATTTTCCTCCCAAGCAGAGGCAGTAACTATGAGGAGGCACTGAGCACAGGTTAAATGCTATAAGATGACAATGAAGATTGTCACCAATTAGCCAGCTTCTAATTTGTACATAACTAGAGATATTCATTATGAAGAAATGTAAAACTTTAACTGTTTTAATAAAAAGTAACCAGGTTATTGCAACATCCTGTTAAATAGCAAAATAAATCATTATAGCTGAAATAGACTATATTCTATTAGAATCCTAGAATAACCAGTATTTTGGAAACTATAGATTAAACTTATTACACAAATTATCTGCACAAGTATGACCCAGTGGTGGCAAGGCGACTTTAGTTTCTTTTTGATTTTGAGTCTGTACATTCACAAATGTGGTGTTAATTTACTATCAGATGAGTGGCTGGCATGGAGTCAAGAATGTTTACTGAGGGGGGCGGTTTGTGGGGCTGGGTGAGAAAGATGAAGCAATTAAGTACTAATAAGTAGTTCAAGAATAGTCACAGAAATGGAAAATAAAGCATTGGAAATATAGTCAACAATATTCTAATAACACAATTATGTATGATGCCAAATGGGTCCTTGAAATATTGGGGATAATACTTTATAAATTATATGGTTGTTTAACTGCTATGCTGTATACCTGAAACTAATACAAAATAATGTTGAATGCAAACTATCCTTTAAATATATATATATATATATATATATATATATATATATATATATATATAATTGATTTTTTTTTACAGAGAGGAAGAGAGAGGGATAGAGAGCTAGAAACATCAATGAGAGAGAAATATCGATCAGCTGCCTCCTGCACACTTCCTACTGGGGATGTGCCCGCAACCAAGGTACATGCCCTTGACTGGAATCAAACCTGGAACCCTTCAGTCTGCAGGCCAATGCTCTATCTACTGAGCCAAATCGGTTTCAGCCAAAATGCTCTTGAAAAATAAAATCAAATAAGTAAATACATTTAAAGGGGGGGGGGGGCTTACTAAATAAAGGGCCTGTAGGGGCTCTAATCTGCCAATCCGACTCCTAATTGTGGCTGTGCCCGCAAAAGCATCCCCAGCCCGGGCCGGGCAGAGCAGGGCCATCAGCTGGATGGATTTACTGTATTCTGTAAGCTAAGCTGTGTTGAAGAGCTGGAACTTTGAAATTCCCTTCCGCTCACATACATACAATTATGCTAAGTATATGCCTGCTTGCCTGTTTGAATCCATGCAAAGCAAATCATGGATGCATTAAATTACAGCTTTTTTAGGTAACAGCATGACCAACATAAAGGTTCAAGGGTTTTAAAAATAGGGTATTTTATTTCATACGTGAATTACTTTAGAATGCCAGTGTAGTCTCCTGAGGGTCTGCACATACCCTACATGTTTACTTTGACCATGAATGTATCCACAAGTATGCAATTTAGAAACACATTTGCACAATATTAAATTTAAATGATACCATTCTGTTCTTCCTATAACCTTTTATAAAAATGTAGCATCTTCATGAACTTTGATGTCTTTGTTTAATAAACCATGCATTTGTCTAACGCAGACACAGTCTTAATATTGGCTAGCATGTTAAATTTCAACTTGCATAAGCCCTGGCCAGGTGGTTCGGCAGACTGCAGCATCATTCCATACACCAAAAAGGCTGTAGGTTCGATTCCTACCCAGGGCACACACCTAGGTTGTAGGTTAGATCCCAGGGTAATATAAAAATACATAGAATATTGCAATTGATGTTTCATTCACACCGATGTTTCTGTTTCCCCCTACCCTTCTCCCTGTCCCCCTCTCTCCTTTTCTCTGTCTCTAAAATCAATAATAAACACATCCTTCGTTGAGATTTTTTTTTTTTTAAAAAAAGAACTTCAACATGCATATATATGCCAATTCCAAACCACCTTCAGTTAAGTTCTCAGAACACCACTGAATTTGGTATCCTAACAGCAATTTTTAACATGAGATCAAAACTTTTATTTTTTTTTTTTTTACAAGAAATGCCTGATTTATTGATATTATTTTATTCACTTTTTATTTAATTTACTGGGTGATACTGGTTAATAAAATTATATAGGTTCCAGGTGTACAATTCTGTAATACAGGGTATAGGAGGGATAAATGGTGATGGAAGGAGATTTGACTTGGGATCGTGAACACGCAAAGAAAAGCCTGATTTAAATCACTTGTGTTTATTAACATTTTTCCTGGATCCAGAAACAAAGCAAAACAAAACAGAATAGGCTTTCTATTTAAAAAGAGGTGGGGGTGGGGAATCACAATTTCTGTCGCTTCCTTCACAGCTTCACCTCTGCACTGGATGGCCAACATCTGCCCTCCAGGCAGTTCTCGGGACTGTGCTGGCCATTGATTCTGTAAAGGACAGGTCTGCCCTGGGCACACAGAAACCAGCTTTTTGCTCTTGTTCCTTTCATCTCCACACCAGTTTTCTAGTTCTGTTGAAAAAGATTTTGTTCCATGCAGTTGCTTTTATCTCTTTTTGATTTTTGTTTCAGAACATTTCAACTTTGAATATTAAATTTCAAATTAAGGAACCAGCTAGAAAAATGGAAATTCTCTGCAATTACTTTTTCTTCTAACCGGTGAGACTGGCACCTTCACATTCTGCTAATTATGACATGTAGGACAGTCAGAGTCTGGTGAGAAATGGCTTGTTTTCATACCTTGGCAGTCGATACTATACCTGTCCTCTCAGCGAACTGCCAACTTCCGTCTAGAGAAAATTTCACACTTTGTGTACATTTCAAAATACTTTGCTGCTATTTCTGAAAGCTATTAAGACTCAATTTTCTTGGAACTGTAACAGTCTGAGTCATTAATAAAACTTACAAGTACGGAGAAAGACTTTCATTTCACTACAGTGAGTGAAGAGCGTGAACGCTCTGGATAACACACAGCAGTTTCATAAACCGCATCTAAAGAAAAGGTTTGCATGCCCTTGTTTTTCTACAGATATTTCATTTTTCTATCACTGGTCTTTAGTGAGGCTGGACTGGGGTCACGTGACACCCTCTATTTGGGAAGAATGTAGCTCACAGGACACCTTCCCCCTGTTATGTCATTTATCCTCACAAAGTCCAGTAGCAGGACCTGAGTCATTTCTCTGTTTGCATTTGATAACTAAGCACCCTCCAGGGTTTGGGGGTTTGCTGGGTGTCCCAATAGTGCTAGTCAGACTAAAGGGAGCACCGATTCTAAATGTATTTCTTTTCCTACTACTGTGACAGCATTCTGAGCCAGGAATAATTCTGCAGACGATCTGGTCCATGCCCATTGCACTCCCCTCCACCTTGCACCCTCCCGACTCCCCCTGGACTGAGGATAATACCACATGACTTGCCCTAGTAGAGTCCGATTCTGGCCACACAGGGACTAAGAACTCCCATGTTCTTCCATAATGTAATAGGAAGGATGTTTCAGAGTTAGGCAGAGCTAGGTTTGGATCATTGCTCCAAAATACACTGCATATGATCTCATGCAAGTTACATAGATTCACTCCACTTTAGGCTCCTCATCCCTGAAGTGGGATAATAATACTACCTAATGCAGTTGTGAGGATAAAAAGAAATAAGGGATGTGGCCTATCTGGTTCATAACCACCCCTCAGCATACACTGTTTCCTTTCCCTCATTCCAAATCTCTGTTTACACGTAATGGTATCAAGCTTTCAAATTTCATCATAAAGTAAAAGCACTTCAGCAAACCATAGTTACTTACAAAAATAGATTTTAAGAGTCTTGTTTATGATTTTTTACATCTAATCCTCACATTTTGTTGAATTGTTATAATATATATATCATATCTAATAAACGAGTAATATGCAAATTGATCGTACCTCTGCTACACCCATAAGCCACGTCCACCAGCCAATCAGGGGTGAGTATGCAAATTAACCCAACCAAAATGGCTACGGCCATGAAGTGAGCAGGAAGCTTGGGTTTCCCTGGAAATGGAGGAAGGCAGCTTTCTGCACAACCTTGATGACCATGGACTCCAATCAAAGCTACAAAGTTTCAATTATAGAAGATAAATAAATCCCAACAAAAATGGAAGCAGCCACAGAGCTGGAGAGGGCAGGAGGCTTGAGTTGCCTCTGGTGATGGAGGAAGCCAAGCTTCTGCAGCCCTGGCCTGCCTTGGCCTCCACTAAGGCTACAAAGTTTCAATTATAGAATATAAAAAAACCCCAACAAAATTGGCTATGGCCACAGAGTGAACAAGAGGCTTGGCTCTGCTCAAGGCTATAAAGTTTCAATTATAGAGATATATATATCCCTGATACCAGGGCCTTCACTTGGGTCACCGGGGGTGTGTGGCCAGCCTGCAAACCACCACAGGCCCTTCACCCATGCCACCCCATACCCCAAGAGAACCCCCACCCCACCCTTCAGGGCAAACCAGGCAGCACCCCATGCATCAGGCCTCTATCCTATTTAATCCTATCTAATAAAAGAGTAATATGAAAACTGACCATCATTGCAACACACAAGATGGCTGCCCCTATGTGGTCTAAGATCCTGTCCCCATGTGGACACAAGATGGCCACCAGAAGATGGCCAGCAGTTGGGGGCCATCAAGCATATAGGGGAGGACATTTAAGGGTGACCAGGCTGGCAGAGGAGGGAAGTTGGGGGCAACCAGACCTGCAGGGAAAGGCAGTTGGGGGGGAACCAGGCCTACAGGGGAGAGCAGTTAGGGGCAAACAGGCTGGCAGGGGAGCAGTTAGACATCAAGCAGGCTGGCATGGGTGTGGGTAAGGGGTGATCAGGCTGGCAGGCAGAAGTGGTTAGGGTCAATCAGGAAGGCAGGCAGGTGAGAAGTTTGGAGCCAGTAGTCCTGGATTGTGAGAGGGATGACCTGGTGTGATCGGGCCTAAATGGGCAGCCAGACATCCCTTGAGGGGTCCCAGATTGGAGAGGGTGCAGGCTGGGCTGAGGGACACGCCCCCTGTGCACGAATTATATATACTGCTTGATTACTTAAATTGAAGTAACTTATTATTGATTTTTAGAGAGAGAGGAAGGGAGAGAAACACCAATTGGCTCCCTCTTGCACACTACCTACTGGGGATCAAGCCAGCAACCTTGGTATGCACCCTGACTAGAATCGAACCTTCACCCTTTCAGTACTCAGGACGATGCCCAACCGAGTCACAGTAGCCAGGGCAAAGCACCTGACTTTAAAAAAAAAAAATTAAATGTGGATCAAATTGTGCTAAACCATAATATACATGCAATTCTACTTAAGGTGAAGCTATCATTCTAGACAGTTATTATGAGATATAGTAGAGGAGATACACAAACTTGGACCCACAAGGCTAAATGGCTCAGATACTGGATGGTTACCAGAAATTATATTTATTGAGAAGAGATTAGGTCTTTCAAGTATACCAGGTATTAGCAAGTCAACAGTTTAGTACATAATAGAGACCTGAGTAGGCCCCAAAAGATAATTTAGATCAAACCCTTTGTTTTGTGTTTAGGGAAAAAAAGAGGTCCACAAAGGTTAAGCAACATGTTCTAGGTCTACTGCCTAACAGTGATGGGGCAGACCAGCTTCTCAACCCAGATTTTAAAATGTAATTTTTGCCACATATTGGAGTAGCCTTTAAAATAATTGCAAGTACATAGTTATACATATCTCAATGTATTTAGTAGAGAAAACATACAACTTATGCGGAGTTCTCTTTCTTTGTATTTATTCCGGGTGAAACAGCTAAACCCTGCCTATTGTCTGATGTCATTTTACTTTAACATAACTTCGAAAACATTGTTAAGTTCCCCTTTTGCTTCTGATGAAGCAATTTAAAAACTGTAACTCTTCCAAGTTGTCAGTGTAACATTCTGACTTTGCACCATCAGCAATACCCCGTTTTCTCCCTAAAAGGGATTATCATAGGGAGAGTGCAAAGATCATGAAGCAATACTTCAATTAACCTGTCCTATGCAGGGCTTACATTCACTTTAACTATCCAACAGAATTAAGAAACCATTGACACATTTATTAGATACCTTTATCTAATCTTTAACCTAATATAACAGATAATTTATCTACCTATCTACGTGTGCTCTGCACTGCACAATACACATCTTTGAACTCTCTGTCACCCAGCTATAGCCTGGCTACTACTGAGTTCCTCTATTTCTTTATAACTGGTTTCAAAATCAACAAAGTCTGGATTTTACAAGCATCAGACCTGCTAAAAAAGGAAGTACTGATGCCTTTTTCCCTCCTACATTGGAAAAGAACATTGGAGACCATCATGAATCTTTTTTCCCTGGTGATAAAGGTGGTTTTGTCTGACCCATGCAGACTTTCCACAGTGACTGGTGGCTTCTTGGCATATATTCAATGCTCAATAAATGGGATCGCGCATGAACAATAACATAAATTGCTGCAATGGAAAAGCTTTAATGCCCTGGAAACCTTCTTTGAATACAAATATCCTCGGTATCTCAGTGGATAGAAAATGAAATCTTTCTTTGTAGTTAAAGATGACATTCTCTACTTGTCTCCTCCTTAAAGCCTCGCACGATATTTTACAAAGGCAAATGTTCAATAAGCATTGAGTGGACTGAGTATAAGAATGAACTAATTCCCTTCTGATGCTTGGGGTGTCATTATGTAGCACAATGCCGTCACTCAAAGTGATCCGGTAGGAGTCCCTGAATAAATCAGTAATTTTATCTGTGGTTTTGATTTTATGGTCTTGATTCTATGCAATGTAAAAGGAACTGTAGTTCCTGGGTGCTTTACAAGCACAGAAATCTGGAAAGTATTTAAGAGACTCTCCTATCTCTGATCGATAAGAAATGGGAAGGTTAGAGCATTATAAAATATTATAGCGCTAGCAAACAAAAGGGCTACTTCTAAAGGAAAAGCACCTTATTTTCTCACCAGAATGAACCAAGACCCAAACTACATTTTGGGTTTAAAGTTTACCAATATTTATTCATGTTTGAAGTTAAGATATCAAAGAAAGGGAGGAGAATTTCAAAGTTCATGTAGATAAGAAGACAAACATATACCTAGAATGAAAATGGAGAGAGGATAAAAATGGTTCTGGCATATAGTGGGCCTTTAATAAGTATATTTTGAATAGATAAGAATTTATAATTGTTATCCACAATGATTTGTCCACAGAATATTTAAATAAACAAAACATAGTTATTTATATGTAAATAAATATACATTTATATGAGCATATTCCATATAATAAAAGGCTAATATGCAAGTCAACCAAATGTCATAACTATCGGTTGCTATGATGCACACTGACCACCAGAGGGCAGATGTTCAATGCGGGAGCTGCCCCCCGGTGGTCAGTGTGCTCCCACATGGGGAATCCCGCTCAGCCACAAGTCGAGGCTCATGTGGGGAGTGGGCCTAAGCAGTTGGTTGGACATCCCCTGAGGGCTCCCAGACTGTTAGAGGGGACAGGCCAGGATGAGGGACTCCCTCCCCGCCGCCCCCCGAGTGCATGAGTTTCATGCACTGGGCCTCTAGTATTTATATAACTACATATATAAAATAAATACATATATGAAATAAATATATATTTATAAGAATATGTAAATACATATATTTATTTAAATATAGAGAGAGGGGAAAAGGAGGAAGGAAGAGGCTGAGAGAGATAGAGTATTTTTCAAATAATTACTTGAATAACTATTTCAAATGTTTTTTTCACCTGGGTAGACAGATCTCTATATAAATGACCATCACTAATATGTTGTCACCTTATCTTCTCATCAACCTCACAACCACCTCTACATTTGCTTCCGCAAAATCATAGTTTCCTAGTTCTTCAAAACTCACAACTGCTTCCAATTAACCTGCTTCATTCAGGCACATATCCTTCTTACAATACCACTAGGTGTGTGTTATCTCTAGTTCTTTTTGTTAAATGGAATAGACCTCTCATTTTTTCACTCTCCTGGAACCTCAGTGGGACAGAACCTGGTGAAAATCACTCCTCCCTCTTTTTCTGGTGCTTCTCTTAGCCCCTCTGCCACTGACTGATGCCTTTATTCATCTGCCTTCTCCCTGCAGGTCTTCTACTAAACTGGGTTCATGGTAGAGAACTGAACAGATCCTATTTTAAAGATCAAACAATCATTAGAATGCCTTTAAAAAGACTATCCATTGATACAAAAGGTAGTCGGGGATGTGGAAAGACTGGAACTCCTATACTCTGCTGGCGGGAATGTAATAGGCTACATCTACTTGGAAAACTGGTGATTTCCTATAAACACACATCTATCTTTGACCCAGGAATTCCCCTCCTAGATATGTACTGAACAGAAATGAAAACATAACCATGGAAAAGCTGTACATACATGCTCATAGAGCCTTACTATAATAGCCCCAAATTGAAACGACCCAAATATTCATCAAAAAGTGAATGGATAAATAAGTTATGCCATATCCATACAGTGGAATACTACTCATGCAAGAATTTCAAAAACATGTTGAGAGAAAGAAGACAAACAAAGGGATACATAGTATGTGACTCCATACATGAAGGACATGAAGTAATCCCTGGTGACAGACACAAGAAAGTGGTTGTTTGGGTGCTTGGAAAAGGCAATGAATTTATTGGGGTGACAGTAGGGCACAAGGCAACATTATGGATGAAAGAAATGTTCTGAATCTTGATTTGGATAGCAGTTACATGAGTATGTACAACTGTTGAACTCTTAAATCAAATGTACTTTATTATATGTAAACTAGAGGTCCCAGTACATGAAATTCATGCATGAAGGGGGGGTGTTCCTCAGCCCAGCTTGTACTCTCTCCCAACTGGGACCTCTTGAGGGATGTCTGATTGCCCATTTAGGCCTGATCCTACCAGCAGTAGGACATTCCTCTCACAATCCAGGACTGCTGGCTCCCAACTGCTTATCTGCCTGCCTTTCTGATTTCCCCTAACTGCTTCTGCCTGCCAGCCTGATCACCCCCTAACTACTACCCTGCCATGCTGATTGATGACTAACTGCTCACCTGCCAGCTTGTTTGCCCATAACTGCTGTCCCCTTCAGGCCTGATCACCCCTAACTGCCCTCTGTTGCAGGCTTGGTCCCTCCCAACTGCTCTCCCCTGCTGTCCATCTTGTGACAGCCATCTTGTATTCATATGAGGGCAGCCATATTGTGTGTTGGAGTGATGGTCAATCTGCATATTACTCTTTTATTAGATAGGATAGAGGCCTGGTGCACAGGTGGGGGCCAGCTGGTTTGCCCTGAAGGGTGTCCCGGATCAGGGTGGGGATTCCCTTGGGGCGTGGGGCGGCCTGAGTGAGGGGCCTGTGGTGGTTTGCAGGCCAGCCACGACCCCTGGCGACCAAAGCAGAGGCCCTAGTGTCTGGAATTTATTTACCTTCTACAATTGAAACTTTGTAGCCTGGAACAAAGTCAAGTCTCCTGCTGCTCTGTAGTTGGCAGCCATTTCTATTGGGATTTATATACCTTCTATAATTGAAACTTTGTAGCTGGCCAGGGTGTGAGGAAACCTTGGCTTCTTCCATTGCTGGGGAAACCCAAGTCTCCCTCCTGCTCTCTGTGGCTGCACCCATCTTGGTTGGGTTTATTTGCATATTCACCCCTGAGTAGCTGGTGGGCATGGCTTGTGGGTGTAGTAGAGGTAAGGCCAATTTGCCTATTATTCTTTTATTACATAGGATGAAACCTCAAAAATAAAAATAAATAAATCCCATTAATTGTTCTTAGGCCAATGACTCCCTTTTTATATTTCCAGTTCTCTCTAATCAGTTCCAGTTCCAGATCTACAAATACCACCAGAATAGTTTCAGTTGAATCTTTCATCATTAAATCTATCATTTCTCCCAATTGCATTATTCACTTTAAAGGCAAGGCCATTCCCTCTTCCTCCATTTTTTTCCCCTTTAGAATATAGTTATCACTAAAACTATTAATAATTCATTTATAATATAAATCACAAATCCTAGATGGAATGCAGTAAAGAGCACTTTTAACATATTGTGGAAAACGACATTTGACTGGGCACCATTAATAGCATTCCTTATTAGTTCTATGATGTCAACTAAGTCAATTAACTTCCTTGAATCTAAGTTTTCTTTTCTGATAAATGAGATTATTCATTGTAGGAACACTGTGAGATACATAAATAAAAACAAATTGATAACAACAAAGCTCTACATTTTTATTATAACACTTAGGGCTATTGTTACTGATATTTATTCAAAAGCCTCTGCCAGAGCCTGGCTCAGGCCCAGAGCTGCTCATGTCTGAGCTACTTCAATAGCTTCCGATATATTCTTCCTGATGTTTTAGGCACATGACCAACCTGTTACTCATTTTCATGACTAATAATTAACCTGCAATCCCTTTTAGAGCACAATTGTATAATCTTGATCTTTTAAAGATATATGTGGCAAGATTTATAAAACCCCACATTCGTTTCAAACGAGCTGTCATTCTGGAAACTTGGGTAAAAATATAGGTGTGAAAAGCCAAAACTATAAATACATCAACATCAGCAACACAAATTGATTTTGTAAGTAAAAACATGGTGTGTGTGTGTGTGTGTGTGTGTGTGTGTGTGTTTAATTTATTTTTACTCTTATTTTTTTGTTACTTTTCACCAGAGGATATTTTTTTCCATTGATTTTTAGAAAGAATGGAAGAAAAACATTGATGTGAGAGAGTCACATCAATTGTTTGCCTCTCACACACATCCCAACTGGGGCCAGGAATGAAACCTGCAACCTAGGTACTTGCCCTGGACTGGGAATTGAACCTGTGACCACTGAACCACACCAGCCAGGGCACACATTACATGTTTTTAAATCAATTACTATCTTGTTTTCTTGAACAGTTTCTAATTTTGCTGTTTATGCTCGCATGATAAAACCTTTACTGGTCTGCTGACTTTACTTGGATAATAAGCTTCATAAAAAAGCTGTAGTGGAAATTAGTATTATAACCCCACAATGTATTTTGCCCAATATAAGATGATAAGAAGGTATTTTAATCTTTTGATTTAAAAAGACATTTATTTTTTCTAATAATTTCTTCTTTGAATTTTCCTATCATATATTAGAAACACTTTTCTAAATGTGCAAATTAAAATACATTTTATGTTTTCATTAGAAAATGGAAACTATAAAAATCAATCCATATTTTCTTATTTGTAGTAGTGCTAACATACATGTAACTATATAGAGACTGAGTGCAGAATTGAAGACCAAAATACTTATTGTTTAAAGGTCATAAAATTTTAGCTAAAAGATTTTATGTTCAATTATCTGTATAATAGCTTCAATTTTTATGTTTTATTTGTGTTTTGCCACTATTGTAGCCCGCAGCTATAAAATTTCAGAAATCAGGGGGAAAAGGCACAATAGCTAATATTATTCTTGACATTTTTGTGTACTATAGGAGTTTAATCAATGGTAATTTGAGTTTAGGAACTAAATATAAATTTTTAAGTTTTACTGTGAGTGACCAACCACAAAGTGGAAAGAGATGAGAAATCACACAGTTAACCTGGTACAGTAGTTCTGAAACAGCAACCCCGGGGCAGTCTAGGTACATCAGAATCAACTGAGAAGCCTTTTCAAAAACATGTTCCCAGCTATTTCTCCCAACCTCCTAAGTCAGAATCTCCCACGCTGGGACACATTCTTTCTTCAGGCTCCATGGGCATTTCTGATGCACAAGTAGTTTTGCAGATGCCTTGGCCTCAGTGTTCGGAGCCTTGTACCAAACCTGAATGAGGGCTTTCTGCTCAGCTACTTTCTTGAGATACGAGGAGGCTGGTTGGCTCCATATGACTCAGGCACTTCCCAACATTTATGTTTTTTTTTTTCATTAACCTTTACCAAGGATATTCTTTCCATAGATTTTTAGAAAGAGTAAAAGGGACAGGGAGTGAGTGAAAGAGAGAGAAACATGGATGTGAGACTCACATTAATTAGTTGCCTCCTGCACTTGCCCCAGTTGGGGTCAGGGACTAAGCTTGCAACCAAGGTATGTGCCCTTGACCAGAATCTAACCTGGGACCCTTCAGTCTATGGGCCGTTATGCTAACCACAGAGCTAAAATGGGTAGGGCAAGAAAACATTTTTTTTTTTTTAACCTAAGGACCTGATGAGGAAAATGAGACATTGTTTAAGGAAATACAACGCCCTATGATTAAATTAATTAAATACATACTACTTATAGTTATTTAAACAGAAATATGTTCAGGAAAATATAAATAATTTCAAGTATAAATACCCTTCTCTTCAGGACATCGGTGAAGCCCTTATCTGCCAGGACCATTTAAAAGAGAAGCTCTGTCCTTGTTTAACGATCCTTAAACATAGCTATATTGAAAAGATTTTGCTTATTCAGCTGGAATTAGCCTTCTGTAAAGTTCTCTATTTTAGAAATGCAAAAGTACTTGGTGAAATAAAATATTTCTGAGAGTATAACCCTAGAGATGAGGATTTACACTATAAAATTAAAATGTCAGGACAGAATATATGTTATTATAGTTATTACTACTTTGAAAATGCATCATTAATTAAATTTAGAAAGAAGAATTTATGAGATCCATCAGAATCATCCAGAAATTTTATAAAGAAAGAACATTAAAATATGCTAAAACCTAGGAAATTAGACTTTAAAAATAGGTAAATTAGTAATTTCAATTGCTTGTACAAACAGCAGCCTTTATTTTCCAAAATAGTACATTAGTCATCACTCTCTTCGAGTTCCCTATCTCCATGGGAAGCTCCCTGGGGTAGGGCATGCTGGGTTGGTCATGTGACTTGCATTGGGGCCTATGGGAAGTTGGCAGATGAGTGACTTAAGCAAAGACTTAAAATGTGTTTGCACAAGTTGGGCTTGCCTTTTTGTGCTCCAGCCACTGCAATGAGAAACACATGCCCTGGGTTGTCTGTTTGGTTTGGAAATATTAGAGAGAGAAACAGTGCGAAGGATATATAATTACATTAAAATTAAGTTCAAGCTTCACTTTTTATATTTTAAATATGCTTTCAGATAACTAAAGATAAAGTAACACTGATCAGATAATTTAAAACTAGAGTGTGGCAGAATTAATGTATTTCATAATTTAAAGTATGGAATTCTTTTTTCTTACACCAGTGGTGGGCAAACCGAGGCTCTCGAGCCACATGTGGCTCTTTGGCCCCTTGAGGGTTCCAATGCCACTTCTTCAAAATAGACTCCCCCAGGCCGAAAACCTACTTCTGCACATGGGCCACAAAGTTTCAATCCCACTGTACGTGCATGCCCCGCACATGGTGTTTTATGGAAGAGCCACACCCAAGGGGCCAAAGAGCCACATGTGGCTTGTGAGCCACGGTTTGCAGACCACTGAACTACACTAATAATTTAGCAGATTAATCAGAAATATTACCAACAGTTGCTGGCATTTTTACTATGCTAACTGCACGTGGGTTAGGATTTCATGTTTAGGATAAGCCTCGATGCAGCTTTCTTCTGGGTGGCTACCCTCAGTATGCGATTGTGAAAGCAGACCATCCTGGTAAAATGTCCGCCAGGTAAGATTCACTCCCATCCCAGCTCCCTTTTTGTTATCTATACCACATCTTTCTATAGAGCAGCAGGTTCTCCGTGAAAACATACCCTCCAATTTTTTTTTTACTTCCATTTGATGCATGTAAGTAAATGTATTTGATGAGATTCAAGTGTACGCAAAAGTGCTATAAAGTAAAGGAAAATTGTGGCAAACTGGATATAACTCATGAAGAGTAATAAGAACAGAGAGTGTCTAGAGCATTTGACTGAAGATAAAAGAGATTATATCCTGGTGAGCTGAGTTGATTTTGACTCTATTACAGTATGGTTCTTTATCATGTGTACTCTGACTATATTAACAAATGAAATAGTGATGAATCATTCCAGGAACTTGTAGAAAACATTAATATTTCAACATTATCACTAAGTATCTATGTCAACACACATCAAAAATGCATGAGAAATGACTACCTATACTCACTAGTTACACACATTAAGAATATATATGAGAAATATAAATTCTGTACATAAATTTGCAATATGATTATAGGTAGAACATACAGCAAGAAAAAAGCTACATAAAGATTGCTCATGGGAAAATGTCAATTATTTAAAAGCAATTAAAACCAAATAAATACTTGTAATCAGTTTAAAGTATACCATATGACCACATGAAAAACCATTCTATTTAAAATTGTGAGTTATCTTATAATATTAGTATTAAGTCATTTTAAAAAATAAATTAAAAGTAGCAAAAATAAACAGCCACTCTCAAATAAACCTAGTTCCTCAGTTCTATCCATGATGTAATTTTGGAATCCTTTACTTAAAAAAATAAAAAGTTCAGCTTTAAAAAGTTTGATTTATGTTTACTTTTAAGTTAATCACCAAAAGATAATAAATTCACATGAGAATGAGATATGACACTTTGAAAAACAAATCAACACTTAGTTAACCCAATAATTTTCAAATATTTAGAAAGGCTAAAAACTGCTTATATTTATAGTTATATTTATAGAAGAAGTGATGATTCAGTTGTGGTAGGCTGTGTGTCAAACTGATTATTTAATATTATGCACAGTGTAAACAATAGCCACCAGAGAGATGAAAAATAAAAAAAACACTCTCAAAACAGCAACATCTGTGTAATAGTTTTCACATATTATACCTTTTAGCTTTTTTTCCCCCCCTTAGGTGCCCTTGACTGGAATCGAACCTGGAACCCTTTGGTCTACAGGCCGACACTAGCTACTAAGTCAAACTGGCTAGGGCCCTTTTATCTTTTAATGATCAAAAAGATTCATGCATCACAAATTCTGAGAATAAGCTCTCACATGGAACTATAGTTACATCATTTTTAGGGACAAAAGTAGTTAATGGCTGCTACAACACAGAATAATATATAATATTTTTTATAGGATAATAAGTATTTTTGCTTTATCAGGGTATGTATAAATGACAAGAACCCAGAACAAAAAAAAAGTAGGCATAAAATAAGCAAATGTTTTGAAAGAAAAAATTTTTTTACATGTTCATTTTTCCTTTTCCCCCCCTCAGTTAAATGACTATCCTGACTCTCTCTATGAATGTGATGCTAGAATAGGGGTGTTGAACTCAATCAGAGAAGGGGCCAAAATCTAAAATCCAGCCTAAATCGCGGGCCGAATGGTTTACTGAACAGTCATAAACTGACAATGTCGTAAACTGACAGCGGAGTGCAGTGATGACAGCGCGGTGCGGGCCACATTGCAAGGCCTGGCGGGCTGGATTTGGCCCGCGGGCCTTGTGTTTGACACATGTGCAATGAGTTGGCTTCAATGGAGCTCAATTTCTTATGTAACATTAAGACATTCTAATTAATGTTCTCTAGTTGCTCAGTGAGTTTGTTTGTTCATTTATTCCCTTCAGAACTTTGAAGGGAATAAATGAACAAACTCATAGCATGTTGTCTCTGCCTCAGGGTCTCTGGATTTGTAACTCCCTCTGCCTGGAATACTCTTTCTTTAGACATCCTTGAGACTTGATGTTATACCTCTTTAGGTCCCTCCTAAAGTGCCATCTTTTGAGAATTCTTCCCTGAATACCTGCCATCAAATAGTAAACTGTGTCTAAACTCCTCCACACTCCCTAGCACTCAAATCCTACTTCCCTTACTTCCACAGCACTTACCTTCTTCAGAAATATATGCTTATTGTCCTGCTCCCACCTCCTCCACGTGCATATAAACATCACAAGATCAATGATTCCAGTTTATTTAATACTAGAGGCCCGCTGCACAAAATTCGTGCAGGAGAGGGGGCAGTCCCTCAGCCCAGCCTGCACTCCCTCACAATCTGGGATCACTAGTTCCTAACTGCTCACTTGCATGCCTGCCTGATCGCCCCTAACCACTCCACCTGCCTGCCTTATCACACCTAATCACTCTGCCTGCCTGCCTGATCTCTAACTGCTCGCCTGCTTGCCTGCCTGATCATCCCTAACCACTCTGCCTGCCTGCCTAATCATCCCTAATTACTCGCCTGCCTGTCTGGTCACCCATAACCACTCTGCCTGCCTGCCTGACTGCCCCTAACTGCCTGCCTGTTTGCCTCATTGGCCCTAACACTCTCTGCCTGTCTATCTGAACACCCCTAACTACTCTGCCTGCCTGCCTGATCGCCCCTAACTGCCTCTGCCTCACCTCCCGCTGCCTCAGTTTTGTCCAGAAGGACATCCAGAATGATGTCTGGAAGGTCATACGGCTGTCCAGTCTAATTAGCATATTATGCTTTTATTATTATAGATAAAAAATATTACTGATGATTACCTTTATTCTAAGAAAATTCAAATGGGAGCAGATCACCTAGAGATGTAAATAATGACTGATGAGGCCTTGTGCCTCTCTTTTGGGAAAGTGACAGCATCTCCAATTATTTAAGGGGTATTTTTGTGACTCTGCTATTGTTCCTGGAAGTTTGATATAGGGTAAAGGTAAGAATAAATGCCAAATAGGCAAAGGGTAGGTTTTGTCTGTTGGCTCAGAGCTGCATCTGTGTCCTTCCGTGCTGTCCTGTGGTTCAGAGGAAACTGCATTTCCTAGACGCCCCTGGGGCTAACTTCTCACTGTGGAGCATGGACGCAGTGGAGAAGTTCCACTCTCTGCTCCTCACTGGGCTCAGCAGGGGTGGGGGCAGGGGCAGGGACAGGGACAGGGGCAGGGGCAGAGGCAGAGGCAGGGGCAGGGACAGGGGAAGGGGCAGAGGCAGAGGCAGGGGCAGGGACAGGGGCAGGGGCAGAGGCAGAGGCAGAGGCAGGGGCAGGGACAGGGGCAGGGGCAGAGGCAGAGGCAGAGGCAGGGGCAGGGACAGGGGCAGGGGCAGAGGCAGAGGCAGAGGCAGGGGCAGGGACAGGGGCAGGGGCAGTGGGCAGGAACAGGACAGGGGCAGGGACAGGGACAGGGGCAGGGGCAGAGGCAGTGCAGTCTGCAGGCTGCTGTCTTCCTTGGCAGCACCATTCCAATGGCAGCAGCGAGTTCTCAGCAGCCTCAGCAGGGCCTGGTCTGGCTCTTTCATCCATGACACTGAGAATGCCTTCCTGTAGCTATTAATCTCTAACCTCACTTTTTTTTTTTTTCTCTTCTAGCTTTTCCTTTCCAACCCTTTGGTAACCAATTCCCAATATTAAATCCTATCTGTTTGAAATACCTAGTGGGGCTCTATTTCTCCACTGATGCAGGTGAACCCACAGCCCAGCCTATGCGGAGAATAATATGAATGGGGAGGAGTAGGAGGAGATCATTGACAGGCCAGAAAAAAAGAAAAAGAAGAAGGGACAACATGCTATGATTTACTTATTCTCCTAGAGAATATTTTTCCATTGATTTTGAGAGAGAGAGAGAGAGAGAGAGAGAGAGAGAGAGAGAGAGAGAGAGAGAGAGAGAAAGAGAGAGAGAGAGAAACATCGATGTGAGAGAGACACATAAATTGGTTGTTTCCTGCATCTGCCTTGATCAGGGCTGAGGATTGAACCTGCCACCCAAGTTTGTGCCCTTGCACCTGATATCCTTCAGTGGGCAGGTGCACACTCTAACCACTGAGCAATGCTAGCCAGGGCCATGCCATGATTTCTAATGTTAGCATTTGCAGGTGGTGATAAGGCTCAGAGTACAGCCTTGGAAATAGTGGCTGAGATGAAGTGAAAGTGTAGTTTCACTGTAATTGATCTTTTAACTGGGATGTGATGGTGATATTTGGTTCACTCAAGTGACTGTCAAAATAAGAAACAATAATTCCAGGAAATAAGATAGGGAGAAGGATGGAGGCATGTCAGACTGTGCCATGGAGGCTCAGAGCAGGCGCTGTGTGTATGTATGTGTGTGTGTCTGCTGGGGGCCTGCTCCAAGCTACAACGTGGAGGCTTGGAGCAGATGCCCGGTGTGTGTGTGTGTGTGTGTGTGTGTGTGTGTGTGTGTGTGTGTCCACTGGGGGCCTGCTCCCAGCCAGCCACACTGCAGAGGCTCGGAGCAGATGCCCGGGGTGTGTGTGTGCGTGTATCTGCTGGTGTCTGCTGGTGCTCCTGTGTATTGCTCTCTCAGGCTCGGGGACTGTGCCCGGCCCCTCCTCCTGAGCTGGTCGTGACCTTTAAGGTGTCCTGACCTAATTTGCATATTTCTCTATTATATATAGTATATATAGATTGTTTTAAAAAGTGTCTGGCCAGGCATCATGCTGGCCCTAGGGAGATAAGGATGGTGAGGACATGGTATGTGCCCTCTGTGTACCCAACATGCAGGAGCTAAGGACAGTGCTCAATCTGCACAACCATACCCAGCTACCTTGAGATGATACCTATAAAACACAAATGTGAGCATGCCATTTCCTCTGAATGCTTATCAATGGTTCCCGTCGTCTACCAAATACATGTGTCCTTCCTTTTCAGGCCCCTTCCTACCTCTCCGAGCTGCTTCATCTCCCACCTCTCCTCCATACTCTTATCCACCAGTTAAGAGGAACGTCTGCACCCCTATCTCACGCCAGTGCTCTCTCTGTTCCGGTCTGAGGTATGTGCCACCCCACTGTTTCCTCTCCACCACCCTTCATGTTTTTATCCCACTGCATTTTAATTCATCACACATATTTTGATGCTGAACCCCTTGCTGTCAAGCACTATGAATCATTCATAACCCCAGCCTGCAACATAGGGTTAAAATAAATGGATGAATTCCTTAGTACATGAATATATGACTTATCTTGATAATTCAGGAAATAATTCACATTACTGGCCAAACTTGATTACATTTTTCTTAATTTAAAAAGGGACTAACTCTGTCCCCAAAGCAGATAAAAGGAACTGTACTGAGTGTGCAGTTTCCATGTTGCTGCTAAACCCAGGGAAAGAGTTATTCAGTGACCACTATTTTAAATTTTTCTTTCTTTAGGTTTGGAAGACAGTTTGGCTGATGAAGGTGAGGCGTACACTTTAGGTTTTATCTGTGTTCACTCACAGTAAATCAGCAGTTTTTTCTGACATCCTTCAAAAGGAGAGCGACCTAAACGTATTTATTTCCCATGGCAACAGAGTGAAACCTCCAGGTTTCCCACCAGCAGCCCCGTATCAGCCAGGGAAGTCACTGTGAGAGAACTAGAGCTCCATCCATCCAAAGGTAAGCGCTCTGCTTAGACATGAACGAAGTGGGAATTTGAAGGTGTCCCAAACACCTTAGGATTTTAAATAAAGATATAAATTTCTCTTAGTGAAACAATAATCTGGAAAGTATCTAAGAGCAAGAGCTGAAATCATTTGTCATACTGAGCTCTCTGACATTTTCTCAGACGCAATCAACTCAGCTGGGTTCATTCTAATCAGCATAAAAAGGAGCGACATGACCCAAATACTCTCAAATCTTCCCGTCAAGGGGTGCAAAATAAGATGACACAGTACCATTTCAACACTTCAACAAACTTTTCTGTTTAAAGATTGACAGGCCAAAATCAGTTTGGCTCAATGGATAGAGCGTGGGCTTGGGGACTGAAGGGACCCGGGTTCGATTCCCGTCAAGGGCATGTACCTTGGTTGTGGGCATACCCCCAGTAGGGGGTGTGCAAGAGACAGCTGATCGGTGACTCTCTCTCATGGATGTTTCTAGCTCTCTATCTCTCTCCCTTCCTCTCTGTACAAAATCAATAAAGTATATTAAAAAAAATTCTTTAAAAAAAAAAATAAAAAAAAATAAAGACTTACAGTCAGCCAGGCTGGCGTGGCTCAGTGGTTGAGTGTTGACCTATTGAACTAGGGGATCACAGTTTGATTCTCGGTCAGAGCACATGCAGGCTTGATCCCCCATAGGGGGCATGCAGGAGGCAGCCAATCAATGATTAACTCTCATCACTGATGTTTCTATCTCTCTCTCTTCCTCTCTGAAATCAATAAAAATATGTTTTAAAAAATAAAATGGTTATTAAAAAAGTTATCTAGTGTATTATGTAGAAGACTTACTTAACCTTTTAAACTAGAATAATTATCATTGAATTTTAGGCAGGATTAACGGTTAAATTAGTATCAATTACTAAATTTAAGTACACTTTATATTGGCCAATACCACATGTAGTCTATGAATGTCATTATTTTGAATTAAGAATTGATGTTAAACATTCCAAATTATGTTTAAAGTATTTTATATAACTTAAAATATATTTCTTTAAATGTTTCTTCAAATTTAAAATAAGGTTAATATTTAAAATGTCAAAAAAAATCTGTTTTGATTTTACAGAACAGCAGAGGGAAGGCAGGGATGGGGGATTGAAGAGGTAAGAGATCAACCAAAGAACCTGTATGCAGCCAAAACCGGTTTGGCTCAGTGGTCGAGCGTCGGTCTGCGGATTGAAAGGTCCCAGGTTCGATTCCGGTCAAGGGCATGTACATTGGTTGCGGGCACATCCCCAGTAGGGGGTGTGCAAGAGGCAGCTGGTAGATGTTTCTCTCTCATAGACGTTTCTAGCTATCTCTCTCCCTTCCTCTCAAAAAAAAAAAAAAATCAATAAAAAATATATAAAAAGAACATGTATGCATATACTAGTATGCATAACCCATGGACACTGACAATAGGGTGAGAGAGGCTAGGAGTGGGGGTCAGGGGCAGGCTAGAAGGGGCCAATGGGAGAAAAAAAAAAAGGATATATGCAATACTTGCAACAATAATTTTTTTTTAAAAAAGAAAAGAAAAACAACAACAATATCAAGGCATTTGATACCCTGTTTCCCCCAAAATAAGACAGTGTCTTATATTAATTTTTCTCCCAAAGTTGCGCTAGGTCTTATTTTCAAGGGATGTCTTATCTTTCCATGTGCTAGGTCTTATTTTCGGAGGATGTCTTATTTTGGGGGAAACACGGTAGAATCATTCTCTTCTAAATCATCACATTATCTTTAAAGTAATGAGTTAAAGATTTAAAAAAATCTGAAATTAGTTCATAAATGCATTCTTACTTTTCAAGACTCAAAAATCTTTATTTTGGATGGTTTTAGAAATTCTAAAGGCACAGCATAAAAACAGAAGCTGCCTTAAAGGAATATGGGTTTATAGTCAGACAAACATGGATTTGAATATGAGCTCTGCCTATTAACAGCTGTAGGGCCTCTGGGACAAAGTAAACCTCTGAGCCTGCATTTCTTTATCTGTAGGATAACAGCAGGATCATAGGATGAATTAAATAAAACTGTGTGAGTTTTCATAGAATCTGCCAAAAAGTAAGCTCACTCTTGTTTTTTCTTTCTTCCGCACTTCTAGTAATTTTCTGCTATAATTTAAAAGACATTAACACAATCAAGAGTAAGAAGATTCAGAGAAACAGGAATGTGTTTAAGACATTTAGAAAAGAAAAATAAAGAAAATAGATAACTACCCCCTCAAGATTTTTTTTACTTCCTCTGATCATTAAATGCAATTTTCTAAATTAAGAACCATGATGTCTGAACTAGCAACAAAGTTTGAAGGCAACAATAGTATATTACACTTGCTACCAGAGAGCATTGAAGTGAAATGTACTAAAGATAAGACTCTCTATTTCCAGAAATTCACAAATCATTTTTCGTTAAGAGAGCCGCAAATATGAGCAATATACACAGTTGCTGCTTGAACAATGTGGGGGTTCAGGGCACTGACTCCTGTGCACTCGAAAATCCATGTGTAACTTTTCATTTCCCCCAAACTTAACTACTAATAGCCTGCTGTTGGCGGGAAGGCTTACTGATGATATAAACAATTAACACATGTTTTGCATGGTATATGAATTATTAAATTGCATTCTTACAATAAAATAAGCTAGAAAAAAAGTGTTACTAAGAAAATCATACATTTGCAGTATTTACTTAAAAAATCCACAAATAAATGAACTTGAGTAGTTCAAATGTCAACTCTAATAATAGGAGGAAGACAGTGAAGTGTTTTAATTAGCTGAAATGTAATCCACAATGAACCATATAGAAACATTCTCTTCACAGGCACACATATCAAAGATGCTAGCCAGAGCAACATGGTACTGACACCACTAATTTATGTTGCTTTTGTTCGGTTCTGAGCGTTGCAGAAGGCAGGCTACTCAGATATGGTATGAGTTAAATCATAATGTGCACTTACCAATTCTGAGAGAAATTACACTGAGAAACACAGGCACATCTCCTTAACATCTTCACCCCCTTTCTCCACCATCCACTCTCCCACTTCCCATTTCTCTCTTACTGAAAGTATTATATCCCTTATCCTTTTAGGCCACTTGTTTCTGGTTAAATAGAAATTTATCTGAACAGGACCCTATTTTAGATATTCTGACTCAATTAGATGTTAACTTGAAAGAAGTTGATTGAACTACTCACATAAACAAATGAGGATCACAAATATTTGGAATTAGGAAAAAAAAAAGTAGAGAAATGAGAGGTCTGGATAACAAAGCCAGAGCTTGCCTATTTAAAAAAATATATCATTGTTTTACCTCAGTTAAGAGAGAATTATGATAATTTGCTCCAATGATGTGCCTGCACCTCTCTTTTTCCAATAATCATGTTTGTCAAATTGTTAAGTGTAACGACCCCATTTTACTATCAGGGGTAAAAAAACCGGTAACAGATAAAAAACAAAACAGATGTCCTATACATTGCTGGACACGGGTTTGGTCAGGATTACTGACTTCATGGCTTCTGACTCTTCCCTTGAAATAAGGAAAGGGCGGAGCCTGTCTGCCTGCAGCCCCTCCATGGCCATGCCTTCCAATTCACCTGAATTCACTGATGCCGAGGTGATAAAAGGGAATCAAGTGAATGGATGAAATGGTTGAAATGATCAGTCCTAGCACAGATAAGCTGCTTCATTATATAAATCTATGTAAGTTAAGGTGGCCTCAGGCTCTAGCCACCAAGCAAGGTTCTTTTTTAATTAAAGATGAATGTGTGAATGTTTGGGGAAGGGCAAACAGGGGGTGCAACTTTGACTAACAACATTTGCATTTCAAATCAAAGGAAACATTTCTTAAACTGAAACGTATATTAAAAGTTCATTTTAACAACTAGTAAAATGCTTAATACTAGACATTCAGATAACATTTACTAGCATATTAACTTTTATGCTATGTAAATATAATAGGTAGTAAAAGACCAAATTAAGAGTTCAAACTATGATGATTATTGCACGAGGCAAGACTAGGAACCTGTATGAGAAAGGAGAGTTTCAACCAGAGGAAATTACCTTGTGGGCTGCTAATGTAAATAATAATACATAGTACATAGAGATATGCTACTCATTCAGTGCACACACACACACACACACACACACACACACATGTTTATATTCTAAAAATTAAATAGTAAATTATAGTAAAATGCTATACTAATTTTTTTAAATATCAAGGCTTAATATGTACTTAGTAGTTAATATTTAGGGGGAAGGAATTAATATATGGTAAAATAATTTTGAGTAAACTGTTAGTTAACGTATGTCGGCAATAACAGTGCCTATTTAAATCCTCATCTTTCTTCAAGATTATGTTGTTAAAATTCTTCTAGATAAAAAATATAAGTGGACTAGCCATAGATTCAATTATAAATACAGAATTGACAGAAACAAAAGATCTGTTTTCAATAAGCAAGGGCTGAAATCTAACCCTAGGGACTGCACAAAAGGAAGGAGAAAAGATCATTTTAAAAATTACACGTGGTTCTGATTTTTCAAAGTGGTAACATATTACTTTCCAAATTTGAAATTTCAAAAAAGCTATTCCATACTTTCCTTCCAAAACAAAATGACAATACTTGCTATTTTTATTTCTCTTGACTGTAATATATAAATAATAATGATGATGATCATAATTGGATAATGACATTCAGAATGAACAACTTTTTCAGAATTAAGAATAAGGGGCAGGTGGTATCAGAAAAGATTCAAAGAAGTCTTAATTCTAATCAAAGCACATTTTCCCCCCCAACTATGTTCTCCTTCCAAAGAACATCAGGCTGAATGGAAAGAAGCCGGCACATGTGCCAGGTCAGGGCTAGAATGACATGTCCAGGGAACAGGAGATGCCGCTATTTCCATTATCCATTGAACACCTTGGCAATTCTTATTTCATCCTGAGAATGCGATACTTACTCTTGAACTGCTCTGGCTATGGAAAGGGCCGTGGATCCAGTTTCATTAACGCTATCTAAGGTCACATTTGGCAGGTCATCATCATCACTGTCACTTTTACTTTGTCTGGGAGATAGGCCTCGGGGGTCCATTTGTGCTGGGGAGAAAAGGCATATATATGAATTAAAATTAGCATGCAGAAAGTTAACCTGGTCCTGGATCAATACCAAGCATGGAAGGTCTCTTCTGTGTATATCACGCACATGGAATTCTCTAGAAATCCCAGGAATTAGTGAAAGTGACGTAGTTTATGTACTGAGCACTCACTGACTCTTTTCCCTTGTTCATTTGATTTACAAAACGTTCATCAGCTCTCAATAGTTTCAGAATATGACTACGGAATATAAACTATAAAATCCACGATATTATCTACTCTGAGGAGTCAGATGCTAATTAGGTAGCCCACAAGTTAGTGCTGGACCCTCTGGCTTCTCCTTGCTTCTGCTGCCAGAATCCTGGCCACCTGACTGTTCTTGCTTACAGCTCTCATAATCAGCTGACAGAAGAACAAGGTTTGCAAGACTCAAAATTTTAAGTACTTTTCATACTTCAGTGAATGACTATCTTCAGTTTATTACTACAATTTGAGTAGAAAAAAAAAATGACAGACGCAGTAGTAGTGTTTTTAATTATGTGGTTATATGTGCTAAAAAGTATTCTTTGTATCCATCCTGATTTCAGTTTTCAAAAGGGCATTTCCAGATACACCCCCCTCCCCGCCCAGCTTCCACCACACTGTGAATTTACCAAAGCAAGAAACACTCCACGACTTGAGCCCTGTTGACCAGGACTTTCAGATCCTTTCAAATGAGAGGATTATAGTCAACATTTCATACCTTAACTCGTATTTTAAAAAAATTAGATTGCATTTCCACCTCCTCCTCTCTGTGAACAGCTTTAATAACCATAGTGTAGGATTTCCATCAGCCCTCACCTCAAGCACAAAACACCTTCTAAATTAAAAGCACTGCACTAGCTGCCAATGGCATTGTTAGAATACGTGGCTTCAAAGCCAGCCAGTTCCAAGCATATTGTCACTCCTCAAAGTGCCCAACAACATTTCTAAAACCACTGCTGCTTACAAAAAGCAAATCCACTTAAAGTCATGGTTACAATGACATCCGGGTATATTTACAATTTCATTTTTTTCTCAAAAATTTTTTTCTTACTGTGTATTATGCATTAGGGAGATTATCAGGAAATGCTAGTATTTCATCATATTTTACCCAGAAACAGACAATTTTTTTTTTATGATTCTACCTAACATTTACAATATGAATAGAAAAACTATACCTAGAGAGTTTCACATGTTTGTAACTAAACGTGGTTAGGAAGGAACTTATATCTGTTGAACCTACTGCCACACATTATTCCTGTAAATATACACATTTTAAAATGTAGTATGAACAATGAAAGTGCTTGGTAATTGTTGGTTAAATTAAAGAGAAAATAACTCAAATAACCTAAACCAGTGGTTCTCGAGCAAGGGCAAATTTCTCCCCAAGAGACATTTGGCAATGTTTGGAGACATTCTAATTTGTCACAACTTGGGAAGAGGGAGCTGTTATTGGCATCTTCAATGATACTCCTAGCCATCCCACAATGCACATGACAGTCCGTCCCCCATGACAGAGAATTAACTAGTCTAAAATGTCAAGGGTGCCAGGTTGAAAAACTCTGAGCTTGACATTTAAGGGTTTGGATATAGAAACTAGAAAATATATTAAGTCATAAATTGGATTATCCATATTTTCTGGCCCTCAAATAAAACAATACACTGTTATGTGACTTAGCCCTCACCAATTCTCCATATACAAACATCATTCGCTTCCTCAAATACAGTAACACTCATTAAGGGTTTTGTCCCACACATGGTGGGACAAAAAAGACTTTCTGTCTGATCTCTAGAGAAGATTTCCTAGATGAGGGATGTTGGATAAACTCTTTCTAGAAAGGACAAGTTCTGCAACCATTTGATAACAGAGAACTCCTTAAGCATTCAGTCACTCCAAAGGCACTGAGTCACTGTATCATTAAAGATTTGTCGTGGCAGCAGGCAACAGAAACGGGCTCGGGATAACTTCTATTAAACAGAATGTGCTGGGAAGATACTGAGTAGCTCAAAGGAAGTAAGGTGACGATGAACAACCAGCACTCACGCGGCATAGGTCAGAGGGATCATACAGGCATTTCAACCGGGAATTCATAGACAGTTTGTTGTGGACAATCTGTTATAGAATGATTCTGTTACCAATCATTCATAACTACTCAAATCCAGCCAAAAAAGAGTAACAGATCTATCTAGGCTTCCGAATCACATATTGTGTGGTGTTATATATGCCTGCAAATGTCAACAGTTTAACATTTAAAGTTGTTGAAACATGATGCACTGAGATCCCTTTGCCAAGATGCCAACTTAACAGCTAGCTGAAGATTAGGGAATACTCTGGTGGTCCTATTTTGTCCAAGGAAACTAGAGTTATCATAGGCAAGAAATACAACTCAAGGAAGATACGGACAATTAACTAATGAGCAACCTGACTCTGAAATTTAAAATCTAGCCATATAAAAGACTCTAAATAGATGGTGTGAGAGTTGATCATCTAAATTATGTTATGTTTATATTTCAATGAAAGTTTAAAATATGCTATCTTTTTTTATGTACTCTTCAGGAACATGATAATTGAGGATTTCTTTCCAATATTTTCAATCAATATTATGAAATACATCTGCTACCATCATGCTGAGAAACTCTTTTTTACCCATACCTTCAGCCAAGTTGAGGAAGCAATTAGAAAGGCTTTTTAAAATCTGCATTGCTGATTAGGTCAGATGATTAGCTTATCTGCATACTTGCATAATCCCATTCTCCTTTTATGAAATGTGGGATAAGGACATCTGCCTTCCTTAACCTCCATTAGTCTCTGAGTTTCTCAGTTCATTTAGCAAGCACCCATTCACTGGGGTGCCCATTCACAGAAAATGGAAAAGTACCCTGAGCACCAGAACCAAAAACATACCCACCTCCCTACATAAGAGAGCGATACTAGTAGTGACCTACAGGCATCTGAAAGGAATGTACATGTGAGATTCTGTTCCTTTTCAAGAGGAAAGGGATCAGACCACTTGGAAAATGCCAGCCCATTGCTGGTGGAGGTGCTGTGGAAGACTGTGTGAGCTTCGCTCGCTGTGACGAAATCCCTGGGAGGATAACTACAGAACCCCAACACCTGACGTTGAACCCATTTACTCTGACTTTCAAATACACACTTAGCGGTAAATTGTTCCTGTAAAGGTCACCCCAATAAATCATGATAAATGACTTATGATGAACCTGCTGGCTTGGCACCTGGTCACCATCCGAAGAAGCCCAGGAGAACCCAAGAGACAAGCTGCTCAGCGGGCAGCCAACCCCAACTGATGGGAGCCATGCTAGATGGACCAACCACATTGCAGCCACCCATATGCATGACTAGCTTAAGCATTTCCTGGCAAAACCCATTCCAAATATTTGACTTACAAAACTGTGAGCAAATAAAATAGTTGCTATTTTAATCTACTAAAGTTTGGGATGCTTTTGTTACACAGCACTACAGCAATACAAAATCAATGTGCCATGTTACTCTCCCAACTCCTTCAGAGATTTTCTGGCAATGATGTGGACACGGGGCCGCTACAGTTAGAGTCAGCCTATCACTCTCCTCTCTGGTCTCCTCCTAAGAGGAAGCCTAGCCCTAAGTAGCATACATTTAAGTGAGCTATTAATATGAAAAAGAAAAAGAAAAGCTACATGTTCTATCTGACATATTTTCTTTCTCAAGTCAAAATATGTCAAATGTATTTACAGTTCCTTTGGTTCTGAAGCATCTTCCTTGATCCTTGGCAGTGCCTCAGGTGGGCTTCTCCCAGAAGGGGCCATGGGTTGGCATTACTGCTCAGGAGAATGAAGCTTTCCGACTCAATGTCACCTGGGTGGATCCTCCCAGGGTGGAGGTTACCCAAAGTCCAGTACATTTGCCTCTCGTCCATGCATCTGAGATATGCTCACTTTCCTTTCCCCCAGGTCACAGTAGACTGGCACCGACACAGGGTCCTCAGTGCATTCTCACTTCCCCCACCTCATCCTAGGCACTCTCCCAACTTCCTTAGACTTCCTTAGGCCAATTTGGCTATTCTTAAAGGAAAGGACATTTTTTCCTTAAGTCACCATATTAAATATGTACAAACAAACATCTATGAACATGCATGGACATTTACAAAGTAACCTTTTCTAACCAGAATGAATCACAGAAGGAATTATTCAAGCCTATCTACATCCACCATCAGGGCCGGAGGGGAGAGACGGGGACACAGATGGACAGAAGGGGTGTGAGGCAGCCGGAGGCTGGAGTGCTGTCAGCCTTTCTCCCCCCCATTCAGTCACTGACAGGCTGCCTGCCACCCACAGATGCCCTCATTGTTCGCCCTGCCAAGGCTGAAGCATGCCCCAGTTAGGCAGGAGGGCTGCTGCTGCTGGAGAAAGAAGGGCAGTGGGAGAAGGATGGGCGGGAGGGGAAAAAAATGTTTGGCGGGGGGGGGGGGGGGGGGGGGGGAAGAAGGTGCAGGGTGGAAGTCACAGCATCATAGCATCTGAGAGTAGAAGACTATCCTCTTAGGAGCAATTCCTGTACTCATCTGGTGCAGAACTTGATCCTAAAAGGATAGGCGCAGTGTTTCTTTAGGATGAAAACAGAGCTCTGGCTTCAGAGAACCTGGGTGTGACTTCTGGGCCTGTCACTTGCCGCCATCTGACCTTGGGCAACTGATTTCCCACAGCTCCTGCCTCAGGTTCTCCTGCCCTTGCTGCTGCACTGAGCAAATGAGATAATGTATGCAAAGCATTTAGTACCCTGCTTGGCACTTAGCAGTCAATCATCATTCCATTTTATTCTGACAGTAAATCCAGTGCTCCTTCAACCATCCCTTCTATCACAATATTTCCAAGTCCCTCACCTTTTCCTGGACTAATTCAAATTAGGCAGTGTTTTTTGTTTTTTAATACTTAAACTGAAAATACCACTACAGAATATATATTGGATAATATATAAAACCACTACTTCTGTTGACCCACAAATTCATTTATGGATTCGGTTAGCTGATATTTATTGGGCGCCTATGAGGGACCAAGCCCTCTATGGGGTCCTGGGGAGAAAGCAGCAAAGAAGGCAGATTAAAATCCCTGCTTCCACACTGGCATGAGACCGATAACAAACAGATAAATAAGAAAACACATATTCTATCAGGTAAGTGCCATGGAGAAGAATGTAACAGGGAAGTGGGCAGGGCTGCTGAGAGGCAGGGGAAACTTTTAGAGGGTGGTCGGGAGAGACCTCACAAAGAGAATGGCATCTTAGCAAGGAAGGGCCTGAGGAGTAGAGGGAGGCTTACAGATATGGTTTCTTTTTGGGGTGTGGCTGGCAGTGGTCAGGTACAAAGGCTCTGAAGTGACGCTGGTTTTATATGTCTGAACACCTCCAAGGAGGCTATCTCTGCAGCTGAGAAAAGGAGAGCGAAGTAGATGAACACAGACAGGAAGGTGTAGGGGGTACAAAGGGCTGGGTGACAACATAAGGATTTTGGGTTGCATTCTGGGTGGGGAGGAAAGCCATTGGAGAGCACCAAGCACAAGACTGACATGGTCTGCCCGACCGGCATGGCTCAGTGGTTGAGCATCGACCTATGAACCAGGAGGTCATAATTCGATTCCCAGTCAGGGCACAAACCTGAGTTGTGGGCTGGATCCCCAGTGCGGGGCATAGAGGAGGCAGCCAATCAATGATTCTCTCTCATCAATGATGTTTCCATCTCTCCCTCTCACTTTCTCTCTGAAATCAATAAAAAATTTATTAAAAAAAAAAAAAGGATGACATGATCTGAATTCTGTCCTGTGATAAGGATCATCCTGGCTCTATGAGCTGGGAGCAGGAGATACAGGCATAAGAATCAACAGAGACGTAATACTCTCTAAAAATTGCACCACCTTTTTCTCTTTGGGCACCTTGAGCTGGCTGCACATACTGTAACGTAGGACTTTATTACCTGAAGGGTGATAAAGAACACTTTTCATAATATATTGGTACAATTAGTGTTCTGACCTCATTTTGGTTTGAGAATATCAGTTGCTCAAATATATGCCTGATATTTCTAGCATATCAACATATAGAATGAGAAAAAAAATTCCTAAGTAAATAAAACCTGACTCAAAATATGGTGAACTCCGAGATTACGACCAGCCCTCCAGGGTCCCATTCTGCTTACTGATGTTTCCATAGGCTGTCTTTATTTCTTTCTTTACCTTTGCTGCTACTAATGAAACTCTATGCCTCACAGTAGCAACTGTGACTGATACCCCAAATGAAGACTTAAAATAATTCAATCAGTTATGTAAATCTTAGTTGTTGCTACTGTGTAGACATAATATGCAATTTACTCATTTCCTCCCTAATTCCTATCTGTACACTTGAGATAGTAATGGTGCCTGCTCCTGTTAACTTTAAAAAAATAACCTCATAATCCTATCTAATAAAAGAGGGGATGTGCTAATTGACCATCACACTCTCACACTCACAAAGATGGCAGCACCCATAGCCAATAAGGAGGAAATTGCTAATTGACTGCCATACCCTCAAAGATGGTGGTGCCCACAGCCGCAAAATGGCGGCGCCCAGTCCCCTCAGCCCTGCTAGGGTGGCAGGTGTGCGGCATGGCTGGGCCCGCCCCCAGGCAGGTCTGGCTGTTCCTTGTGCCTGCCTCCAGAATCTCCCAGACCCCTGAGAATCCCAGCCACCTAGGGCCAGCCTGAGGTGCAGGCAAGCCTCAGATGGTAGCTGCCCAGCTGCTCTGGGCCACCTGAGGCTCAGATAACCGGGGCTGTCCGAGGATTGTGCTGCCAGCAGTGGCAACAGCAGAGATGTGATGGGGCATCGCCTTCCCCTGATCACTGGGTCACCTCCCGCCCCTGAGGGCTGCCAGACTGTGAGAGGGGACAGGCTGTGCAGAGAGACCCTCTATCCCCTCACTCCCCGCTTCAGTGCAAGAATTTTCATGCATCAGGCTTCTAGTGTTCTTATAATTCCCTGGTACAAGGAACACTTCTCAGTTATAATGTCATTACACTTCTCTACAGACTGTGGATTATTTCTCATTTTTTAAAACAATATGTTTTGTTTTGTTTTTTATTTCAGAGAGGAAGGGAGAGGGAGAGAAGAAGTAGAAACATCAATGATGAAAGAGAGTCATTGATTGGCTGCTTCCTACACAGTCCCTACTGGAGATAAAGCTTGAAATCCAGGCATGTGCCCTGAACGGAATCAAACAGTGAGCTCCTGGTTCAGAAAATGCAGACAGAGCAAAAGGCTGACTCAACCATTTGACCTTTAACTTATTTTTTATTGAATTATTGGGGTGACATTGGTTAATGACAGTATATACTAGGTTTCAAATATACAGCTGTATGATATATCATCTGTTTATGCATTGTGTGTTTCCTACCCAATGTCAAGTCGCCTGTCACCATATATTTAGCCCCTCTCCTTTACTACCACGCCATCCCTCTTTCCCTCTGATAACCACCATACTGTTGTCTGTGACTAAGAGTTTTTATTTACTTGTCTTGCTTGTTAATTTGTTGCTTTCAGTTTTATATCCCATATATGAGTAAAATCACCTATTCCATATTTGAAAACCTTTAATTTTTCCCACCTCTAACAAATAAGGTTCAATAGCCCTCTCTAACCATTCCACGATTCACTTTTCATTCAGATCTCATGTATCTTATCCCCAAAACCCCTTAATCCAGGTGGATCTTCTATTCCCTTCCACCTGCAATTTGGTCAACAAAAATGTACTCTCCCTACAAAATGATAACTTATTAAAAAACCTTCCTTTCATTTTCTAATATACAATCACTTAAAAAAAAACACAACAACACACCTTATATTTTGCATAATGGTACTCTTGCACTTTCCATTTGAAATATATTTAAGTACATACTTATTATCATCCTTATTATTCTGTCTACTCCCTGAGAGGGGAGTCCGGATCTATTATACTCCCTTGTACATAGTAAAATGTAATATTTATTGATGGAAAATGATGATAATAAATGCAGATCTCTTAAGATGATCACAGCGGTTCCAAGTTGGCAAAAGATTCTATAATATAATGATATAAGTGTCTAATTCACATTTAAAAAACTACATTCTAGTTTACAGTCTAATATTAGCATTTGTGGAGGAAAAGTCACAATAATTAAATTTCTATTACTCTGTAAAGTCTGAGATAATTATATTTTTAGTTTGAATAGGCCATGGATAACATGGGAATGAAAACGTTCATAATTTTTATTCCCTTTTTAGCTAAATGACATTGAGCAAGCTTTTCTCTCCTTTCAGGAAAATATTTTAAACATTTCAACATACCTATCATTTCTATAATACAAGTTTCTGCTTAGAAACTATAATGAAGGAATTCATTTTAAAATATAGCTTAAAACTTAATGTTTACTGAGATTATCACAACAGTTACTAGGATTTCATATGCCTACGGGACCATAACTAAAACTACTTCCCTTATTTGTAAAAGGAAAATGAATATAGATTTACCATTGCCTTGTGTTCACTGGAAGTATGTCTTTGAACACAAAAGGCTTTTGTGATTAAAAAAGTTCATGAAATTTTCCACTTAATAAGTGAGTTTTTACACTGTGCTTGGTAACCTCATCTAACTCTCCAGAGTCAGCCAAGAGTCTCTAACTCTAAGAGCCCTCTGAGATTTCAGTTCACCACTATTTCCCGCTACCTTTCCATTTTGTCCATTCATTACAGCTGCTTAAAACCCTAGCCAACCAACTCCAATTGATTTATTCATAACTGAAACCACTTTAGGCAGAGACGACTTAAAATACTTAATAATAAAGTGATTTTGTGGTGAGTACATCTGGGGAGTAATGAGATCACTGAACTAGTTTTCATCTGTAATGTGCAGAGAAGGAGACTTTAGGCATTAATTTACGGTGTTTTTGCTCACTTTTTATTTCACTTGGTCCTTTTGCTCTATCTGCATTTTCTGAACTGGGGAGAATTGAATGTGTCAAGAAACAGACTAAGATTTTGCTGTAATGATTTTTTCACCCAAGTTAACCTTTTTATTTCATGGCAAACTAGAGTTACATGTTCTTAAATGTGCAGTCTTATGATCTTCCTCTAAAGTTCCAGAGAGCCAGAGGCAAAGGCAAAGACGGTGCATGTTCCCTATAGATGGCTCCCACTCCACAACAATTTCCTTTTGGTCTGGCAGGAGGAAAAGCCCATGCAATGGTGATGAAAATGGTGATGACATTGAACTAAGACAATAAGATGGACCTATGCAATTCTTTACAAATTAATTCTATATTTCATTGTGTACATGCGGCATGTTGTGATTTCCTTTTCTACGGTTTTAATTTGATAATAATGTTAAGTGCCAGGAATCACAGACCTCATCTTCTGTGCTTTAGCTGTAAGAAACATTTAAGAAAGGGCAGAAAATCTACATGCACTTACCAGTTCTGTTTCTGTATCAGCTATGCTATGCGTAGTTAGTTGGTACTTCAGTGACTTACTATAGACGGTTTCTTTGCTTGTTTACATGTAAAAAGGTTAGTAAAAAGTAGGCACATTTACAATCAGGGTTGCTGTTGCCCTCCACCCCTCTTCAAATGGTCTTGCTCTCTGTGCCTCATTTATACTTACCAGTAAACCTGCTAACCTACATGTTTCCTAACATGTAATCAAGACATAATTTGTCTTACAGTGGAGCCTTTAAATTCTTGAAGATATATTCTAAAACCATCCCAAATTTGTGAATTATTTATCCAAGCTATTGGATTTCTCTATGGCTTTGAAGATAATTGGTTATCTCCCTTCACTGTCAATTCTTAAAACTCTCTCCCTTGGGCCGAAACCGGGTTGGCTCAGTGGTAGAGCGTTGGCCTGTGGACTGAAAGGTCCCAGGTTCAATTCTGGTCAAGGGCATGTACATTGGTTGTGGGCACATCCCTGGTAGGGGGTGTGCAAGAGGCAGCTGGTCGATGTTTCTCTCTCATCGACGTTTCTAGCTCTCTATCTCTCTCCCTTCCTCTCTGTAAAAAATCAATAAAAATATATTCAAAACAAAACAAAACAAAACAAAAAAAACTCTCTCTCCTTGGCACATTGTCCTCACACCCCGTAACATTTCTACTGAGACTTAGATTTCTTGGGCACATCCTCACATCACATTTTAAAAATGTTATGAAAGTTTTATTTCTCACTTGATTGGTGATTTACACACACACACACACACACACACACACACACACACACCCCTTCCCCCTCCCCAACAATTTACAGGAGTTACTGTGTGGGCCACAAGCAGAGAGCACAAAGCACCTCTGAGATCAGCCCTAAGTTGGGGAGGCTCACTCATGTACTGACGCCCTGTGGGCTCATGGGATTTTAACATGTAACTTAGCAAAATATAAGCACTATGTAACAGACTTTTGGAACATTTGTGAAAAGCAGAAAAATGTTACAACTATGAATGGCCCACAGTGTTAAACTTCTGGAATGTGATTTGTCTTTATGAGGGAAATACAGCTGCCAACTTTTCTCTTTCCAGTGCACTGCATAGCATCATCCTGTCTTGAGCCGAATAGCTTTTCAAAGAAGCAAGTATTCCTACATTTTTTTCCCCGTCTGCTTCACTCTAGGTTGAAGGATGTGAGAGTTCACGTATTAAAAGAAAATTTTTCTCTATAAAACTGGATTTACAGGTGTTTCCATGTAAATCCAGCTCTATGAGTGGTATGTTTTTATTTGGAAGGAGAATTCCATTAGTTTCTGTCCATCCATGAGAAGCAAGGAATGTGTGTGTTTTGGTTTGTTTTCATTAGGCATAATTTTGATAATATGCTAAAACCCCTACCTTGAGCTGATAAATTATCTAGTGTCTGAGAAAGCCAGTGAGATCCTGTCAATGGAGCTATGACTTCCTTTGGCTTTAGGCATCACTAGATTGGGGCTCTTTTACTCAGATGCTTCCTCAGCCTCTGACATGGTGAGGGAAGCAGCTCCTATGGGCAGGTGGTGCTGTCTTCAGAAATGACTCTTGAACAATTCCAAGTTGTAATTCTGCCAAGACAGACCAAAGGAAACAAATATCCTAAGAATTCAGCTATAACATACTAGAGGCCCAGTGCATGAATCCATGCACAATTGGGGTCCATTGGCCTGGCTGGAGATTGGGGCCCATCGGGGCTCTCCTGCCCAGTCTGGGGGTGGGGAGGCATGGGAGGTTAGCTGGCCAGGGGGAGGGACCACAGGAGGTTGGCTGTGGGAGCACACTAACCACTAGGGAGAAGCTCCTGCATGAGTGTCTGCCCCCTGGTGGTCAGTGCACATCATAGCAACCAGTTGACAGGTCATTCAGTCAACCAGTCTTAACAGTTGCCTAGGCTTTTATATATATATTGATGCTATATTGGGAGGAGCAAAGAAGGTACACACTAGCCAATTTTTTTCTCCTAGATTTAAACTGGGTTTACACTAACTTCTTAATGAAAGTCCACCTGGGTTATCTAAGCTCCTGAAGAAGACATAAGGACTAGGATGGAGGGTGAGGTCTTGGGCTTTCCCAGGAAAGGTCTGGTAGGTTGTATAATGGCTGAGGTCAGTATGTTTAAATGTTAAACAGGCACAAAAGTTTGATAGTGCTTTCTTTGAATATAATAATAAAGACAGATTTTTTTTTTTTGTGGTAAAAAACAGTAATACTTATGTTTGGGTAACTTCTGAAGCTTATTATGTGCTACGAATAAGCATCCTGAGCATAATCTACCTGGATTTCCCAACTAAAGCTAACCAGCCACCTCAGCATGAAGCACCTATTGTCTCCAAGACCACGCTGAGGTCCTAGTGGCTTATTACAATCCATGCGGGTTCACATGCCAATCTTCCTATGTGCCCCCCACACTTAGACTATCAATTAAATAAATCAGGAATTCTAGTCCTGCTTCCCTTCAACTATTCCAAATCTTGAAAATTGCTTCTTCCCAGTGTTTCTCACACCCAACAATCCTTCATGTAAAAGACGAAATATGAAGAGCCCTTTAACATATGAGCCAGCATGTGCTTTCAAAAACTTGCTTATAAAATTCAAGTCATTTTAACTTAAGAAATTCTATACAAACCTATGATGACCACCTATTTATTCCCCGAAAAGATTAAAATAACCTTAACATTTGCAGTAGTTACTTCAGATTATTAAAAACTTTATTTAATGATATCATATTCAATGACGTGGTTATTTTCACTTAACATAACACTTAAGATTTTATATTTATTTACTTTAATTATTATATGTTATTTCACATTGTAAATGGACTGCTAATATTTATTTATTCTTATAATGATGGGAAATTAAGGTGTTCACAATATACACTGTTAGAAAAGCTATTGCAAGTTTCCTCATAGTCTGTGGCTGGTAATATAATTATGGGTCATGCAGATCATCAGTTTTATACTGCCAAAGTGCTCTCCAAAGCAGTTCAGTCAATTAACATTACCACTGATGTATGAACATGCCCATTTCCCCATATTGTTATGACTTAATATGGCGAGATTTTATATTTTTTCTAATATAATTTTATATATTTAGTCTCTTCCAAAACACAAAAAGTATTTACCACGTTAAAACTACTCAATGACCATTCCCACTGCCCCCATTTCTCTTCTTCATTAAAAACTCAGCTCATGTTTTGTTTTTGTTTTTTATCAAGAGTTAAAGTTTCTCTCTTTATTCAGATTATTTATATATATTTTAAAATTCAGTTCTGAGCTCACCTTTCCTTTTGAGTTCTTTTACTTATTTCAAAATGCATCTTTTACTTTTTTCAGCAAGTTTGTGTGGGTGATAAGCTCTTAGTGCATATATGTCTGAATTTAAAAAAAAATGTAATGCCAATTGAGTTTATTTTAGCTGAGAACAGACTAGGAGCCCTCAGCTCTTTGAAAAAGTCTACTGCAGTGATTTTCAACCTTTTAAATCTCATGGCACACAAAAACAAATTATCAAAATTCTAGCACACCAAAAATATATTTTTTGCCAATGTGACCAAAAATAGGTATAATTTGATTCATTTACACTAGATGGCTATTGTTGTATTGGCTGTTAAAAAGGTCAGTGTCTCTGACTAAATAGTCAGGTATTGCATGTTTTGCATATTCTTGTAGCACACTAGTTAAAAATCACTAATCTACTGCATTGCTTTTTGGCATTTGTTGTTGCTGACAATCTTTGTCATTCTTTAATTCCTTTGTAGGTAAGTCTTTGATATTTTCTTTATTAGTCATGCTTGACAATTTCACGGCTATGTGTTCTGAGGTGGATTTATCCTATATAATAAAGGGCTAATATGCTAATTAGACAGAACAGCAGAATGACTGTCTGGATGACCTTCCAGACAAAGCTGGAACTTTGAGGGCTGAGGCAGATGTGGCTGCGAGGCCCAAGCCTTTTGCATGAATTTCGTGCATTGAGCCTCTAGTTTTTACATATTTGTGTATACTCTAAGATTCATGATTTCCCTTAATTATTCAAAATTCCTAGAGATTTCTTTGGATATTGTATTCTATCAATTCCTATTTTATAGAAGTCCTTTTAGATAAAATTTGGAACACTTCAATTGATGACTCTTAACTTTTCCTTCAAGTTTTGGTCAACTTTTCCACTTTGTGTTGCTTTCTTGGTAAAATTCTCAGTATGACTTTTCAATTCATATATTCTTCTATTGAACTTTCTCAACATGCTTCATTTGCTAAAACAAGAACTAGCCTACATTTATTTCCCTTCATCTTTGACATCTACGTTCTGTCCATCAGATTTCCATTCATTTTGCCTCTGTACAGGCCTGTAGGAATTCTCACCTGGCTTCTTAAATAGCCTCCTCACTTTACTCCCTTATTTTCTCCACATTCAGTCCCTCATCCACAGATCCGAATGTTACTCCTCCTACTCTCAAACTTTGTGTGTCTCCCTGTATCATTCGGTAAATATACACTCCTTAGCTTGGCATACAAGGCTTTATAATTAGATTCATGAATATCCTTGGAGCCTCATTTCCATTTCTTATAAACACCCTTTATTTCAACTAAAAAAACCTATTTGTAAAATCTAGAATCTACCATGATACAATATGCTCTTTAATATTCCCAGGTCTCTGCATCTGTGCACTGCTCATGTGGTGAAATCATAAATGTGTATTAATTAAATGAATAAGTGAATGGGAAAAAATACACTGGACAATTCCTGGGTAAGACAGCAGTTAAAAATATGGTGCTTACATCTTTCTTTTTAAATAAAATGCTTAATGTTTTTATTTTAGAAGTGTAAATTTTATTAATTTTGATAAATGAATAAGAAAGAAAAAAACCACAAAATATATTGGTGTTTTAATCATGTCCATTTAAATAATAATCATGAAGATTTTTTGCCATTTAAATGGTACAATAGGGAACAACATTCAATATATTATAGTAAGCCAACTAACAATTTACTTTATAAAGTATAAAAGTTTCTAGGTGGTATTTTTAAAAATATGAATATACTACATGAATATGATTTGTTTTTATTTATATTTACATAGCATGTATAAAGCACAATACCAAGCTCTTCTCTGAGTACATTTCAATATGCCCAGATATGATATGGTCACTTCACCCTGCTCCTTACAAATATGCAAGGCTTCTCTAAATGAACTATCCACTGACTGAAAGTAATACTATGGCTGATACTCCTAATATCTTCTCTGGAATAATGTTTAGGATAAATAGTGTTAATAAGTAGAGTCTGAATCCTTGATAGCTTATGCTTGCTGTTAGTAAAAATGGTTCTATTCTCAATAATAACCATAATTCTATTCTCAATGTTAATCATTATGAAAAATAGCTATAAACCATTCAGTGACTTATTTAGACTTGTGAAATGAAAAGGCTATAATATTTCACTTAAATCATATAATATAAAATGACACTGCTAAAACTAGATTAAGCCCTGGCCAGTGTTTCTCAGTGGTTAGAGCATTGGCTTGCATACCAAAAGGTTTCGGATTCAATTCTAGGTCAAGGGCAAATACCTGGGTTTCAGGCTCGATCCCAGCCCCCTCTCTCCCTCCCTTCTACTGTAAAAATGAATGGGAAAAAATTTCCTTGTGTGAGGATATTTTGTAAAAAATTAAAAAAACAACTAAAAAAACCTAGTTTAATTACAGTCAAAAGGGGGTTTACTTTTAAATTTAAGAGGTTTATTATGGTGACTAACATAACACTTGATCACAATTGGACAAAGAAGGAGAGAGACAGGCCTCAATATTTGTCATAGTTGCAAAGTGGATGAGATAAAACACATCACTGGAGGTTGTACTACCTTGATTAGTGTACATTACACCAATGGGCATACCAATATCACTAAGCAGTGCCTTACCTGCAGTGTTCATTGGTTAGATATAAATGGATTTTGTTCCATTATAACCAGGACTTGAAGAATGTGTTGGAAAATACTTGCTACCACATATCATGATACCAATCAATTATAGACACCATACAAGGTTCTTTACTCTTTGACAAACAATGCAATAGTAAGGGAGCTATAAAAACAGAAAACATACTATATGAGACTGAAGAAAAACTGAGGTAAAAACTGGAAAATGTCAGATCTTACCATGAAGCTATTCTCTGTAACCAAAAGCATACATTTTATGGAACTTATTTTCCAATTTTGAAAAAGGCATTTCAGAACATCTGCTCATATTAGCTAAGATAATTTTAAAACTGTAATGTTATAACGATTATTAGCTATTGGCTAGTGCTCAGAATTTTATTGAACTCATTAATCTAAGAAAAATAAATGTAATTAAAACAGCAGTAATAAATGCTGGCTCTATTTTTGTTTTGTGGTTTTCCCTTTTTGTTTTTCAGAAAGCAATCACTGCCAGAATGAGGCAAGACTGAACCGATGTGGCTGTTGTATAGGTCTGTCTAACCAATTCTGTGCTCAAGAGAGCTCCAGGCAGGAACCAGATATGTCTAAAAATGACACAGATGCCAATCTCTGAAATTCAGTGAACCACACTTTGACAAAATTTCCCTAAGCCTAGAAATGTTAACCTCCAGCTCGAGGCTCTTGTTTTAATACTGCGAGGTAATGGAAAAATGAAAATACATAACATGGTACAATGAAGCTAATACTTAACAACATAAAATTACTTTATGCTATTCATATACATGTATGTGTGTGTGATTTTATATACTATGTAGGGTAAAAGTAGGTTTACAGTTGTTCATATGAAAAATAACACAAGAAATCATACAAGAATAAACTTTCACGTACTCACAACTGTAAGCCTCCTGTGTATAGTAGGTTTCACTTGTAACAAATTTTAACCTTCACAAAAAACTTAAATGATGTAAAAATACAATGTGTCTTATTGAGAAAATATGGAACTGGGCTATTTAATACTGACAAATTCTCTAGAAAACTAAGGCATATATTTTAAAGCAATAAGTCCAAGTTTAGCAAAATGGCATGAAAGTATTAAAAAGTTTTGATTTTATTCATGTCTCTACCACTAATAAGCTGTGACCTTATAAGGAGTAGAGGAAGTTACATGAGTCTTCATCTTCTAATATGTAAAACACAAGCAGTAATACCCATACATTAAGTCTTACATATGTTAGATTTTCAGATAATGTATGCAAAGCACAAAGGACATATAGCATTCAATATAGGTTAATTATTGAAAAAATTCTTAATAAATATGATATCTTCATAAGATTGATTACATACTTTGTTGCTTACCTCAAATAGACTGAGCATAATTTACCCTTTCTGTCATTATGAATGGTCATGATTTCAAAACAATTATTATGCTGTAATAAAGTATTATCTCCAAGGACTGAAGAACCGTTTAAGCCTATTTACTCCAGTCTCAGAAGACCTTGCTGGGATTTTTCAAGTTGTTACTTTAATAATAATTTTGACACCTTCCTTGTTGGCTGTCATGTTTTCACCTCAGTGTATCTATGGATAAAGGCAGTTTTCTGATTTGGACAGGGAGTTGACATATAAGAACCTCAGGGGGTACGAAATTGGGGATACAAAAGTCAGATCTATTTTATTTTACTACAGAACATGAAATGCTACAAATTTTTGTGGCTACTGGGAAGACAGAAAAATCTATTGAGAGAACATTTTAGGGGACCTGAGTAAAAAATATAAAAATTGAGAAGTATTCTTCTCATTTATTTGTCCTTGGTCATTTCTATGCACAGCTGGAAAATCATATGCACAAAGAATGTCAGGAGCACATTACAACCAAGATTTCAAAGGCTTTCTCTTTCAGAGGAAGAACTCAGATCCTGTCCTACATGTAATTCATAGTATATATCATGCATGCAATAGGTGTTTTATACCCTATGCAATGTGTAAGTGCACTATAACCTACAATTCAGTAAAAGTACACCGTTCTTCATTTTTATGTACCCTTCATTCTCTGCCCTCCTTGTTGACTCTTTGCCTGGTCTGCAATACCCTCACCTACTCTGAGTAGCAAAGCCTTATGATTCTTTAACTTTCACCCTGAATGCCACCTCCTCTACCTTCATTATAACAGATGACTTCCTCCAGAGCTTAATCCATGTTAGTTGGGGATTTACAACCTAGGTCTCTAGGAGGTTTCCTCTGTTTAAAAAGGTTCTGTGTTTACAGAGGGCTGATTTAAAACATCACCTCTGACAGAGGCCACCAGGAGTGGCCTGGTTTTAACACAGAAGAGACAAAAATACAATCACGAAACTGACAATTCCTTCTAAACACACAAGATTTGAAACAATCAGACAAAGCAGTTTTACACTTGTGCCTGGGTCTGCCTATTATACCTTTAAGATTTGAGATCTGTGGAAGGAAACCAAATCATTGTTTTATGGCTGCAACAAATGGGCTCACGACAGTAAATATGTCATTTTATTCTTCTCACAAAGAGGCGTTCACTGCATAGTGCAAATAAAAGTAGCATTTTCCTTCTACTTAAGGTTCATTATATGAAATTTATGTGTTGTTGTTTTTTTTTTTTTTTTTTAAATGCACTGTGAACATCAAAAACTGATTGTACCTTTATCAGTTTTTAAATCAAAACAGCTTGCTTTCTGGTAAAGACAGGAGATCTGGTCAATTTATTTCATAAAACTTTATGTACAAAGAGACAGTGTCTATGAACTTAATGGAGAGAATATAGAGTCTGGAGGGGTAATTTTTATTACAATTTATAGTGGGATTATCCATACTCCACAGTTTTCAGGTTTTATTGAGATTTTATAATACCGATGCTGACACAGTTAACTGCAGTGCGGTAAGAGGTGTAATTTGTTTCAGCCTGACTGGGAAGTGAAATTGGCATTACAATCACATAAGAAACCTACCAAACACTATTAACTGTTTGTGTCCAATCAAAGGCATTATTTATCCTAGTTTCATGGTAAATATTTTACCTGAGACTAAAAGAATAAATTAGAACCAACTATAATTTTCATACAGCAATATCTTTTCATTATGATCATTTGGAAGCCATAAAAATAGTTTTCACCCACAGGGGTTCAATTCCAGAAACTATTAAAACCTAAATAAACACTTATTGTTTATTGTGTGCCAGAGAATGGGAAAGGCAGTAATGATAGCTATGATTATAATTACATATAACATATATTAGACTTGAGCAAGATATATTGAACTAAGAGGATATAAATGTGTGTGTGTGTATATATATATATATATATATATATATATATGAAATAAATTAGTTTACAATTTGGTGTATACCTTTCTAGAAAAAAGAAAGGCCTTCCAGGAAAAGTAATGTACACGACAAAGGTAGATTTGTCATTATGAAAATCTATGGAAATGGTGGCTGGGTCAGGAGATCTAACTGGTGGAATGACAACAAATTGGAATGGAATAGTGATAGGAGCCTGACTATGAGGCTGTGAGGAGCCCTGATGGTTATCATTTTATGTCTTGCTGCTTCTACTTCAGCATACAAAGGAAGCCTTTTTTTATGGCTAGGGCTTAGGACAATAGACCATCACCAGGCAAAGCATTTCTAGGCATCTTAAATAAAAACATTGTGCCATCCTGACCATGTGATCAGTAGTTAGAGCATCAGCTTGTGCACAGAAGGGTTGCGGGTTCCATTCCTGGTCAAGGACACATACCTGGGTTGCAGGTTAGATCCTGGGTCCTGGTCTGGCCTCATGCAAGAGGCAATTGATTGATGTGTCACTCTCACATCAATATTTCTCTCTCCCTCCCTCTCCATTCTACTCTCTCTAAAAAGCAATGGGAAAAATATCCTCGGGTGAGGATTAAAAATATATATGTATGCATAAAAAACCCTAAGTAATGGGTTCACCATTGGACCAGTCTACTGTTTGACCAGTTGCTATGATGAGCATTGATCACCTGGGGGAAAACCTTCAATGTAGGAATTGCATTAGCGGTTAGTGCACTTCCACAGTGGGAGAACCACTCAGCTGGCCTAAGGATACCAGATGCCAGACTCAAGGCTGGCCAGTGTAGCTGTGGTGATGGGATCCTTTCTTGCCTCTACAGCAGTGCTACGAGTGATGGCAGGAACAGCGGGGAGGGATGAGTGGGAACTGGAGCTACATGCCTGGCCCAGGCTCCTTTCTGGCTGCCTGCCTCTTCCTGCATTACTACATCCCCCAAGGGGTTCCGTATTGTGAGAGGGCGCAGGCCAGGCTGAGGGACCCCCCCAGTGCACAAATCCATGCATTGGGCATCTAGTATATATTAATAGACAGTATTTATAATGCCTACATTTATTAATTCTTTGTTCATTCATCCCTTCATTCAATAAATAACTTATTGAGCACTTACTAGGGTTGGGCACAGTGCAATGAAGAAACAGTAGCTAATGAGGCTTGGATAGATTTGGGGAGTCATTAACCTATTCTATCCTTGGAGTGAGGGTTTATAACCTAAACCACATTATATAAGCAACCAGGTTTTTGACAAGAGGAGTCTATGCTTATTGTAGGTCACCCAAGTCTCAATAGGTTTTTCTCTCCCCAAGAAACCCACATACCTACCATGGGATTATCTTTCTAGTTCTACTCTGTTTCTACTGAGCTTTTCCTAAGCCCCCAGCTATAGAGAAGGTGGTTCTCTGATGAATTCTCCAAGGGCTCTTCCCAGTCATCTCAGTTTCACCAAATTCTCCTATTTTCTGTCTTCCTGAGTTCTTTGCTGTCCCAAGAAATAACTCTTCCTTTTCTTTATGTGTTTTTTTTTTCTATAGCATCAACAAAACTTATTAGTAGTTCACAAGCTGGTATTCTATGCTTCTATTTATCCAATACATAGTTACAAAACACACACACACAAACAAAACAAGTCCACACAGATACAAGAAAATAAGTTATGCTTCAAGTTCAGGTTCATGTTTTATTTAAAAAGGGCATATTCATTGTACTCTCTGACAACCAACTTTAAGTTAACTGGAAAAATCCAGGAACAATCACAGAATAAATAATATATAGAGTTCTTCCACTTGCAGTTTGCATTGTTTTAAAATTTTACCCCTAGATGGCAGTAGAAAGTGTTGTGATTTTAATGTGTATCATTTAGTTCCATAATAATTACTTCTGAGGTAGGTGATTTGGTTAGATGAGGAAAAGAAAGAAGAATCAAGATTCGGTAGAAAAGTCATAATGGTGGAGGTTGGAGGGAGATAGAGAAGGACAACTGGGAGGAGAAAGAAATGGAAGGAAGATGGAGAGTGACAGGGCAGAGAAAAGAAGGTGGAACAACCAAGAAGGGTACTTTGAGCAGGAGGTGTAGAAAAGAGGAGGCATAGATGGGACCAAAGGCTATTATGCTAAGTGAAATAAGTCAGACAGAGAAAGACAAATACCATAGGATTTCTCTCATGAGTGGAATCTAATGAACAAAATAAACAATATAGAAACAGACTCATAGATACAAAGAACAGACTGACAGTTGTCAGAGGACAAGAGGCTTGGGGGGCTCAGTGAAAAAGGTGAAGGAATTAAGCAGTACAAATTGGTAGTTACAAAACAGTTTCAGGGGTGTAAAGTACAGCATAGAGAATATGGTCAATAACATTGTGATAAATATGAAAGGGGCCAGGTGGAGACTTGAAGCAGTGGGAGTGACCACTGTGAAGAACAGGGTTTTCTAACCACTTGCTGTACATATGAAACTAATTCAGAATAATGCCGAGCATAAACTATAATTGAAAAACATTAAAATTCAAAAAAGAGGATAGAGAAAAGAGAAGTGAAAAGTCAGAGAACTACAGTACAGTCTCTTTCAAACTTTCTGGACAGGAGCCATAGTAAGAAATATAAGTTTCAATATGACTCAGCATACACACATACACACACACACACTCTCTCTCACAGTATCTATCTGCATATATATAAATAGGGTGTTGCACAGAAGTTTCATAATACAGTCTTATTTGGGAGATACTATTAGATAATTTTTAATCTACCTCATTCTATTTAGTTTATTTCCAACTGCTGATTATGAACTACTAAATTGATTTCAAGACTCACTCACAGGAAAAATAACCCACAGGGTAAACAATATTGTTTTAGTGTCTTATACACTAAAGTTGGTTTTAAGAGAAGTTTTTTTTTTTTAATCATCATAGCTCGAGGTCAATATTCTTGGTCATATCATCAGTTGTAAAACATTTGTTGAATAAATGAACTAATTAATGGAATAAAAAGGCAAATGAAGCCACCTGGTCATGAATAACATATAATTGGCCAATGATCAAAGCCGCATGTCACCTACATAAAGGTGGCTGGAGGAAAAATAGAGTATGTGATTGTTACTCTGTAAATTAGTACCTGTTCTTTTATTTATTGGATAGACAACTATCAACTTGTTCTTTTCTAAAGAATACAAAGAAGAATGCCAGTTAATCAAATTCTCCCTTAAAAGTGGAAAATTAACATTAAAAATTTGTAATAAAAATGGGAAAATAAGCAGAGAGAAAGAGCTGAGAGAACAGTAACAACTATTATTAAGGGAATTAGAAAAAAATAGGAAACAGATATCACAGCCAGAGAGTTGTAAATAATTAAAAAGCCAATAAAAACAGTGCTGGCAATGATTCTAAGACTAAGTTTCATTCTTGGATCTTCTATTCGTCTGTCTTTTATTTGTTCCTTCCAGGTATGAAAAGTTATTGGATAAAATACCCATTTACTAAATATAGGTGTGTGTACTTATCTCCCATGCTCCAAAGTGTGTGTGTGTGTGTGTGTGTGTGTGTATACAAATATCCTCAAAGTAATCCTATAAATACCTGCAATCTAGTATTTAAAATAAGAGTTTCCTTGTAGCATAACAGTACCTTTATCATTTGAGGCTTTATATTTGAGTAGAATATTATTTCAGGAGAGAAACAACATATTAATAATAAATGAAACTATAAAGGAAACACAATATATTATATTTCAAAATCCAATATGTAATGTTCAAGGCCTTAAATATTATCAGAGAAAACTTTTCAAGTGTGGTAAAAATGAATATAGAAACCACTATCTTAGAATGCTATATTAGTTACATATCTCATTTAAGTATGTGTTTGTGTAAACATGAATTTTTTACTATAGGAGAAACTTGCCCTAACAAAATAAAAATGGTGTGATAGGTTATCACTTTAAAGAAGTTCACTTTATTAACTTCCTGCTTTAGCTACTCTACTGAATAAATGGATTTGTCTCTTGTCTGGACTTTCATTTCCTTAAGTAATATTTTCCTACTAATGTGGTAGATATTACTTTCTTAATGTGGGTCCTCTTTGGGGGCCGTCCTTTTCTTTTTGCTTTTGTATTTTTATTTACTCTTTAACTGTATGGGGCGGGGGGGGGGGCAATCACACTCACTCCTGGACATTTTACAGTTTCCAAGGAGCTTACCTAGTGTTTTCTCTTTTCTGCTAATTCTTCTAGAAAATTGTAGACAATTTCTGTCTCCTCTCTGAGCCATTTATTATTAAATCCTAGAATTAAACCAGTCTATGCCAAATGAAGCAGAAGAATCGATAGACTGGGGATATTTCAGATAGACAAGAGCATAAGAAGCTAATTTTTGGTGGTCTCTACTTAAATTCTTATGCATGCTCAGAAGTAAAAACCTACAGCCAGGTTTTTCCACTCCATGTTGAAAATCAGGTAAAAAAACAAATGATTAGTGTATCTGCATAAAATAAAATTTCTGAACTCCTATTTAAAATTCAAATTTTCAAAAATACCGGCTGTCTTCCTCACTATTTAACAAGTTCCTGTCTTTGTTTTATAATGATAGAGGTACACTGAAGTCCTACCAAAGTCTACTTTTAAAAAGAATAAACCAAAAATTCAGCAATTTCCCAGTCCCACATCCTGCTAAACAACATTAAAAAAATAAAATAACATAACTAGATGGACAGTTGATAAGAATCAAATTCAGAATTAAAATATGAATCTACATCTAGTAGTTATCATACTTAAGCATAAGTATAAGAATACATTTACCAAAGGAAGCTGAGATAGTTCAATCACTCAAGAAGCAAAGATAACCGTAACCCATAAGCACAGGCCAGCTGCCCCGGACTATTCTGGACATATAGACAGAGAACACCAGGATCCCAGTGAATGGTGAACTAGAAGAGGACAGTCATGTGTAAGGTAGACAGAAGCAGCAAGTCAGTGACAAAATGAATTAGGGTGTTCAATAAAACATCGTTACTATCAAATGGGAAACCTAAGAGCAGAACAAAACTGCTGAAACAAATTTAGACCTGAAATGGGGAGTTTCATGGGAGCAAAAACTACAGTAGTATTCAATGGTCAGGAGCTAAGTCCAAGCAGCTGTGCAGCAATCACTACCATAACCATATTTCCTCTCACGAATATAAATGGCACAGGACTAAAACCACACGTGTGGCTCCTTCCTCTAGGCCGCGGAGAAATCTAACAGTGTGAAGGAAGAAAACAGGAGTGAGTATTACAGATTTGCTCATGGCCACATCCCTTGGAAACTCCTGAATGAATGCCTTGAAAATAAGAGCATATTTTTGGAGGATTCTTCATCACTTCATCTAAATATACTAAGGAAACGACATTCTTTTTAAGGAGATGACGAAAGCCATGCCCAAGTGGGGCTGGTTTACAGACAACAGTACCCATATGCTATTGTCAGATATTTTGGAAAAAATATAATTTATACTCAAGAACCTAATCACATAAACATCTTCAGTCAGGAATAATGCACTTACAACCATAAGTTATTTGTCAAGTATGATACCATTACAATAAAATGTCTTAATACAATCAATGTTTTGGTTTGCATTTCCGTGGGCTTCTGGGGTTGCATTCCCATGAGAGGAATCTGGAGCTGAGCTCATCCCTCCAGGTAACGTATTTGATTACAGTCATGTGGACAGTCGGGTGATGGGTTTGGGGGGCTAAGGAGGAAGCAATAATGGGGAAAATAACAGATCATATGCATAACCTAATAAAAAAGAATGGGACAATGATCAGAAGAAATTGGGCAACAGTGAAATACCCAGGTGGATGTACCGGACTTTTCAGTTCTGACTGTTTCAAAACCATCACTCAATCACTCCTTTGATCAAGTCTCATTTCTGGGCATCAAGGTAATAAATAATACCTGTTCCTCCTGCTACATAAAGACAGAACTAGCTCAGAGATGGTAGGGAAGATATAAGTCCCCTTTTTTTGGTTTTGTTTTGTTTTGTTAGCTCTTTAGTTGGATTGTTCACAGACTGTTATAATATTGGCCTTTAAGTACTTTGAATTTCCCAAATGTGGTATCTATTAAAACTCAAATGTAAAAATGTCTTTGAAGAACAAATATAAATTATTTTGGGTTAATCTTTTGTTTTGAATGAGTTCTATATATTCCAGTAGGTGATGAATGAGAAATGTTTGATCTCATAGTTATATTAAGTCTGATATCATTCTTATAATTCTCAATGGAAACCAAATTTTACTGAATTTCTGTTTGCTTTTCATTGTTTCTAGATTAGCTTCTGTCTTCACATTTTCTTTGATTTTTCTAAATATTTATCAATCCAACAAAATTATTTTAGAATCTGAGTTAACTACTACAAGATGCAGCTTACTTCCACAGTATAAGCAACTAACGTGCAATTAAGGACTTTGCTTCTACAATTTTTTCCTCTCTAGAATTAACCATTTTTAATTATCTACTGGATTATTCTTGACAGAATACAAATATGCTATATTATCCTCCTCTTTTTTTTTTACACCCCCCGCATTTAAAATCCTTCCTTTGAGAGCTTAAAAGTTTCCCCAGCTACCATTCATTTCTTCACAACTCTTTCCAGCAAAACTACTCCAAAGAGCTGTCTAGACCCGTGGTTGGCAAACTGCAGCTCATGAGCCACATGCGGCTCTTTGGCCCCTTGTGTGGCTCTTCCACTAAATACCACGGCGTGGGCGAGTCTATTTTGAAGAAGCGGCATTAAGAAGAAGTTGAAGTTTAAAAAATTTGGCTCTCAAACGAAATTTGGAGATGGAGAGAATTATGCTAAGTGAAGTAAGCCAGACCAGAGAAAGATAAATATCACATGATCTCACTCATTTGTGTATTATAATATAGTGAACAACATAAACTGATGAACAAAAATAGATCCAGAGACATAAAAACATCAATCAGAACATCAAACCTCAGGGAAGGTAGGGGACAGTGGGGTAAAGGGGAGAGATCAACCTAAGGACTTATATGCATGCATATAAGCCTAATCAATGGACACAGACAACAGGTGGGTGGGGGCATGAAAGGGAGGTGGGGGGTAATGGGGGAATAAGGACACATATGTAATACTTTAACCAATAAAGAAAAAAAATTTTAAGAAAAAGAAATTTCAATCATTGTACTGTTGATATTTGGCTCTGTTGGCTAATGAGTTTGCCAACCACTGGTCTAGACTTTCAGACTCCCCTCTCTCACCTCCCATCTGACACATTCACGTCAGTCAGTCTTTGTCCAGCCATGCCCACCCCACCCCATCCAGTGCTCAATTCTTAGTCCTTACTTTAGTTGGCCCAAGGCAGCTTTTGATATAATTGATGGCTCCCTCCTTGAAACATTCTCTTCACTTGCATTCTCTTCAGCACTCTTCCTCTTTCTCACTAGCAGATCACAGAAAGGAAGGGAGGGAGGATGGGAAATCCTAAAGACTCCCATTCTCCCATTAAGGCAAGAATAAAACAAGAACAACTTTGCTTGTGATGTAAGACCCTCTATGTTTTCATGTAGTAAATCTGTAAAAGGTAATGAGATTCTGTGAAAACTACCAAATACTTCCCCGGGCTGGACTGAAATTCCTTCATAAGGTAAAAATAATAACCCCTCAGGGTCTTGTTTATAAATAACATGTCTCAGGTTACCTAGTAACAAAACTTGGGGCAGACCAGTCTACTGGTTGTTCCTTCCACATGGAGAGCATTCCACTTCTCAGCACTATCACTCTGAGGGGCTACTATTACATCCTTTTGGTATCAAACAAACAAACAAACAAACAAAAAAGAAAGTCTTTTTTGGTAGACGTTCTATGACATCTTCCTTCTTACAACTCTAGTCTGAATTGTGCTTGCTGACTGTATCTTCCAAAACATCATGCTGTTTTTCTTCTTATCAATTATTACATTTAAAGTCCAACTTGCCATTCTTTTTTTTTTTAATATATATTATTGATTTTTTACAGAGAGGAAGGGAGAGAGATAGAGAGCTAGAAACATTAATGAGAGAGAGACATCTACCAGCTGCTTCCTGCACACCCCCTACCGGAGATGTGCCGCAATCAAGGTACATGCTCTTGACTGGAATCGAACCTGGGACCCTTTAGTCTGCAGGCCAACGCTCTATCCACTGAGCCAAACAAGTTTCAGCACAACTTGCCATTCTTTAGATCAATATTCTTTAAATACTTAGCTGGGCTGAGGTTCTGTTCTCAATTCATATCCTTTTGTTGTTAGACAAACATATCCATGTGGAAGTTTTACCCCACATTCCCAAACCCTAACCACACCTTCCAAGCATCACAGTAAAAACATTTTCCCCAACCATATATAACCCCCTCTGTTAAAATACTGTTGTCAAATACAACTTTCTATATCTGCAATTATAATTAAACTCTGTCCTGGGAAAATCCGTGGCTAGTCTATGTTTTCATCCAATTCTGTCTACAATTACCAGTTATTTATATGATTTTCCATTTTATGTTGATATCTGCTAGTAGACTATAAACATTCAGATAGAAAAGGCATCTGTTTTGTTCAACACTGTATCCCGGTGCCAATAAAATGCCTAATACAGGATAGATGCTCAATAAGTGCTTGAATAACAAATTATTCAATCCATAAGCTATGTTATTTTAGACATTAATGTGCCTATCAAAAGTCCTTTGTATAATGTGACATAGAGAATTTACTTCTCTACCAGAGACCACATATGTTATACCAACTTTAGAAATTATTAGCCAGTATAATCAGTGACATTTATCGGACTTAGTTTTCTATTTTCCATTATCAGCGTTTTGAAAATTCAACTCCTTTGTTATATTTTCTTTTGCTCACCCATACCAAATACACAAGTCCTACTTGGGAATGGAAATAGGGGATCCCTTTCTCACTCAGGCATTTTATTGCTGGCCTAAAGCCCAACTGCATATGTGCAAAATAAAGACTTAAGGAACTACTGAAATACCCTTTCCTTTATTTATTTTGGGAGGTAGGCAGACTTCCTCCACTAGACACTTTTACCATCATCTAATTAATCAGTTAAACAATAAAACACTTACAAAATACAATAGCAATATTTGTAGAATACGGCGATTGTAAAAACTTAATATCAACTAATAAAAACAGAAAATATGGGGTGTTTCCAGACAATTTCTTATACTAAACTCTCATCCCTTATACTTTGTTGTAGTAAAAACTTTGAGAGGCATTTCTGTACCAACTTCTTGGGGGCAGTTTTTCATTTTAAAATTCAGGAAGATTTTATTTCCTCCACTTTCTGTTTTTACAAATTAGAGAAAAACATTCTGAACATTATTGTTTTTTGTGTTTGATAGGGGAGATAATAATTATGAATAACTGCAAACATGTATGGATAGCTGATTAATGCTAGACATTTACACATGAGCTCTTGTTTAATCTTTCTAAGAATCTTCAAAAACCGATCATGTTTTTAATCCCATTTTATCACTAAAAAGAAAGATTAGTGAGACTAAATAACTTTCCTAAATCCAAAGCTATAAATGAGATGCCCAGAATTCTAACTCATACCATCTTGATTCAAAATCTCATGTACCTAATGCCCACATCACAGACCAGTGTGTTTATGGTTATATATTTATTTTTTATATAAGAAAACTTTTGAGTAAACAACACTGAATATAACTAACAAATATATGCATGTAGAGAACAAATTACACCCTGAATTTTAATAAAGTTTTCTGCAAAGATATATTTTCCAGAAAATTAAATTTTGGCATTTTGGCAATATACTTTATAATACACTTTAAATAAAAATAATCTCTCCTATAAAAAATGATAATGGTAAAGGAAAGAGATATCTCTTTATTTTCCTTCATTAGTACACCAAAATTATAAAGAAATCGTGAATAATGTTAAAATCAATCAATTTCAGAATAAAAGTAATATTCCCCTTAAATGGTACCAGACAAAGATTGCATTCTATGTTCTATGGTATACACATACACACATATATAAAATAATGTAACATGCAGGATTATATTTTTGTCATTTGCTAATTTTTAATTCTTAAAAAAATTATATAACTCCTATAATTACTGTTTTGTAATCCTGAAACTAATACAAAATAATATTGAATGTAACTTTAATTTTCAAAAATAAAAAACAACAGAAGGAATTGGACAGTTTTAATGGATATGGAATAAGTTGGGATAAAATAAAGTCCAAAATACAATGTGGAAAAATCTATAATTATAAAAGACTAAAGGCCTGGTGCACAAAATTCATGCACTGGGTTGGAAGGGGTCCCTTAGCCTGGCCTGAGCCCTTTTGCAGTCTGGGACCCTTTGGGGGATGTCTGGGACCCCTTGGGGGATGTCCAGGACCCCTCCCTACTTACTGCCTGCCTGCTTGCTGCTCCTTAGCACAGTGACCACCAGGGGACAGCTCCTGCATTGAGTGTCTGCCCCTGGTGGTCAATGCACATCATAGCAACTGGTCATTCTGGTTGGTCCACTATAATGGTCGTTTAGGCTATTATTATATAGTAGATAAGAAATACCTGATGTGTCATCATTTATGTTATTATTTAAATCTATTAGCTCATTTTGTTCAAAAGTATTAGTAATATCAAAGAGGGTTCAGCTTAACTAAACTCCATAAAAAGGCTCCCCTACTCCTTTTTCTTCTAGCTCCCTGGTTGGCAAACTGTGGCTCACAATCCACATGCAGCTGTTTGGCCCCTTGAGTTTTTAGCAAAGGCCAACTTAGGAGTACCCTAATTAAATTAATAACAATATACCTACCTATATAGTTTAAGTTTAAAAAATTTGTCTCTCAAAAGAAATTTCAATTGTTGTACTGTTGATATTTGGCTCTGTTGACTAATGAGTATGCCGACTAATTTCTAGCTATTCATGAAGACGATGGTGGAACTAGTTCCTGGCCTTTGCTCATAAAAGCACAAAAGGGAAATTGTCAGTAAGTACAGTATACTTCTCAAGATTGCAACCTAAAATCTCTGATTGCTGTGAGTCATGAGATTTTTCACTTGGCCAGACTGTGAAGGTAAAATGTATTTCATGTGCCATGAAAAAACTCATAGCAGTACTCACAAACACTAACTTGCCAAAAGTGAATGCACAGTTCTGTAGTATATGTCTGCAAAACTTTCTCTAAGTACACAATCCAATGTTATTCCTATGCATTGAAGCCGGCCTTACATAACAGCCTAGATATCCAGGTTTACTAGCATTTATGAGAAGGCAATGTTTTATGTATTCATCAATCATCTTTTAAGTATGGGCCTCAATATTAATATGGCATTCAATGCAAAAATACAACATAAAGTCTTAATCTATCATCATTTCAAAGTTATGAAGATAAAATATATACATTAGTATTTAGTTTAAAAGGGAATGAATCAATGATCATACGCACTTTACATTTCTATAGAAGGGTGCTTACTTTTTAGATTCCTGGGAAGGGAAAAAGAGAAATCCCAAACATGATGCTATTACAAGTTTCTTCTAATAAATTGTGGGAAAAAGGAACTTAGAAAATTAGATAAATAACTTCATGCTATCCTATGTAGTTAACTAACTAGATATTATTAAATTCATGTAGCAAAGTATCTTCCTGCCTTCTAAACCCCAAAGGGAATATTAATATTGTATGTTGAAGTATTTCCATCATACTGAGTTATCCTGCCATTTAAAATAATAACTTAAGACATCTATATTATAAAGATGTAACGTGCAAATGGTCGTTATGCCATGAAGCATAATAATTGGACCACTGATCAGCAGGAGGGTGGGGCAGTGAGCTACAAGCAGCTACAAGCAGAGAGTTACAGGAGGGGGCAGGACAGCAAGTTATGAGGGAGAGCAGGGAGGCAGAGGGAGCTACAGGAGGGCGGGGCAGTGGGCAGAGAGCTACTGGAGGGCAGCAGTGGACTATTACTAGTGAGCTACTGGCGCATGGATTCATGCACAGGGCTACTAGTATAAAGGTAAGAACTCAAGCTACAATTTTGTAGCCAGACACCTAACTTTAAAACTCTTTTAATGGCCACTTAACATACAAGTTACTTAAAAGTGAATGATCATATTTCAAGCATTACAACTTCATAGCATTTTATGTCACTGTCATCCAAGTAAGTTCCAGTCTGAAGAATTGCAAGAAGAAACATCGTGATTCACCTTTTAAAAATTTCTCAATGGGTAACTTCTATGAGAGATTTATGCATTTATACTTACAAGCAGTTACTCTATAGATTGTCCTTTCCAACTGGGGATTTGAAGGTAAATGTTATTTTGCGAATTTAAATATTTGAATTCTGACATTAAATGACTTGATACATAAAACATACCATAGTTAGTAACATTGAATGGCATACCTATATAAAACTGAGTTTAGTTCCTGCTCTCTATGGCATTGTGCTGGACACACAACTCGATTGGGTATAGTGTATCGCATGTGATTTAGGCTTTGCTCACTGAATAAAAGAAGAGTTACCTCTAGTGCTGAAACAAATCGAGGCTTCACTTGTGTCCCTTACCTTTGCCATGACTTCTCCCATCTTCCAAAAGCGGCACTACAATAGTGTTGTTCACATTTCCAGGTGATCGCACGGCTGTGTAGACAACAGGCACCGACTGTACCACCACGGGGATGCGGTGAACGTGACTCAGTTTGTTAGACTGCAAATTCATAGGACTTGACGGTGGTACAGGATGGATAATGTGCAAAAACTGCTGGCCTCCTACACCAGATGCCGAGGCAACAAGGGGCCCAGGAGTTAATACTGTAGACGAAGATGATGCTGAAGATACTGATGTTATAACAGTTGGGGAGGAGGCTGGGCGACTAGAAGACGATGAAGAGGTTGACGTTGAGGAAGGCGAGGAGGCGGACGCTGTCATGGAAACTGGGGAGGATGACACGGCTGTGGGGGAGGTTCTGGCTTTGTGGATAGACAAGTCCACTGGCTCAGTTTGTGTCTGGAAGTGATCTACAGATAACGAGTCCTCCGGGGGCTCCCCTTTCACATTATTTAACAACAGAGGAACAGCTTCCATATCGGGGTCGTTGTGGGCGTTTGGAGACTGTGGGGAGAAAAATGGAACACACATTTATCTTTGATGGTCACACATTTTAATAGGTGCAAGATTTTTTTTTTTACTGGAATGATTGTTAATTTTTCTTATTGCTATGAGACATTAATCTGTTCCCCGAAATTTTTCAAGGATTGTGCAGTGCCAATTATGATTAAAGTTGAGGGTACAAAAGCACTAGACAGAGTAACTCAGGCCTCTGCTATAAAGACACTTCCATCCTGTTGGGAGAGACAGGCAGAGCCACTAAAATCCAGTGAAATAAGTGTGTTATAGAGAAGGAAGGAGGACATAGGAACCTAACAGTGAACATCATTTTACAGAAAATGTTCTAAAAGGCAAGTTCAGTATGTAAAGCATTACCTACTTAAAACTACAAATACAACCTATTTATTTAAAAACATTCATTTTGTTGGTTTTACCCACCCTTCATTTATGAGTCTCAATTTCCTCAGTTATAAACGAATGGATTTCTGATTAGATAACCCGAAACATCATTCCAGCTCTAGGTTCCATGATTTTATAATCTAACGTTTATCCAACATTGTCATAATCTGGAGGCATAATGTTACCTGGCAATGATACTGGGAAAACTTTCATGTTTGCCAAAAAAGATACCGTACACTTCTCATGAGCATTAATACAAACCATTTCTAACAATTAGACTGTAACTTAACTTAGTGACAACAACATTTTTTTCTTAAAATAATTTACACAACTACTATAATATTCCTATTAGAAAATAATAATCTCAGGGAAAAGATTTTTTTTTCTGGAAATTTTAAATTGTCTATGATTGTCTTGTTTAATTTAAGATTATGATAATAATTTGACCAAATTCAATGTTATTCTTTTAATGTTTTTATTGATTTGAGAGAGGAAAGGATAAAAAGGAAGAGGAAGGGAAGGAAGGAAGGAGGGAGGGAGGGAGGGAAGGAAGGAGATGGATGGATGTCAGAGAGAAACATCAATGGGCTGCCTCTCATATGTGCCCCAACCAGGGATCAAACATGTGCCCTGACCAGGAATCGAACCCGCAACCTTATGGTGTATGGGCTGACAACCAACTGACCCACATGGCTTGGTCTCATTCTTTTAAGTTTCAATGAGCAAATTTTAATAATAATAGTAATACTACTACTACTACTAATAAAGACTCTAAGAAAGATTTTACCCAGACTAATGGATGCAGCATTTTATTCCTGGGCATTAATACTAGTATCATTTATTCTTATATTCAACTACTCATAAATTCAACAAATATTTATTGGATGCCTATTTCTGCGACCCATGATGGCTCAAGAGTTCACTTGGCATGTGTCAGCCTTAACAGAGAGTTTAAATCTAACTTGAGCAGGCTAGTATAAACATTATTGTTCTATTATATGAAAACCAAAAACTCTTTTTCAGCTTCATCATGGTATCAAAACAACAATGTCTAAAATCATATGGTATCAGAACAACAATGCCTAAAATTATATGAAATTGGTACATTTCATTGTAAAATATTTTGGTTTGCTATTCTCTACCAAACTTGAACACTTAAAGGAATGAAATATATTTCTTAAAATTTTCCTTTATAGAATATAAATTATAACTCTATTCAGAACATTTAATAGGCATTAGTGTAAGGGAATTTTATCTTGCAACAAGGAGAAAAGAAAAAAAGTCAACAATTGTACCAGATCAGCTAAAAAGGGAAATTAATTGATGGTGTGTTTTTTTTTTATTTTTATTGGGTTATTTTTTCTTCTAAGATAACATGGTTACTGACCTATAGAATGATAAAATTAGAAAATATACAAAATAAATCACCCAAAATATTTCCTGCATGAAATTCTAAATAACAAGTTTTCATTTGTGTGCTGAAACTGAGAAATAAGTTTTAATCTTCTTTGACATCAATAAACAAAAAAATATAAACACCATAAACAACTACTTTTATAAAAAGCTGTTATCAATAACCAGTTTTCTAACTAGAACATTTTTTAATTGGTTCCCAGTATTATCACTTAATTACTTTGTAGAACATTATGTTTCTCATTAGTATGTTATAGCCACATAGAAACCCTGTTATTTTATGAAAGGTTGCTTTCCTAAAACATTGCAAATGATCTATCATTATAATTATAAAGTATGTCATTAAACCTATTTTATCAAATATTTTTTGACTTCAGACATAGTCTTAATTAAATTTTCTCTTTGTACTATATTAAGACATTTCAAAATTCTAATTTTGGAAATAGTGACCACTTTCATCACACATTATTCTTCTCCAGTATCTACTTACACACAAGCTTCCTATATAGATTTACAAACCAAGGGCAGAGACATAATTCACCATTGTAGAAACATTTTAAAAAGTAAACAAAAGACTTCTTTAGCAAATTATGACAATACCGAAGGTGATCAAACTTCCCTGAGCTTTGTAACTGGCTTAGAATCCCCGGATTATGAACAGGAGTCCACCTTTTGAAGGTAGCTGCTTAGTCTCTCAATAGGAAAAATATTTACTCTTTAAAGCACTTTTACAATACTAGAATAGTGTTTCTCTTATTCTGTTGTATATATTATAAAGCTATGAAAACTGTACATTAATAACTCATTGGAGCTTTCAAAAACTCGAGAACTACATGGCTTTTGTATGAGCTTATGCCAAAACATACAAAATGCTCATAAAAATTAGGAAGGATACACCAAACCTTTGAACTACAGATTGTCTTATGTGGAACCTTGGACACATTATGCATGAATATATAAGCATAAACATCACAGTGGCACAGGCTGGTTCCTTTTACATATGTAGCAACTGAAATGCAGCCAGCATGTCCAAAAACAACGCCTCATCAGTATAAAGAGGACAAAATCCTTATTGTACCATTCATCTGTTTGTAGTGTTGACATTATAGCATATCCTCACACTCCATACTAATCGCTTCTACAGTGAAAACATGAAAAGGCAAAGCCACCCACAATCCCAGATTAAGACTGCACATACACATACGTAAACCAGCAATCCTGCGGAAATATGGTTTCAAAACAGCTATGGCATACTCTTGCTCTTCCTTTTAGGAAAGAGCAAAGACCTGAGTGACTTAGTCCTGAAGTCAGTATTAGGAATTCATTTATTTTCTTCTGAAAGTGGAACATTGAAATGGACCGGTTCTGAGGTTTGAATCCATGAATGTGTGGCTGCAGTGAGGTGATGGGGAGCATAGGAGACAACCAAGAGAGAACAAAAGCTGAGAGAAACCACAGGAAAACACTGAAAGAGAGCTACATAGAGCTTCCCTTTAACAGTTAAGTAAAAGGACGGTACATATTTGAGAAAGTGAGAAAAGATATGGGTATGTTATCAGAAAACTAAGGGGTAGAGGCACTGAGAAGACCACAAATAAGAATAGTTGTAAACTGTAGAACATTGAGGAAGAGAAATTTCTGTAAAAAGAACAAATAAAGGGTTCCATTCTCAAATTTTCCCTTTGTTATTAACTGGGCAATTCTTGATACAACACTGACTTTCTGGTGTCAACTAAACTTGTTTGCTTTGTTGTTTGTTTTAAAGCTCATTAAGAGTTTTGCCTGAGAATAGTAATTTTAGCTGATTTTTTGCTGTTTATCATTCTGGTGTGGAGGACATGATCAACACTAAATTCAATATATCTGGAAAAAAAAAAAAAAAAAAACCCGCACCTTTAAAGACATGGAGATTGTAAGAAAAGACTGGATTTTTGTCAAAGAGAATGAGAGCAGTTTCATTTTTTAAAATATTATGTATCACTTAAAAGGTTCTACAAGTAAAATTTTAAATAATGTATCAAGAAATAATTGTGTAAATACACACAAAAGTGCATCAGAGTAAACATAACAATTCTAATATATAAAAACTCAGCATCCATAACATCCAAAATGACAAAAGGCTCAACTGAACACCGGATTTCAGTCCTGCAGTCAGTGCTGGGTTGCTGGGGAGACCCAGCACTGACTGTCACTGGTGTGGGCACAGGGACCCAGCACTGACTGCCGAGGGGGCTTAGGATCAGTCCTGGAGAAAGGCCCAGAGAGAGGTGCAGAGTCTGATCCACGGCCGCTGTGGCAGCTGTTGATCAGCAGTTGCCACTCTCTCTCTGGGCTTTGCCAGCAGCCATGCCTCTGTTTCTCTCCAGGCCACCTTGGTTGCTGCTGATCAGCCCTACCTCTCTGATCAGGCCTGGAGATACATCCAGAGATGCTGACTGGCATAGAAGCCGACCAATCAGAACCAAATCTGGGTGAGCTGTGAAGAGCCAATGGCTGCCTAGGAGGCAGAGCTTTTGACACAGACTGGCATAGGAACCGACCAATCAGAACCAAATTGGCCAGCAGGGGAGGGCAGTTAGGGGTGATCAGGCAGGCAGGCAGAGGGGTTAGGGACAATCAGGCCGAGACAGGGGCAATCAGGAAGGCAGGCAGGTGAGTTGTTAGGAGCCAGTGGTCCCAGATTGAAAGAGAGATGTCTGATTGGAGAGAGTGCAGTCTGGGCTGAGAGAACCTCCTACCTCCTGTGCACAAATTTCATGCACCAGGCCGCTAGTATACTTCATAAAAACATGTGCATGAAAACCTAAAGATAAATAGAAACAAGATTATTTTGTCACACTATCACTTTTGCCAAAAGTCTTAAAGCAACTTTTATTCACAAAATAAATATTATTTATACAATAATATTCTGTGAACATATTCCTTTAGTGATCTGGAGATTACATGTGTGTTTTTCTAATCACATAATCATTTTCCTGAACAAACATGTAAAATATAGCTTCACCTCTTGGCATTTTGTTGAGTGAATGTAAAAGTAAATCTAAAAACCTCCTATGTGTTAGTACCCAGAGTACTGGATGTGTTTCCCACAGTCACCCACTAGTATCAGTTGAATAAAAAGCATTTTTTACACTAGTCATATATTTTAATCACAAGGAAATCTTAAAAAGAGAAAAAATAAACATCCAAACACTTCCCTATCTCGGGAAAGCCCTTCAGAGACTATGGGTAGTCATGGTTAGACAATATCCTGTTAATTGTTACACAAGATTTATAAGCTTGTGTTTAAATTAATAGCACCAGGGATTTTTAGAGAAGTGGTGTATGTACGTATAGACACACTCACACCACAAACGGAAGTCTACAACTATCTAACAATTCATCCATTCATCTCTTCAGCCAGCCAGTCAGCCAGCATTTAAATAAATGTTTAATGTTATCCTTATAAATTTTGAGATATAATTTCACAGCAGTTTTTAGAACAGACTGTAAAGTGGTTTGCCTAACATTACATGACTCCTGGATTGACTATTTCAAGAATCCTTTTTTTATAAGCCTGTCGTGTGGCTATGATAGAAAGAAAATTTGATTTAGATACAAAGGACTTAAACTTCATTTATTTGCTGGCAATGTTGGTATCATCATTAAAATTCTCTAGGTTTGAGTTTATCCACTTCAAAAAGAGTAATATTAATTCCAAACTCATACAATTGTTGTAAAGATTGAATTTAAGGCAGTAAGTGCTTTTAAGTAATAGTGAGAACAGTGAGAAGGAAGCACCGGAGTTTCCCCTCTCAGAACTAAAAATTCCAAACACAACCTAATCCATTACAGTGACTCTCAGAAGTTATACATTTACTGAACTTACAGTAAGATATATTCTGATGCAGGATTATTCAGCCACATAGAGGTATAGTGTTTGCCAAACATATTACAAAAGTAGCTGAACAAGTAGGAATATTGTGAGCATTTTTAGATTCCACAACACAATTTCTCTTAAAGTATAGAAAAAAATAATCTGAAACTATTTAATTGGTTTCTGTATTTTTGAGCTTCATTAGATTGGTCCACAGAATGATCATGGAACAGTTGATGGAATACACTTTAATTAGCTGGCCTGAATTCTTGATGCCACAATATAAATAACATTTACCAATCCATAGTTCAGTTTGTATGCTTTATAACACTATATAAATATATTAAAACGATTGCTTTGGGATGCTGCTCATTCTTCAACAGTCTTATTGTGGGATGAAAAAAGCAAAACAATATTTGTGGGTTTTTTTTGTGTGTGTGTGTCTCAGAAAACTAGTTTATATAAGTTTCATTATTTGAATTTGTGAGTAATTGAACATGTTGTTTTTTATTGGAGGTGCTTAAAGAAACTTAAGTGTGCATTGCACATATTGATAAAAAAAGGAAAGAAACTAAATCTAGGATTCTGTATCTTGTGATCATTTGAGCATTTAAGTTATATGCCACTATTTTAAAAGTGGAGATACATTTTAAAGAGCTGAATTCCTTTCTTTACAGGAAATGCACAATAGGTACATACCTTAGTTTTCATGCCTTCTTTTCCCATGTTAGTAAATGAAAGTATCAAGATATGAGCACATGGCTTAAAGCAAGCAACCTGCAACTTTGACTATTTTTGCTCTAAGTATAAATGTCACTGAAAACCCATTTGTGAATAGAGCCTGCACTTCACATTCCACTATATTGTTTTATTTTACTAAAAAGGAAAACCTATTTTTCAAGATTGGTCTTGCATGGGCCGGGCCCTCATAGTCATCATTTACCTTGTTTTCAGCCCAGTGGCTTTTATTCTTTACATGTTCAAGGGCAAACTCTTAAAAATCAGTGTTGTTTAAGTGTGAATTTAGAAAACTGCCAAGAAAAAAAAATTAAAGTCAAGTATACTAAAGAATGAGAGATAGAATAAGAGATAAAATGTAGCTGCTCTAAAAGCACAGAGAAACAATAAAAGGAAACGAGTAGAAATATGCTACATTGACAATCTGGAACTTGATTTTGAAAGTACTGAATTGAGTTATCTATTACATGTAAGTAAGGGGAAGTTATTTTGAATATTTAATTCAATTGCTTTATATTAATCTCTCAAGTGTTAGTTTAAGAAATATTTGATTCTTTGAGAAAATTCAGAACATATGCTTAACATAATGGACTCTTTGTGCTCATATATTTTCTATGCTTTCATAAGTGAACTAAAAATGCTAGCCTTAAAAAAGGGTTCAGCACACACATAAATTTATTTCAAATTTTCCTTCTTTCCTAGTTATTACATTTTTCCATTATCTATTTATTTCCCAGGCTTTCATGAATCATATTATTTATGCAAAGCAATCAGGATCTATGTTTACAGTTGACCACAAATCTGAGACTGGTTTGGCACGTGCATGGGAGTTAGTATGAGGTAAGAAGGATTCTTCTATATAGTGGTGGAAGATAGAGGGGATTCTGTTTATGCATTAATAGCAGATATTCCCTAATGAAAATACTGACAAGCATGTTTGGACATGAACATAATGGTTACATGTTTTATGTAAATACATACATATTTAACAAATAAATAATATCATAATATTAGTATAATCAGTGAATACTGAATCACACTCTTGCTAGATAAGAACATTGTGTTCAAGATATTAAATCACTTAAATCTTATTCACCTGGTCAAATGAGATTTAAAAAAAAAAAGTAGTATCATTAAAACACGTGTCAAAAAGCAAGTCTATAAAGTTAGTTTTGCTCCAGTTTTCTTATAACTGCTATCAACCTGAATCTAAAAAACATACATAGATGTCCTAAAAATAAATTTTATGTTTGCAACTATTTGACATTTTAGAAAAGGCAGAATGATAGAGACAGTGAAAAGAACAGTGGTTGCCAGAGGCTTGGGGGGCGGGAGGGGAGAGATGAATAAGTGAGGCATGGGGATTTTTAGGGCAGCGAAACTCATCTGTATGTTACTGCAGTGTTGTTTACATGTCAACATGCATTTGTCAAAACCCATAGAACTGTACAACACAAAGAAACAGCCTTATTGTAAACTATGGACTTTACTTAACAATAATGTACCAATATAGGTTCATTAGGTAATTAAATGTAACAAATGTGCCACACTAAAACAAGACTCTAATAAAATAAAAACTGTTCAGCATTGAGGTATATAAAATTCTTAGGTACAATCTGCCAAATTATTCTCTAAGTCTAAATTTGTAATAAAATATAAAGCCACTAATTATTTTTTAAGAAAAGTTGAATTCAATATTAATGCTAGCAATTATTTTGTCTACCGTTCTTTGTAAAATTAATAATCCAAAACTATTTTCACAACATTTATAAATTATGAAAAAAGAGGCAAGTGTAATAAGTTTATCTTTTCTACCTCATGATTAAAATTGTTTGTTCTTTGATTTTAAATTATTATCATTCAGTGATTGATAATTTCAAATATTAGAGTTTCACTATACAAGAGAGAAAAACATGCTCTATAGAGATGAAAAAGTTCATTCACCATAGGCCAGAGTCTCACTCCAGTGCCTAAAGCAATGATTGTGCTATTTATATATTTTGAAATATGCAATATGTTTACCATTATTAAATTGCTATCAGATGGAACTTGATTTTATTTCACAAAATGTTTACCATCAAGACTTGTTATTTTTATAATGAAATCACACAGTAGTGGCATACATCAAATATCAGAGACAATGAAACCTCAGAGATATTTAGATAACCAAATTTTATTAAGGTATAATTGACAAGTTATTAGTTTCAAGTATATAACATATTGATTTATTTTTTTAATCCTCATCTGAGGACATTTTAACTGATTTTGAGAGAGGGGAGAGAGATAGAGATGAGAGAGAGAGAGAGAGAGAGAGAGAGAGAGAGAGAGAGAGAGAGAGAGAGAGAGAGAGGGAGAGGGAGAGAGAATGAGAAAAACATCAATTGGTTGCCTCCTGAAGATGGTGGGGTGGGGATTGAACCCACAACTGAGGTATATGCCCTGATTCAGAATAGCACCCTTGACCTTTCAGTGTACAGGATGACAATCCTACCAAGGCCACAATGGAATGTAGATCTGTGATCTAAACATAAGAGTAATTCTTAAGACTGAACTTATTTCCCCCATGGTGCCCTTGTCTGGAAGAGGGAGAGAGAGAATACGTGTTTTTATGAGAAATGTTTTCATGGAGTTCATATGCAACTAGCATTGCCAATTGCCAACTGAAGAGATTATAAGAATGACCACAGCATGGACAGCTGCCTAGGCACCAACTCACTTCCCCAATATACCTTGACAAAAACAAATGTAATGTCATGAAACAGACTGCAGTGATCCATATGATCATTTATTTCTTATTTAGTTTCTGTTTGTTTTCACATTAAGCACCTAGAAAAATCATTCTTAGTCTAGGAATGGCATTCACATTTCGTGCCCTGGCCACACAGTATTGGATGTGTTTCATAGAAACGTGTAAAGATGAGAGAATAAAATGAAAAACCAAAAACCTAATTAAATTTTTAGCAGGACAATTAGAAATCCAAGTAGAAAAATCAGCTTACGATCTATTTAATTTCTTTTTTTTCCCTTTCTCTTACAGCTACCACTCAGAAATGGAAAAATAATACAAAGTTTTATTTTTTACTAATGATGTATATTCCTTGCTAAAAAGCAGTGCAGTAAAACATAACTATTATACATGGTTATAACTGTTGTAAATGGTGAGAGACACTGTGGTTTTGTGAAAAGGGTACTTGCCTGAGTTCTAGTTTAGGTTCTACTTTATGTGTCCAATTTACTCACCATCTCCTTAATTTCTCATTGAAAATGACCTCAATTATGCTTTAGCACAGTCCAGTATCAATTACCAACTCGAGCCTTGCCAGAATCCACCTGCCCTGCATTCGACACCACTCTCTGTGCTTCCAGAGCACTCAGGCTTGTGTGTCTTTCTCTAATGAGGCTTTGAGCCAGCACCTATCACAGTTTCTAGTACAAAGTAAGCACTTAATTAAAGCTCACTGCTACACCGCCTATTGCTCCCAAAGCCCTTATTAACTCTAAAGTTGACTATATCTATGAAATTACTCCATGTCTGAAACTTAATAAACAATAAATAGAGGTAAAAGTTTCCATCAGCTCATTTTTTCATTAAAACGTTCAGTTTATTAATTCCCATTTAAAAAATTCTCTTACTATAGAGCTTTACATGGCTAGTTTCAATATATTACAAAGTAGGTGTTTTTTTGTTTTTTTTTGTTTGTGTGTGTGTGTGTGTGTGTGTGTGTGTGTGTGTGTGTTTAAGGAAAGGATAAAGGAGAACTTCCAAATGGATCTGAAACCTAACACGGGTCACATTTTGTAAATTTGAAGTGTTTTACTTTTTTAATAAATAGGAAATGCATAGCTAAAATTGCTAAGCATACATAAGTAAGTTGAAAGATAATATTCTTTCTGCTTCCAAAATTTAGTTTTAGTGTATATAAAATTAAACCAAAGTTAGTTATGATTCTGTACTTTTTCCCATCATTCAGCAAGTAGTACACAGGAGGGAGACTAAATCTTATAATTAACTACAATGATAAATGTATGTGTCTACTCCATGGTAACAAATGAAAATGCTCTCTATTCCCTTCTTTGTGGGATGCCCTATACCAGAATCCTACCTTTACTCCTTCCTTCCAAACTCTACTGCAAGCTTTCTGTGGATTTCATTCTATTTCCCTTTCCCCTCTTATCATATTTGCTTACTGTGCTCAGCACCTTTATGCTGATCTTATTTGACTAGACTTTTGACTATCAATGCCATCTACACATCTGACATTATCACAATCCTGGGATTATCACAATGCTGGGCAAGGTGATAGGACAGGCTCCATAACAATGGCAAAAGATCAATAGTGCCAAGTTTGAGAAACCAGGCACTATTACTCTTTTCCTTTATCATCCTATTCCCCCTCTTTTTTTTATTAGATTATTTTTCCTCTTATTTTTTCCTTCTTGACTTCTTCCATATGTCACCAATCTATACAATGCAAACATCAGTATGCGCATCTCTGTAGGTAAGGCTTATATATTGGTATGAATGCTAGTGAGCACATATAATGTATACATTTCTGTAATCTCTTGGCACAAAGTGTACTTAAAAAATTATGGGAGGAATATGTGTAGTGAGAATATGCATATATTTAACTTGAGGTATTTATGATCTATTTATGCAATGTGTGTGCATTTGTGTGTATGTTCAGATGACTGCATTTTGTTAGTTTTCATTCTTTATTGTTGATAATCCTCACCCAAGGATATTTTTTCCACTGCTTTTTATAGAAAGTGGAAGAAAAGGCAGAGAGAAACATGGATATGAGACACATCAATTGGTTGTCTCCTACACTCATCCTGACCAGGGCCGTGGATCAAACCTGAAACCTAGATACATGCTCTTGACTGGGCATCAAACCTCTGATCCTTTGGTGTGGGTGCTGTCACTCGAGCCACTGAACCACACCAGCCAGGGCTGTTAGTTTTCATTTTTGTGCTTAAGTGCATGAATTGAAGAGTGCAGATATATTTGTTTTCTATAACAGTCCAGCTGAGCTGGCTTTGGGATAGAGAACTTCAGTCACAAGTGCAGTGAATAATTCCCATCTCTGTTAAGGATATGGCTTTCCAGTAAGAAGTCTGGATACCAGCCCAGAGGACACCTACTGCAATTAAATCTAGGCATGGAACCTGAATAAACTTTGCCATATATAAAGGTGAAATAACATATTTAACACTTACAGATATGTGTACATGCTTATGGTCTACTCCAGGGGTCCTCAAACTTTTTAAAGTGGGGGCCAGATCACGGTCCCTCAGAGAGCTGGAGGGCCGGACTATAGGAACTACTAATTCCTACTGTAACACCTCGGCTGCGCTCACTGCCCAAAAAACCTGGCGGGCCGGATCAGACTCCTCTGCGGGCCGCATGTGGCCCGCGGGCCATAGTTTGAAGACCCCTGGTCTACTCATTTAATCCTCATAACATCTCAATATAGGAAATAATTATTATTAGTCACATTTTTCAAACAGAGACAGAGACTTGGAACAAGTTAAGAAATGTGCCAATGGCTCTACAGGTGTAAGTGGCAATGTCAAGACATAATATTTAGTGACTTCTGTCAACAAACCTATGGCCTCAATAATATTATAATACTGATTCCCACAACTCATTCTATACTGTATGCCTGCAGTAGGTCAGGAAAGACTGAAATGACTGTAATCACTCCAATAACATTTTTCTTTTTGTTTCATGCAATTTAAAGAAGAACATAATGTTCAATAGAGAAAGTGTCAAGAAGCTCAAATAAAATCTTTCATGGACTTCACCAACATATCTTAGCAGAGTTATTTTCCTTTATTAGTTTCCCCTATAATATTTCTAAGAAAAGAGCTTTATATTATACAATTCTTCATTATCAAATAAATAAGTAAAAGAATAGAATCAGGCACATCAGTCACGTCTTTGAGCCAAATAATAGAACTTGGATTCCCATGAGAAAAAGTCAACCCGTGCTTTTTGGTTTTAAATGATTTTTTGTGACGAGCCCTCAAATTAATTATTAAGTAAATAAGCAATGTCACATTTACATAATTCATTTTCTACTGAGCATCAATGCTTTCAGCTGCAGTAAAAATAGCCAACATTCTAGTATCTACAGTCTTAAAAGGGATCACAGTATAAGTAATCCCAAATGACAGATAACCCAAAAAGTATTTATGTTGGGTTTTAAATTCATTATATGATTCCAGCAGATTTATTGTTATAATTATATGCTTTTTTTCTCAGGCTCATATTAAAATTCATTTGTATTTCTTGAGCACCAGTCAAGTGACAGCAGAAAGGAGGATTCCAGATACTTGCTGAGTGACAAAAGTTGACTTGCTATTAGTATTTTTCCCTGTAAATAATCAACAATAAGAAAAGCAAGATTATCATTTAATTCTTTAATTAATAATTAATTAATGATACATTACAGCACAGCAGGCATGGCTCAATGGTTGAGAATCAACCTTTGAACCAGAAGGTCACGGTTTGATGCCTGGTCAGGGAACATACTAGGGCTTCAGATTTGATCCCTACTAGGGGGGCATGGAGGAAGCAGCTAATCCATGAGTTTCTCTCATCACTGATGTTTTTCTCTCTCTCTTTCTCTCCCTTATTCTCTGCAATAAAAATGTAAAAAAAATATTTATTACAATACTACATTAATTATTATTAATATATTACAACACTATAGGAGGGGTTTGAAAGACATGGCTAGGGACACTCAGACTTAGGTTGTGTCTTGGCACTAGCCTATTTCAGGGATCACAAGCAAGTTGCTAATCTTGCTAAACTTCAGTTCTTCACTTATATCAATAGAAGGGTTCAGATAGTAGTGCCTACATTTGAAGGGAGTTCTGAAGATTAAATGACACACAGTAGTAACTTAAAGAGCTTTGTAATTTTTTTGTTGTAGTGATTATTTTTGTCTATTTTACTGTGGTGCTAAAACTACAATACTAAAACTGATAGAGTACGCCAGGGTAGGTTCAACAAAAAGACACAGCCTTTAATTATTCAATAAATTACATAGTACACTGTAAGGCCAAATGTTAAAATTTATTCATAATCTGCTATAGCAGAAGACAGTTGGACCTTTTTATGTAACTATCAAAACAAAGTGGAAAATAACTAGAGATACACAATTTCTTGTTTTAGAACCCCAGGGCAGTATATATTTCACAATTCTTCATTTTTAGGGTTTTAGGAAGGCAATAGCACACTGCTGAGAGGAATGGGGGTGGAATTGCACGCTCAGACACTGATATTTCCACAGTAATACCAGTGAGCATTTATACTGTGTTACAGACAAAGCTTACAAGTATCTGCACAGAATTCAGCTCAGGCTTTAATTCCACTTAAGTTTTTCTAATGTTCATTTTTCAAAATTTTAGAATTAAATGTAAGAGATTTGGAAACTGAATTAAATAAAATTATATCAATGCTACAGTTTTTCATAAATACTGTTGTACATATCACAGAATTATAGGTTAAGATAATGAGGAATAGAAAGGTTCTCTTAATTTGCATAAAATGGTCCTGGAAAACTTATCAATGCAATTCTAAACAGTGATTCAAGTTTATATAATTACTCCTTAAATTTAAATGCATAAAGCAAATTTGTAGAAAGATGACAGATAGATGGCATTATTCTTTCCCCCTTGTATTTCAATTAGAATTATTTTCTTAGCTGTATTTTACTGGTAAACTGGCTTACATTATTATATTTCAGTTTTAATTAAGCTGTAACATTTTTTATATTTTCACTGATCAATAGATGAGATAGAATATAAGCAATATGATAGGAAATCAGTGTATTTTAAAAAAATTTTCTTTAAATATTTTTTCTTTAAAAAATTTAAAAAAATACACTGATTTATACCGTTTCTTCTCAGAAACATGCACAAATTATACCAGGTTGTAAATATGCCCCAAGATGAAGAAGAAAGATAACATTCTTATATATCAATAGATTTGTAGAAGACTGAAAGAAAAGGTTTACACCATTCACTGACACATGACTATTCTTATTAACAGTAGAGAGAAACATTATTTCAATATTTTCTATAATTTCAGCATATAAATATAATATGTATATCCAATCAGAAGGGTTTTAAATTACAAAGAAGCTCATTAGTTAGCTTGAGTGCCAAGACAGTACTTGCAGAATATTCTGTTCAACAGGTCCATAATCAACACGAAGTTCATAATTCGGGCTATGCTAAATTTCTGGGAGCTCTGATGTGAGAAATTCACAGAATGATTAAATACATGTGCAATAAAAGTGGTATGCAAAGTAAAATTCCTTAAAAATAATGCTTTTGGCCCGATCGGCGTAGCTCAGTGATTGAGCCTCTATGAACCAGGTGGTCACCGTTTATGGTTCTATTTTTGGTTCAGAGCACATGCCCTGGTTGCCCCCTTTGATATCCAGTGGGGGACAAACAGGAGGCAGCCCATCAATGATTCTCTCTCATCATTGGTATTTCTATCTCTCTCCCTTTATCTCTGAAATCAATAAATATATGTGAATATATATATATATATATATATATATATATATATATATATATATATTTAATTGATTTTTTACAGAGAGGAAGGGATAGGGACAGAGAGTTAGAAACATCAATGAGAGAGAAAAATCAATCAGCTGTCTCCTGCATACCCCTCGCTGGGGATGTTCCTGCAACCAAGGTACATGCCCTTGACCAGAATGGAACCTGGGACCCTTCAGTCCCCAGGCCGACGCTCTATCCATTGAGCCAAAGCAGCTAGGGCCACATATATCTTTTTAAATAAGGATTTTAAAGAAAACAATGTTGGCAACTCCAAATAAGAGCAACAGTTTTCAAAAATAAAATTATAAAGTTCTTCAAAACCAAAAAAATAAAATAAAAGCAACAGTTTTCATTTCAATCTGAAATTAAGGAGAAAGAAAGAATTAACAGGTTTAAAAGCTTCAATTTCTAAGTACATGTATAGGGAGAACACTGATAGAAAATATATGAAGGCCAAAACCAGTTTCACTCAGTGGATGGAGCTTCAGCCTGTGGAGTAAAAAGTCCCAGGTTCGATTCTGGTCAAGGGCATGTACCTTGGTTGCGGGCACATCCCCAATAGGAGGTGTGCAAGAGGCAGTTGATGGATGTTTCTCTGTCATCGATGTTTCTAACTCTCTATAACTCTCTATCCTTCTCTCTTCCTCTCCGTAAAAATTCAATAAAATATATTTTTTAAAAAGAAAATATATGATGAACGACATAAATTCCATTAGATAATAATTAAAAATAGGTAATTAAAGCAAAAAAAAGTGACCTATAAAATAAAGCAAATGCTTAGAGTAACTTTATAGGCAAATTTTAAACATGACTTTGTGCTTCTCGTTTGTCAGGATAAAAATGTATCCTGACATATAAGTAGTTCTCTAGCTGACATTATCTCAAAAAGGGATTGTACATATTTCTCACCATTGTTTCCAAACATGCCTTAAATTGTAATACTTTTTCATAACTGGCTTCACGGGTAGAATCTAAAGTGGTGAAAATAAAAATAAATTAGCCAATGTATAGTGGATAAAATGTGGAAAAAGAAAGGACTAAATATCTGTTCAACTAAGTCATCTATATACTAGTATGATCAACTAGTATGATCCTGCTAGGAACAATAAAAAATTGTACAAAACTTCAAGAAGTACAATTTTAAGACACTGGAAGTGAGCAAAAGCAACCAAGACTTGAAGTACAGGATCCAGAAAACAAACACGAGAGGAGCTATTGTTCGATAACGAATTTATTTTTTGAGGCATAATAATACTGTATGGAATTCATTTAGATATTTTAAAAATTCTATGAGACTATAACAAATTACTTAAAACTAAAAAGAAATAGACAATATAAAAAATTACCAGTAATTCAGAATTTTTAGAATTATCAAACATAGAATTTCAAATAACTACAGTAACATGCTTAAGAAAAAATAAAAATGAAATTTACTCTAAAATTAGAACCTTCCAAAAAAGAGAGAGAGAGAGAGAGAGAGAGAGAGAGAGAGAGAGAGAGAGAGAGAGAGAAATTCTAAAAGAGAAAAAAATACAATACCTGACACTGAAAATTTGACACAGCAGAATAGAGGGTTAGTGAACTAAAACATGAGAGTAGAAAGTGAGAACTATAACACTCACAGAATAGTGAACAAATGTAAGTGTGCTGTTTATGAAATTTTACAAATGTGCTGAGTATAGACACGTAACTACCACCCAGACAAAGAAACAGAAAAGCAATGTTTTCCTTTCCTATTTCATCACAGTCATTATATATATCAAGAATAATAACTATCCTGACTTCCAAAGCTATAGTTTTGCCTGTTCCTGAATTTTGTCAAATTTTGATACAAGTTTGCCAGCTTCCTAAAAATATTTAAAATGAAAGAGACAAGCCTTTCTGAGGCCATTACATGTAAATTATCTAAAGAATAAAGTTATTACGTACTGCTAGTCACACTGTTTTTTTGTGTGTATTTTTTTGTTTTTGTTTTTTGCTTTTATCCATCAAAAACAATTAAAAGAAAAAGGGAAATGCCTTGCTGAAATCAAGCCAAAATGTATTGCAGCATTTTTCCAGTTCCAAGAATGTGAAAAATGTTTGATATGATTTCTTCTTAAAAAATAATTTAAATTTATATGAATAGTAATATTCTTTCAAAAAACCATCCTAAACTATGCATATAATAATACATTGTAAATTCTAACAAATACAGCAAATCATCTTTTCCAGGCTTTAATTTTGCATTTTGAGAAATATACAAGAAATATCTGTCCAATCCTCTCTCCAATTTCTCATAGGTTTACTACAATTACCCAGCTAAACATAATTATGTCAAGTGTTATATTTAGCACTTAACATAGTTCCTGGTATCTTGTCCTTTTAGGCACTTGATAACAGTCATTAAATGAAGGTATGAACTCCATGATAAATCAGATGGTCTTTTAACAATTTCTCCTCCATTGAAGACTTCAATTTCCTCTTAAAAAATGGGTTGCTCTCTCACCATCCATTTCCCTTTCTAAAAGTTAGGGAATTGTTTTTTGTTTTTGTTTTGTTTTGTTTTTTGAGGGAAAAAGTTTTGAACAGTTATATTTTCTCTGTCCCTAGATAACTTGTCTTATGCAATTGAAAATAAAGCAAAAAAACTCCTATTAGAGCCACACTGATTCCATTTGGATATCTTTGTCATTTATACATATCTAGTTAGATCACTTGTTTTGAACAAGAGTAACTGTTTTGCTATTGGCAGCGCTACAAAAAAAAATCAGCTTTTCTAAGTTCATCCCTCTACTACTTTATCTAGCTTTTCTTTAAAAAAAATTACAAAGTTCAATATAAATTTCATTTCTCTTCAGGTTACAATCATTTTGACTTCACCAAACAGTTCTTCCTTCTTGTTCAAAACCTAATCAGAGCCTCATCAGTTTCACCTCATTGCTTCCTTTTCCATCTGGCAAAAAATATAAATAACAGATGCCCGAACACTATATTCTAATAATATTTTAGTTATATGACTTAAACAGTTTACATATTTTCTCATGATTTTTGTAATAACATTGTAAAACACATGTCACCACAAATTTGGTTCCCTTGTATAGTTACAACTTTTTAAATGTTCCTCATTTTGAAGTCCATAGCTTGCTCTTTATTCTGATACAGAGTAAAGATATTCTTGAAACTACATAAAGGCAACTGCCAGAGGTGTGTATGTGTATAGACTGGTGATCTTAAATACATCCCTAAAGTGATACTGTGTCCTCATGCCTATCTGGTCATCCAACTTTATGATATACCTAATGCCAGAATAGTTGCCTTCAGAGCTCCTATGGGATTTAAATGGAGAAAAACAGAAGGTTAGAGTGGCAATTAGTGAATTAGTGTAAAGGAATGATCATTGAGAACAATCTAAAATTAGCTACAATGATGACTTCCCTTTAAACTTTGCCATCTCTTTGTCCTTCAAATGTACTTTCTCTCTATTGCAGCCAGAGTCCTATTCTCTAGACTTCATTTTCATTCATGTTGATGGCCTTTTTAAAATTCCTGATCATCTTCATACTAAAGGTAGTTTCTTTAGGGGATGGGAGGAAATCATACTTAGCATTTTTCAAAATACATAAGAATAGAATATTATAATAGATATGATTAGTTGCTTATCATGAATTGCTTCTGCTTACTTTTATCTTTCTGAAACACAGGGGCTAGTACATCAAATCTTTTAAGCTATGGATCTAGATTCTGCCAGTGAGATGGTCATGCAGGCATGGGAAGTGAGATGGAGGTCATCTTACTGGTGTGGCTACTGGCAACAACATTCAGCAGTGCAGGCCCAAGTTGCTGATTTTTGTGAGAGGCAGTTGTGTCAATAGCAGTAATAGTAGCAGCTTCGTCACGTCCTTATGCCAACGTGTCCTGAAGTCAGTGGTAGAAAGGCAAACCTGACTTCCATCCCTCTCTCTCTTCAATGGATTACATAAGCATCTAATCGCTATAATAAATTCCTGTCTGCTTGAAATTCCATTCCAATGCTTAGTGTTTCATGCTTCCTGCATTATATTTGAATGGATACAATTATTAGGAGGTTCGTTGAGATAACATGAATATAGATATGAAATGCAAGAGTGCAATTACTGATCACTGAGCATATGCACCTAAGTTCTTTTTAAAAAATATATATATTTTATTGTTTTTTGGGTTTTTTTTGTTTTTTTTTTACAGAGAGGAAAAGAGAGGGATAAAGAGTTAGAAACATTGATGAGAGAGAATCATGGATCAGCTACCTCTTGCACACACACCCCTCCCCCCCGGGTACATGCCCTTGACTGGAATCGAACCCGGGACCTTTCAGTCCACAGGCCGATGCTCTATCCACTGAGCCAAATCGGTTTTGGCTCACTTTAAGTTCTTTAATGGTGTAAATGGAGATCCACATGCTACATACACCCCTCTCATCCTTTCACTCCCTGCCTTAAGCTGCATGTAGCTTCCTTACATTCTTGACCCTTCTGGGCTCTTCACACATTCTCTTACCTCTAAAAAGAGGAACATAACTCACCCTCATCTCATCCCTTTTCTCCACTCTCAACTTTTCCTGAACTCACAGGCATGTTTAAGGTGCACGTCAGACATTCCTTTTTCCCTGCAGCTTTGTCTGATGCTCCAAGACAATAAGGAACTTTCTTCTGGAATCCCATAATGCACTGTGTCCATCCAACTTTCCCACCTACTATGATGTATTAAAATTAACTGTCCATGTTGTATCTCTCTGAGAAGACTGTAGCTCCTTGCATTGTGGGACCACATTTGATGACTATAGAAGGTGGTATTTTTGTAAAGTTTGGTTTTCAAAGGGAATAAGGAAAAACTCATGAAATTGATCATATTAAGTCATAAGTCAAACTAAGATTTCCTAAAGAGAGTTTTATTTCTTCTTTTAGGCTATTTACATGCTTACGTCATGCACCCTCTAGAAGGGAAGTGATTCTGACACACCTTATTCATGGTGAATGATGAGATTTTTAGTCTGGCTTTTCATTTATGTCTGGCCTTTCACATTACAAACGTATTTCAAAAAATTAATCTATATACCTATACAACTTTATAAACCTATATATCTATACCTATAATCCATCTACCTACACCCTGTATACACTGACTTAATGGCTATTGTTTCTCATTTAGATTTTGAAATCCCTTTCAATACCATGACATATATGAACACAAAACCAGAAACAACAATCAAACTATGAGTTTTGTTCAGTGTTCTGAATTCTCAAGTATCTACAGTCCATTTATGAATTATCAAGACTAACCTGAAAACACAAGGCCAGTGATCACATGCTAGAAATAGGAGTGGGAGGTAAGATTGAACCCTGGCAGGAACCTGAATACTGTCCAAGATAGAACAGGGATTGATGTCAGACTCCACTCTGAGAAGGAAGTGGTGTAGATCTGGGAGCACCCAGGAACCTGAATACTGTCCAAGATAGAACAGGGATTGATGTCAGACTCCACTCTGAGAAGGAAGTGGTGTAGATCTGGCTATTACTGGATCATGAGCTCTTGATTAGTGTAGACTTGGGGTCCTTAGTCATTTGGCCAGAATCCTTTCTGACTGATCAGATAGTTTCAATATCTCACTTGGCTAAGATAGTTCAGAAGGGGGTTAATGGAAGTGGTAAGTGGAGTGAAGAAAGGAAAGATTAGGTATAACCTGGTAATTTTTTAAAACAGTCTAGCAGTGGAGGTTCCAAGGCTCAGGTTCCGTTGTTGGAACCAAGATAATCAGAAATAGAAGTAAAAGAAATCTCATGAGTGGACATTTTTACTTCATTCACTGTTATACAACAAAACTGGGGATGTCTGTTGAATAAATGAGTGATAGGAGTCTACTGCTATCATGTGCGTATCCCACTTGCTTATTTCTCTCTTGCTTATCTCCTTTTTAAAAATATATATTTTTTATTATTGATAGTATTAGATATTTCCCATCCCCCCCGCCCTTTCCCTCCTCCTCCTAGTCTCTACCTACTCCCACCCCAGGTCTCACTATCCTACTGCCCCCGTGTCCATGGGCTATGCATATAAGTAATGTAAGCTCTTTGGTTTATTCTTCTCATCCCCCCAAACCCACATTGAGGTATGTCTTGATTATCTCCTTTGGTCACTGAATTGCCCACTGCATCTACCATATTTTTATGGTTTTTAGCCTAAAGCAAGAATTTTCATTCTGCTAGATCTCTGTGTTTATGTGCATTTATGCACATGTGTAATAATAACTGTAAGTTGAATCACATTAAAACTCAAAGGTGAAAAACTAATCACATAATTTTGCCACAAAACATTCTAATGGATTCAGCAACTGATGTAAATGAGTGATTTCATTAGCTTTCACCATTTGATAATAGCCTGTTTAACAACCTAATCAATGATCAATTTGACCTGTTTTGCTCTCCTCTCAGCTTCCCTGATAAGTGGGAACTTCAATAGTGGCCAGAGAAATCACTTTAGTTGATTAAACCTCTAAAAATAAACAAAAGGGAGAAAAAGCCTAAAGATGAAATGGGCTGAAAAAATCATCTGTCAGATGCTGAGAAGATTTCTTCACAAAGCTTTATTAATACAGTTGGGTGTTTCTATCATTTTATCATCAACCTAATTTTATATAGAGAACAATTCTTAAAATACTCTTTGTCAAAAAAAATCTTTTTTGCTTTAGTTTTACTAAAGTAGTTGCTGTATTTTTACTATTTAGAGAAAACATGCATTTATATACAACACAGGTTATACAATAAGGCTCTGAACAAAATTATATTTTATAATTAAAACACTGAGAAATTAGATATTAAAACCACTTTATTATTTCCCTGTATCTATATTTGCTTTTGTGGATGTTTCTGAAAACTAGATAAAATTTTGCTCAGCCTGAACTTTCAATTAACTATTTTATTTAAAAAATAATAGTAATAATAATATATGAAACAGACTGTGTTCTGTTCCCAATAAAAATATGTAAAACGAAAAGAATTAAGCTATTTTTCAGAGAAAAGAAAATGTAGGGTTATGAAATATCAGTAATACAGGGTAGGGCAAAATTTGGTTTATAGTTGCTCACATGGAAAATGATTAGCAAATAATAATACAAGAATAAACTCTGTATTGCATGTACTCACAACTGTAAACCCACTTTTGCCCCACCTTGTATATATTAATCTTTCCAAACTATCTAAAAATAATTAACACTGATGATGTATTCAAAAGTCCCACTATAGTGTTGTAAATTAAGAAGGCACACAGAATTTATAATGTGAATAGTAAACATGTCACCACTCAAACAAAGGCACTGGAGCAAATAATTGATTAAAAATGCAAATGAACACAAGTGTACTTGGGTAGAAAAGGAAGTCATGGAACCAAAGGCTTTTATGGAAGCAGAAAAGGAAGTGGAAGAGGCAAGACTGAGGACTGTTCTGGGGGAGAATTGGGCCACATGAGGACAGCCTCCGGGGCTATGGACAACTTGTTAAGGAAGTAGCAGTTCTGAATTTCTGTTACTGGGCTTTGTTCACACTGTGAAAATTTCTGATAAGGTGTTTATAAATTTTCTGAATAGTTGACCTTGGGACTATTTTATGGACACTAGAAACTATTGCTTTTTATGGACAAGATAGGCAGTTCAATAAAGATAAATCACTCGGATTATCAAAAGAGAAAAAGAGGGAGACATCCCTTGTGAAACATTTCATGCCTGCTCAATAAGTTTAAGCAATTATGTACTACAGTAAATTAGAATAGATTGTAAATCAATGAGTCAATCTTACTAGAAGATGTATGGTCATGTAAAATAAATGATGCCCCTCTTTACAATAAAATTTAGTACTGTTGAATTCAGTTATTTAAGAAAATCTAACTACAGCAATATCAGTCAATTCTGAATTACAACCCTTCAATAATGGGCTTTTATTTTATTTAGCACAGAGCACTGACTTTACACCAAAGTGAAGAAAATATTTGTATAGTCTCGGGAAGAAGAGAGGCATATCTTATATCAGACACCAACTTGACAAATGGTCTATCTTGAGTGAAACCATTAACTGCTACCAGTTTAAGGCACTGGAAATAAGAAATGTGGGACACCTGATTATTACAACTTAATAATCGTATTGTTTTCCTTAGTAACATGTGCCATTTCTAATGTTTTCAATGACTGCTTTCTTTTAAGTAAGATTTCACGAAAATATCTTTTGGATTTAGATATTAACAAAAGAGAAATTTTAAAAACCATAGCTACTTGTCCTTATCAATTTGCAAATATCTAGAGCCATTGATAAATACCAGATGTTTTTTGTTGTTTTATTTTATTTTAGAGAGGAGAGGGAGAGAGAGAGAAACATTGATCAGTTGCTTCCCACATAGACCCTGATCATGGATTGAACCCACAACCTGTGCGTGTATCCTGACCAGAAATTGAACCTGAGACATATCAGTGTACAAGACGACATTCAACCAACTGAGTCACACTGGCCAGGGTTAAATACCATGTTTTAATGAGAAGTGTCAATGTTGACATCCTACATAATAAGAGAAATATGCAAATTAGCCATCACTCCCCTACCCCCACAAGCCACACGCACCATCCAATCATAGCAAGTATGCAAATTAACCCCAACCAAGATGGCTACAGCCCTAGAGAGCAGGAGAGAGGCTTGGGTTTCCCTGGCAATAGAGGAAGCCAAGCTTTCCACACCCTGGCTGACCTAGGCCTCCACTCAAGTATACAAAGTTTCAATTATAAAAGGTAAACAAATCCAAACAGAAGTAGCAGCATGGGGCTTGGCTCCACTCCATGCTACAAAGTTTCAATTGTAGAAGCTAAATAAATTCCAGATACCAGGGCCTCTGCTTGGGTTGCCATGGGGCATGGCTGGCCTGCAAACCACCAAAGGCCCCTCAACTAGGCCATCCTACGCCCAAGGGAACCCCCACCCTGATCCGGGACACCCTTTAGGACAAACCAGCTGGCCCCCACCCATGCAGCAAGCCTCTATTCTATCTAATAAAAGAGTAATATGCAGATTGACCATCACTCCAATACTCAAGATGGCTGCCCCCACAAGATCCTAAGTCTTACCTGCTTAATAGAGCAACCCTTGCACACAGCATTAAATGACCAAATAGTTTACTTTAGGCATAATTATATAATTCAGGTAGAAAAAGTAACTGGAACAGAAATTACTACTTCATATTCAGTGATGTATTGCTGAAGTATTTTCCCCCAAACATTTCCTTACCATGGTTCATTGTATGATATATGGATAAAAAAATAAAAAAATTAACAAATATTTGCTATGCTCTCAACCAGGAATGACTACAAAAACCACTTTGTTTATTCATTTCTTCATGAACTTCACCTAGGTACACTCACACATTATACTGTACCCCTGAAGAAGTCAGAGAGCCTCAGAGGTTACATATAACTGCTTGATATAAAATAACTATCTGGTATATTCTTTCCTGGATCTGGAGTATTTTCTCCTCAAACATACATTTATCTAGTTAATAAAACTTTATTACATGTAATCTAGTTGACACTCTTCTTAGAATTTTAGCTGCCATAAGGGAGTTCATGATAAAATAGTAGTAACTCTAATGGCATTTTCTTTTGACCTTCAGATCTGAAAATGTGTTAATGGATCTCACTCATGAATCTTAGACTTTTTATGAATCATAAAGAGTTACACTGACTTTATACCTGGTTTTAGAAATGCATAAACTCCAAGTATATTTAATTAAATTACTTACTCCACAACCTCTATGCATAATTATATCATATATAGATAAGCACATAAAATTTATACAATGGCTAATAAAGAGGGAAACATATTTTTTCATTTCCTTATGGGGCCAAAAAACATTAAATTTAACCTTAGCAATTTTATGTTTCTTACCCCAAAAAATATAATTTCTCATTTGGACATGCTATGGGAGCTATTCAAAGTAGGCAAAATTTAAAAAGGAATAAAGAATAAAAGAACATGTGCCCTGGCCAGTGTTGCTTAGTTGACTGATCATCACCTGATGTTCAGTGAATACCGTATTGCCTTTCATATCCTTTTATTTCTGCTAATGCTATTTCTTATGCCCAAAATATCATTTTTTTTCATTGCTTGAAAAAATTCTACGTATCCCTTAAAAGCAAATTCAAATTTTACTGTTTCATAATTCCTACCTCTTTGACCCTGGGATAGTCAATGCTACTCTCTAAATTATGGGACAGCAACAACTTTCAATGTGAACCAAATTTGGAAAGCCAAAGAAAATAGAGCAAAAGATAGGAAGATAATGAAAACTTATAAGAAATTACTATAACTCTATGCTAATAAATGTTAAAATATTCATAATAGGAAGCAAATATCAGATATTAAAACACATAATAAAATAATGATACTTAAAACACAGAAAGAAAATGTTTTAAAGATGGGTATATGAAAGTTTTCCATAATTCTACCAATCTATAATTCTATCTATTAATATACTGTACCATTCAGATCAATCCCACAAAGACAGTCACAAAAGCAACAAGCCAATTATTCAAAGCAGTAGATAGTCATGGAGCTAACAAACTCTATTATCAGGGGTCTGGCAAGCTGGAGCCTCCAGGCCAAATCCAACAAGACAAGTTTTGCAAATTGTAAGTATGGGAACATGGTCACACCCACTCATTACATATGGTCTGTGGCTGCATAATGCCTGACAATAGCTAAGTGGAACCATTTTATCAGACCATATGGTCCTTAAGGCTGGCATAGCCTAAAATGTTTACTATTGGTCCTTTATAGAAAGAAATTGCTTATTCCTATTCTCACTTCACCAGAAATTCCTTAAATACTCGGGGTTCTCAAATAAATCATGTTCCTTCGATTCTCATTCCTTCAAATCCTTCTGCTGGGAGGACACCCTCTTTGGGCTAACCCCATTACTCTTTTAAAGACTCAACTCAGGCCATCTCTCTAACAAAATGTCCAGGGTGCACCAACAGTCCTCCTCTCAGGTCTACATCAACTCGTGCATATCTGGAACTTCACACATGGCTCTCTGGGTTTTCATTTTTATAAATATGCCACTCCAATTAAATATGAGATGGCTAAGAACAGGAAATGTTTTGTGCATTTTGCATTTCTTCTCCAAATGAACACATATTAAACTTGTCAACCTACGTAGCTGGCATCAGAAGCAGACTAAGAAAGACTTAAATGAGTCACAAGGAAATTCAAATTTAGTTCATTGCCTCATACAACAAGTCAGCATGGCAAATTGTTCACATGCCATAAGTTTAGGGGAAAAGTTCATGAAAGATTATTCTCATAAAATGTATCTGTAGGGTCTTTGGTTCTTATGAGAAATTGCTTCCAACCTGTAATGAGGTTTCCTCTGTCACTTCCAGCTGCTTCCAGATGCCTCTAGCCGTGACTCACCCATTCCCTTCCTAGTTTGCTGCTTCAAAACTACTTTTAGAGCTGGAACACAGAACACAATGTGGTAAAACTGGTGTTTAAAATTAGAATAAATAGGCTCTTAAGGACCTGTGGGACTTTTCTTTCACAGGTGCATGAGCAGGGTTGCTCTTCCAAAGACACTTTCTCTACATTCCAGATTCTTGGCTGTGTTCTAAATGAGTGTTTTTCTTGAATCGGAAAACTTAGTACAATGCACTGAACTGCTATGGAAAACTATACCTTGATCTGCTGAAAGAAAAAATAAATGTATATATAAAAACCTCCTGCCTTTAAAAAGAATAGACTTGATGTTAGCATATAGATGTTATATTATTATGTTAAAAAGTAAAACATCACCCAATTTTAAACAAGCCTAATACCTTAAAATGTTAAAACAAATTAGAGCTGTTTTATGTACCTATTTACAATAATTAATTCCTGAACATGCTCTCTAGAGATAACAAAAGTCAAATTTCAGAAGTTAATTTCAAATGAAATTAAACAGAAATGAAAGGTACACAGTTTTGGAAATGAAAGGTAAATTAGAGAAAAGTATGTCATTTTTGTAACTCAGATATGAAAGTGATTTATAAATTATTATAAAGCATTTAAAAAAATCTGTGTTGCTTATCTATGCTGTTTATAGACAGAGCTAAAAAGTATCCACTGGTTACAAGGCCTGATGTATACTTACAAACTTGGCTTTCCCGTAACAAACTGACTAATAACTTTAGAAATCTAGTCCTAGTTCCAGCACAAGATCATGAATTTTCTTCTTCCATTTTTCACTCCTAGTGCTAATGGAAGAGTGAAATTAAATCTACCTCTACTAACACTAATGTGGCATTATGTTATCAATATGTCAGCAATAAAATTTATTATAAAATAAAGTCAGGGAAGCAGGTCTTTTACATCAGTACAACTTGAAGTAAACAACTTGATTTGTGGCTTTGTCTCAACAGTATGCAAAAATTCAAAACTAGGAGCTTGTGGAATGTCTTTTGGCTCACTTAACCTCGACTTTGCTACATTCAAAGGACAAAGTGCTGTTATTATGTTTGATAATGACAGCGGCAGCTTAGATCTCCTTGTCTTTTACCTGGTTGGCTTTTTCTGATTCTACGGCCTACACATCCATCACAGGTATTAGAAATACTGACCTCTGCAGACAAACCCTGAGGTTTAAAAACTCCTGTTCTCTTGCTCTGGCCTAATAGCTTAGTTAGTTAGAACATCGTCCCCATACGCCAAGGTTGCAGGTTCAATCCCTAGTCAGGACACATACAGCAATCAACCAATGATTACATAAAATAAGTGAAACAAAGAATCCATGTTTCTCTCCCTTTCTTCTTTTTTTCTCTCTCTCTTAAGAATAACTGCTAAATTAAGAATATCTTCTCCTAATAATTACCATGGCTAACGTCAACCTTATATTGCCTACTATTCTTTACACATCCTGAATTTTGTGATTAACCATTAAATAAAGTAAAAGATTATGCTTTATTACACATCTTTTTATTAATAACCAACCTTATTGAGAACAGCAGTAAATTCATTAAAACCAAAAGTTATTTGCATGAGGAAAAATGAGTGATTCTATCAGTCTCAACAACCTCTCTTTGATGAAAAAGACTAAGCACTAATGCCTAACATAGAAGACTTGCAAATGTGGTGCAATACTCTAGAATAAAGATAAATTTTTTAAAATATATTTTATTGATTTTTTACAGAGAGGAAGGGAGAGAGATAGAGAGCCAGAAACGTCGATGAGAGAGAAACATTGACCAGCCGCCTCCTGCACACCCCCCCACCGGGGATGTGCCCGCAACCAATGTACATGCCCCTGACCGGAATAGAACCCGGGACCCTTCAGTCCGCAGACCGACGCTCTACCACTGAGCCAAACCGGTTTCGGCATAAAGATAAATTTAAATGTCCTTGCCAAAGTGGCAACTTGCCTTACATAAACAGAATGACATTCATTTGGGAAGACTACATCATAATATAGTTAGAATTTATTTTTATTCTTGTAAATTGGAGAGATGTGACAGGGAAGGGCATCATAAGATCATGCAAACAGGAAAGCAGATAGAGATAGTGCTGGCCTGAAACTGATTCAGCTGCAGTAATACAGTAGTTAAAGTAATTCAATATAACCTGCAATCTATTTAACATCTAATTATTTGCAAAGCTGTGGGTAGGGCACTCCAGGGGAAAAGAAAATAAACACCCATCTTTACCATAGGAGCTTGTGGTGTGAAAATAGGCATGCACCTAGTAAATTCAATTAGAAGACACAATGTAGCAAAAGGTAGGACATTTGCCTCTAATTGGTAGTTGATTAACTCATATTTTAACAAAGCATTATTTTTTTCTTTTGTTAGGAAAGTTAAGTTCAGGGTATGTGCTGTATGAAAGTGTGTAAGATAAACCATGTTCATGTTCTACACTGCATGTCTATTCTACTTAAAAGACATAACTGCTGAAATAGAGAGGCAACCAAGTTAATTACAGATGAAAGCTACTGGGCAAAGCATGCCTGTTTAGAGCATAACCTTGACCTAAATTAATACCATTTAAAGAACAACAGCAACAAAGTCTTTTGGGGTCCTATGTTAACCTTTAATCCCCTAGTTGATTATTAAAGGTCTACAGAACAAAATCTCAGTTTATCCATCAATCTCCTTCCTCAAAAGAACAGAACTTTTTTATTTTTTCATCTGGAAAATAAGTATTTTAATAATAACTACTCTTCTAAAGTTGTGCTGAGGATTAAATGTGCTGACATGTATAAAACACAACCATATCTATTCCCCCTTTGTCCCTGGCTGAAGAGTATGCCAAAACACTCTTGTAGATTGAATCCTATTCATCTCCAGTCTTTCATAACTATGCCTACTGAATAAAATTTTCCCAGACAACACAAACCCTTATAAATCACTTCCTCCAGTGTCTTTGACCTCCCATATATGTCACTGCACAAAACAATTTAACACTTACCTATGCTAATAAAAGGGTAAGATGCTAATTAGACCAGACATCTTCTGGATGTCCTTCTGGACAAAGCGAGGGTGGCAGGGGCTGAGGCAGAGGCAGAGGCAGTTAGGGGTGATCAGGCTGGCAGGGTGGAGCAGTTTGGGGTGATCACACAGGTAGTCAGGCAGGCAGGCGAGCGGTTAGGAGCCAGTGGTCCCAGATTGTGAGAGGTATGTCTGACTGTAGGTTTAGGCCTGATCTCCACAGGGACCAGGCCTAAACCGGCAATTGGACATCCCCAGAGGGGTCCTGGATTGGAGAGAGTGCAGGCCTGGCTGAGGGACTCCCTGCCCCCGGACCCTGTGCACAAATTTTGTGCATTGGGCCTTTAGTAGTCTATAAAAGAAAAAACCCTTTGTTGACTTCAAAACCAGAATGTCTCCATGTCCTCAATTCTTCTGGACCACATCAATGCTTTCATCTGCACTACTCTGCCAGGCAGTATCCCCTTTAGATCAAGGCCATGTGACCCAGTGCCTGAGAGAGTTCTGCTCTGGTCTTCCTCTGGCCACACCCCTCCCCAAAGGGAGAGAAGTCTGTCAGGCCAAAAGAGGATGTGGCCACTTAGAGCTACACTTGCCTTCTGGAACAACTCTAGCCAAAAAACACTTTGTGATGTTAGCAATGTTCAATATTTGCATCAATACAGTAGCCACAGCCTGATAAAGCTATTTATGCATATGCAATATGTCTGGAGTAACTAAAATGTTTTTTATTTTATAATTTAAATTAATATAGATTTAAACTTAAATAGCTACATGGGATTATGGCCAAAATATTGGCCACTGAGAAATCTCTTATCAAGATCACTGATAATCTCCCTGCTGCCAATCCATTATTGGCCTCATTATTTTCACCTTCTTTGATGTTTCTGTAACATTCAACATTGCTGAAACTGCTTCATTAATACTGGTTTCTTTTGATTTCTGGGGTACCACACTTTCCTGGTTTTCTGCCTATATCTTAGTCTTCTCTGGTGACTCTGCTTAAGAGTGCTCAAACTCTCAGTATTGAAATGCCTGGGGGCCTAGTCTTGTATCTTATTTACACTCTCTTTGGAAATCTCATATATCAATCTCTAAGAAAACCTCCATCCCCAGTACAGATTCCCATCACCAAGGACATATTTGAGATCTTCAATTGGTATCTGAATGTAACAAAGCAACAGCAATACCCTCTTCTGCAAAAAGCCATCTCCTCTGAGTTTTCTTCATGTCATGATGGCATCAACATCTTCTTAGTGGCTCCAGAAAAAACTAAGGGAGGTATTCTTTTTTTTTTTTTTTTAAATATATTTTATTGATTTTTTACAGAGAGGAAAGGAGAGAGATAGCTAGAAACGTCGATGAGAGAAAAATATCAACCAGCTGCCTCCTGCACACCCCCTATCGTGCCCGCAACCAACGTACATGTCCCTGACCGGAATCAAACCTGGGGATCCCCCAGTCCATAGACCAACGCTCTACCACTGAGCCAAACCGGTTTCGGCTAAGGGAGGTATTCTTGATTCCTCTCTCACTGGACCTGAAATCCAATCCATAAGTGAGAACATTTAACTAAACCTCCGAACACATCACAAATTGGTTTACATACATTATCTCTAATATCACAAACCTACCGCTAAATCACCACCACCCAGTCTAGACTATTACAGAAGTCTCTAAACTTGATTTGCATCCAAGATTGCTCTCATCACCACTCATCTGCTGCAACTCTTCACCCAATGAAGCAGCTGTATTTTAAATAGGTGGCAACAGAAGGGTTAACTGACAGTGATCATTTGAACCAAGACTGGACATAGAAGGAGGAGGAGCAAGCTGTGCAGAAAGGAAAAGAGAAGTTTAAAGAAGGAAATAAGTAAGGGACTTGTTACAAATAAAAAAGCATATTTTATTCTTAGGGAAATGGAAAGATGCTGAAATGTTTTCAGTTTGGAAAAGAAGCCTGCTATGTGGAGATAGGGGTGAAGGGGATGAGAATGGATATCAGAGTAACATGTCAGGAGGCTACTACTTTGTTTCCCCAAAAATAAGACAGTGTCTTATATTAATTTTTTCTCCCAAAGTTGCGCTAGGTCTTATTTTCAGGGGATGTCTTATCTTTCCATGCTCTAGGTCTTATTTTCGGAGGATGTCTTATTTTCAGGGAAACAGGGTAGTGCAGCTTGTGTGAACACACAGAGAGGTGGAGAAGAATTCAGATAAAAGGCATATTTGGAAGTTATGAGTTTTCTATACAGTGTAAAAGAATGAAGAGCATCAAAGACAATGCCCATGACTTTAGCTTGAGAAACTCAAAGAAGGCTGATGCTACCTACTGAGATAAGAAAGGCACACCAGGAAACCAACCCTTCAGGTGGATGGTGGTGGTAGAGATTTTACTGGGACATTACGAAGGTGGGTTCCAAAAAGGGACAAAGGTCACCAGGTAGCAATCTACGGAAGTGCTACAAAGACGAAAATCTTTGAAATTCTAACCATTTACCCACAATATGCCACTGATATTTTAGATATGGGAGGTTTGCCATCATTACTAGATAGTTAGTAGAGTAGTCAATAGATAGTTTTATATATGGGTGCAGAGTGCATAGAATCTTTCTGGTATTCTTTAATTACCTTTAGGACATCCTTTAACTTTGCATAAAACTTGTGCTCAGGGATAGAAAATCAGTTCAGTACTAACCAAATGACAAAATTTGTAGTAGTAATATGACAGACAGCAAAGAATCTTTTTGTATAAGGGTGATAGCCATATTACAAAAAAATACATACCAGAAAAAGAAAAATGTGAGAGAAATAAGTCTACTGTGTATTTAAAAATGTCAACATGCTTTAAAAAAATAAAGGACAAATTAAAATGTTTGTTAGAGTATATAGTTAGATCAAAACCACTCATTCACTAGCTCTAATCACACACATACAGCATTAATCACCATCAGAAACACCAAATATCTTCAAAAATAGAATTGGTTATACTTTAGGAAGTGTAACTGTTCATTTTAATCTAGATAGTCTACAATTGATATACTGATTAAAGACATATATAAACACTATAAATAATGTAAGAAATTAAACATAGCAAAGCTAATAAGAGGTAGCTTTATTTTCAGAAAAGGTTCATTTTGATCAAATTGTTTTCTTTAAAAAATCCTATTCGTCTAAATGACCTGTAAAAGCTTTTTAAGTGCCAAACACTTAACTGAGGTTAACCAAGTTTTATTACCAGTACAAAATAAATTCTGAAATAGCATTCTCAGGCAAATGAAAATAAAGAATTGCATAAGAAATGAACTAGATGCACTATAATGACAGACTTTTGTAAATGGCTTATTTATAATGTTAGAGTTCCAGTGCATGAAATTCGTGCATGGGAGGAGGGGGTTCCTAAGCCCGGCCTGCACTCTCTTCCATCTTGGACCCCTTGGGAGATGTCTGACTGCCGGTTTAGGTTCATTGCTGTTTATCATTCCTTGCACTCTTCTTGTGGGACTGGACTAAACTGGCAGTCAAACATCTCTCTCACAATCTGGGATGACTGGCTCCTAATCCCTTCGCCTGCCTACCTGATTGCTCCTAACCCCTCTGCCTGCCGGCCTGATCACCCCTACCTTGCCCCTCTTGCCTGCAAGATTGCCCTAACCTCTCTGCCTGCCTGCCTGATCACCCATAACTACCTCTGCCTGCCTGTCTGATCGCCTCTAACTGCCCTCCCCTTCTGGCCTGATCTCAACCCCAACTGGCCTCCCCTGTAGGCCTGATTGCCCCCAATTGGCTCTGCGTCAGCCCCCACAACCATGGCTTTGTCTGTAAGGAAGTCAGATGCCTGAAAGATGGCTGGTCAACCCAGTCTAATTAGGTTGACGAGCCACCAATAATGGTTGACCTGCTAACTAATATTATCCTTTTATTAGTATACAAAAGAAATACTGATAATTGCCTTAACTGGTTTAGCTTAGTGGATAGAGCATCGGCCTGCAGACTGAAAGGTCTCAGGTTTGATTCCGATCAAGGGCATGTAGTGTGGTTGCGGGCACATCCACAGTGGGAGGTGTGCAGAAGGCAGCTGATTGATGTTTCTCTCATCGATGTTTCTAACTCTCTATCCTTCTCTCTTCCTCTCTGTAAAAAAAATAGATAAAATATATTAAAAAAAAAGAAATACTGATAATTGATCATGTTTAAATATCTAATAAGAAATTAATTTTTAGATAAAATGATTTAGACTAAACTAACTTTAGATTACCTCTTAATATTTTTATTATAATAGTAAGACTGTTTTTCAACCACGAATACTTTTGGTGGGGAAATCAGGTCTTGTGCTATTGAAAGAACTAAAGACAACCCTCAGCATACATAATTGTATCATTCCTTGTTTCACTGAAACTTTTGTCAGTAGAAGAATAGATTTTCTTCATCTTTCATGTGTGCTAGTTAAAAAGAGAAGGTTATTGTTTCAATTTCTTAAAAGCAATATAGTACTTGGTTCCCCCTCTCAAAAAAAAAAAGAATGGAAATGAGATATGCACATATCCTGTTGGAACTGTAAAGAAACAAACAAGCACTCAAAAGAAATTAAATGTTTTGATGCTTTGCAAACCTTTCTTATAAGAATGAAATGTCATTTAAAAACTAAAAAATGTCACCAGATTTTAGGGGACTTGGGAGGACTAAAAACTTGATTCATTGCTGTTTGCCATGCCTTGCATTCTTCCTTTTTCTTCAAAAACCTTAACTATGGAGGCTCCCTTGCCTATGGACAAGGCACTTAGAAAATATGCTCCATAACGGAAAAACCACTAAGAATTCTAGAATTGTGTTCAGCTAAATCTCCTGCAGGACTGTAACCACATTGATCATGTAAGCTTTTGTAGATTATTTTAGATCCAGACTGACTTATTTAGACTTGCCAGAATCTTTTCATATAATCAGCCTTCTTTCATTATCATTTCTGATGCAAGCCAAATTAAAGTGTATGTACTGGTAGCCTAGTTTTAGAAGGAATTCAGAGGGTTAGGTTTGAATGCCACAAAATAGGCTGAAATAACATATTATATGTGTATATGTATATATGCTTTAACAGCTGATAGCTCTATTTTTAAAATATTTTATCAAAATGTCACTGTTTATACTTTTGTTTAGACTATTGCAAGATAAAAGGAATTATAAATATAATCACTTTTCAAGTAGCACATTGTGAGGGAATCTTTCTAATATAAAATAGGCTTTGCATATTTTTCAAATAGAAAAGTAAAGAAGTAATAAAACAGTGAATCTCTAGGTATATTTTTTATAAGATTTCCTCTTAGTAATGGTTTTTGGAACTAAATTAAGAATATAATTATGATATAATAACTTGATTTATCAGACATATATTCACCTGAAAAATATCTGAAGCACAGAACACAGGACTTTTTCTTTAAATGTACCAATAGGATAGTATCTGGTCTTATTTGTAGTTTATTATCAGATAAATAATAACAAATTTTATTTGAATCATTTCCACTCACTAAACTGTATTCTTTATCTCCTGCCTCATGAGTGTCAAAGGTCAGAGACATCACAAGCCTTACATTGGGCTGTAATTCAAAAATTATCACCAAAAATGCCACTTCCTACTAATCAATACGAAATTAACATTATAAAGTTTCTATGTGTTTGCTTAAGTTTTCTGAAGTTTCCATAAAAATAGGAAAAAAATCCATTTGTCATCAGGAAAATTAACCCTTTTAATCCCATTGAGTTATTTTTAAGAATCGCTTTACAGGTCTTAGCTGAGTAGCTTAGTTGATTGGACGACTATCCTGATATTCCAAGGTTAATGGGTTTCACTCCCAGTCATAGCACATACAAGAATCAACCAATTAATGCATAAATAAGTAGAAGGACACTTGTTTCCCTCTGTCTCTTTTCTTTCCTCTCTCTCTAAAAATCAATAAATAATATTTAAAAAAAATAATTTTGCATACTTTTAAGTGGAGTTGTCCTAGTTTCATTTTAGACAATGGGATGGAAAGGTTTTAATTTTCTAATGAAAGCTTTAAAAATTAATGGACACTTACTTTAATAGATTTTAACCATGTACAATCTAATAATTTTAATTTTTAATTTTAATGTTCTACTGAAAGCTTTAATAAATTAATGGACACTAACTTTAATAGATTTTAAAAAAGTACAACCTAATGGTCTGTCCTAAAGAAGGAATTCCAAGGAAACTAGTTATTTCACATTTTTAAAGACAATGTAAATGTTGAAGATGAAAATAAACAACAACAAAAAATATATATATATCTTTTTTAAAGTGCTTAAAATCCTTGCCAACAGCTCAAGGAATTTGCACTCCAACTTTTTATCCAAAATATATAATGCAATTTCCTAGGCTATTCTAACACTTCGCTTCACATGAAAGAGGAAAAGAAGTAAAAGAACAAAAACAAAAATATTTCCAGTAAAAAGCTGAAAGGAGAAAACATTATGCTAGGGCATTCTAGTTTTTTAAGAGATATGCAGCATACATATATTTAAATACATTTTCACGGGTATAAGAAAGTTAGGAAAGATCACAAGAATAAACTTAGGTTGAAAGATTTACATTTTTATATTAAAAATCAAATGTTACTTAAAATATATTTTCATATATTTCAGAAAATGTAGATTGCCTCTCATACTTTAACTGTATAAGGATAAAAATCCCTCTTGTGTAGAATGACCTAGAATAAGAACCATCTCCTCTCCTCTGAAGAGCTGAATACATTAAAGTTGGGACAAATAAAGGTCAATTCCTCAATACTTTTTAATATGAAAATATGCAGTAACTGAATTAATTCTACCTCAAAAAATGAACTTAAAATGGAAATGAGGGGACAGAAATACAGTTTTCCAGAACCATGAGCAATGATGAGTTCTAGATAAGAACACTTTAAACATAATTGTAATCAAAGCTGGTTTTAGAAGAAAACATTTCTAAAATAATTATGCATTTCCTTACCTTCTTAACCAAAAAGAAGACAATATAGTCTTTTCCTGAGTAGGGCCTATTTATATACATCAACTTTTGTCTTCTTCTAAAAATGTAGTTGCTATTGCACATGCAGATGATGAGGAAGGCAGAAATTAGTAAAGTCTACACTTTTCTACAACATTTATTTCTAAAAAAGCTACTCTTGCTGCTTGCGTTTTTTGGATCATTTATCTCTTTCTTATTAGTAAGGCAGAATAATCATGCACAAACTCCTGAACAATGTAATATGATTATCTTCCAACAAAAAGTCAAAATATTGGTTTATTGAATTAAAATATTAAATCAAAAGCCAAAATAATAATTTTCCATGTAGTCACCAACCTTCTAGAACACAATTTCTTCATTAATGCTATGTCTGGTCCATTTCTCAATAGTATTTGTTCACAATGTGTTATTTCTGCTTTACTACAAGAAGCAATTCTGTGGAAAGAATTTATCTTATGGCCCAGTTTGTTGTTTTAATGGTATTAACTTATGAATTCAAACACTTTGGATTGGATAGTTGATAAAGCCTTATTTGAAAATCTACAAATTACTCTCCATCAGAAATCTCTTCTGAACTATTTTATAAATTTAAATGTTGTTATGGCATAACCCCTAAAAATAATGGGACAAAAATGGAAAGCAAAGAGAATAAAACTATTAGGCAATAGTGATCTTACTTCTTTAGTATGAACTCAAACTCCTTGTAACAGTAGAATAACAGCATTCTTGTTCTCAAGTAATGAAACCTATGTTGGCTTTTGGTGAAGGTTTTAAAAGATGCCAGAATCAAATGCCCACATATAAATTCAAGTATATTTGAAAGCTATAGAAATTTCATAGCCATTAAAGTTTTTATCTGCTCTAGCAGATGTTTTTATTAAATAGAAACATTATAAAACTATGGCAAAAAACACACAAAACAGTCAAACTTTTCTTATTTTATTTAAATTGCCATCTGCTAGGATAGAAGCCATTGCCAAAAAACTAATACCCATCAGTAAGAAATCTGACAAATAAACCAGGCTATAGCCATACAACAAAGTACTATGCAGCTATTAAAATGAATGGCATAGCATGTGGATTGCTAGTGAGAAAAGTCTAAATTTTTCTCTTTGGTAAATAATAATAATAATAATAATAATAATAATAATAATAATAATAAAGTGCCCAGCTGGTGAGGCTCAGTGGTTCAGCATAGACCTATGAATCAGGAGGTCATGGTTTGATTCCTGGTCAGGCACATGCCTGGGTTGCTGGTTCAGCCCCCAGTAGGGGGCATGCAGGAAATAGCCAGTCAATGATTCTCTCTCATAATTGATGTTTATATCTCTCCTTCCCACCCCTTTGAAATCAATTTTAAAAAAGATATTAAAAATAAGAAGTTGCAAAACAGTACACACTGCAAGATGCAATCTGCACATTTTTTTGTTTTGTTTCATCCTCGCCCAAGGATATGGTTATTGATGGAAGAGAGAGAGAGAGAGAGAGAGAGAGAGAGAGAGAGAGAGAGAGAGAGAGAGAGAGAGAGAGAGAGAGAGAGGAGGGAGGGAGAGGGGGAGAGAGAGAGAGAGAGAGAGAGAGAGAGAGAGAGAGAGAGAGAGAGAGAGAGAGAGAGAGAGAGAAACATTGATGCATTGCCTTTAGTATGCACCCCAACTGGGGATCCTTTTGGTGCCAGGAGGACACTACAACTGACTGAGTCCCTTGGCCATGGCTATATATCCTTAACATATGCACAGGCCACTGTGAGGTTACAATCACCATTTACCTTGGTTACATCTGAGTGGATGAAGGTGAGAGAGATGAAGCCACTACTTTTTGACCACTATCTGCACTGAATTAATAAAAAACAAAAGGAACAAAACACAGAGATCATTGAAATCAACCATTTTGCTGACAAAGTAAATGTGTTCAAATTATACACTGTGTTCAGAAGAGAGAGTTTGGAAGATAAAACAAAACAACAAAAATGACTCTAGTTGTTTTCTCTCTTGCTGACCCCATCTCAGCCCCGAGGCTGACTTCCTAAGATCTGATTTGAAAAGGCACTCTTCTACCCATGACCCACACCTCTGCATTACTCTTACAATTAGCACTGGGTCAGAGACAGAGGCACCTTGCAATCCCTTTTCTAATGACTAAATAAACACAATCCATGTGATCTAATTTAATTATGTTTATGGTGCAGATCTTTTCATTAACTTTAGCTGAGTACCTAAAAATAATTTGATCAGTTAATTTTCCTGCAGCTTCATTATTTTAAAATGCATTCAATCACAATATTGAGTGTTTGCTATATACCCGATATTGTTCTATATAGATTTCTAAACACAAATAAAGAAAAACACAATAGTTTCTGTAAGTCAGGGTCCAATCAGATACTGGTGCCATTATGGGCATGTTAATAGGACATTTAATATGGGTGACAACAGAGCTGAAAAGCCAAAAGGGGCATAGTGGAGTAACCCAGATTAGCAAAAGCAAAATGCCACTCTTATTCCTAGGGCTGGAAAAACAGAGGGTGAAAATCAGCCTCAGGAGCTGGAGAACAAAAACCACATCCACTGCAGAAAAAGGGAATAAGGATAGGGATGGGGATGGGGATAGGGATAGGGATGGAGATGGGGATTGGGATGGAGGAGATGGAAATGGAGGAGATGGAGATAGAAGAGATGGAGATGGAAATGGAGATGGAGATCAGAGACAAAGAGACAGAGACAGAGACAGAGAAAAGAGCCCTGGTTTAACCTCTCCAGCTGTCTGCCAAAACCCCTCATTGGCTGAACTTCCTGAGAAGTCAGTGGGCCAGGGAATTTGGAAAGCACAGTTTGTAAGAGAATGGATAATGCAGAGAGACAAGAAGACTTCAGTAATGATTAAGTACCACTTAAATTTCTCAAAATCCATAATACTTTTCCTCTTCCAGATGTCTACAACACACACACACACACACACACACACACACACACAGCCACCATACTTTACAAGGAAATGAATGCCCTATAAGGAGTATGCAGAATAAGCTCTTTGGAACCAATTGGGATCCTAGAGACTCTGTTGACTATCCCTCCTCTTCTCCTTTTTCATTCTTTTAAAATTTATCTTTTGGTTAGCTCATTCAAAGTTGCCACCATAATTGCCATTATACATATAATTTACTTATTAATGAAGCACAGATATGCTATTTACTTCAGCATCTTTACTAAAGGCAAGTCACTTTATTCTAACCCCATATTTCTCTAATTTGAGGCATTCAATTAGACTTTCTCAAAATAATAAAATGTTTATCTAAATTTACCTAGTGTTACTAGTTTTCTTTGTGTTCCATGTACACACTGAGTGATTTTCTAAACAATAATTATTATTGTGCTAACAGGTTGTTTATTTTCTTCTGATTTTAACATACATTCTTTTTTTTCTATTAAGTATACTGTTAACTACTGTTTAGATGAAAAACCTATTCCAATATTAAATTTAACTCCTATGTTTTGGTATTTTCATAGAGAATGGATGTTGAATTCTGTCAAACATTGATTTATTGAGAAGATTAGAGAGTAATAGTTTTCTTTATCTAACAATGGATGGCCTTTAAAAAAAAATCTTTATGATTGAAAGTATTACAGATGTCCCTTCCCCCCCCACCCCCTTTATTGTTCCCCTCCCCGCTTAGGTCTTCATCACCCTATTATCTGTGTCCATGTGTTATTCATATATGCATATCAGTTCTTTGGTTAATCTCTTCCCACCCACCCATCCACCCCAGCCTTCCCTCTGAGAGTCATCATCATTCTTCTGTGTCCTTTTCCTCTTAGTCCTCTTACATTTCCTGGCTTATATCCAAAATGGCTTGGCATTATGATAAAGCCAGCCAACAAAAGATTTCTTTCTTTGTGGTTATTTCCCTGTTTACGAATAACAGAATCATAGTCTAAGCAGTATCTGTGGTTTCTTTACTAGTTTCATAATTGCTGGATAACACAATGCTGCCTCTTTGCTGCTAAATCCTTGTTTTTATTCAGTTTCCAGATTCTAGATGGCTGAGGTTACTTAAAGCCTAACTATCTACTGTATCATAAAGGAATTTATTTTATAGGCCCTGAAATTGCTGAAGAACTTAGAACATTTTTGTTCTCACTATACAGTGAAAACAAATATCAAATCACCTATCACCCAAAGAGTTAAGCAAATTTTCCAACTGCATACAAAAGTGTGTAGTCATCTCAAGCCAAGATCTCAGTCTGCCAACTAGGTAATATTTTTCACATATCACGATTTGTCTCTTGTCCATTTAGTTTAGGTAATGGAACTTTCCCCATATGAAATTATATTTAAGACCTAAAATATTAGGAAAGAAAAGTAAGTGCTTAATCTATGCCAGCCATCCTTGTATCTTCATAGTGGCTAGTTAATAATGCTAACATTGGAGAGAAGGTTACTGAATGAATTATTACCCATGATTCAAAGAGTGATTGGTAGTACCTAGGACATGGGGGGCAGGATATTAGGATATACCAGAAATAAATGAATGACATTGAACAATAAAAGATTGCCCTAACTGGAATGTAGAAAGAGGACAATACCATAGTTTGATATTAAGTATTGCTGCCGTAGATGGGAAGTTTGATCATAATAAATAGTTCAAAAGTAAATTTCCATAGGATTCCATAAGTGGGAAGAATACAGAGTGTCTACAATAGATAATGAGGTTTTGAGGAATTGTGTCCCAAGCATACCTCACATTCATAAGAGAAGTTAGTATCAATTATTTGCCTCTGGCAGGGTGGCTCAATTGGTTGGAGCATCATCTCCTGCACCAAAAGGTTATGAGTTCAATTCCCAGTCAGGGCACATACCTAGGTTGTGGGTTCAATCTCTGAGCACGGAGGAAGGCAACAGATCAATGTTTCTCTCTCACACTGATGTTTCTCTCTCTATATCTCTCTCCCTTCCTTTCTCTCTAAAATCAATTAAAAACATACACACACATATCCTCCAGTGAAGATCAAAAAAAAGAAGGTGATTTGCTGTAAGGCAAGACATGCTGCTTCCTTTATGTTCATTAAAACTAGAGAGCAGGTCATATTGAACAAATAGTCCCCAATGAACTGATTTTAAATCTTTGGATGAGAAATAGTTTCTGATGAAATAAAACTGCCATGCTGGGAAATATATTTTTTTCAAAAGCAATGCAAATGTGTAGGAAGGAAATTAATACTTTCTAAAAGTCTACTATGTGCCAAGCAATATGCTGAGGATGACTGCTGAACTCTGCTCCAGAGTCGGGAGCCTGCAAGTCTTTGCTGAGACATTATTAAAAACTGGTGGTAAAAGTGTGGTGTATTCAGGTTAATCTATGAAGGAGCAGTTCATATAAAAAGCATTCGAGCAGTATAACCTAGATTTTATATGAGTTTTCATCCCCATCTAATTCACTTTTTCCTTGAAGCATTTTAACATCTAATAATTTCCCCCCCTCTAAATCTAGACGCTCTTCTCTTCACATTAGCAATTCTCTTCACATTTTGTTCATTGCCCTACAATCTAAAAATCCTTTTTGTTCAGGGAGATTCATTAAATCCACATTAATGGATTCTTAGTGATGGACTCACATTTTCTCCTGCTATAAGACAATGGCTAATGGTTGGTCCCTCCAATAGAATAACAGATTGACGCATCTGTAATGGTGAAGACTTTCACTTTATAATTTCCGTGTTTCATCATGTTAAACATTCTAAGCTCATAATACAAAACATTCTTGTCCTGGGCAAAGGCTTTTATCATGTCATATCTAGTCTCTATAGGCAGCAAGCCTGCAAAACTAATGGTTATGTTTAGATCTGGAATATCTATTTTTGACTTGGTGACCTCATTTGTGTACATTCACATTTAGGCTCTAAATTGTTCCCTACAGCAAAAATGTCCTTAAAATTTCTGAGTTATGGTAGAAGAAAGGAATATCAAATTTAGAGTACATTAAAATATTTAATAAATCCTTTATAGGTAGTGGAGGAAACTACCTCAAATGAAAGTTGACTTCGCTAACCCAAACCCTGCAATATGTCAGGAAGAACAGTGTTTCCTTATCCTTATTTTGAATGAGAAAGAGCTTTGGTGAAGAATTCAATTTTTCAAGCACAATCTGTCTTTGATGGCCAGTTACCTCCTGAGAGCTCAAATGCTATTTGACATCTTCATGTTTATGTCCCTTAGGCGCTTCATGTAACACTAAATCTATCATCATCATCTTCCTCATAAGGTCTTTCTCCTTCCCATATTCTCTAGCCCAGTATAGACCAGTATCAAATCACCTGGCATCTCAGGACAGATACAAGTTCTGGATATTCTAGACCTTCAGGTCAGGACAGAAATTTGTCCTCATTCTTGATTTCTTCCTCTCCTTTCCTTCAAATACTGACTACTTCACACCCCAATCTGCTCTCTAACTTGTCTATTTTGATTAACACAAAGCTACACTATCCTATCCTAGGCCACCATCATCACCCATGTGAATGACTGCAGTAGCTGTTAACTAACCTCCCTGCTTTCTATCCACCTTCTTCAATTAATTATTTCCCAACATATCAGCAATCATTCTATAACACAAATATCATGTCAATATTAAATAAATCCTATGTCTTGTTTTGTTTTTATAGAGAATGGCTGTTGAATTCCTTCAAATGTCTGAATCTACTGGGAGGATTAGACAGTAATATGCCCCTACTTAAAATGTTTCATTAATTCTCCAATTCTCTTAGGATAATTTTCAAAACCTTCTCATGAACTGGTTTCTGTTTATTTCTCTACAATCATAGCCTTGCCCTACAAGTTCTGGATAGACCTTCAGTTCTTCAAGGTCCCATGTTCCCTCTTCATCTGGGCCCTTGTAAAGACAGTTGTCTAGAGAACAAGAACACTCTTCTCCTGCTCCTGCCACCTGCCAAACTCCTACTTCTCCTTTGGCCATCTACTTGGATTTCACTTCCTCCAGGAGATGTGCATTTTCCCCTCTTAATGGAAACCTTTCTTCCCTTTGTATGCTCTATGTTTGACAAACAATAAATTCCTAAAACATGTTTGAGAGTAAATTAACCTGTATAAGAGTGATCATCAGGTGAATGATTTGCAGATGCAAAAACAGCAATACATATTTTCTTATCCCTCCTCTCTCCCTCTCCCTTTTTTTCTTAAAGAAAACCTTATTACATGATACTTGCAGGATGCATTCTATTATACTTGATTTCTCCACTACCCAAAAACTAAAGGCAAAAAGAGAGAAACTACTTCCTATTTAAAGAGAGTCATAAATATCTAGTGTCAGAGAAATCCCTCAGGGCTTTCCAAGTATGGCCCACTTCTTAAGTCCTTAAGAAAAAGATGAGAGAGAAAAAGGAGAGAATCATGAAGTCATGTGTCCTCTGCCTGGGTTGCCAGAGGAGGCAGAGGACAGGGATTTGGTGTTTTCTTTAACAATGGAAATATCAAATTTTATATCTCAAACCTCACGGAACATGCATTTAGGCAATACACTGATTGATTATTCTTCTACCTATCCAATGATGGGGGAAAAGAAACAGGGACCAACAGGTAAGAACAGGTGGAGGCATGAGTATAGCTTTTGGTATTATAATATGTGAGAGTTCCATGAATTAAGGGACATTTCAGAAGGAAGCTGAGCAGCGATGCATGGCAACTGCAGCAGAAAGAAGCCAAGAAATGTGCTTCTGATGGCAACAGTGAAGGTGGTAGGTAAAAGGGGTCATGATAATACCACTTAACAGAGCTGCCAGGTAACACCAGCGCCAGCATGCTCACAGAGGGTACTAGAGGCTTGCACCATTGCAGGCTGATGAGAAACACAGCAACCATGTCTCCTGAGGAGGTGAAATACTAGTAAAATTGATTATTACCCATACCATTCAGGGAGAACAATGAATTACTGAGGCCACCCGAGGCAAAGAACTAGCCCAAGCCAGATCAAACTGCAGAAGGTTTCTCCTTAAAGCCCATTTCCCCTCCTCCCTGCCACTCCCACCTATTACAAAAAGGGGAAGAGAATGACCCAGAGGCCAACACTGTCCCCTCTCTACTTCCCCTAGCACATGCCAAGGTGGAAAATAAGAAAATAAAGTAAAGACACACACACACACACACACACACACACACACACACACACAAACAAAAAAACGACAACAAAAAACACCAGAATTTATTTCCCTCCTGTGAGCTATTGGAAAAAAGGAGCTTAAAGTAGGAAGTTGAAGTAAGAAAGTGAACTGAAAGCTTTTTCTCTTTAAATAACCAAAGTCACTGATAATCTATAGAAAATATTTGAGATGTCAATTAAGGCATAAGGATAAGAACCTAGTAGATAGAAAAACATATAAAATTATCTTGTGTTTATACCTTGCCAAGTTTAGATTGTTCAGGAAATTTACTAGAGATCTAACCATCAAAAGGGGTTTAGAATATATATAAGAAAGTGAAACTGTCCAAGTAAGACACGGATTTGGCAAAGGGTTGACACCTCATCAGACCTCACATGTTAAAGACAAACTTATCTAAGCTTTTGCATAATATTTAACAGACAAAATGATTTTGTTTCTAACCACCTCTCTTTTCCTTAATTGCTAATCACAATGACTCCAAAACGGTGTTTTTACAACAGAATACATCCGAAACTTAATATGTTTTTCTAATATAACACATTATTACAAAATTTTAAACTTCTGTGAAATTCATTTAGTCAGGGCTCTACATCCTATTGGCAAGAGTACATGGCTTCCAAACAAGGTCTTATGCAACTACATCATTAGTCATGAAAAATCTAAGTACACAGATTAATGACTCTGAAACTACTAGTTTCTATCTTCTAAGGAAAACTAATTATACACAGTGAGCAATTGGTTTTACAGCACTGCGATTGAAATCTCATTTTGGGGTGTTGGGGGGGAAAGTGAAGAAAATTCAAGAGTGCTGCCCAAATTAGTCAAAGATCTATACATTTTCCTTAGTAAGAACATTGTATTGGTGTAGTAGATGTACTGCTAATGACTATAAACGCAGGCATACAAACCACTCCACACCGCATCCTAATCAGAATGAAATTTTTGTTGGCCCATCTGCTTTAAATTTTATGCCAAGAACCAAGAAAAATCTTGGAAGTCTGAGCCTTAGTTGTAAAAACAGAAGATAAATTCTGAATCTCAGAATGTTAGGCCTGGAAAAATACACTAAGGACAACATGATTAATTCAAAGCCCATTTTGACTGAGGTCTTTTCCCATAAAAGAAATAATAGACTTCTCTAAACCAACCTTTTGGACCTCATGGACCATCAGTGGTCTACGCATAAATGCATACACACTAAAATCATTTAATACACACTGCTCATTCTAATTGTATTTTTGTGCTACTGTTTATGCTGTCTGCTCAAAAATGTCATATGCACTCAGCAAACATCCTATAATTAGCTAGGGCTTCACCCACAGAGACAAGTAGCACAATGATCTCAGGCTCTTAATATTCCTTTGAAATTTATTTCAAAGCTGTGCTAAACAAATCAGTCAGAAAACTGCAGCTAAGCAGTCCACCCACGTTCAACAACCTTTCTCCACCTAATGATAATTACAGTCTGTAGAACAGGCAGCCTCTCTAATAAACAGCATCAACTTAAGAAGACAGATATCTAGAAGGGGCCTTTCTGTTGCCATAGAAATATCTTCAGGCCACCTTGTCCTCAGCATGAAACATTACTTTCACATTAACCTGCTATTAAGAATGTTTGTGTGTGTATGTGTGCGTTGGGATGAGTAGGGAGTATATGTGAGCCCAAATTATAGGATAACTCACCCTGCCCTGATGGTTACAAATGATATGTGGTCCTTAGTTCTAAAACACCCCCCAAAATGGAGAACACAAATCTTCCCAGTGACAGCAGCCCCTGACTAATGGGTTCTTGTTCCCTTGGCTGAATTGAAAACTTTCAAATGCAGCAAAGCAATAAAGAGCAGTGAAGAATTCTCCATATCCCTCTTCTTCATCCTGAGAAAGAGGTCTTTCGGGGTCAGTGACTTCCTAAAGTAAAGGTATCATCCCAGTTCTGAAACAAACAAACAAAAAAATCTCATCATGTCAACCCAAACATGAAAAACATTTTTAGAATCATTCATTGGGGATGAAAAAGCTGGAATAGTCATTTTCATAATTATTTTAAGGCTTGTTTTTAGAAGGGATAAATGAACTTCCTGGAGGCATACTAATGGCTAAAAATATGAATTCATTTTACATATCTGCAAATGCTTTCAGTGGAAATTCATAGTGCACCATGTGGGGTCACAGGTACAAAATAGAACTTAGTCATTTATAGTGCTTATATTTGAATATGCTTGTCTTTAAGGCCTTTTAAACATAAAACCCTAACTAAATATAAGGAATAATTTCAAAAGTACAATAACAAAAATGTAATTACTTGGACTTTTATTATCAAAAAAGCTTCTGTTATGCCAGGGAACCAGTAAGGAGGGAAGGGATGAAGTATCCGAGGGGTACATGATTAAGCAACACCAGGAGGAGGAGGCTAAAAATATTTCATGCTCAACTGCTTTGAGACAGGCATCACGTTACTTAGTGACTTTACCTACCTAGTTTGTTTAATGTAAGACCGCCAGGAACTGCAGTAGGCACTTTAACATATGTTCCCTCAATTATCTCTAAAATATGACCTGGGGAAGAGGTGGAAGTAGAGTCTCTTTTCCATTGTCACAGGGGCAGACACTGAAGCTCAGGGAAAGAAAGTAACTTGCCCAAGTTAACAGATGTGCTCACAGAGCTGCCAGGAAATGAAAATAATTCTAACTCGATAGCCTGTGCTCTTTCCAGGACTTCATTATGGTATTACTTTTGGTGCTCCTTCAGTTAGCATAATAACCAGGATTTACATTTGTAAATGTTCTTTAAACAAAAAGTAAACTGTCTCAGCATGTGGTAATAATTCATTGTTAAATATAAAATATTAAAGATTTCACCCAGCCAGCATGGATCAGTGGTTAAACCAGGAGGTCACAGTTCAATTCCCAAAGCACATGCCAGGGTTGTGGGCTCCATCCCCAGCAGAGGGTTTGCAGGAGGCAGTGATTAATGATTCTCTTTCATTATTGATATTTCTATATCTCCCACTCTCTTCCTCTCTGAAATCAATAAAACAATAAGATACAATTTAAAGATTTCATTTTTTTATCCTTTTAATGTAGTTCTCAAAAATAATTCGTAATGGTATAAATATAAAAATCTACTCCCTCAATAGCCCTATGCTACTTTCATTAAGATGATGGTATAACTGGGATTGTTGGCATTTAACACCAGGACAAATCTAAAAATAACTGTTGTCCTGCATTATGACACTTAGTGATTTTTTTCTTTTTAATACCATCTCTTTTAGAGAATCTCTAAGGCATCTATCTGTATAATCTTCATTACCTTATCATAGTAGGATACAGCTGTTTTATTCAGATAAGTTCCTCTGCATGAGCTACGGAAGAATTATTTTTATAGTTTTTTTAAACAAACAAAAAAAAAATGGCCCGTAAATCAAGACATTATACTTTTTCATCTGTGCTAACAAGAGTTTTTAAGTAACATGATCTAAAAAAAAGATAACTTTTCACTTGGCTGATGTCTAATTGATACATTAATTTTTAAAGTAGTACCATCTTTATAAAGAGATGCTGCCTGTGTGTGGTCTTTGTGTGTGCCAGAGCATGCTGAGACAGTGATGAAGTGATCTTCACATCAAGAGATGGGCAATGAACACTAAAATTAACCACAGAGTCTGAGATCTTATTAACTGTGGCATTCCACAAATACACGATATGCCTGTAAGTAGAGCAGCACAGGAAAATAAAAGGGAATGACAAATTTGACATAATATTTGAAAATATACTAAAAGAATATAAATCTGGCCATCTTTCTACAGTTTTCACGTTAGTATGAAGAATCGTAGGGCTCATACCTAATGCCAAATTCAAGACTAGGACTACATAATTACTTTTAAAGTTTCTATATCCACATACCAGTTCATTCAATTCTTAAATAGAGAGATCAACTGAATTTTAACAATGGTGTGTGTGGGAAAGTTAATGCTCCAGAAGTTTCAAAATCCTATACTGCTCTTGGGCTCCATCTACAAGGTGAATATAAGAAAGTGGCCCACATCAAGTATGACCAAACTACGTACCTTTTAACAACAATTACAACATAGGCATTCAACAACCTTCAATCAAACCTCTGATGGCAGGTAGAGGCAGGACAAGGTTAGAAATACAGACTCAATAGATCAAAAATAAGATATCTAAATAATGTCAACTGCAATCTTCAGGAAAAAAAATGTCAGTTATATTTAAAGGTTCTGCATGTTCATTATAGATAGTATGGGCCATTGATAAAGCCTACTCCCCTACAGTTTCTCCTGGCACAAAAAATGCAACACATTTGTTTTCTGGAATGTACAGATTGATTGATTTAACAATCATATCACCAAAATCTCCAGAGTTCTTTGTTTCCTTGTATAAATCAAATAGAGCAGATGCAATTTTCATTCAAGAAGACAGAAATATGTACTTGACTTTACCATTTTTCTCATACATGGAAAGGTAGTTTCTCATATGTATTTAGTTTTTTATTCAGTTTACTTAATTTGATTCCATTAGCTCAATGTAAAATTTGGGTCCTCATAGGCCAAAAGATATACTGTCAGGAATCCAGCTATTTCTAAGAAAATTATGTTGCTTCATTTTAGTGATCATAAAAATTACTCTAACTATATTCTGGATCACTTTATTATAGGCCTGCCATGTGGTTTCAGTTTCTGAGTTTGTACCTGTGCTTACTATTTTACTAGCAACTTTAACGTCCAGGATACAACTGAGATACAACTTTAACGTCCAGGGCTAAATTGGTGGAAAAGGATGGGGCGGACCTAACAGTGATGTGTGAGCCAAGCAGAGGCCAGATGGCAGGGCTAGGAGCACAATGATTGCTTCCCAGTAGTTCAAACTGAGAATGGAGCAGGAATCCACAGAACCAGTACACCAGGTTGTCAGACACACACACACACACACACACACACACACAAAAAAAAAAAACACAAAAAAACCACATACACACACAAAAAAAACACATGTGCTTTAGCAATCAGTAGCCATTCATTAAAAAAAAATATATATATATACATTATATATAAATAAATATATATTATATATAAGTAAATATATATATATAATATATATTCTTTTTTTTTTTTTTAACAAAGAGAAAGGGAGAGGGATAGATAGTTAGAAACATCAGTGAGAGAGAAACATCGATCAGCTGCCTCTTGCACACCCCCTACCGGGGGTGTGCCCACAACTGAGGCACATGCCCTTGACTGGAATCGAACCTGAGACCCTTCAGTCGCAGGCTGACGCTCTATTCACTGAGCCAAACCAGTCAGAACTCATTTTGACAGCAACTTATACTTGGTGAAAAGTCATCATCCATCAGAGACTGATATGAATGTGAATTCTGTAGATTTTTAAAATGTCAATTCTATTTAACTTGCATATCTGTTTTGTTTGTATGACTATGAAGACCTACTATACAATCATGTTAAGCCTTTTCTTAATATATTCTTATTTAATGCAATATTGAAAACCAAAAAAGAAATGATATATGTGACTTTAAAGGTATTTAAGATATTTTGCTCTTTAGAAAAAATCAATTTATTATTCTTATTTAACTTGTAGTGCACCATTACTCTTCTGTAATTCAGTTACCTCTGACTTTCAAATTATTGTTTTACTTGCACAAGTAAAAGGTTTTAGGTCTTTTCTGCCTGCCTAAAATCTTTTCATGAGGCTCAGTTAAAATATGTTCTCATCATGGTTAAGCATTCCAGTGCTAAATTGTAATCTGAGTAGGTCACAGTACAATAGCTTTAGAAACATACAATTAGGAGTAAAACCAACATATGTGTGTCCAAGTCCAAAGATTTCTTCTAGTGTTAGTTCCTATACTCTTGACATTGTTAATTTATGTTAACAAGAACATTTCAGTTCCAGGGATTTCAGTTAATTTAGTAGCTGAACTTATATTGTATTGTTCCCTTTTCATTATACCATTTTAATACACAAAAGTAGAAAACATGCTGAAACACTACTCTAAGATGTCCTTATATTTTTAACTCTGGATATATAACAAAACAGAACTTTGTGGTTGTGACAAAATTTTTTGTAATGTTGACAAAAATAGATTCTTTTCATGAACTTTTTATTTCAATATGCCCCCATGCCCCCAAATTTCATTAACCTAACATCTAAAATCTAATATACTGTTCCCAAAATTATTTCATCTCAACTTCCCAACTTCTCTCAATTCCTTTATTCTGGACATAAAACCTGGAATAAAAGTATGTGCCCTTGACCAGGTATTGAATCAAATTTGAATCTGAAACCCTATACTCTTACCACTGAAAAACACCAGCCAGGGACACATCTACATATTTTTGTGTTTTCATTTTCTTTTCTCTCTATCTTGGTTTCTGAATAATTCTTACATATATTTTCCAGTTTACCAACTCTTTCTTTAGCTTTGATTTATCTTCTTAGCTTCTCTATTTCATTCTCATATTTCAACAATGTTTTCCATTTTAGAGGCTCCATTTAATTTTTTCCAGATCTTCCTGGTCATTCCCGATGATCTTCCATTAGTTGTTCAGATTTATGTTTCATTTCTTTAAATATGCATACAACATATTCTATTTTATATATTTGAAAACTCCCAATATCTGAACTCCTTAAATATTCATTTCCATTATTTCGGCCACCTTTACACAAAAAAGCTTGCCTCCTCTTAAAGTTGCTGGTAGGTGATTGTGACCTGCCTGATCCTGTTAAAATACTGCAAAACTATACCAGGGCTTGAGAGACGACTTCTGCCTGCTTCAGCTGAAAGTCAGGGTGCTAATGACCTAGAGACAGGTTAGCCCATCTCAAATGTCCCAATTTAATGAGAATCTCAAGTTAAGAACCTCTCTCCTTATTGCTTGTCCCAATCTCGATATGCAGATAGCTGTGTTTATACACATTTGCCCTCAGAGCCACCAGCGTTCTGGCTCTCATTTTTGCTCATTTGTTTTATTTAGATGAGGGGGAGGGAGAAGACCCATGCTTTAGCAAGGATGTGGAACATCCAGCCTGAGGGCTATATGTGGCCGACAAAATCATTTGGTCTGGCACATGCCAAGGCATTAGGGTGCGTTAATTAAATTTGTGCAAAGTGTCCCACAATACCAGCGACAGAATGCAAAGCACTTGTCAGGGAAAGGATCTAATTTTTCAAACAATTTTAATGTTACCAAGTTCTTATTTCCTCATATATAATAGTCTTGTCTTTCTATAACTTCCAAAGTTTGTACTAACACTGCTTTCTAAACTACTTGTAATAAAATATAGATAATCTATAATAATAAAAGCATAATATGCTAATTAATCAGAAGTCCTCCCGGACAACCTTCTGGATAAAGCCAGGGCTCTGAGGGGAAGCCTGGGTCCCAGCTGCCAGAGGGAAGCCAGTGCTTACAGCCAGGGGAAGGAAGGCCTATACTTGCACCAATTTCATGCATTGGGCCTCTAATCCTATATAATAAAAGCCTAATATGCTAAGTGTCCAGTCAGTCATTCACCAATCAAAGCATAATATGCTAATGATATGCTAAGGCCACTCAACTGCTCACTATGACATGCACTAACCACCAGTGGCAGAGTCCATTAGTTGACCAGTCGCTATGACATGCACTGACCACCAGGGGGCAGATGCTCTGACTTGCTGCTAGGGAATGGCCGATCAGGACTGAGCGAGACAGGACAGACATGTCCTGAAGCATTCCCATGGTCCCTCCCTGGCTGGCCAACCTCCTGTGTCCCTCCCCAGCCCCTTTCATGCACCGGTGGGATTCTTTGGCCTACCCTGGACCCTCTGGCAATCCAGGCTGAGGGACCCCTCTCCAAGTGCATGAATTTCATGCACCAGGTCTCTAGTCTATAATAATCTTTAAAAAATCTGGCAATCTGTTAAGTCTCCTCATACATGCTTTCCTCTGTGAACTAAATAGTCTGCTACCTCACTCATGTTTATATGGAATGGTTTCCAAATTCCTCACCATCCTGGCTACTTGTATCTGGAGAGATCCCATTTTCTCAAAGTGTGTTCCCTTTATAGGTCAGATGATAATTTTCCAGCACAAAGTCAAGAAAGCTTAAAAGTTGCAATACCTAGACAACCATTTTTTCTCTATCTGCATGTAGTGAACCTCCATTCTGTCCCAGACATGACTTATTTTTACTAATCAAAAAGAAACCAAAATAAGTCTGTGAATATTGATGTTTAACAGTTTATGAATCTACTTATTGTTTCTCTCATTCAGTCTACATTTTCCCATCTTATCTAAGTGACTTAAAAAAAAAAAAAAAACACTTCCTGTTTTGATTTTCTGTAATTGCTTGCTGAAATAAAAGTCTATTTTCCTTGATCTATTTTTCCAAGAATCTTCTTATTTAGATTAGTTTGTATAACATTATCCTGTACATAAACAGTTATTTATAATTTATAAATTTTAATTAAAAATTTCAAATTTTAGTGCTTTAGCTACATCCAATGGCTTAGCAATGTGAGGAGAATAGCAATTACTATAAGTGGATAAGTCTCCTATTAAATAAAGAGAAATATGCTAATTGACCCTCACACTGTCACAAAAGATGGTGGAGCCCATAGCCAATAAAGAAGGGATATGCTAATTGACTGCCCTGCCCTCAAAGATGGCAGCAGCCACAGCCAATAAGGAGGGAATATGCTAATTGACTGCCACACCCTCAAAAATGACAGTGCCCTCAGTCACAAGATAGCCGTGCCCAGTCCCCTCAACCCCACCAGGGCAGTAGGCATGTGGCTGCTCTGTGCACTTGCTTCTGTAGTCCCCCAATCTGCCTAGGGCCAGCCCAAGATGCAAGAAAGCCTCAGATAGTGGCTGCCCAGCTGCCTAGGATTGTCCGATGCTCAGGTAACCAGGGCCAGCTGAGACTTGTGCTGCTGGCAGTGGCAGCAGCAGAGGTATGATGGGGCATTGCCTTCCCCTGATCGCTGGGTCGCCTCCTGTTCCTGAGGGCTCCTGGACTGTGAGAGGGGGTAGGCAAGGCTGAGGGACCCCCTCCAGTACATAAATTTTCATGCACTGGGCCTCTAGTTTAAGAATAAATTAGCAGGAACTCACAGAGGTTACAACAAGTTAGGTGTATGGTTAGTATTAAATTCCAAGATTTTTTTCATTCCTCGTTTGTACTAGGTATTCTCCACCCTGCTAAGCTCTGTTTTTAGGAAAGAGCCATATTCACTCCATAGTAACACAATGGAGTGTTAATATTTAACATTGTTTAACACTGTTAATATTTAACACTGTTAATATTTAACAGTGTTTAATATTTTTCTCAAAAAAATTGAGGTAGTGGGGAGATTGACAACAACTGTAACATTCTGTTGTTTTTGGAATCCATGTTTTTGTCCTATGTAAAAAAGTGACAACATTTGATAGAACTAAAAGCAATTTTAATCCTGATTTTAGTCCTCATGTGCTCTAATTGATAAATACCTAAATATATTGGGCAAAATCTTATAATCAAAACATAAATGTAACATTATTTAACAAACTAAAGCTACAGAATGTTCTACTTGTAGTAAGGCAAAATAAATCTTAGCCACAAAACGTTAGCTAATGGGACTATTGAACTATATAACAATGAATTCAAACTCATGACTAAAAAATACCTTATAATCTATATATATAAGCGACCATTGACCATTTGACCATCTGAATGGTAGCTATGACACACAATGACCACCAGGGGACAGACACTCCGACCAGTAGCTATGATGCACACTGACCATCAGGGGGCAGATGCTCAATGCAGGAACTTTCAAGCAACTGCAACTTTACAGAGTGCCCTCTCACACTCCATGACCCCTTGGGGATGTCAGAGGCCAGGCTGAGGGACCCCACCTAACGGAGGGACCCTGGTCATTCTACAGACTCCCTTGGAGCACCGGTGCCACCCCAGGTGTGGCTGACTGGGGAGGGACCACAGGAGGTTGGTTCCAGGGCATGTCTGGCCTGTCTCTCCCAGTCCCACTCCGCTGGCCACCTTCTAATTAATTTCCATTCAATGTGCACAATCCATGTACCAGGCCTCTAGTAAGTTAGTAAGAGACAAGAAGACATGGTATGGTGGTACATAAACAAATTAGAAAAAAATTAATCTCTTGGATTATTGCAATGAAAATGCTACATTAGGAAGCTATTTCAGCTTTTGGTCATAACGCCAATATAAGCTAACAGGGAAGTAATGACTCCGATCTAATAATATAAATTTAGTAGAACTTCAGGATAATCTTTGAAGATGCAAATGAAGGCCTCAATACTGCTACCCACCAGATTAACAGCCAAGCACATTCATAAAGCCAGCAACAGAAAAGTGGTTTTCAAGTTCACAGAAAAGAAAAGTTCCTGAAAAAACTGCAGATGTATTGAATTTCTGTGACGGAGAGGACATTCATTCACTTATTCTAAATGAAGAATTACAGATTTTTAAAAATGTAATAAGTACTACACCAGGAATTACAGAAGAAAAACATTCAGATAATGAGAACAAGTATAAGCACTTTAACAAAACTTGCACCCCCTATTGTTTTGAATCATAGAAATGTATACTGTACTTTGTGCTTTCATTCTATTGATATGACTCCTTTTATTTCAAAGTAAATATAACCTTTTAAAGAAACTGTTTTGTATGCCAGAGGCCCTACGATTTGTTCCGATGTTTCTGTTCCTTCTATGATGCTATAAGGTACCACATTTTAAGGCAGGCTGTGTTTAGAATGCTTCATTTTCCCCAGCTAAGCATCTTCCGAAGGCCTAAGGTCTTACTGCTTCTTCACAGTAACTCCCAAAAGGTAGTTTCTAAAATAGCTCCTCAGAAGAATGTTATCAATTGTTTATTCAAGGAGGGCTACTAGAGCAATGAATGTTTATGTTCTTTTTCTAAGTTCATTAAATTGAGATTTGCCCATTTTTGTTTATAAGAGCTTACAAAAGCTCACCATGGTTTATCAGCACAGGAGCACAGGTTCCCACTTAACGGCATTTCTTCAAGCAACTCCCAGGAAAAATATAAACTTATATACTCCATTATGGATACTGTCTGCAGTTGAATTGTGTCCCCCAAACTGATATGTTGAAGTACTCAACATATGTCCCAGTGCCTCGGAGGGTGACCTTATTTGGAAACAGGGTTCTTGTAGATATTATTATTAATTAAGATAAAGTTGTACTGAATAGTGGACCTTAATCCAGAATGACTAGTGTTGTTAAGAAGAGAAGAAGAGACACAGAGGCAGAAATACAAAGGGAGAACACAGTAACAGAGATTGGAATCTAACAAGCTATGGGACACCAAGGATTCCTGGCAAACACTAGAAGCCAAAAGAGGAAAGGAAGGATTCTCCCATCCAGGTTTTAGCGGGAGCATGAACCTGCCAACCCTTTAATTTTGGACTTCCAGCCTCCGGCACTGTGAGAGGATACATTTCTATAGTCTTAAAATATAAATTTCATGGTAATCCTTTCAGAGAGCTCTAGGAAATGAATACATACACTAACACACTGTATTTATTTCTTAACTCAATCTTCTATCTCTTCTGTGTCTTAACATCCTCCCACAATGGCAAACTCCTTCCCTGCCCTCACCACAACACATCCTTCGGTGCTTCTTCCTCATTGCTTATAGCCTTCTGTTTCTTTAATAGCCTCCCCCCATTTCTTCACTTCTTAAATTTACTTAAAACTCATGAGCTACCCTCTCTAAGAATCCTTCCTTAATTTCCTTTCAAAGTTATGCTTCTGCTTTCTCCAAGAAAACATATGCTTCTAGGACACACGTCTGCCTTCCCCACCAGACTATATGCTCATCATAGTACTCCCAGGACCAAACTTAACTAACATTAGGATCACAATATTTGCAGTGTGGCTGAACTACTCCTATCTTGCATTTTCATAAACCTTCTGTTCTTGTTCATATCACCTCTTCTTTTCTGTCCCGATGCATCGATGAATCATCAATTTTAAATCTAGCAAGTTATTTTAGGGCTTCCTTCCTTTGAGAAAATCCTTAGGTGTGATTCTAGGAAAAACAAACAGCTGAGGCAACACTTGAGAGCCATAGCCCAGCTATAGGAACCCAGGCTGTTCCTTATGTTTGCCATAATTTTAACCATCACCTGTAAAATGGGGTCTACATTCCATTCATCTTGACTGCTGAACTAGTAGTCAGCAGGCGGGCTGGCGGAGCATTCTGTGGGTCTAAGCATGAATATGAGAACCTTTTCCTTTTACTGGTGAAAGTGACCATGAGAGAATTCTCACACTCTGTGACTCTTACAGCATAAACACAGGGGGGACCTGACTGGCTTGGTCAGCAAATAAAAGAAAGCATTGATGTTGACAATGAGCAAAAGGGCAGAATTGGACTTATGAGGGAAAAACAAAGTTATATTTTTCATACCTTTAAAAGAAAAGAGTTTTAAAATATTTATATTTAGAAAGCACTTTTATGTGTAAATTAATATTACCTATAATATATTTGTATCTTATTGTTTTAACTGCAGCACTTGGGACATTGTATAATACAAGTAGCATATGCCAATATTTCTTAAAAAATGGGAAATCAAAATTTTAATTGCATTCAGACAGTTTTATAAACATTTGTATTTTTTTAAATATATTTTATTGATTTTTTTTTACAGAGAGTAAGGGATGGAGAAAAAGAGTTGGAAACATTGATGAAACAGAAACATCCATCAGCTGCCTCCTGCACGCCCCCCATTGGGAATGTGCCCACAACAATGTACGTGTCCTTGACTGGGACCCTTCAATCTGCAAGCCGAGGCTCTATCCACTGAGCCAAACCGGTTTTGACAAACATTTGCATTATTGAAAGAGTTTTCAAACTGCCTGGCTTGCTTCCACCAACAACAATAAATAGCCCACAGCACCTTCACTCTCACAGTCTATACCCCAAACCACTTTATTTTGACCAAACCATTTCTGACATATATCTGACTTCTGCTTCTGCTCCCTTAAATTTCTCATTCATAGCCTTTTTCTTGTACCCTTGATGGTTTTACACACACACACACACACACACACACACACACAGTGGCCATATTATGATGATTTCTGACTGCATAATAATCTGGCTACTCATTGTGTGTGTGTGTGTGTGTGTGTGTGTGTGTGTGTGTGTGTGTTTTAGAGGTATGGTGCATGGATGGGGTCTGGCCAGCCTGGCCAGGTGGAGGGGACATGGGCAGTTGGCCGGCCTGCCTGATGGTCGAACTCCTGGTTGAGGGGACAATTTGCACATTAGCCTTTTATTATATAGGATATCACTGAGTGACTAGATTATTATGCATTCAGAGATCATAATAATCTGGCCACTCAGTGTGTGTGTATGTGTGTGTGTATATATATGTATGTGTGTGTGTGTGTGTGTGTGTGTGTGTGTGTAATTTTTTTTTTATTGATTTCAAAGAGGAAGGGAGAGGGAGAGAGAAACAGAAATATCAATGAGAATCAATGATTAGCTGCCTCTTGCACACCTCACCCTGGGGACTAAGCCTGCAACCCAGGCATATTCCCTAGCCAGGAATCAAATCTGTGACCAGTGAGCCATGGTTTTCTTAGCTTGGCCTGCACAAACTCCTTGCTAGAACCTCAAACAGACCCACTCTCCCTTTGCAGATAATTCTGCTGTGAGTCATAGCAGCCACCAGAAGACCATGATCAACTTATTCCCAAGAACCTTATGCCTGATGTAGACCCTCATTACCAGAGAGTCAAGTGGTATGTTCCAGCCCCAGGGGTTGCACTAAAATGAGAGATTTCACTAACTTCTACTTCTACTGCACTTAGAATAGTGGATATAATTGGCATGCTATACCATTACTTATATTAAATGGGCAAATAAATGTTTTATTCAATAAAAATGAGTATCTAGCCGAAACCGGTTTGGCTCAGTGGTAGAGCGTCAGTCTGCGGACTGAAAGGTCCCGGGTTCGATTCCGGTCAGGGCATGTACGTTGGTTGCGGGCACATCCCTGGTGGGGGGTGTGCAGGAGGCAGCTGGCCGATGTTTCTCTCTCATCGACGTTTCTGGCTCTCTATCTCTCTCCCTTCCTCTCTGTAAATAATCAATAAAAATATATATTAAAAAAATGAGTATAATAATAAAAGTAAAATATGCTAATTAGACCAAACATCCTTCTAGACATCTTTCCAGATGACCTTCAGGAGGAAGCTGGGGCTGCCAGGGAAGCCCGAGTCCCAGGTGCCAGAGAGAAGCCTATGCCGGCAGTCAGAGGAAGGAAGGCCTACTCTTGCACGAATTTCATGCATTGGGCCTCTAGTAAAGTCATAAGTTATCAAAAAGGGAAATTATTTGGCTGGCCTTTGACAATAAGCCAGTCTAGGAAACTAAAAGAAATAAGGTTGGGAGAAACCTCTATTTATGTATTTATTCCTCAAGGGGGAAAAATGCAGGAGATTTATTCAGGGCTATCATGGCACATTCTTTCATGACCCCTTCTATGCCATTTATGTGGTAGCTTTTACTTTAAAATTATTGTAAATGTACATAAAGAATGCAAAAAGATATAAAAACTCCCATATTCCCTGTTACCTGGATTTCAAAGTGTTGCCCTTTTTACATGTATTTGTACATGATTATACCCACATGCTTAATCATACATCTACTTGTACATTTATATCTAAATGCATTTGCATACATATAAACATATAAAGGCATATGAATATAGCTACACACAATTGTATACATGTTTACAAACATATCCATTTTCCCTGGATATTTTAGAGTAAATTTCAAACACACTGTCTCTTTATTCTTAATACTTCAGCATGCATATTTAAGAACAAGTACACTCTCAGACATAATCACTTCATGTTCAGAAATCTATATCTAAATACCCATTTTATGTACTCACCCATACTACTTATCACATAAATATGTGATAGCAACATAGATGTATATTTGAGAGCCTGGCCTTTGTTTTATACCAGGCGACAAGCTAAAGTCTGTTATTTACTTATAGTTATTTCAATGATTACCATATCTTTCTTAGGACTGAGTTTCTTTAACAAAGAGAAGATTAATAATACTGAGGCCTGCCAGAATAATTACATGAAATAATGTGTGCAAAATGCTAAATCTAGTAAGTAAATAATAAGTGCACATTAGCTAATATTATTCTTCCTACAGCAATCTCATTCTGCTTCTAAGTGTGAACACTTCATTTCAGGTATTATGTGTTATGTAACTGGTGTTCCTGCAGCATGTAGGGTGATGTGTTGCACATGATACTCAGAAAGCACTTTTTAAATAAGTTAAAGCTTTTGTTTCTGTTTTTTATTTTTTTTATATGTTCTTAAATTTTTAAATCACAGTTGACATACAATATTATACTAGTGTCAGGACACAGTGAAACTAATATAGTAGAACATAGTGATAAGACATTCATATAACTGATGAAGAGATCACCCCAATAAGTCTAGTGCCCGTCCGACACCATACATAGTTATTACACTGTTATTGACTATAATCCCTATGATTTCATGCCTGCGACTATTTTATAGCAGAAGGCATTTTTTAAATGAAATTGAATGAAACATTAACTGAACAACATCTGTTGAGCTTTTCCACTCTGAAGGCACAGTGAGAAATAAAAAATATAACATTTCTGACATTTAGGTCCTCAAGGACTTTAGTTAGTTAAAAAGCTTAGCCTAGTTAAAGAGTAGTTAATCTTTAAGTACTTAGTCTAGTTAAAATATATATGGACAGATATTTTGCCCACAACATAGTGAAAAGGACCAAGCTAACAGGACAAAAGTGCATGCTGACTTGCCCAACACAATTATAAGTGACTTAAACTTTAAACTTATTTTCCTACCTTCATTTTTTCCAAATATACTTCTCTATGTAATTTTTCTTTCTTCTTACTCCTACTCAAATCTTTGTTTCCATGGCAATACGTTTCCACCCAGAAATTCCACCACTGGAATGTCTACATTCAGCCTACAACTACTTCTACTTTTCTTGCTTTTTAGTTGCTCCTAGAAAAGTCAGTTCTCTACTCTGATTTCGATGAACTACAACTTAAGGTACATTTCTCACTCACCCTTCAGAACAGCACAAGAGTTCTTACATAGGATGATTTTAAGAACATTTCTGTACTTGTTAATAATAATAATAATAATAATAATAATAATAATAATAATAAAACTCAAAAAGAATCATACAGACTCTGTGATGTGAACTGCATATGACTCAAGCTTTTTCACATTCAAGCTCATTACCCAATACAAGGACAATATTTAGAGCACTACTTAGCAATTAAAATCAGAAAAAAGGGAAGACTGCCAGTAAAAGAAGAATTATCCAACAAGGACTTATTTCCTACCACCTGATCCTGAGTTTGGCTAGACACTAGGTTTCTCTTGCCAGAGCCTCAGAATAGTTAAGGGAACCCTAATTGCTATTGAGGTTTTCCACTGAAGTGCTCTAAACCTCCTATTAGACTTTTTAATGCTGCTTGATTTACTCTTAATTCCTCTGTTTTGAGTTGTGCTGCCAAAGTTTTGAAGATCTGAAACACATCATTACCTCTGAATAGGTGTTTGATTAGACTATTCTGAAAACCAGTCAGATGCTAGAGAATGCCCGCCAAATGCCACAAGCTAACTAGGTGTCCTGTCATCAAATTATAGGTAGTAACTCATAGAGCAGGTCTTCCTCTGAGCTTCTGGGAGCCCATGGAAGTCTTTGTAACCGACACAGGAATGCAGTACAGGTTGAAGGAGGCTCCCAGATGCTTCAAAGTTGACATAGGATTCATAGATTAAGTTCTGGTGTGTTTTTTGTTGTTGTTTTTTTTTTTTTCAAGAATTCTAAGGCAGAAAGTTCCTCATTAAGGAGCAAGCCAAGAATTACCATAAAAATTTCTAGGATTGTTATCCACCAATAGGATAAATACCCTATACATTTATTTTAAAAAATACCTTGTAATCTAAGTGAAGGTGAACTGCCAGACGTATCTCACAAGGAAATTCCATTATTTAATAAGTAATTTAGATGTTAAGTTTCTCAAACAAAAAAAACCAAAAAAAAATGCACTTTTCCCCATTTTCAAAATCTGAAACATTTGCCACATCTTTCCTGTCCTGTCCACCAAACTTTTAAACTCTCTATCCAAACTTGCTAAAGCCTTTTTGGATCTTATGCTCACTTTCAAAATCAATTATTCTCTCACTCAGTAACAAGTTCTCTGCCCCTTTCAGAATAAAGCAAAGCTTTCCTGCTTCTCCACTTCTCCTCCCAGCACCACCCTCAAAACGCATCTTCCTCCTGCTATCCAGATTCTGTGTAACTAAGGCCCGGAACCAAAAGAAGCTGGCAGAAAGGAGTGGCTATGAATACTTAACACGTTAGGTTTTCCTGTCCCACATGTATACCAGAGAATACTCTTAAGGTGATATTTTATTATCTGTCTGGAATGGGAAGACTACTCCTAAGTTTTCATGTCAGTTGGAAACTAACACATTCTGAGACTTCACTGCTTAGACTGAAAATGTTGAAGGCAGAATCAAATGCAATCACATATGTTAAAATACTACATAGGCCTCACCTGCCCTGTCAATCAATAGCATCTTAACATAAACTCAAGGTTTTTTTAGCTTGATAAATTTTAAAGTAACTCGAATATTCTAAAAGTACCTTCCCCAGTGACTAAGTTATGCACATATTGAAAACCCATGCAGTAAGATTCCTGGACACCAGGTTTTTCAAAGTTATTTCAGGTGTCCTCTATACCCTACTCTTAGAAGGACAGAAGTATCCTTTTGATTTGTTGAAAATCAAAAGAAATATTAAACCTCTATTACCACATGTAGAAGTTGTTTAAAAACAGAGCTTCAGCCGGGACCGGTTTGGCTCAGTGGATAGAGCGTCGGCCTGCGGACTGAAAGGTCCCAGGTTCGATTCTGGGCAAGGGCATGTACCTTGGTTGCGGGCACATCCCCAGTGGGGGGTGTGCAAGAGGCAGCTGATCGATGATTCTCTCTCATCGATGTTCCTAACTTTCTATCCCTCTCTCTTCATCTCTGTGAAAAATCAATAAAATATATTTTAAAAAAAACAAAAAACAAACAAACAAACAAAAAAACAGAGCTTCAGAATCTGTGGATTTCCTATTAGGTGTTTGCAGGACCAATAATTAGAATTGTGTGCGTTTTTTGTTCCATAATATTTATTGGGTAACACTGGTTTATAAGATCATGTAGGTTTCAAGGGTACACTTCTATGTTATAAGATCTGTATACTGCATTGTGTGCCCACCACCCAAAGTCAAATCACCATATATTTGTCCCCCTAGAATAGGGGTGTCGAACTCAATCAGAGAAGGGGCCAAAATCTAAAATCCAGCCTAAATCGCAGGCCGAATGGTTTACTGAACAGTCATAAACTGACAATGTCATAAACTGACAGCGGAGTGCAGTGATGACAGCGTGGTGCGGGCCACATTGCAAGGCCTGGCGGGCTGGATTTGGCCTGCGGGCCTTGTGTTTGACACATGTGCCCTAGAACAAAGATGAGCAACCTTTTTTTATGCCAAGGGCCATTTGGATATTTGTAATATCATTCTCAGGCCATACAAAATTATCAAAGTAAAAATTAGTCTGTTATATTTGGCCAGACCAAATGATTTTGTGGGCATTATACAGCCTGCTGGCTAGATGTTCCCCACTCCTGCCTTAGAAGGATGTTTTAACTGCACAAATTTTTATTTTTATTTTTTAGAGAGAAGTCATATTCTTTGGGAAATGCAAAGAATATGAGGGATTTCTACTGTTGTATGAAGTTGTTTTTATTTTTATACTGAATTTCCATTTAAGTGAATGAATTTATCACCTATTTTCAATTGGATAGTTTTCCATTTATACATAAGTTTAACAATAACTCAAATTTTCTAAAAGTACCCCCCACAGTGACTAAATAATGCATATACACATGCAGTAAGATTCTTGGACCCCATGTCTTTCAATGTTATTTCAGTTTTCCTCTATACCTTACTACATGGAGTAAGATCTTCATATTCTGTATACAAAGGAAATTACTTCTTGCCCATCTTTGTTTTAAACATTTCACATAAGAACTGAGGGTTAAAATGGTTTGTTTTTTCTCCTCTCCCCCCCGCCCCCCCCGTCCCCCATCAATGGTGCATGTTGAAATCCTACAGATATTCTCCTGGTGTCATAAATGGACCATTTGTGTATTTCAAATGTACTATAAAAGAGGTGAGAGCTTAGCATTTCTGTATCCATAGAAAAGACCAACAAAATCCAGAAGCTAGCCTATTGTAAAAAGTTTTTTTTTTTATTAAATTATTATCTGTGTACATATCTTACCATTGCCCGCCCCCATACATACCCTCCCTCCCCAGAGTTTTGTGTCCATTGGTTACACTTATATGCATGTATACAAGTCCTTCGATTGATTTATTATCTCCCCCAGATCTCCCTACCCTCCCCGCTATAATTTGACAGTCTGCTTGTGGCTTTACTGTCTCTATATCTATCTTTTGGTTCATCAGTTTATAATGTTCTTTGTTATCCATAAATGAGTGAGGTGTTGTAAAAAAGTTTTGAGAGGTTTAATTAACGAAGGCTTTGCCAGGTTTTTCCACAATAATTCCAATTTCCTAAAATATCCAAACGACAGAAATACTGCTCTCGCCTCAAGATGATTTCAGCCAGGCATGAGAAAACTAATGATAGAAATTATAAAGGACAGTTTGGTGTTTTGCTAACAAGATAAACAGTTCACCAGTGGTCCTATATCTCTAGAGTATTTATGAGTTGTGTTTGTGGCTAAACCAAATATCACTTGTCAGGTGTCTAAAGAAAAGTAAAGTAGAGAATTAAGTTATTATTTCTAATATTATTTCTATTTTAGAAAACTTAAGTTAAAAGCATAATTTCCTCAATAGTTCAGACTGAAGCATGTATTTTTAAATACCACTATCTAAATATTAAGATAAAAATTATTCTCCTTTCCTTTAACTAGGTCTCTCTCATTCCTCTCTCTTCCTCTCTCTCTCTCTCTCTCTCTCTCTCTCTCTCTCTCTCTCTAACTCTAACTCTAACTCTAACTCTAATTCAATCTCTCCCTCCCTCTCCATATTTATGAGACAATTCTTTTTCCATCTTAAAAAAGTAAATTGTCACTTAAAAAAATTACTGGAGTATTTGTCTTGATTCTTATGTTAACATTCAACTTTTGTTTATACACATCTCTGACTGCTAAGGAGAGACAAAGGCAGAGAAACAACATTGCCAAAGAGAAATGAGAGATGGGTTAGGAAATCAAGAGGAAAAGTGAGAAGAAATAATAGTATGACATGGGGCTTGGAAGTTTTTATAAAAGTTGCTTATTTATTTTGTTTTGCTCAGGGTAGGGATATGAGTCCCCCTTTCCTTATATCTCTGACAGGGATGGTCTGAAGGTTAGACACTTCGGAACCATCCCTGACAAAGGTAACAGAATTGGGATTCTGTGTAGCAGTATCTTGACACTATGTCACAGGAACATAAACAGAAAACCTCAGATTCCTAGCCAGGCTGAATACATGGTTTAAAAAGCAAATGTGTTGAGAACCTACTTTATGCATTGTCACAGGTGCTGTACAAGACAGCTTTTCAGCTCACCCAAAAAGCCTCTGTTCAAACTATAATATATATAAAAAAAAAAAGGAGAAACATCTCTACAGATGAATATTTAGAAAAAAATTAGCCTATAAAACTCCTGTGCTAGGGCTCCTGATGGGCCAGGAGAGCAGGGTGAATATGTACCCCAAGCTCCCCTCTGAGGGGGCTTTAAGTGGCGCTCGCCCGCCTGCTGCCAGGCTGCCAGAGGGGAACTAGGAATCCAACATCACAGCTTCATCCGATAGCGAGTCTCATTCTGTGCAAAAGACGTGGAATCTTTGGAGACATAATTTAAATGCCAATTTTCATGCTTCCTCTTCCAAGTTATGGCACTTATAGCATCAATATTTTAAACAGTTCAAGTATTTTTTAACTTCTAAATGAGTCATTCACGCTCTTAGCAGAGAAGAGGTAAAATAAAATGTCAATGACTGAGATGTGAACGACTTCTTAAAAGACAGAGTTAAGTGCGTTCCTCCGATTCAGTGGCAATGTAATTGGCTGAGGACTGGAAATACAGTGCTGCACCTGACAATGGGAACGCAGGGGGCTCCACAGGCACTGAAAGGCTGCTGGAGACAGGGGGCCTGGCACTGTCAGCATCACACTAACTTCACTCCTCATGCAATTGCCTCACAGCCCCCACTGAGTTTTTAACGGGATCATTTGTGCCATTCAGAATGTACATGCCTCTTCTAATCAATTTAGGTGCTAAAAATCCCTAAGATGTGTCCAGACTGCAGTGTCCACTGACTCCTCTAAGAAGCCCAGCCCAACAGCCAGGACAGACTGCCCCACGGACAAGGCAGACATGTGCGGCCTTCCCTCGCTCCACAGCAGAAGGGAGGTTCTGTGATCTAGATGTCAGCACCTTAAAAGTCAAAGGCATAGGAACCCTAAAGAGCCAGAGCCCAAATTATCTCCCTCTGTATCAGCAGTTCTCCAAAATGGTGCAGGCAGGAGAATGATGGAAGGAGTTAGCTGAACATACAGCTTGTTTTTTCCTGCTCCCCGAGATTCTGAATTGGTAGGTCGGAAACCAAGAGATTTGCAGCCATGGTCAGCAGACCACCACTTAGTAAAAAGCTTCTTTTCATTTCCCAGGTTCCCAAGTCCTGAGATGGATATATCCTCCTGCCCATTCTACTTGGCTCACAATTTGATCATTAATGCCATGCTAGAACACCTACATTCTCTGGCCATCCCTTAGAAGCAATTATCAAACCATATCACATATAAGTCAGAATTTAATTGCTCAGTTTTCCAATGTGAAAAATGATGATCACGATACCTAATCTATTCCACCTATTCCAGGGAATTGATACCACTTGCAATACACACAGAAGCCCTGAAGCATGCTGAGGATATTTAAAGATGGACATGGGAACTCAGTTATAGCATGGCCAGCTTTTCAAATAATAACATACATCAGTATATAACAAAGTGTCATTTACTAAAACTTGAAGTATACACATAAGGTCATATTTTCAGGGTTCTCCTATGTCTACCTGTTCAATGCCCCACCCGCTTCAGTGTCTTTTTTTTTACATGATCGAATACATAAATAACTGGGAACAATAAAGGAGTTAGAGAAGGATAACTTATTTTGCAAAACTAATCAGACTAAGTCATTCTAACTAATAAAAGACACACAATAAATGGTTTGGTTTTAAGCTCATGTGGTTTCTCTGCTTGAATTACCTACGTAATTGTAGCTATGCAGAATTCACTGCAAATCTGTCGTAGAGTGTGATTTCAGTAAAATGGGGTCTCAAGAATCACAATCACACCATTTCAAGACTCTAACTGAGAATATGGCAGAACAGCACTCAAATAACTCTCCAGGTCCATAGAAATAATGGGCCTAAAGTAATGACATGAATTATTCTCAAAGCGTTACACGAATTGTAATGAAATCATATTAGATAAATGAAATGGCATAAAGAATTTTAAAGGGCATGAAAAATGAAAGTCAATGGTCTAACCACTTACCTTTAACACAGCTTTTATGTTAACAAATATCAATAATTCCAAATTTATCTAAATAAATGTTGGAACAGCTGCATAGGCTTGAAAATTCAGTCCCAAAGCAAGATTTGGGGAATAACACACTAAGAAGGTGAAGAGCCGAAACCGGTTTGGCTCAGTGGTAGAGCATCAGTCTGTGGACTGAAAGGTCCCAGGTTCGATTCTGGTCAAGGGCATGTACATTGGTTGCGGTCACATCCCCGGTAGGGGGTGTGCAAGAGGCAGCTGGTCAATGTTCTCTCTCATCGACGTTTCTAGCTCTCTATCTCTTTCCCCTCTTCCCCTCTGTAAAATATCAATAAAATATATTTTAAAAAAAGAAGATGATGAAGAAGGGAAACAGAGAAACCTGTCATATTACAACTAACAGAGTTCTATTGTCCAAACAAAAGGTTGAATGATAACCTCTTTTACTCTAAAAAAAATCTGCTCTCAGCCTTTTCAGCATTAAGCCCCATTCCCACCAATGTTTTTCCATATTATCTGCACCTACCCAAAAATGTTCTTTCATCTTCTTAATGCCTCCTGTCAAAACTAAGACACCAAGCCTCAGTTCTGTCCCCTTCACCATCATTAGGCCAACACCCCTGGGTACCAACACTAGCATACTGGTATACCACTTCAATTCATGATGATTTCAGGGAATCCTGTCTGTCCACAGCTCTGCTGAAAATTCTAACCTGTATATACATCAGCACTTGAAATATGCGGGCAATTAAAGTATTAGAATCCTTGGTTTATAATCTCACAACTGTAACTTTATAAGTGATTACATTATATTCCCAATTTTTCATATAAAAAGTGATCACAATACTTTGTTCCATTTTTTTTCACTGAACTCATGCAAATATCAAATGATAACATACACTGAAATCCTCTGAATTATGCAAGGGATATACAAAGATGCAAAGTAGTACTGCTGCCCATTGTTTTTCTTCAGACTACAAATTCTAAAGAAAGCCAGAAGTACATTTCTAACACCAGAAAATGCAAGGCTAGAATAGCCAAATCAGATTCACTCTAAGCCAGTGGTCATTAGTCAACAGAGCAAAATATCAACAGTACAATGATTGAAATTTCTTTTGAGAGCCAAATGTTTTAAAATTTAACTTCTTCTAATGCTACTTTTTCAAAATAGACTTGCCCAGGTCTTGGTATTTTGTGGAAGAGCCTCACTCAAGGGGCCAGAGAGCCACATGTGGCTCACGAGCTGTGGTTTGCCAACCACTGATTTAGGATATTTCTAGCATTTGTTCAATGGGAGCTTAGTATCACAGGAAACCATCACTTTTTTTTTTTTTAAGTTCAATCATAGCTGGTTCTGATACTGAAAAGCTGTGTGATCCTAGAGAATTTGCTTATCATTATTAATTACAACTGTTCTCATTGGTGAAGTAGAGATGATCACTACAGGATTACCAGGAGTGTTAGAGGAGATGGTATAAATGACCAGGCACATAGAAGTGTTCATAAATGGTACACTCCATGGCTATTCTCATTGGTAAATTTAATTTTAATATCAGGATCATCTTACAAATAAACTGCGAGGCTCCTATAAGTTAGGACATTTTCTATCTTGACCCCTAACAATCTGCACCATAAATTACTCTTTTGAGATAAAATTAACAAGTAAATGTGCTTGAAACCAAGCTGAGAGTTAATAAACATAATGCAATTTGAGGTAAAAAAAAAAGTGTTAAATTAGGTAGTGATTTTATATATAGATTCATAAAAGTGCAGAGAAGAGAAAGATCAATGAGAATATTTGGAGAATACTTTATAGATGAGTGATTTTTGTCCTGGAACTTGGAGGATAACCATGACATACACAAACAACAGGAAGAGAAAGAGTATTAGGTTGAAGCAACACCAATATGATCACTAATACATGTATATTCTCAGGGAATGGAATTACAATGTGGGAAGCTAACAAAGAGTCAATGTGATAAAAAAAAAAAAATGCCAGGCAATCACAGAGGCCACTACACATACAGACTAACAGTCGGCTGAGAAGTTTGGGTGAATGTAAGCTACATAAAGTAGGGTCACATCATGTAGGTACAACTTCACTTCATTTGAAAACAATGTACTCTTTCTAACAAAGGACATAGGTCTCTTACAATACTAAGGCATTTTGAAGCATAAAGATGATAATTATGCAATTCAAAAACTAGAAATATCAATTACTTAGTGACTTTTACGCCCAACTATTTCACAATTCATAGCATAAAAAAATGTATCATTTTTCCCATAAGAACAAGCAAGAGATATTAATTTAGGATACTGGCCATATTTTGTACCAAATATTATTTTGCTTCTAGTTTTCTCATACTTTTTATAAAGATCATTTTTCAAGAAAATGAAAATTTTCAATGGTGGCGATATAATTATCTTTATGATAATAAAAATGTGAAATAAAGTACTTTTTGCTTTGCTTCTAATTCTAATAACATAATATCAATATATACTATTTCTATGTGTAAAGATATATTGACAGCAGCATTTTAAAATTGATAATGGAATCATATAGACTATCATAATCTTAGAGCATCACTCATGTTAAATGCATTTTCAAGATATATGTAAATGGACATCATATTTAATAAAGAGGGAATATAATAATTGACCATCACACCCTCACAAATGGCAACACCCATAGCTGATAAAGAGGGAATATGCTAATTGATGCCACACCCTCACAAGATGGCGGTGCCCACAGCCACAAGATGTCAGCACTCAGTCCCCTCAGCCCCACCTCATCCAGCCTCGGTCCCCCAGTCTTCTCAGCCATGCCTCATCCAACCTCAGTCCCCCAGTCACCTCAGCCTCTTCTCATCCAGCTGGAGTCCCCGAGTCCCCTCAACCCCTCCTTACCCAGTCCCCACAGCATCCAGCCTCAGTCCCCCAGTTCCCTCAGCCCTTCAGGGGAGGGCAGTTGGGGACCATCATGCTAGCAGAGGAGAAGTTAGGCATCAATCAGGCTGGCAGGTAGAATGGTTAGGGGCAGTCAGGCAGGCAGGCAGGCAGGCAGTCCTGGATTGTGAGAGGAATGTCTGACTGCCCATTTAGGCCCAAACCCCCCAAGCAGATGTAGATTGGAGAGGGTGCAGGCTAGGCTGAGGGACAACTACCCTCTTTGCATGAATTTCATGCACTGGGCCTCCAGTGTTATTATAATTTACATACACATACTATATCTTGAAAAATGGAAAATTCAGATTAACAATAGCAATTAAAAGAGCAGGTGTTTTTTATTAATTACTTAATACACTGTACTATACCAAGCATTATGTATATAATTTATTCTAGCTGAATTCTATATCCTTTACTAGTACTATACCTGAACTTAAATATAGGAAAACATTACATAGCCTTTTCAGGAACATTTCTGTAGTTCAAAAACACTGCATAAAAATGTGAATATACCCCAAGTATAGTGATCCTGAGGATGAAGGCACAATCTGTGCTTATATGTATTTAGAGAATGTCAATATAGAAATCAGAAGCCATGGTGGCAAATAAAATTTGGTGGGAGGATGACAAGAGCAAATGGCAGCATAAAATTATGCAATGTGAGTGGAAAAAGGCAATTTTCTCTTTATTTATTTTATGATTTAGTAAAACAGTAGACATAAAGTGTTTTGCCATATTTTTCATATTTATTTACCATATCAAGAATGATGTTTATGAAAATAATTTTCCTTTACAAAAAAGTTGACTTAAAGAGACTGAAGAAATTTTCAGCAAGATTTGTAAGTTGTTTGTTTTTTTTTAAATTGATTTTTAGAGAGAGGGGAGAAAAAGGAGAAAGGGAGAAAGAGAAACATCAATTTGTCTTTCCACTTATTTATGCATTCATTGGATGTTTTTTAATTTTTTAAATTTTTATTGATTTCAGAAGAGAAGAGAGAGGGAGAGAGAGAAACATCAATGATGAGAGACAATCACTGATTGGCTGTCTCCTGCACACCCCACACTGGGTAGCAAACACATAACCCGGGCATATGCTTTCATGGGAAATCGAACTGTGACCCCCTGGTTCATAGGTTGGTGCTCAACCTCCGAGTCACACCAGGTTGGCCACTTTCTAGAAAGTGAATCTAATATGTGGTTGTCTTTATGTGCCCTGACTGACTAGGGATTGAACCCACAACCTTGGCATATGGAAACGATACTCTAACCAACTGAGCTACCTGGCCAGATTTGTAAGATTTATTGAGTAAATTTTGACTAGGGAAAATATATAGATAAAGAGGTCATACATATGGGCTTGAAAATAATACCCAAACTCTCCCTAAAATGTGCTAGTGGCCAGAACATTGATCAAGAAAGCACTTTGCTACTTTGTTTTAGTAAATAAAATAATATATTAGTAATCATTTTTAAATGGTCTGAATATCCATCTTTCTACCCTGTTTCCCTGAAAACAAGACAGTGTCTTATATTAATTTTTGCTCCCAAAGATGCGCTAGGTCTTATTTTCAGGGGATGTCTTATTTTTCCATGAAGAAGAATACGGTACACATTTATTGTTAAATGAAAATAAAGGAAATTTATTACCTGTATACGGTTCGATAGTACGGTAGTTGTCAACACAAACCAGACAAACTGTGAATCCTACAGTATCAAGAATTTACTCATTTATTCAATGACAATCATGTCATCATCTTCTGGAACATCATCATAACAATCCAATTCCTGAATTTCCTGGTGAATTTCTTGTGACTCCATTTCTTTCAGAATCAGTGGACCAAATCTCTCATGTTTAGCCTGGGGGGTGGGGGGGCTTCTTTTGGGGGATGCTTTATATTTCACTCAGAAGGAAACCTGTAAGTAGGTCTTATTTGTGGAGGATGTCTTATTTTCGGGGAAACGCGGTATGAAACAAACCTTGAAGAGATCTCCGGGACTTGTTCTACTACCTTGTTATAACTGACTAAGCCAAAGGAATTCGGAGATTTTAAACCCACAGTTGAATTAATTTTTTCAAGTTCAAAATTTAAAAAGATTACAGCTAAGGTTAAAAAAAAAACTTAGAAAAGTATACTCTTTACCTTACTTTTAAAGAATAAGATAGTATTATTTAGCAGCAGGAGCTTTAAGACTGAATGAACTCAATCTTCATCTTCATTACATTATCAAAAGAGATATAATTATTTATGACAAGAACATGGCAATGAAATTAAAATTTGGGACTTGGAAACAGAATTGATGATGGGTACTATGAGTCATCTAAACATCAGAGTTCATTTACAACTAATGAGAAGTGCATATTTCTTTACTTAGAAAATCCCCTGACAATATTTCCTTAAGATAAGAAAAAAGACTGACGAGTGGGTCAGAAACAGCTTCATTTTTTTTCATAGGCCATCGAAATTTAGCACGACATTAAATTGATCAAAATTGCCACGAGGCTGAATGTGCTTTGGTAACAAAGTATACATTTTTCTCAGTGATAGCTCAGACATAACTTGTAAAGCAATAATAAAAAAAGCACTCATTGTTGGCATCATTTTGTTGTTACATATTTATGAAATTCTGGGTTTTCAAAATACTATGACAGAGAAGATTTCTGGAAAGTGAATCTAATATCTGCTTGTCAACTCTGCTCAACTTGTTGACTTCTGAAATTGATAGACAAACAGTAAAATAAAGTTTTGTTGGTGTAACAATCAGAGAATATTATTATATATTTTTACCAATTTTAAAATAATAGGAAGCATTATTTTATATTAAACGAACATAACTTATGTGGTGAAATATTTTTTAATCCTATGCAAATAAGATAAAAGAGAGATTTTAAGAGTTCTTACTGCAAACTAATATGGGCAATGACCTCTGAACCTCTGCAGGTAAAGTGACTTTATTGGAGTATCTTCTATCTACTATCCAATAAAAGAGTAATATGCAAATTAACCATCACTCCGTTATACCCATAAAACATGCCCATCAGCCATGCCCACCATGCAATCAGGAGCACATATGCAAATTAACCCCAACCAAGATGGTTGCAGCCATGGAGCCAGCAGGAGGATGGCTTGGGTTCCCCTGGCAATAGAGGAAGCCAAGCTTTCCACACACCATGGAGGGCCCAGGCCTCCACTCAAGGGTACAAAGTCTCAATTATAGAAGTTAAATAAATCCCAACAAAATGTTAGGGGTGACCAGGCTGGCAGAGAAGGCAAGTTGGGAGTGACTCGTCCTGCAGGGAAGGGCAGTTGCGGGGGGGGGGGGGGGGGGGGGGCCCAGACCTGCAAGGGACAGCAGTTGTGGGGGACCTGGCCTGCAGGGGAGGGAAGTTAGGGGCAAACAAGCTGGCAGGAGAGCAGTTAGGCATCCATCATGCTGGCAGGGGAGTGGTTAGGGGGTGATCAGGCTGTAGAAAGAAGAGGTTAGGGGCAATCAGGAAGGCAGGTAGGTGAGCAGTTGGGAGCCAGTAGTGTTAGATTATGAGAGAAATGTCCAATTGCCTGTTTAGGCCCAATCCCATACTGTTTGTTATAAATCATCAGTTTCCTGATTTGTTTTTTTTAATTGTTATGATAAACACATATTCATAAAATTTACCCTCTTAATCATTTTACATGCATAGTTCAGTAGTGTTGACTATATTCACAATTTTTAGAACTTTTTCATCTTGCAAAACTGAAACTCTATATCCAGAGAACTTCCCATTTCCCCCTCCACCCAAACCCTAACAACTACCATTCTCTTTCCAGTTTCATGATTTTGACTACTCTTAATTCCATCTAATCACTTTTATCCTATCTGTATCGTTCTATTTAAAGGGAGTTTCTTATAGCATAGAGTTTGGTCTGACCATCCGTCTTTTAATTAAAGTGCTTAAACCATTTGCATTTCACATATTTATCAACATATTGTGTTTAAATGTGCCATCTTGCTATGTTTCTATTTCTCCTATCTTTTTTATGTACATTTTTCCTTCCTTCTTTTAGGTAATACTGAGTATTTTTTTTTTTTATTTTACATTTCATCTTTACCACTGATTTATTAACTATATCTTGTGTTATTTTGTGTGTGGTTGCTCTAGGATTTATAATATGCACCTTTAACTTAACACAGTCTATCTTCAATTAATACCATACCACTTCGCATATACAATAGTATCCTTCATTGATTCTCCTGTCTCTGCTTCTGTCGTTGCTCATTTCATTCAATATATGTTATAAATTCCATAATATACGTTATTATGTTTGCTTTGAGCATTTTTTTTTTTTAATGTTTTTATTTGTGCCAGATTATCGACCATTTTGAGTGCTCTTCATTTCCTGTGTAGATGCAAATTTTTATCTAGTGTCCTTTTTCTCCTACCTAAGGAAGTTCTGTCCTGAATTGTGCCTGATATCAAGTCTGATTTTTGTTCCTCAGCATGTCAGGTATATCACGCCCCTCTTCTCCCCAGGCTGCTTTTAAGTACTTGTTTCCAACAATTTCATTACTTCCTGTGGTTTCTTATACTTGGGGCTCATTAAACATCTTGGATTTGTGGGCTGATCATTTTTGTCACCTTTGTATAATGTCCATCTATGATTCATTCAAATATTTTTCAGACTCCTAACAATATTCCTGAGCATCCAACTGTACGTGTATTAGAAAACTGGAGATATAAGGCACTAAGGCTCTATTCATTTTTTTTCTCTGTGTCTAATCAATCTGATCAATTGGCCAACATTGTGACTTTTACATTTCTGAGGGCTAGATCTTGTAGTCTTCCTTTACAGTGCTGGATTTTGTTCTGGAACAATCAAATAACTTGCAGATCAGCTTGATCCTTTTAAGCTTGCTTTATAGGCCTACATGGCAAGGGCCAGACCAGACTATTATGGGACTCAGTCAGCCCCGTTACTAAGTTCTGACTTTTCTAAGCGCTCCACCAAATGCCCCATGTAAGATGAGGTTTCTCCTTCATGGTTTGTGTAAACTTTATGTGAGTTCTAAGAAATGTTCAGCTTATTGCATTCTTTATTCTTTCTTTGCTATCCTCCACACACAGAAAGATCATTGCAAACCCAAACCCTTAAGGGGACAGCTTAACAATTACCAGAGCCCTCTTTAAAAATGAGTAGCCCTGACCTCTCCAAATTCCAATCCCTGCTATGGCCCTCAGTGTGACTGCTGGGCTCCATTTCACTTCTCCCTCCCTGCAGTGCCTTCCAGCAATAGCCTGAGGCAATCACAGCTTTCACCTCCCTCTGTGCCCTGTTCCTAAGGATCACAGGCCATAACTGCCTGTTATGTGATATGTAAAAAAAAAAAAAAAAAAAAAAAAAAAAAAAAAAAAAAAAATATTCCATATATTTCATCTGGTATTCTAGTTGTATATGATGATTGGTCAATTCCCACAGCAGATAATCCCTCGTGATCAGAAGCAAAAGTCCTCCAGAGGTTAAATATGATACTTTTGTGAGGTAAACTGTGAGTCACTAAGCTAATATTAGCACAAGAAAATACATCTTGATAGAGAGAAAATGAGAAACTACATGCCTCATGGTACAGATTTGTTTTATTTTATTTTAAATCTACCGCAAAAGGTAGTAAATGAAGGAGAACGTGATCCTGCATAAGCTGAAATATTCTGGAAAGGTTAATTTTCCCCAAATCAAGATTCCCAAATTACTAGGCACATAAAATTTCTTTAAGAAGTGTTCCTTTTTACAAAGCATTGACCCTATAAAAATGCAAATACGTAACTCTTGGAAAGAGTAGCATTTTATATTCTCAATTAATGAGACTGCAGTTAGAACTGCTCATCTGTTGGCACCTTCAACCATTATAGCACTGAGGGTCAGGTGTCTGAATAGTGGGAGGAGGAGAATGAAGTTGAAGAAGAAAGTACATTACTAATGGGAAAGAAGGAGGACAGAATTATTGACTTCAGAGCTTTGCCCAGGGCAGGCCCCGAGGGAAAGGATTTATCTGCCTGTTATATTTCCCTTGGGTACTATCTGTAATTACTATCACAGCTCATTGATTTTCAATTCATTCTATTAATACATTTATTGGCCATTCTGACATTATTAAAATCAGTCCTACTCTGCTTCTGTTGTGGAGGCGATCTCTTCCCTAAAATATGGGTTTTGCAAGTACAAAATATTTTTTCTTTCTTTCTTTCTTTCTTTCTTTTTTTTTAAATGGTCTTCTCCTATTAGTGAGGACAGAGATTCTGCATATGTTGTTCTTTGAAGCCAGGTAGTGACAAGCAAACATTTCACCACAGATCAAAAGATCTCCAGCAGTGGGCCATCGGATACTATTAAAGGATAAGTAAATTCATACGTATAAGATAATTCTACCAATTTACTAGCTTTGTTGGCTCCTCCTCAGTAGGGGAGGTAATAATGAGGTTCTGCTAAAGGGTAATGCAAGTGGCATTTTTATAATGTCCTTTCTTCTTCTCTGATAAAATCGTTAACAAAACTCTCTCTTGCTAAGCTTTTACACACAGATGCATATTAAATCTTTGCTAAATTAAACATAAAGTCTTACCGAGGAACAGAGAAAGTTAGGTTTGTTATTGTGTTTTTTGTGGTTTTTTTTTTTTTTTTCCTCTGAAGCTTCTGAATTTTCATGTAAGTGCCTTAAATAAGCATTTTTAGCACATGTCTAGTTTCGGCAACAAAACCTATCTCTATTTTCTTTTATAAAGTCTAAAGATTGGGGTCTTTTCCAAAATATCACCTATCTCAAACTCCTCTCATTTTTACAGTGTGATACGGCTGTTACAATAAACAGCATCTGAATCAATTGCTATGTATTGAGCCCTCCCTATCTATGAACTCCTCACACGGGGATGATGAGGAATAAGGAGAAACAAAGTACAGTCTCTTAAGGAAGTTCCTTTAGAGTTGGCTTAAAGGTGCCAGTCAGTTCTCTGTAATATAGAAATGGCCTCATCACCTTGTTTGGAATGCCCTGCAGAATGGTTTGCAGAAGTTACTCTAAGCTGCCTCAGGGGAAAAGACCCTTATTCTCTTCAGTCCTCCCACTAAAGTTAGGGAGCTCAGAGGGACCTCTGGTCTTACTAGTGCTAGTATTTCCTGCTAGTAAGCCATGAAGAATACATGCCTGTCTGCTGCCACAGCCACCCTTCCCAGCTATGTGGCTGGGGCAGAGAAGATGGACTCTCCCTGAATGAACACAGTCTTTTACCATACAATCACTGACAGCTGGGAGTGATTTAAAGTCAGCAAAACAACCTATCTCTATCTCTATCTCTATCTCTATCTCTATCTCTATCTCTATCTCTATCTCTATCTCTATCTCTATCTCTATCTCTATCTCTATCTCTATCCCTCTCCCTTTCCTCCTTCCCCCTCACTCTCTCTGTCACACTACTGCCACCATTCTCTATCCACAGGCCCAAAGCCCAAGAATTACAGGGTCACAGGTATACCTGCCTCTGCAAGAGAAAAGAGACCAGGTAAAGCATGGGCTCCCACCTATGGCAGATTCCTCAGGCTGTAGAAAACAGTGGGGTGACTGAGGAAGGTTTCTTTCATGACTTCCCATGACAACTCTGCAACTATGATATTTTTAAAAGACACTTTTATGTAGAGAGCTCTTTTCTCCTTCTTTTAAACATGTTACCTAAAAAATTTCAAACATACACAAAATATTAGGCAGAACAGTTAAACAAGTCACCTTGTACCCATTTTCCAGCTTCGATAATGGTGAAATCATGACCAGTCTTGTTTCTGCCCCCATCCATTCTTCCCTCCATTTATTCTGCAGCAAGTCCCAGACATTTAACCATTTTGTCTGTAAATATATCAATAAGCACGCTTAAAGGGTATGAACTCAAAACCCCCTTTTTTTTTAAAAAAAAATTTGCGGTCAAATGCCATCATCACACCAAAATCTTAAGTCATGTTTATGTTCATTTAATAATTGATTTCTCCCTTCATTATTCTGTCTTTCACAAGATTAAATCTAATCAGACTGTAAAGCATATCTCCAGATATACTTAAATAAGAATTCAAATAAAAAATAAGAACTCCAACTTGAGATTTTCTTTAAATCTATTTTTAAATTATGAATTAACATAGATGCTAAAAACCTTTACTAAATGCCTTATGAAAACTGAACCAATGGAAACGGAAGCAACAGAGCCCTTTTTATTCCTGTTTTTCTTTGAAAGGAGAACATTTACTCAGCACCCGCCATATGTAGAGGCTCTTGGGAGGGTGGGTAGCTTGCAGGCGAGGAGAAATAAGCAGACAAAGCCCTACCGTGACCCACACCTACTGACCAGGCATCTGAGCTCAGGACTGTCTCACTTTATAGAGTCTATGCATTTCCATTTCCACACACAGGTAGTTTCATTGCCGCAGGATTATTAAACTCATAATTAGACATCCTTCCTCACACCCCTTGTCCTTCACTAGAATCAGAGAATGCCAGACTGAACCTGGGAAGGCCTAGTCTCCCTGAACACAGAAGGACCTAGAGCTGAAACCGGTTTGGCTCAGTGGATAGAGCATCAGCCTGTGGACTGAAGCGTTCCAGGTTCAATTCTGGTCAAGGGCATATACCTTAGTTGCAGGCACATCCCCAGTAGAGGGTGTGCAGGAGACGGCTGATAGATGTTTCTAACTCTCTACCCCTCTCCTTTCCTCTCTGTAAAAAATCAATAACAAATATATATATATATATATATATATATATATATATATATATATATATATATTTTATTTTTTTTATTTTTATTTTTTAAAGAAGGACCTAGAGGCCTGGTGATAGGACTTACTTCCCAAAGTCATTCAAGCCCGAACAGCAGGGCCAGAATAGAATCACGTTTAAAGTCTCAGGGCAGTGCCCTTTCTCTGCACACTGCCTTAGCTCTGTGTGTAATAGTCCCTGGACTCTTCTACCCGCTTTAGTCCTTTCTTAGTAACATGTCAGAACATCCAAGGGCTGACATCATTTGGGAAGTTCTTGTAACTGTAGGACACAAGCACCAAGGTCACAAAGTCATTCTGACACTACTTGCTGTGCCCCTGAAGTGCATCACAAAGTGCACGCCCTTCCCACGGACGGCTTAACAGAACATGCTGACTGTACTGCTGTAATACTTTTCCAACAAGCCTGAAGAAAACTGACGTTGCATTTCAGGAGACTGCAATAATGATTTCCTTAGATATTACACAACTAAGGGTGCAAGAATCAGAATGCCAAAGGGAAGGAAGGTACACAGAACTGGGCTCAATATGCCAGCATATCATCTATCCAGGCCCCATGGGTGCAAGATGAAGACCTATGCCACCAATAAGAATGTGTATTTCCAAATTTCCAGGTTTTTTTTTATGTTCACAACAAGCCTAACAGGTAATAGGAGCAGGTTCACAGCTAGTTTTGACTGCTTCCATAGTTTTCACCATGCCCATTGTAATGCCTGGAAAAGCTGAATAACACAAGTACTTACTGAGCACTAACCATGTGCCAGGAACTACAAGAAAAATATAATAAATAATTCTTGCGCTTTAAGCTCTTACAATTGGATTGAAGAAACATGAACACATACACAAGCAGAGTGGCTAACCTAGATCCATTTCACAGTCTTTTTATAAGCTCTAAAATCTGCTCACAAGGTCCCAGAGGGGTAGAAGGACACCTAGAGACCAGCTGACAGCAGGAGACCTATGGGACTGTGTATAGCATAAAGGAGAGAACAAACATGACTTCATGGTACATGGAAACATGAGGTCCATGTAAAGGAACAAATCTTTACAATGCTGCCTGTAGCCTGACAAGCAGACTAATTTTTCTTCCCCAAAAGACTGGAGTTCAAAACCCATGTCCTATAAACAGCGTCTCAAAACTAGGTTTTCCCGAATCGTTTCAGAATCCAGGCAATATACCAACTTCAGGCTTTCTCACCCATTTTTGTGACACATAGATACAGGTCTCTTTTGTTCATTGTGACTAGCATGTCTCATCTTTTGCCAAAGTCATCACCATAGATGTGATTAATCATTCCATTGTTTACATTTTCTTATGAAGAAGCAAATTGCAACCAGCCTTTACAGGAAATGAGGAAAGAGTCCTGTAAGACTGAAATTAAAAAAAATCTTCAGAATTCTAGCACTCTTTATCTAAAAATAGTTTGGAGAGTCTGAAATTAAATAGTATGTCATCCATCCCTTTATTGACAATGAAAAACTCTAGTAAAGTGACCAAAATGAACTTTTACTAAAAGTCTAGATTTTATCTCCAACTTACTAAAGAGTTGATTTAAAGTATTATAGATTACTAAGTATGAAATAAGTATGTCTTAATACCTTTCATTAAACACTGCTGGCTGTTTTTCTTGAAGCTTTCATGTAAAACAGAACAAAATATCTGTTACATATTTTTAAAAGTACACATACTTTAAGAAAAATAATAAAATCAAGTTTCTACTTCTCCCTAAAATATAGAATCTAAATTAGGATTAAAATAGAAATATCAGCTCCATTCACAAGGAGGGAATTTGATTTTAATAAACAAGCATTAACAAACTAAGAATCTACAACTTTTCTTTTCCCTATTTGAGGACAGAAAACTTGTTTATATAAATGTGGCAGGAGGTTCTTATTCACACCATAAAAACTCTTGGAATATCAGCTTTTTTTTCTTTGTGTACATAAATGTTTCATACAAACCTTTCTTTACCACTGAACATTAATGCTATAGGGAGAGTACTATTTAGAAATCATTAAAGATTGCCAGGACTGGTGACAGTAATACACTAGCTTTGACTAGTGGCCCAGGTAGTATTTTCTGTGATTTTTTTGCCTTCCACCAAAATGTGTGACCTGAATAAACTTACTGGTATTCAAGTTGAAGAATATAGGTATTATGAAATAAAATTAAAAAATAGCATTGTGGCCCTGGCTGGTGTGCTCAGTTGGTTGAGCCTTATCCCATGCATTGAAAGGTCACTGGTTCGATTCCCAGGCGACATGCCCATGTTGCAGCCGGGATCCCAAGTAGGGGGCATGTAGGAGGCAGCTAATCTATATTTCTCTCTCATTGGTGTTTCTAATTCTTTCCTACTCTCCCTTTCTCTCTCTTCTCTTGAAAAAAGAAGAAGAAGAAGAAGAAGAAGAAGAAGAAGAGGAGGAGGAGGAGGAGGAGGAGGAGGAGGAGGAGGAGGAGGAGGAGGAGGAGGAGGAGGAGGAGGAGGAGGAGGAGGAGGAGGAGGAGGAGGAGGAGGAGGAGGAGGAGGAGGAGGAGGAGGAGCCTTTCTCATGATAGAATAAAAGACTTGAAAGAGAATTGAAAAGGGAATAGCTTTGACTTTCCTCTTTAAAAAAAAACAAACCCCGAAACAAACAGAAAAACATTGTTAAATATACCACTTTTTCACTTTTTTATCAGCAGTAGCAAAAGGACTATCTTCTCTGAATAAGATGCCACGGTCAATATCACTTGTTAAACTTAAATATGGGTTTTTCAGAAACATATTCATTAAACTGAAGCTAATGCATTTAGATTAAAAAAAAAACCTAAAAATAGACAAACAAAAAACCCACCAAACTCCAAAATGTAAAACAAATCTTCGTGTGGTTAGATTAAACAAAAAAGGTAAGACTACTTAGTTTGGAGCCTATAGTTTAATTTGATGAGTCAGGAAAGAAAACCCAAGTAAAAACGTAGCTTGCTCTGAAGGTTGAACAAATAATATTAATAATGCCACATTCTCTTTACTGCCATGATGTTCTACTGCCTAAGTTGAACTATATGATCCATCACATAATGTCATGCACAGAATGGTGGAGTTGTATTTGGGGTAAACATAGTCCACATTTCATAGCTGTGACAGTCAACACCAACATAAAGTTAAAATGATGTCCTCTCCATGTACACATTCCCCTTCTGCAGTGGTGTGTTTCAGACACAGGCTTACACTGCAGAAGGGGGATGTGCAGCGATGTTACACACCCTGTCACATATAGCTCAGAAATGAGGAAGGGACTGGAGAAACCCTGTAAATGCGACCATCCCCATCCATACCTTCAGATGCCCTCATTAGAAACCCTGTTGGTACAAAAGTATTCTAACTTTTTGAATGTGATCCCAGATGAATTTATACATGCTGATTTTTGTAACAGTGAGATTTTATTCACTTTCAAATTCTATTTGGATTGTTTAAAAAATGCAAATGTTTAGCCCTAGCCAGTTTGGCTCAGTGGACAGAATGTCGAGCTATGGACTGAAGGGTCCCAGGTTCAATTCTGGCCAAAGGCACATGCCCAGTTGCGGGCTCTATCCCCAGTAGGGATTATGCAGGAGACAACCAATCAATGCTCCTCTCTCATCATTGTTGTTTCTATCTCTACCTTTTCCTTCCTCTCTGAAATCAATAAAGAAATATTTTTTTTTAAATGCAAATGTTTAGTTTTGATTTTTTGAATAAATGATACATTAATAAGATTAAGGATTTATGTAATTTATGTTCTTTTTCCAACCATCTGTACTGCCACAGTGGTGGTGGTTTCATAAGACAGGTGCGTAGTGTGCACTCAGATTCAAGAGAAATGCTGTTGGCTTAAATACAAAACGTGGTCAGTGGGCGCTGCAAGTGATCACACTGCCCTTATTGTAATTTTACTGGTGAAGATATAATTGTTAACAATTGTAAAGTCTCCAACATCCTTTTTAGGAAATCTAGCTGTGCTCTTAAACCTTTATATTTTTAGTAGCCATAAATTAATCTGTCCATTTGGCGATACACTGTTAAATAAGCTTTCTTTGGCTTTTGTGCTCTTTTCAAACTCAGTGACCTCAATTTTTTCCACTGTCCCCTCTGCTCCTGGCATGAAAAAGGATAAATACAAATGTCAAAAGGGAAATCCACCCAACAAACAGTAACATTCCCTTACCCCCATGCTGTAATTTCCTAACAAGAAAGAACCAAGCTATTTTTGACATTAAGGTTCTATCCCCTTTCTATTTTTTTAATACTTCCTCTTTGCTTTGGATTTTTATTAGCTTATCAAGACATTCACCAATTTAAATAAAGTCACACGGTTCTCATAAGGCCACTAAAACTTTGTAATTTCAGGAAATTATCTTTTCCAGGTTAGTAATATTTGAGGTTGCAAACAGGTGAGAATCAACCATAGTCTCAGGTGATTTTACTCAGGAGAATAAAGCTTCGGCACGAGAAATATCCTGCCAATCTCAGGATGCTCTGGAAATGACGGCCACTGTCACAGAGAGAAGGTGGTGATGTCAGAAACTTCTGCTTACCCCTTGTTCAGATTCCAAAAGCTCTGTTTTGACTCTGACTGCCGGCATCCCATCAAGCATTAACATTCTGTTTTCAAAGGTGTTGATATTCTGAGAATCAAAAAGAGAGAGAGGGAAATTCAGCTTTAACGCATTCAAAAGAGGACATCTGTTAAAGCCTGTCTTCATGGTATACACTTAGTACAGCTAACCCAATTTTTTAACAATGAAGCATAATTAAATGAGAATATCAGCACAGCCAATTATCTGCTCATTCTGAACTTTCCTTTGAAATAATGACCAAGAGGTTGAATTAATCAGTCTGATTCTCTGACCTCAGGGTTGGAGGTCAAACTATAATAAACCAGCATAAGGAAACCTTACATTAATTTATAGGGAGCTGGAGCAATTCATCACACTTTTGCAATAGAGGAAGGAAATAGAAGGCAAGTTTCCTTCTTTATTACTTCTGGAGGTTGTACTGTGTACAAAAAATCCATAAAAGAGAAAATAGATAAAGATAATTTATATATTCTCAAATTATTGCCTCAAGTTATTAAAAACAAAATAATATAGTTCTAGACATGTTGAAATTTGGTATTATAGCAATTCTTATCAAATGAACATTTTAACATATCAACAACTACAAACATCTTTAAAAGCAACTAAGATAATAAGTCTTGGATCAAGAGTGAATGTTTAATCTGAAGGCATAATTAAAGAATAATCTGGTTTTTGTTCCACTGTACGTTGGGCTCAATTAGCCATCTCCTGAAAGGAAAACCTTATTTCTATTGCATTCAGTGGAATTTCAAACTCTATTTATAAAAAGATTAAATCAAGGTTATTTTCTACTCATTTTCACTGCTCTTGGGGTTTTCTGAAGTCAATAACCTATGAAGGTAGTCAGAAAGCCTCATATCAGCATTTGCTAAAGGCCAAAATCAAGGTCATGTTGTAAAACATGTTTAGAAGGCCAACTTTATCCTTGTAGACTGACTAAACTAAAAATTTAAATGCCTAAATTTGAGTTTTTAGAATGATTCTTTTGCTCAATTGTAGACTGTAATCATATGACACTAAAATGGTCTTATTAAAAGAAAAAGACATCTGTTTATAAATATTTTACCTACGTGGTAGTAAAGGTTAATATTATTTCTAAATCTTAGATTTTAGACTTTCATATATCAATAGTAGTTGCTTTTATATCATGTAGTTAAATAAGAAGACCATCCACTTCAATAAACCAAAATATTAAATGTTTTTATTACTAAATAATACCAACAGAGTGCAGTATAGTGAAGCACTAATTATTTCTCCTATTTCTTGACTCCTCTTTTTGTTTAAGAAAAATACTCTAAGAAATAAAATGTATAGAGTCTCTTATCTTAAATATTGCTGAGGAAAATCAATAAGAAGGAAAAGCAAATTTATCCCAGAGTTAAGGAATGAACATTTTAAAAAATTCCATGGTACCTAGTCTATTAATTAATAAAAAGAAGAAAATAAAAGACTGCTATATTCTTTTCTTAGAAATGTATAGTATTATTAAAATAGGCAGTTTTTTTTTAATTTTTGCTTTTAACTGGACTGAATTTTTAGGGATTTTACATCCTAATAGATAGCTTACAGCAGAAGGAACTTTGGTGTCACAGGCTGTCCTCGGGTTACATTGGATTTGACATATGTCATTTTATAGTTATGTCACCATTTCCCATTTATTTATTAAAAAACAAAAAAGGTCCATCATTTTGACATATGTACATATGTGCTTTATGTTTTTTTACTAAAGGCCTGATGCATGAAAATTCATGCACTGGAAGGGGGTGCCCCTCAGTCCGGCTGCCCCCTCTCACAGTCCAGGAGCCCTCAGGGGCAGGAAGCAAACTGGCGATCATGGGAAGGCGACGGTCCCATCACACCTCTGCTGCTGCCACAGCTGGCAGCACAAGCCTCAGCTGGCCCTGGTAACCTGAGCCTCGGATGGCCCTAGGCAGCTGAGCAGCTGCCATCCAAGGTTTGCCTGTGCCTCGGGCCGGCCCTGGGTGGCTGGGCAGCCAACATCTGAGGCTAGCCTGTGCTCCAGCTGCCATTGACAGCTTGCCTGCACCTCAGGCTGACCCTGGGTGGCTGCGGGGCTCAAGGGACTGGGGGAGTCAGGAGGAAGGCAGGGCTGAGGGGACTGGGCACCACCATCTTGTGGCTGTGGGCGCCGCCATATTTGAGGGTGTGGCAGAAAATTAGCATACTCCCTCCTTATTGGCTGTGGATGCTGCCATCATTGTGAGGGTATGGTGGTCAATTAGCATATTCCCTCTTTATTAGATAGGATTATTTATTTCCCATAAGTAAAGGTCAGGCATTGTTATCTTTCTTTTAAATTTTATTTTATTGTTTCACTTCATTACTGCTGTGTATGTGCTTCACGTGAGCGATGTAGGTCCTCATGTAGGTGGGTTCTGACTTACAGCGAAAATCACATTATATTGTGCCATAGGAATGGATCTTTGACATAACCCGAGGACCTACAGTACTGGAAAGCTCAGTTAATTTGTTACAAGCTTAAAATCCATCCATGGCGACTGGTGAGTTGTTTGTACATTAAGCATGGACCTCACATTCTAATGTGTTACTTGCTTTGTGGTTGGAAGCAGCCGTCCTGGCTTGCCACCATCTAGAAACCAGCCCTTAACATCCCCCCTCACCCCCACCTTGCACAGCAGCCAGGAATCCAAGGTAACAAAGCAGCCCCTAAGCTGTTTGGTAGGTAAACACTGAAGGATGAGTTGACATTGCTTCCTATCCTGGAGGAGGTCTTGTCCAGAGGAAAAGGGAAGAAGATACTTTGCAAAGGAGGGGAAAAGACAAAGAGCATCCTAGAAAAGCAGGTTTAATGAACTGTTAGAATCTGATTAGAAGCTAATGTCCCTTTTAGTGCTTTGTACCAATTTACAGCTGATATACTTTAACCATTTTCCTCACTAGCTGTGATAAACTCATTAGTCTAAAAAATGCAAGCTAACCAGAGTCTTTGAGGTTAAGTCTGTTAAATCATGAAAACCTGACTAGGTTCATGATCCATTGAGCACATTTAAATATCACTGTATTTTCATGATGATTTTCTTTTTATTGTTGTTCTCGAATAATTCTACATGTATAAAGGCAGGGTATATATTTTAGTTTTATGTAAAAGTGAAAAAAATAAAACACATTTTCAAAACTGTTTAAGAAATTAAGTTTCCCCTAGAACCATTTCTCTTTCCATCATTGTTCAGATCATGCACAGCCACACCCACAATAAACACCATAAATAACAATGCTCACCCCTAAGGAACCAATTCTTAACTATTAAACTCTTTCAACTAGAGCATATTCAATCTGTATATATGCCTGAGTGTTAACATTGCAAATATATATGAAGAATATTAATCTGTACATTCATGACTCTAACCCTGTTTAGCATAAACATAAGCACTGAGCATCACAACATATTCTAGACCATCCAAAGAGGTATATAGTTTTAATATAGTGCATGGTAATTATGCAATATAGAGGATACAGTCCTTGGGAAAAAATATCAATATATTTATCTCTCTAAGCTAAAATCAAATACATACAATCTCAGTTAATTATAGACTTTAAATATGTAATAAACTCTAATAATTAAAAATTGTTGTCAAACATATCTTGCCTTGATGCACATTTGCTTTGGAATCAATAACTCAATTGATTCCCAAGAGGTGAATAAAATTACATAGTCATCAATTGTAGTAACATGATTCTCTTTCTATATTTATGTTGCAGCAAATACTTTGATATTACACAAGCCTATAAATTTATATATGTATGTACAAATTCATACACACACACACACACATATGTGTGTGTATACATCTAATTTATTTTGTATGAATAAATTTTATAAATTAAAGCAAAAACTATCATCAGATTTATGAGTTGGCTGTTGGCCAATACATGTGAACTGAATGAGAATAGCACCCTGGATATCCCTACTGGTAAATTACATTTGCCAGCACAACTGTCCAGCTGATACAGCTCTCCTAGTCAAAAGCTGTATAAATACAAAGGTCATTCATCTTACCAAATCAAAATACAATTATGAATGGAATATGCAAGAAGGAAAGAGATTGATGCTCAATGATCATATCTCATAAAAACACTGAATAGGAGTGACTTTCCAGGCTAACCACTACAATCTGCCCTCCTACTCCCATAATCAGGTCTTTTCCTATCACTCCTGCTGATTATGGGCCATCTAGTTTGTACAACTGGAGTAAGAAAGAGTCAGTCAATCAATATTTAATAGTCCTAATTTCAAACAAAGCTTTCCTTTATAAGCCAAAAATATCTATCTACTGGTGTTTTGATTTCTCAAGGTACAGGGCATGTTTACTTAAATATTTATCCATCTTAAATTTCCATATTTGGCTACAGTTGATGAGAAACATGAATGGGCTCCATCCATACCCGCATTGTGTGAAGCAGTTATATAAGGGACATATGAATAGCAATTCATGATTCATTGCACCAAGTTGATTTCATAGAAGATTGTTAAAGGATTATACAGCAAGTGTGCCAACTGTTTGAAATTGTCATTCTATAGAAAAAACTAAAGAATCAGAATACAAGGAAATTAGGTTTTTGCTGCGTTGCTGAAGGATGCTCAGGACCAAACCAGAGACGGGCAGACCTGCATTACCACCATTTGCCCACCAACCAGATCTGAAATATCATGGCTGGCATGTACACATAAGGAATTATCTGGCATTGAAATTGGGACTCAAAAGAACTCTTGGCACAGAAAGGAACTCACTACAGACTGATTGATTTGCCTCTCAGCATAACCATTATGGCTTGTTGCAGTTTAGGTTCTTATAAGGGTATTTCTTGGATCACATGATCTCACACATCTAGAGGAAATAATGAACAACATAAACAGACCCAGAGAAAGAGAACCAGCAATCAGACTCTCAAACCTTGGAGGGAAAGTAAGGGTGGATGGGGTAAGGGGAAGAGATCAACCAAAGGACTTGTGTGCATACATATGGGCCTAGCCAGTAGTCATGGACAACGGGGGTTGGGGGGAGGGGGCATATCTAGGGAGGGGTTTGGAATGGAAATGGGGGAATAAGGACAATTAAGTGAGATAAAATAAGAAATCAATAAAAAAAAAGAAACAAAAAAAAAGCAAACAAACAAACAAAAAACACTCCTTAGAGAAGTCAACCTCTCCCCTTTCTTTTTCTTTTTAAAAAAATATATTTTATTGATTTTTTTACAGTGAGGAAAGGAGAGGGACAGAGAGCTAGAAACATCCATGAGAGAAACATCAACCAGCTGCCTCCTGCACACCGCCTACCAGGGATGTGCCCACAACCAATGTACATGCCCTTGACCGGAATCGAACCTGGGACCTTTTAGTCCGCAGACAGATGCTCTATCCACTGAGCCGAACTGGTTTTGGCATCTTTCCTTTCTTGAGTCACCTCCATCATAACAATAGATTAAAATTACACTCAGCCAATGGTTTCAGCTATCTATTGCTATGCAACAAATCACATAGTAGCATAAAACAACAATCATTTTATTATTCTTGGCAATAAATAAAACACCTGCTATTTGCATATTTACTATGGACAATGCTCTGTGCTTATAGCAACCCAAGAGGTCAATGCTATATTGTCTGAAGATGAGTCAGCTGAGATACAGGAGATAAAACTGTCCAAGGTCACAAGATTACAAGATTAGTAAGTGTTATAACTCTGTTACAAACCGAATGAGTCTGAGCCCAAGTAAGCTCCTAACACCTGTCTCCTCTCTTCTTCCCTCCTCTCCCCCCCTCTCTGTCTCTCTCTTTATATATATATTTTGTTGTTGTTGTTTGTTTGTTTGCTTTTTTTGTTTCTTTTTTATTGATTTCTTATATTATCTCACTTAATTGTCCTTATTCCCCCATTCCCATCCCAAACCCCTCCCTAGATATTCCCTCCCCCCCAACCCCCGTTATCTCCGCCCTTAGAGAAAACTATATATATATATATATCTGTGTGTGTGTGTGTATATATATACACATACATATATATATATATATGTGTGTGTGTGTGTGTGTGTGTGTGTATATATATATATATATATATATATATATATATATATATAGTTTTCTCTAAGGGCGGAGATTATTTTAGTCATTGAATTAAATGTGCAACTTCTAGGCATTGGTGAGAATTGAGAATCAGCATTAGGCGAATAATAATGAAGGGTCAAAGAAGCCCCTAAATCCACAGCTATTTCACTCTGTAAATCAAGTGTTCAACATACTTCCTTGGCTTGATAAAATGATACAGTCCTGTCTTTAAATATCTCATAATTAATTGAGAAGGTCGTCCCATCCTGATTCAAGATCCAAGAAAATCTATGGTAGTCACATTTGCTGCCCAGTGTTTTGAAGGTATTCATATCCTTGGTGGCTCATTCAATATTTTCACAGTCGTTTCATGTACTTGGATGAAATAGGAACTTCATACTCAGGAGAGATACTGTTGAATAACACATTTAATTTATTATCACTAAGATTAGTGTAAAAGCGTATTTTCCTTGCTTACATATCCTCACACTGGTAAGTCAATTTGGAAGAGGCAAATGCCTCAAATGTTACAAAATGGGTATCTAAAATACAGGCTTTGCCATTCTAGACCAGCCTTCTTATCTTTCATTGCTTTGCAGCATGGGTGAGTGGATATCACATTGATGACCATATTTTACTGGCAGAACTAAGAGCCAACTATAGGTCCACTGGGACTCTCAACTTAAATCCCTTTCAGTGGTTTCAATGATCCATATATACATTATTATGAAATAACTGTCTTCAGTGTCAAAAACAAAACACTTCCATAAATATCTCACATTGAAACATGGAATTGTGACTCTCCTAAGACTAGTAAAACTGTGTGTGCAATGCAGTAACTTATATTTTCCTGATAGTAAATACCATTTTATTTCCTATGTTGGCAAAGTGCTAAATTACCACAACAATGTACAGTTTACATTAATACTTCAGAAATGTGATCTGAGCTTCTGAATAACACTTTCCACCCTCAAAATTAATACAAATTGCAATAGATTATTATTTTTGTCATATTCTAATGAGCTGCATGCACTTGGGGGTTATGAATTGGCCAAATCTCTCCTTAAAGATACAGTGAGGATCACTGCTATGCCAAAATCATCTCATTCTATCCACTCCAGGTTCATGCACCATAAAGCACAGTGTGAGGTAATAGGGCAAGCCAGAGACTGGAGAACAGAAAGCATGTTAAAAAACAAAAAAGGATTTGGTATGGCTGGACCAGAATAGTCATTAGACAAGAAACTAGAGATGAGATTAAACAGGTAACCTGAGGTTAAACAGCAAAGACTCTTATATGCTATAGTAACTTATTTATTCATTCAAAAATACTTCTTTAATGCCTGCTATGTGCCAGTTGTTAGGGGTGCAAGTGCAAGACAGAAAGGCTCCCGCCTCAAGAAAGCTTGAGGTAAACAGGAAGAAATGTGTTTAGGCATCACCCAACAGGCAGCAAGGGGGAGTCCTAAGGGCTTCTGAAGCAAAAGCATAATGTATTTAAGGTTTGTGTTTAGAGAGAGAGAGCACTAGCATTAATTCGGAAGATGACATAAACCCGTGGATTTGATGCAGAAGGGAGAGCAATCGGTTCATAGGCTACCACAATAAACCAGGAAGGGGTGGGTGGTAAGTGCTTAAACTAGGATAGTGGCAGTGAAAATGAAGAGAAGGAAATATATCTGAGGGATAGGTCATAAGAAGAGGAAGCCTGGTGGTTGAGACAGAAGAGAGAGGAATCTTAAGGATGGCATTGGTTTTTCCAGGCTTTACATGGAGGTCAAGGCAGGAAGCCCAGGAAGAAAAGACAACCATACCTCATAGTCCTCCAATATCCCACAAAGGACCTACCACACTCAGGAACACATGAACATTTGCATTTATGGTTTAATTTAAGTATATTTCTGCTTACATAGAGAGGAAGATTTCTTGTAAGCTGAGGATGCGCAAATCTTATTGCAGATATATAAAGTCAAATTGATCAGAGTTGGAAACACACAATTTTGGTTGAAATAAAGCACTATATGAGTCAATTTATTAATTAGTTATATATTCCAGAAAAGAATTAACTATGCTTTTACTAACATTGTTTCTAGGATTTATCATTTTACAGACTTTCACGGTTATCAAAACTTAACACACCAGAATATATATTTGCCAAAGTACAAGTTTGAGAGTACTGAACATTAATATACACATCGGCCATTTCCCTTTATAAAAACTGGGTGAAAAGTAATGAAAAAAGCACTCAGAACACTGAATAGAATATGTAATGAAATAACATCACTGGTTCTCTGTGCCTACAGAGAATGAAGATTACTATCAAGTGTTAAGTCATTTATTTTCTGTAGGAAGCAAAGGAAATGACTATTGACCTATATTTCCACCTTTCTTGGTCTATAATGATGTCAAGTGGCTCCTTATCAAATCCAAAATGAATTATCTTATTAAAACATGGGCAGTTGATTGTTTCACACACAGCCAGAAGAAATAGTAATGAAGGGTTGGGAGTAACTAAAAATAAAATTTGAGGAGAAATAAAAATCCAAGCCAGTTTTTTAGATGTGTGACTATTCTAATAAAAACAAAATAAAGATCCAACCCTAAACATTCTCCTCCATGGTCAGAAAAATGTGTCGACTACTAAACACACACACATTAAGTTTTGCTTTTTCTTCCAAGAATCTATGTTCGCTCCCTTCTCATTTTATACTTTAAACATTTATTTAGGTAAGGTTGTGTACCAAATACAGTAGTTATGTCGGAGATCCATTCCTACGGTGCAATGTAACACAATTTTTGCTGTAAGTCAGAACCCAACTACATAAGCACCTTCATCACTCACATGGAGCACATCCACAGCAGTAATGAAGTGACACAGTAAAAAATATTTAAAAGAGAGATAACAATGCCTGACCTTTACTTGTGGGAAATAAATAATGAAAAACATAAAGCACATATGTACACACATAGAAATGATGGAATATTTTTTAAATAACTCTAAATGGGAGATGGTGGCATAACCACGAAACCACGTATGTCCAGTCCAACGTAACCAGAGGACTGTCTGTATAGTATATTCCTAGAAAACCCTATACACGATACTGTTTTTAAAAAAAATAAAATAGAAGGAAATAAACTTTAAATTTATTTCATCTAAGAAGTATTGTCAAAGAGACATGGGAAAGCGGGACTGGAATGTGTGGTGTTTCCCTGGGCAGGATAGTTTCCCGGCCTCTTTGTCCCGTGGAGTCGAAGAATGAAACCATGGACGGAAGATGGAAATTTATTGAAAAATAAGCAAAGACGGGATCCCACATAGAGGGGGAAAGAGTCTCACTGAGTCCCTGTTTGCCAGGGCTTATAAAGGCTGCAGATTTTTGTGCCTTGATATCCCCTCTGATTGGTTACTATTCCCCTGAGATTGGTCACTATAACAACTCCTGATCTCAAGCATCACCTGAAGTACCTCCTTCATTTCCCTGTTGTTCTCCTATTTCATCTCATTTTCTTCCTCCCTCTTTGAATGAGGGGCTTCCTTCCCTTTATTCAGTAAATGTGTACCTTTTGCAGCTCCCAGCTCCCTTATCTTATAGAATGTACCCTTTGCAGCTCTGTAGACCTGTGCTTTTTCCATAGACACCTTAATTCCTAAAATTTCCTAAACCTGCCTATTTCACCCCTAAAAACCCCTTTCAAAAGCATGTGCAGGCATTATGTTCATGTTTTTCAAAAGGTGGAACAAAAGTATAACTTATTGTACCCAGGACGTTTTTATTATTCTTTTTCTGTTATTTGACTGAATATGGTTAAAATAAATGTTGCCTGTACAGAAAGGAAATACTTAGAAAGTCCACTGCCATAACTGAGATAGTATCTTAGACCAGGGGTTTTCAACATCTGCAATATGGACATTTAGGCCAAGTAATTCTTTGCTGTGGGGCTTTCCTGGGCACTATAAGTTGTTCTGTAACATCCTTGCCTTCTACCACTATGCTACCCAGTAGCACTCCCTCAACCCCACAGCTGTAGCAATATGAGATGCCCTCAGAATTTGCCAAATGTAAAGGGGGAGGGAGAATGAGGGGAGAAAGCATTGCTTTATAATTACTAATATAATGAACTTGTTAGGAAAGAATTTTACTTTTATGTTGAATTATATTGCCCTACAGTATAAACATTACCTCAATATTAAAAGAATACCCACTATAAAGACTATTTTTAGTTTACTTTAGAATATACTTTCTGGGAAATTAGCAACATTTTCTAAGATTTTCTTTTCTTTTGTTTGAATTCCTTCTCATCTTCCTGCATATCCAAATTCTCCCACAAGTGCAAATATTCTAGAAAGGAGCTGCAAATTTGCTCATTAGTTTAAGCTGCAGAGCCTGAAAAAAATGTAAGGATTTCAATATTAATATAGCATCTCAGGGGAGAGCTCCAGACCCATTGAGAAATGGCCAGGGAGAATCTATCAAATTAGTCTCAAAAAATTCCCAACGAAACAGTAATTACCCAAATGGACATGGTGACTTAACTTTCAACAAGAAACTAGAAGACAGCTTTCAATCTTGGTCTACATCAGATTTGCTGGGTGATATTTTATACTTTGCTTTTCTTCATAGAAACCAGGACTGATTTCTCTATCAAGAACAAAGTATTTCACAACACGAACTGAAACAGGAGCCTGTCTTTAATTGATTAATTTTGTTAGGAATGTTGTCTTTTAGGTAACATAAATACAGCCTTGTGGTAACAACATAACCTTGTAGGACTGCTGGAGTCAGTTCTGGCTAGTTGCAGTGGACCAAAGGAACACATTGAAATCACCGTGGGCTGTGTAAATGACATTGCAACAAGCAATACCTTGGTAAAGAAGCAGAAGAATGATTTCTTACAAAGAAAAAAATAAACATGTGAGGGATAGTAGGCCTCTGGAACATCTTACTGTAAATTCAAAGGTGGAAGTAAAAGAAAGAAGTTGTCTTTAGAAGATGGGAAAATATGCTGAAAAGGCAAACCACAAATTCACTTCCATGGGTATAGTTATAGTCTATAAACATACCCTGTATCTATGTCTGGGGAACCACCAGCTACTTGCAGCTGAAATTTGATTAGTCCAAATTAGATGTGCTTCACATGTAAAATACACTCTGGATTTTGAAGTCTTAAAATGAAAAAGAAACTGCAGAATATCCCATTAATTTTTTATTGATTCCATGTTAAAACGGTATCTGGGTTATACTTGATTAAATAAAATATGTTATTAAAAGCAACTTTAAATTTTATAAGAAAATGTAAAACTACGCATATGGATTTCTAATATTCTGTGCTATCATTTCAGTAGAGTTCAACCTGTATTTATATTATGATCTTCCCCCCACCTTCTACCCAATCCTTTTAAAAATGTGGGGGTGGGGAAAAGGGAGAGGGAGAAGTGACACAAGTTGGAAGAGTGTCACTGGCCTTTAGTATCCAGGAGCCAGGGATGACACACATCCTCATTGCAGGAGTCAGTCCCATACAATGAAGAATTGTATTCTCCAAGATTTCTGTTGCATCTCCACTAGAAAACAGGCAGGTGAAATTATTAGCAGCCAGACTTCAGAAACTATTGCTGGGACCCAACTTTGTATTTTCAACCCTGACCTCTTTCTCTCAAGACACAGAAATATATTCCAAATGACTGTTTGACATCTCCAAATAAACATTCCATGGGCCTGGCACAATTACAAATCTAAACCAAATCCAGTATCTCTGACCTTCATACACCCCCCCCCCCAAAAAAAAAAAGAAGGAAGGAAGGGAGAGAGGGAGGGAGGGGAGAGGAAGAAGGAAAGGAGGGAGGGAGAAAGTGAGGAAAGGAGGAGGAAAATCTTCTGCTTTATTAATTTCCCTCAATGAATGGCATTCATCATCAAGGTTAGAAAGAAACCTTTCCTTTGCTAACTCACATGCCATGTTTACTGGAATCCTTAGCCATAGCCAGCCTTTCCTCTCAGTTCTCACTAATCCTTATCCCATAGGTGACAGTCCTGTGACCACTCTTCTGCCAAATTATGAATAATATTCGCTCATGAAACTTATGATACGTAGCTTTTTGTATTTTGTTGGGAGCACAAGAGACTTGGCAGGAAAGTTGTAAGGAGGACATTCTGATAAAAGGGAAGTGTGTAGAAGGCCGCCTGTTTATCAGAATTCTGACTCAGGGGAGACTTAGGGGAGTGTCGAAGGTGGAGCCCCTAATTATTCCTTGACCTTTCCAAACAAGCCTGTGCACATGCAGACCCCCAGGTGTTTACTGGAATCCTTATGCTTAATCCCTGGATGCCTTTGCCTAGAAGACAATGTAAAAACATGTGTCAATTCAATATTATTCACCCTACTGATTGTACCTAACGATAAAAATCCCAATAAAGACCTAATGAGACAGGCAATCCAGGCTGCCTGCCAGGCTGTCCCTTAGCCTTCTCCCCCACAGTGAAACTGTGTCAGAGTAATGGGTCCATCCATCATTCAGGGGCTGCAGGTCAACCCCAGGAATAGTTACTAGTAAATGGATGAATGAGCACAATTAAGTGATAAAAAACAGAAGAATATGTTTCAATACCTTTAAAAACAATGCTAATAACAAAGGAAGGGAAAGGGAGAGAGAGAGAAAAGATACACAGAAAGCTGAAAGTATTTGTTTTTCATTTTTGTCCTGAAAAATTTCCTCATATTTTAATGAATTCCACATATTAGCCATACAATTAAAATAAATACATGGGTGTTCAACATTTCAGGTAAAAAAGATCCAAACAGGTTAATAAAAAAGAACAGTGACAGAAAGCATACCAGAGAAATGAGTTTCTATCAGGAGGGCGCGCGCGCGCACACACACACACACACACACAAAGTTGCATGTATATTCACATTATAGTTAAAATTTAACTCCTATTAATCTAAAAAAAAAAGTAGGTGAAATGAAAATAAATGTACTAACAATGTATATTTATAACTGATTCACTGAGTTGTTATATGGCTTCAAATGAACTATCAACTGATGTTTGCAAATACCTTCATTAGGCAGAGAGTTATATATTGCTATGTAATCTGCAAATGCTATATTTTTTTTTAAAGTTCTGGGCAATTCCACACCAATAGAAAAATGAGTGAATTATTCTGTTATCTTTTGTTAAGAATTTACCGATAGCATCCTAAAAGAGGAAACTAGGAGCCAAATACTTATTTGTTTTTTTGTTTTTGTTTGTTTTGTCTACAAAGAGCAGCCAGTGAGTGAGGTTTAAAAGATTTTAGTCTTGTGAAAAATGAATCTTCTCTGTTCTTATCTGGGAAAGTATAGGAACAAAAAGACTTACACTTGTCAGATTTTTAAACAACATACAGCATCTTATGACAACCACAGATAATTACGCTGTCTGCCCTTTGTGCAGGTCTCCACTTCCTTGGGCCTTTAATTGTTAAGGCCGCATTCTCTGGTTACATAACAATATTGAAATTGTTACTTGAGAAAATTCCTAGAGAGTGAGGAGGAAAAGAACTGGGTTCTCAACAATGTATTTTTGGAAAAACTAAAAATATCCTCAGGGACTTTCAGTTTCTGGTCCACCTTGTAAGAAACTTAAAGTCGCCAATACAACATATAAAAAGCTGAATAAACAAAAACCACAACTTCTGTTAGATCTATCAGAGAAGTGAGGTCATAAGACAAACTGCTACCCCCAACACAGGAGACAAAGAAAAGAGAATGCAACAACCCCTTCCCCAAACCAAAAACCACTCTGTGGGCACAGTGCTGTGGTAGAGAAACCTCACTTGTAATGGAAGAATTCCTAAAGGCCCAGGGTGGCTAAGCCTGAGGTTAACAACTCCAGGGCAATGAAGCTATAGAGGGTGCCTACTCTTTTGTGAGTTTTATCTCTAGGAACTGTACCATGGGTCCTTATAGTGAATATTGGAGGAAAACCCCCCTCGTACTTCCATCAGGAGAAGGGTTTCCATTTGAATTATGCCACAGTATTAAGTTCTTCTAAAAAGGCCTGCCCTCAGAGGAAATTTACTAGAGCCAAATTTGATAGGCATTCATCAGCATCAAACCTGTAAGTGGGTAGGTAATTATATAACTAGAGCCCCATTAAAGGGCTGGGGTGACTGAGAAGCACTGGTGAAGTACCCAGTGGAGAGGCACAGGATCACCAAAAGACTGAAACTGAACAATCATCCTATATAATAAAGAGCTAATATGCTAATTAGATCAGACAGCAGAATGACTGTCTGGATGACCTTCCAGACAAAGCTGGGCCTGAGAGGGCCAAGTCCCTTGAACGAATTTCATGCAGCGGGCCTCTAGTCTATAATAGTAAAAGCGTACTTTGCTAATTAGACCGGACGTGTTTCCTGATGTCCTTCCTGACGTCCATCTGGAGTTGGTGCTGCCAGGGCAGGGTGGCAGCCAGGGTTACTGCTGTGAGGAAGCAGCCCCCTCGGCCCTCAGAGCCCCTTGTATAAATTTCATGCATTAGGCCTCTAGTATATAATAAAAGGCTAATATGCAAAATAAACCGAACAGTGGAACAACCGGTTACTATGACACACACTGACCACCAGGGGGTAGATGTTCAACACAGGAGCTGGCCCCCATTGGTCAGTATCTTCCCACAGGGAGAGTGCCACACAACCAGAAGCCAGGCTCACTGATGGCGAGCACAGCTATGGTGGCGGGAACCTCTCCCACCTTCACGCCAGCGATGAGGATGTCCAACTGACTGCTTAGGCCCGTTTCACAGTTGGACATCCCCTCAGGGCTCCTGGACTGTGAGAGGGCGCAGGCCAGGCTTAGGGATCCCCATGAGTGCAAGAATTTTATGCATTGGACCTCTAGCCTCTCTCTATATATACATAAAACCTTAATATGCAAATACAACAAATGGCAAAACAACTGACCTGAACAACTGGTCACTATGACATGTGCTGACGACCATGGGGAGTGTGTGGAACATGGTGGGCATTGGCAGCAGACTGCAGAGCATGTAATATGGCAGGTGTTGGCCATGGCGGGATGGTGGAGCAGGTGAGCAGGGGTGCCAGAGCAAGGTAGGGTGTCAGCCATTAACATGAGAGCAAGTCTCTGGTGGTTACTGAACGTTTTTTTGCCCCCACACACCAAGATCCCACCCGGCACTCTCACCTGCTGCCAGCGCCAGCGCCACTCACACCTGCTGCCAGTACCTGGTGCCATCCTCAATCGCTCGGTACCATCAGCAGGTGTGATCAGTGATGCCAGCTCTGATTACCACTCAGGGCTTCTCCACCTCCCCCTGCTCCTGCAGGACGATCAGGGCCAGCAGCTGCCTCTCACACCCACTGAAGGTGCAGGCCATGCTCTGGCACCGGCCTCAACTGCTCAGGGCCTTCAACAGGTGAGAGCAGGGCCAGCACTGACAGCAAGTGGGAGCAACAGTAGTGGGAGCAGGGCTGCCGGCAAACAGGGGACAAGGGGCCAAAGCTGGAGGGGCAGGGCAGGGGCACTGAGGATGGGCGGAGACACACTGCTGAGCCTACTGCAGCTTTGTGGCCCACATTTCCTTTCAGGGTGCACAAATTTGTGCACTGGGCCCCTAGTAAAACTAGAAAGTGCTTCTTCTCCCCTTACACCTTAACCATTACATTAATAAAAGCCTATTTACTGTAGTTCATTTTATCCAGTATAGAATAATCACCTTTCAACAGAAAAATACAAGGCTTACTAAAAGGCAAAAAGTAAAAACGCAAAACAAAACAAAACAAAAAAAAACAAAGGCAGTGAGCAGGCTGGACAAACATCAGAACAAGAGTTAGGAATATTGAAATCACCAGACCAGAATTATTATTTTTTAATCCTCTCTTATGGATATTTTTCCATTGATTTTTAGAGAGAAAAGAAGGGAGAAGGAGAGAGAGACAGAAACATCAATGATGAGAGAGAATCAGATTGGCTGCCTCCTGCACACTCCAAAAAGGGAACCCAGCCTGCAACTTAGGCACATGCCCTGACTGGGAATCGAACTGAGATCTCCTGGTTCATAGACTGATGCTCAACAACTGAGCAAAGCCAGCCAGGCCAGGCCAGGAATTTTTAAAATGGTGAATACATGGTGTACCATTTAATAACGCAGATTTTGTAATCAAAGAAAACACAATAATTTCAGGAGAAACATCAAAAGAGTTTTATTCAAAGTAATATCCATCACTAGCTACACATTTCTCCCATCTTTCAGGTAATATGTGGATACTGCCCCAATAGAACTTTTCTTGTTTTGAGGCCAATTTTCCACTTATTCATATGTTTTGAAGTGCTGCTCAGGAATTGTGTGTCCCATCAATCAGAACAAGTGATAATCTGAAGGAGAAAGGTCTGGTCAATAGAGCGAGTGGGTTAATACTTCCAAGGCAAGATCTTTTAATGTGTCTTTAACTGGTTTTTGAAATGTGTGATGGTGCGTCATCATGAAGCAAAATTACTTTGCTGTGTATTCTGGTCCATTCTGGTCATTTTATGATCAAAGCATGGTTCAAATTAATTATTTCTTGTCAGTAGCAATCACTATTAATGGTTTCACCTCGTTTTAGAAGCTCATAATACACCACACCTTCCTGATCCCACCAAACTCATTGTCTTCTTTCCAAAGTGATTTGTCCTTGCAGTCGATGTTGAAGGTTGACCTAGATCAACTCATGATTTTGTGTGTTTGGGATTCTCAAAATAAACCCACTTTTCATTGCCAGTCACAATTCAATACAAAAAAAAACTTTCTTTTATGCCATTGAAACATTTTACTGATGACTTTTTTGTTTTCCATTTGTCTATTGTTCAGTTGATGTGGCATCCATTTTCCTTCTTTTAAAATTGTTCCCATTGCTTATAAACAACTGGAAATTATTTGCTGACCAACATTTAATCTTTCTGCAAGTTGTTTTTGAGTTTGACATGCATTTTCATCCAAAAATGATTGTAATTGTGCTGGGCTCTTTCTGCATTAAGGGTTCAGGAATCTGGAGAAGGGTTGCAACATAAATTAAATAATCTAAACATGAAATATAAATTTGGAAGGCATTCCAGGGGAGCCAGGGAAGGCTTAGCTCTAGTGAATAAGCTCCCCAAATCTCCAGACCCAGGGCTTTTTATTCAGATATTTTTCCTTTAACAAAGCAGATATAGATATCAAAGGTAAGGTTTGGTAAACAGTAAAGGATTATCAGCTGTCTGGCAACAGGCAATAACATGCAGATCTTCAGCCCTGCTGAAGGTGTGCATCAGCCTTCTATGAACTTCTTGCATTTTATTATGCCCTTCTGGAATTAGCCTTCAGTATAATTGTTGGTTTTCAAACTTTTTCAGTTCACCTGGAAGTTCTTTGTCTTTCTCATCGAAATAATCACTTTTAAAGCTTTTAAACCAGCATTCACAGGTATCTTAAGATGGACCATATTCACCATAAGCTTCCAAAACTATATGATAACTTTCAGCAGCACTTTTCTTCAAAATATGAATTAAAACTTCCTGCAAATGCTTTTTTTGGGGAGGCATGAAATTTGACATTTTTAAGCATAAAAATATCTATGATGTTAATGCCTTCAGCAAATTTGACATGAAGTTATGAAGCTTGTTGTCAATACAAAATAGCATACATATCAAATCCATATATATCAACATATGTGTAACTCCATCTATTGAAAAGAATCCACATTATTAACTGGTACACTTAGTAATATACTAAGGGCTTTAGTTTTTAAAAATTGACAACATGCAAGAACAGATAAATAAAGTAAGCAGATAAATGGAAACTCTAAGAACGATTCAAAAAGAAATGCAATCAATAAAAATCAGTTTAACAGAAATGAGGAATGCTTTTGATGGGCTGACACAAGGAAGAGGAGAAATTAGGAATATTTTGTTATTATAAGATGCTCACGCTCTCCATGAAACATGAAACATGATAGCATTATTTTTAAAAATATATTTTATTGATTTTTTACAGAGAGGAAAGGAGAGGGATAGAGAGTTAGAAACATTGATGAGAGAGAAGCATCGATCAGCTGCATCCTATACACCCACTACTGGGGATCTGCCTGCCACCAAGGTACATGTCCTTGACCAGAATCGAACCTGGGACCCTTCAGTCCCCAGGCCGAAGCTCTATACAATGAGCCAAACCGGCTAGGGCATGATAGTATTATTTAACAGTGGAGTTGGATTAACTGTAAATTGATATTGCAAACTCTAGACAACAACTAAAGAAAGTTTGTTTGTTTGTTTTTAAAAAAGTAAAATTTATATGCTAAGAATGGGGAGAAGATTGCTGAAATTGGTTTGGCTCAGTGGATAGAGCGTCGGCCTGCAGACTGAAAGGTCCCAGGTTCGATTCCGGTCAAGGGCATGTACATTGGTTGCAGGCACATCCCCAGTAGGGGGTGTGCAAGAGGCAGCTGGTCGGTGTTTCTCTCTCATTGATGTTTCTAGCTCTCTATCCCTCTCCCTTCCTCTCTGTAAAAAACCAATAAGAAATATATTTTAAAAAAAGGGGGGGAGAAGATGAAATTATTTAAAATGTTCAATTAAAACCACAAAAGGTCATGGACAATAGTATGGTGATTGTGGCACATGGTGGTTGAGGGTACAGAGGAGATAAATGGTGGAGGAAAAAACTAATTTTTTTCAATAAATGAAATAAAATTACAAAAGATAGAAAAAGTATAGAAGAGCAAAATAGGGTGGGAAAAACACACACAATAGCAACTAATAGAAAATAGTAGCAAATATAGTGGCTATTACTCCACTTACAATAACCATCCTCAAGAATCACTACAAGGCAGGGGTCTTCAAACTTTTTAAAGTGGGGGCCAGATCACGGTCCCTCAGAGAGCTGGAGGGCCGGACTATATGAACTACTAATTCCTACTGTAACACCTCGGCTGCGCTCACTGCCCAAAAAACCTGGTGGGCCAGATCAGACTCCTCTGCGGGCCGCATGTGGCCCGCGGGCCGTAGTTTGAAGACCTCTGAGCTAGAGTAATCAAGAATGCATGGTTCTGGAAAAAAAGCAGACCAATGGCCCAATGAATCAGTCTAGACCACATGTGTCAAACACAAGGCCCGCGGGCCAAATCCAGCCCGCCAGGCCTTGCAATGTGGCCCGCACTGCGCTGTCATCACTGCACTCCGCTGTCAGTTTATGACATTGTCAGTTTATGACTGTTCAGTAAACCATTCGGCCCGCGATTTAGGCTGGATTTTAGATTTTGGCCCCTTCTCTGATTGAGTTCGACACCCCTAGTCTAGACAGACCAGAAGTAGACTAAAAATGGACCAAAGACTTTATAAAATAGATAGCTCACCAAAGATATACAGGTGGCAAGTAAGCATATGAAAAAATGTTCAATATTATATGCCATTAAATTGAGACAATGAGATAGCCCTACTATAAGATCTACAGTGGTGGGTACATGGCATTATCCATATTTGCCCAAATCCACAGAATGTACACCAAAAGTAAAACCTAATATAAACTGTGATCTTTGGGTGATAATGATGTGTCACTAACTGAAACAAATACACCACTATGTGGAAAGTTGAGGAGGTTGTACATGAGTAGGAACATGGGATATATGGGAAGTCTCTCTATATGTTCTACTCAATTCTGTGGAACCTGAAACTACTCTGAAAGTAAAGTTTATTAATTTAAAAAATTCTGAACTCAGTTTAATCACAAATTCAATCTTTTCAATATACAAATATTATATTCTTTAAGCTGATCTCAGAAAAGCAGTTAAACATAAAGAGACAATTCAATAATGCATTTGTTTTTTCATGGAATTTAAATATTTAAACATTTAAAAGAATGAGAATTCTGCCTAACCAGTTTGGCTCAGTGGATAGAGTGTTGGCCTGCAGACTCAAGGTCCCCGGTTTGATTCTGGTCAAGGGCATGTACCTTAGTTGCAGGCACATCCCTAATAGGGGTGTGCAGGAGGCAGTTGACTGATGTTTCTTTCTCATTGATGTTTCTCTCTATCCCTTTCCCTTCCTCTCTGTAAAAGAGTCAATAAAATATATTAAAAATAAAAGAATCAGAATTCTTAAAAGCAACCACTACTTCCAGGTCAATAAAACTATCAAAAGTAGCAAAAAGCTATAGCAAGAGTTTTAAAACAAGAGATCAGTCTTGTATACTATTTTATACTGTTTAAGCATGGTGATTCAAATGTTATTTTATTATCCTAGATTAATTATAAACATTTTCTCAAGACCAATGTATGATTGGTTAATTTAGGCAAAATGAACAAATATATCATTCTTCAGTAAATAATTTTTCTCCTGACAATAAAGAAATTGATCACCAGTGTATTTATATGTAAGACTAAAGTATAATTAAATAAGCAATAAAATAGGCACTTTTATGCTAGAAGAGTTCAGAAGAATATAGATATCCTAAATAATAAAAAGCTAATATGTAAATTGACCAAATAGCAGAATGACTGATCTCTATAATGTAAACTGACCACCAAGGGTAACATGCTCAATGCAGGAGCTGCCCCCTGGTGGTCAATACACTCCCACAGGGGGAGCACTACTTAGCCAGAAACCAGGATTATGGCTGGTGAGTGCAATGGTGGTGGCAGGAGCCTCTTCTGCCTCCGTGACAGTGTTAAGGATGCCCAACTGGCAGCTTAGGCCTGCTCCCACCTAAACCATCAGCCAGACATTCCCCAAGGGCTCCTGGACTGCAAGAGAGCCCAGGCCAGACTGAAGGACTCCCCTCCCTCCCAAGTGCACACATTTTGTGCACCAGGCCTCTAGTATGTATATAAATGTGTTTGTATGTAAGTTATATCTCTGTATGTGTATGTGTGTATGTGTGTATGTGTGTGTTTGTTTATATACAGTAGTTCCTTGGCTTATATCAGAGATCCATTCATACAGAACGACATAATGCAATTTGTGCTTTATGTCAGAACCAACCTATATAAGCACCTATGTCACTCACATGGAGCACATATACAGCAGTAATGAAGTGAAACAGTAAAAAAAAAAAAAAAATTAAAGAAAGATAATTCCTGACCTTTACTTGTGGTAAATACATAATAAAACACATGTACATAAGTCAAAATAACAGAATTTTTTTTATATATAAATAAATGGGAGATGGAGATGTAACCATGAAACAACATATGTTGAGTCCAACATAACCCAAGGTCTGTCTGTATATATATATAAATTTGATGTGCATGTCCCTGAAAAATGTCTAGTAGAAAAAACAATTGCAGGTTGAGACACAGCACTCTACCTTGACTAACTAACCTTGATATTTCAATCTGTTTCCAATTTTAGAATGCATTAATGTAAACATTAACAAAATAGTTTTATATAGTAAGTCTTACTACTTCTCCAAACAAAAGGACAGGTCAGTGAACATTGTTTTTATAATGTTTCTTTCTACCAATCATCCTTTTAAGTTAAAAAGTGTTCAACAAAATAAATCCATTTCTCTATATGAAAAAGTCTTACAATGACTTAGTACTTGGTATCATGCAATAACAGCAATACATAAAATTTTCACTTTACAATACTAGATTGAGAAAACTTCAATATTTTGATAGAAAATAAGTTGTTAAAAAGAAGCAATATACTAATGATAATACAGTTATTTAAATGAAAGTACTCAATGCAGCATTTTACATTTCTTCAAGCTATTTGTTTTTAAATAAGCAACTGTGTACAGCTCTAGTGCTTAAATCTGGTCCCCTGTGGATACAAGCAAACATCTAGCTGGCGAAATATTACACCCCCTCAATAAAAGACAGAAGGAAATCTGAGCACACTGTGATTAGGAAGGGTAATCTAAACAGTAAATGCATCTGAGGCTCAACTCAAGATCCTACTTTTAGAAAACTATTGTGATTGTAATGCCGGTGGTCTTAATTTGGCATCTAGAAGGATTCAGCAATCTGGAGAAGGGGCTGTATGCAAATTAATACAGAGTCCAGAAACAAAACATAATTTTGAAAGGCATTTCGGGGGGCAGAGGAGCTTGGCTGAAGAAACCAAGTTCCCCTTGTTTCAGGACCCCTTGCTTTTTATTAACACAATTTGTCCTAAGACAAGATGGAGATATACACATCAAAGGGTAGGGTTTTCTCTACAGAGTCCATTGTCAGATGGGGAATTATCTCCGGATATTCAGGTGTTTGGCTAGGAGGAGGCAAAAACATGTAGATTAAGATGCCCTGATCTGTCTGGCAGCAAGCAATCATCCTTTTCAAGTTTAGGGAAATGCCTTTAGCAATTCCCAACAGGTGATAAGATATGGGACTCAGTCCTTGTTGAGTCCCCAACTTCCATCAATATTTAGATAAAACTCTTACAAATTATGACATGCTGGAATTGGCTTCCAGCATGATTGATTTTAAGAGAGAGAGGGAGAGAGAGGGAGAGAAACATTGATGTGAGTGAGAAATATCAATCAGCTGCCTTCTAACAACCCAGGCATACACCCCGATTGGGAAAAGAACTGGCAAACTATCATTGCCCAGGATGAAGCCCAACCAACTGAGCCACATTAGCCAGGGCTCATGGGCCTATTTCTATAATCTATTACCAGTGAAACCAACAAATAGGGAATTAACTGGAAAGATCTGACAGATCCTTCCTAAAGTATTGTTACAAATATCTCATGTCTAATTTTATACCAATTCAGAATCTTCCACCCAAACCTTAGACAATGAGAAAGTGATCTGTGCTGTTGTAACTTTCAAGAGGAAATCCAGGAATTCAGTACTTTTTCACACCCACATAAACTGTAGCCAAAGATGCAGAGATATAGTGTAAGTAAGAAAATACAAATATTAATAAGCAGGCCCATGCAATAGTAAACACCTTAATTGCTCTTATCCATGACTAAATACCTCTGCATCTCCCAAAGCTTATGACATAGCTCAACACAATACAGGAGTGCACTAAGATAGCAAAACTAACCTAGATTTTCAGAAACACTCTGTGAGAATCTTAGGTATTTTGTAGTTCTAGTGTATAACAGGAAACTTTTTGGATATCTCAATTTTCCTAAAATGGTATCAGAGTAATCTATGGGAGGCTGGGTCAGGATGCTCAGACACATTAATGCTGGTCTGAACCTGTTAGCAGTGGGGAGAGGTCCACGTCCCCACCTGTTGCTAGTGGGAGTGAGCTTCTTGTGATATCCCAAGAAAAACAATTTTCTAGACTTGCATGGGAGGATGAGGTATTGTAGAACATTTTATTTCTGTGGAATAAAGGTTCCATTTCCTTTTGTTGGACCAAAGAAGAGGTGTAGCTGTGGCTTCGATAGAGCTAGAATCAGAATCAGTGTCCAAAGTTTTTGCTCCATGTTGGAGCAGTGGCCAGGCTAGCATCAGGCTAGCTCAATTTGTGTTCCCATCAGGCTATTGCATGTGTGTTCCACATGGCCACATGGCTAGGGAGGGAACACGGGCAGGAGCAAAGCCGAAGGGACCAGAGAGCCAACAACAAGCTAAGAGAGAGTTCCTTTGTTTGGGGGAGTTTGTACTCCCAGATTTTCAGTGGCTCTCAATGGCCCTGCTTATTCTGATCAATGATCTTTTCCCCCCAGATTTCCCTGATGGGCAATTTCCCTAGTCACCCCAACTTCACTGAGCAATCATCTCTCTCCCCTTTGTCAGAGCTTTTTCCCTGGTGATTTGCAGGGAATGAGTCCGTGGTTCTCTGTGGAGCGTGAAATTGCAGCTCCTGGTGAAGCTGCGCCAATGGCCATGCTTAGAATACCTGGCCTTCTTCTTTGCTTCCTTCCGATTATTGATAACTGGTTAATCACAACAGTATCAAACCTAAAGTACACTATTTTAAGAAGCCAAAGGCCCATACAGGTCTATAAGCAGTACTTCACAACTGTTTTCACATTACAAAAGAGTTAACAGGTAATTGCTCTACTGCACAGTGCAGTAGTCAGACAAGGCTGCCCTTGGCAGACAGTCCTAAAAGCTCAAGGGGTGAATACCTTGGGACATCCGTAACTCACCTGTGGGGCACCATTGTGACTTGATACCATGCCAGATGAAAGGCTTTGCCTCAGGATCAAATACGCTTAACGTGGCTAGATTACAAACAAAGCCAACAACAAAAGCAGTCCTGAGAATCATAGCACCATCAATATCTTTAACGGATAAATGCTGCCACCATTAAGACTCAATTTTCCTAAGATAAATTTCTCATGTATTTACTTCATATGAAAGACTCTTCAGGGAATATTTTAATCAAGTCTTCATAAGAAATATATTTTAAAAGCACACTTTATTTTTTCTGCCCCATTTCATTTTCCCACAAAATTTATAAATTGTATTAGCCTGTGTTTGCTCACTAACATATAGAAGGCTTCCAGCCTCTCATTACCTCTGCACACCCCTGCAGAGAGAGACTGGTCAGGTTTACAGACCAGAATGGGGTAAATGGAAAAATGAGTTGCCACCTGTTCCAAGATCTTGTACTTGGCTGATGGTGGATCCTGCTGTACACAATCCACAAAAATACATTATGAAAGCTGATTCCACGTCCCTAGGGTAGGAGATGCAGAGAACATTCTCATGCACAATTACACATTACTACAAAACTCCTATTCCCTTTTCCCTCATGCATCTTTCCTCTTCAAAAGAGAATAAATATATTAAAGTTTGACACTCTAACAAAAAGGTAACAGGAATTTCAACAGAGAAAAGGAATGATGGATGATGGATATTAAGCTCCTATTAGAGCATGATCTTCGAATTAGGAAATGACCATCTCATGCCAGTGAGCTATCCTTTCCACGTTCTTGGGATGTAGCTGTAATGTAAATTAAGAGCAGGCCACTCTCATCCTGGAATGGGTGGGTCTGCAAACTGCAGAGCAATCTGGCAGAAAATATTAAACGCCATAAAATGCACATGCCTTTCACTCTAGCAATTCTAACTCTTGGAATTTATCCTTAGGTGATAATAATGGATGTGCAAATGAATATTTATTTCTCTACAATTGCTCAATCTTGGAAACAACCTAAATGTTCAAAAATAGGATAGTGATTAAATAAACTATGACAGAGGCATAAAATAAAATACCACAAAGGGTCACTTCAAAAGATGTAGAAATATGTCCACTGACATACACAGGTTTGTACTATGTATTCTTAACTCTAAAAATCAAAATACGAATGGTATATAGGACATTATCTCATTATGCTGAGTGTAATTAAAATGATGGTAGATTTGCTTTTCTTGTCTTTAACTTATGTTTTCCATATTTCTCCATTGAGTACATAATAAGTATGTATTGTTTTTATAAACTAAAAAGAGAAAAAACAATAAAAGTTTTTTGTTTTTTGTTTTTTAAAAAGGCCAGAGAAAATAAACTAGCTGAAAGATGAAGGATTAGAAATGAGCTTTAGGAAGAACTCCTTATAAGAGTGACTGTGAAGTTCTGAAATGTGCAGCCAACCAGGGTCATGGAATCTATTTTCCTTGGGGATTTATAAGAAAAGGGTAGCCAACCTTATTTGAGGAGAGTTTGAATGCAGTCCTAACCTCTGTGGCCTCTTATAGCTCCATGTGCAAAAGGATTGGTCCAAAATACAATTTTCACTCAGTGACACAAAAAGTAGTAAATTCTGTACAATGCCGCTGATCCTCCACAATCCCTTACCCTCTTTGCAAGAGAAAAGAAACTCTAAGGTCTTACACCCAGCACTGAAACACAATGACCTTGAATTTATGTGCTCAGCAATTTATTAGCACTTTACTCAGGAAATACAGTGCAGTTAATATTCTACAAGTAACATTATCTGACTTTTCCACCATAACAAAAATTCTAACTAATTTCAGCCAGTTAAATACCACAAACTGAAAGAAAACGATGGTGCCTATATAAAGTCTAACGCAGATGATTTGACTTGGGGTGGTGTGCACAACTTATTTGACCCTATTAATCAATGTCACCTCAATAAAGATAAATATGTATATATAAATAAAATCTTATGCGTGTTTATCTATGTTTTATAATAGATAGAAGTGTCATAATTAGTGGCTGAAACAAATGCCAGTATATGGTTAAAGACCACTAACTGAAGAATTATCAAAGATCAGCAAGAGCAAAGATGTATCATTAGAGACCAATGCTCAGATCGTCCACACCCTTGGATTCCCAATGACTGAATGTGAAAACTGGATAGTGAAGAAGGCTGACAGGAATAAAACTAATTCATTTGAAACATGATGGGAGGGCGGGGGCAGTCCTACAAATGCCCTAGGCCACCAGAAAGACAAACAAATGGGTCCTAGAGCACATTAAGCCTGAAACATCACTGAAGGCAAAAGTTAAAAAATTAAAGCTGTCCTACTTCAGGCACATCATGAGAAGGCAGTGTTCTTTGAAAGAGACAATAATGCTGAGAAAATTGAAGGCAGCAGGGAAAGAGGAAGACCAAAGATGAGATGGAATGACTTCATAGAAGAAGCCATAGGCATGAGTCTACAGGAGCTGAGAAGTGCTATTGAGGACAGGACCTGTGGATGACTCAGTCACAGAGTCATCAAGAGTAGGAGCCAACTCAATGGTACATGACACATATGAACACAGACAATTTTTTCTTTCCTTTAGAAAGGCCAAACACTAATTTTTGATAACCTCCTGTGAATACAAATATAACATTTTCCAAGTCAATAAATAAATGCTGTTTTTACTTGGGAATCAGTTATTGGGACTAGTGAAGGGGTAAAAGGTCGAGAGGCTGACAGCGATACCGGTTAAACCAAGAATGACAGGTTAAAATAAGGTTATGCCAGTAACCAAAACTGAAATAAGATTGAGTCAGTGCAGAGAGCCACAGAAATACCAAGATGAGAGAATCAGCTGAGGTTGTACTGCATAGTCTCATAACAAACTCATGCAGGGTGGTATTCAAAGACAGACCAATGAGGGGAATGATGTGTAAATGTGAATTTAATAGACCAGGTTCTAAGACAAAGTCAAGTGGAACACAAACAACAAAAACAGAAACAAATAAACAAAACCCACCCACTTTCCTGAGGCTCTCATGCTTTCTACTGAGAATGAGCCTTAAGCCATCAGCTTTGTACGCAAGGCATCAGACTAGATCCCTCCTTCCTCTAAATATTTATGAGGGCTTCATTTCTAAACAAGGCCATGTAAACTTCAAGGTACATTATTCTCTGTACCATATATCTAAGTCTCATTATTTTAATGAGTGATGTCTTTTTTTCCTCAATAAGCCTCACTATTACAGTATCCTTGGAATACTTTGTTCTGAAGAGTTTAGTTTTCTGGATGGGTGAGGGTTTATACACTCTTTTAATTTCAAATTCAAAAGAAAAAATAACTACTTGGGATGGCAATATTCCTAATATATTTTACATAAAACATAAACAACATTACTTGACATTTTTCTTGATGACTCAAACCAATAATTAGGAACCTCAATGACAATGCAATGCTGCTTACATAGATATGTAATACCAAATGACCTGAAACTGCTGTGCTTCTTGAGGTTTTGTATCTGCATTTTATAGTCTGCCAGGTGTTTACTCCACAATTTTGTCTTGTGTTGTTGTTTCCATGGAGGCTCCTTCTGCCCTATGGTGGAATACAAGGAACACTAGGCTAAGTTGATTTAAGTTAGCATTCTAGCTGAAGGACCTTGGATATATCACTTAACATCTTTGGGCATTAGTAAGGTGAGGAGATTCAACTAAAAAATGCTTAAGGTCCTTTTCTTTGTTAAAATGTTTAATTTGAATTTGCTGCTTCTAATCTGTTGTAAATATTTTGAAAATAAGCCAGCTAAAATTGCATGGAAAGCAATATAAACACTTAGCCATGCAACATGCTCTTGTGTAACTGAAGTGAATATACCTTGTGATATCAAGCTGTCTTCTCATAGGCCTTAACTGTACAATTCCCAGAGAGTGATGGGGCTCAGAGATCTATAGTTTCTAGTAAATTAGACCCAATTACTCATATGTCACTATACTTCTATATTCCTCTATTTTACCTAATATTATCAATACAAATAATTGATTTTTTGACAGGGCTCAACTTCAGGCCACCCAAGAGGAGAATCTGCTTATGTCATGATTTATGCCTATCAGTAAATTGATTGCAAAACAAGAGTACTCTAATTTTGAGACTTTCTTTGCCGTATTAAGTATTTGTTTAGAAAAAATAACTAGTTCAAATTGTTTCTAAAAGTATGTTTTGTGAAAACACTTGGCAAAATGTAGAGAATATTTCTGCAAACTCCTCAAAAGAATGGACTTTATTCATTTTTTCAGGTGGGATTGAGTCCCTAGCACATGATTTCCATCTATTATGCATTCGGTACCACCATCAGGAGCCTGAAAATCCCACACCTCAGTCTGCATCTCTTCCTCCTTCTACACATCTTCCCTGAGAAATCCAAGTCACACTCACTGCCATAATTCATCTCTATATAAGTAATCCATCTACACATCTCACCTCTCACTTAAGTACAAGATCTCTATTCCCTATCAGAAGCTCTACTTAGATCTAATATGAGTTAAAAAGTATCAGAGAAAGTTTATAAAGATCTCTCCTCACTTATTTCTCTACCTACATCATGATTTCAAAAACCTACTTTATTTCTTCCCCATTTCCTCCACTCATGTTAATGATATAATTATTACCAAATAAGAAATCTAGGAGTTTCCTGATTCTTCTCACTTCCTAATCAATTACAAAGTTGTTTTAATGCCACCTCTGAAATATCTCTCCACACTACCCATGTACACTGTTATAGCTTTTATTTAGATCTTCATATCTTAACTGATGATAAGTAGCCCCTAATTGATTTCCTAACTGCCAACAATTCCCCTTCCAGTTTATATCAGCATAAAGGATGAATATTATATATATATATATATATATATATATATATATATATATATATATATATATATTTCCATGAACTATTACTTTCCATCAGCAATAAATTTTATTTCTGTAAATTGATGTTCTTCCCTACTGACATATGTATTTAAATCTATGTATAGCTATATTTTTCTTCCTATTGCTTATAGCAACTATTCTAATTTATTTCTGCCATCTTGGAGCTGGAGGATACTAATCATAAGGAAATACTGGGTCTGCTGAGTTAGGACTCTCATTGTGTGTGAGCATGGATGCCTGTTTGTGTGGGAAGAGGGGAACCTAGGGGCCAAAAGAAATGAGTCCAAACTGATGAAAGATCAGAATGCAAAACCTATCTTCTCAGAGATTCTATGACATATCCTAGACAACTACCATGGATAATTAAAATGTATACTGAGTATGGTAAATTGAACATATGAAGATATAGAAGTAGAAAAAAAAATCCACTGGACAAGGTGCATGTGCAATTCCCTTCAATATACCCTACACATTTGAGAGGCCATCAGGCACACAGGCCCCGATTATCTTCTAATCACTCCTTCAATCTTCCCAACAAAACACAACCACTAGAATCATCTGCATTCTCTTTCACACATTAAGGCATGCCCACATTTAGTTTATCTTGGGAGAAATACCATTTCCCCTTTTTTTGATGACAGAACCCCTACTCATCCTTCAAGCCCTTGTTCAAATATGAATCTGCGAAGATTCTTCTGTCCCTGCTATATCAGCCAGGTCAGGCTGCTATAACAAAATACCATAAACTGGGTGTCTTAAACAAACAAACAAACAAAAAAAGTAGTTTCTCACAGTCCAGGGGGAAGCGGGGAGGGCGTGGGACTGGGGATGTGAAGAAGTCTAAGATTGAGGTGTTGATTGATTTGGTTCCTGAAAAGTCCTCTCTTCTCTTACAAATGGCCATTGCATTGTGATGCTCTAATAACCTCTACAGGTCCCACCTGCAAATACCTTAACATGGTGGGCAGGGTTTGAAACACCTGAATTTCGGGAAGGCACAATTCTGCCCATAGCATCTACCAAACTGAGTCATTTCCTCACCTGTGTTAAGGGTTTTCCACTAGGTTGTGAATGATTCCTCAGGGCTGAACCCTATGTTTTAATTACCTTTGTATCCCCAGTCCCCAGCACTGCTCAGCACCAAGGATGTCTATAGAAAGCACCCAGTGCACACGGGCAACATAAGCCCTTCCACCCACTCAGTTAACTAACAACAGACCATTCTCAAACTCTTCCTCACAGGGCTTCCATCGAATTGTCTTCCTGCTAATGCAGTGTACACACAGAAAGGGAGATAGCATTATTTATGTCTATCTGTTAGATAATAGACAGGACTGCGTCTTCACTTACTTATTTTTATCCTCATGATGTAGAGAATATTCACAGTTTCAGATCTCTCATATAAGCAAAACTTTAAAAAATCCCATAGTGCTTACTTAGGATCAACAAATGCTTCTTGCTGCCTGGCCTCCTGATGCAAGTGGCACAAGCAGAGTTCTTGGATCCTTAACTTGATATATATTTGATACATTTTTTAAATATATTTTTTATTGATTTCAAAAAGGAAGGGAGAGAGATAGAGAGGTAGAAACATTAATGATGAGAGAGTCATTGATTGGCTGCCTCCTGCACATCCCCCACTGGGGGAAAATCAAGCCCTGCAACCCGGGCATGTGCCCTTGGCCAGAATCAAACCTGGGACCCTTCAGTCCACAGGCCAACGCTCTATCCACTGAGCCAAACCTGCCAGGGCTGTTTGATACAATTTTATGTGAGGTCAGGTCATTTTCTATCGGCCATGCCTTATTTCCCCAGTGACACGTGAGGGAGCACACTGAAGCTGGAATCCAATGGTGATGAGAATATGGACTCTCAGCATCAATATTTTCCATTTGATCAATTTCTTATCTGTAAAATGGATGTAATAGCATCTACTTCACAAGCATTTTGTTTGAGTGGTCAAATGAGAAAACACATGATAATGCACTCCATACACCATAAAGCACTTGCACAGGTAGCTTTTTTAACCATAATATATCCTTATATAATCTTGACATAATAGATCTCAGTTGTACTAAATGTTTTAATTACCTTAGATCCAACATGACTGAGTAAGTTGCCCTACAAATTCTGATTTCCTTGGATAAATGCCACAGGGGATCTGAGTGTGCTTCCTCAAGCCACTTTGGACAGACAGGGAAGCTCCTAAGAATCTACAAGTTTCCAGGTTAATGGGATCAAGTTTTATCTTATGCCAACTGGCTACACACAGGAGGATTATAGTGCTACCAACTCCCAGTACACATCCACTTCCACCCCCAAGAGATCCTGACTGTGGGACAACTTGGCCGTAAACCTATAAAAATGTGGAAAACAATGGGGGAACATTAGCCAATAAAGCATATACTGGCAGCTGAATCAAATATTTAGGCTCTTAGATGTAACCAAAAAAAACGTTTGTATCGTTCTAAAAAATGTTTTATTTGGAATTTCCCAGTACAAATGCTGTCAAAAGTATCCATTTTTAGTGGGTTAAATCAAGGGTTGGAAATAGCAGAAGGGTGGGGAATGTTTTCTAAACAAAATTGCATAAGCTTCAAAAATGTTAATACCAACTGTGGGAGGGCATCCTTGAAAAAACAAAGAGTAAGGTTTTCAATGTTAAATTTGTACCATCTGTAAATGTTAAAAAATTATAAACATAAATACCACAGAATGATAAAGTTATCAGAACTTGGAAAGTGATTAAAAAACCAACAACGGGGCTATTTAAAAAGCATGTAATATATCAATAAAAATGCATGACAAAAAAAAATACAATCAAGCAAGGAACCAAGAAGTTAAGCATTATGAATTAAATGCTTTACTTACAGAGACTTTTAATAAGCAATCAAACACAGACACATTTAAGGGTTTTATATTGAGGTTAATAATTTGGGGAGAGACATAAATCCAAATTTGTGAACTTCCTTAAGAAAATAAAACCCTGGGACCTAATGCTGACAGACCCTCTGATAAGCTTCCAGACCCAATAAATATACAGTAAGAAACTCAGAAATCTATTGATCCCTGTTCTTAGGCCAAAATGTAATACACATGTACAATAATTTGTCTGGGCTACATCACTCTTTCCCAGTTTAGTTTCACCTCCTTGACAATATTCTACAAGGTAGGAAAAGTTACTAAACTGTAAACTATGTAACTGATAACTTTAAAGTCCAATATTATAATATGAATATTTCTCAAGGCTTAAAACAAGGAAATTCTTTTGTGTGTTTTTTTAAATATGTTTTCATTGATTGTTTTAGAAACAGAAAGGGAGAGTGAGAGATAGAAATATTGATGATGAGGAAGAAATATTGATCATCTGCATCTTGTACATCTCTTACTGGGAATCCAGCCCATAATCTGGGAAGGTGCCGTGACTGGGAATCAAACTGGTGACCTTTGGTGCATAGAACAATGCTCATCCAACTGAGCCAGACCAACCTAGCAAAAACACTCCTTCTTAATTAATAGTGAATAGATGCGTTATATCACCAGCAATTTTCCAATAGATTCTGTGTGTAACTACTCATGGAAATAAAAAAAATGATATTCATAGCAGAAATATAACCTATGAATAAAGCAAATAGATTTCATTTTACCTAAACTGATCAGATAATGCAAAGAGGGGAGGAAAGTGTTTGTTTGTTTTCTACTCACTAATTAACTAGTTGCATAATGACACTGGCCAAATCAATCATATTTTTTATGTTATGCGGTCAATCAAGTTAAATAGTACAGAAAGACGTTAAGGAAAAGAAATACTAAGTTGCAATTTCAAAGGAAATCTTAAAATTCTGGAATGATTACCCTGGGGGAAAACAAAAACAAAAACATATCCACCATAATATGCATAAGTATGTAAAATCACAGCAACCTGTTAAAGATAACAGAATAACTACATCAGAATTTTAAGCCTCTTCTAACATTATGAGTTTTGCTTTAATTAGGATAAAGAAACACTGACAATAAATACAACTTCCTGAATTATCCTGATACATTTCCTTTGTGAATGTTTCATTACAGAAACATGGGAGATCACCATTGAGGTGTCAAAAACAACCAAGGCTCAACTACAACAGGGCAGAGTACACAGCACACATGGGAGGCACAAGTGGAGTGCCTAGTTCCAGTGATCAGGGAGACTGTACGACTAGATACCACAGGATAACTACTACACAAGGCTACTTTACCAAACTAAGGAGACATAGCAGTTATACCTAAATACATAGAAACAAACACAGGGAAACAGCCCAGACAAGCAGACAAAGAAACATATCCCAAATGAAAGAACAGAACAAAACTCCAGGAAAAGAACTACACAAATTGATAGTTACAAAATAGTCAAAGGCATGTAAAATACAGTATAGGTAATATAGTCAATAATATTATAATAACTGTATGGTGTCAGATGGGTACTAGAGTTATTGTGGTGATCATTTACTTAGTTATATAATGACTAATCACTGGGTTGTATACCTGAAACTAACATACTATTGTATGTCAACTGTATTTAAAAAATAAAAATAAAATTTAAAGCAAAAATCAACCAATACCATAATATTTCTTAATATTCATATAGTCAAAGATTCTAAAATTAGAAAATAACACTCCAGTCAATCAGTGTTGTGTCTGCATACTTTATAATAAATATAAAACAACACAAATAAAATCCTACAGCTATAGTTAAAAAAAAATGTTTTTAAGAAGCTTGGGAAGTCGTCAAAGTTTGCCTCTATACTTAATCCTATCAAAATATCAATACAATTAACAATTATCATTTAGAGCAGCATGATGGTTCCTCGTTCACAGATATCTCTAAGTTACAGTCAATCTTTAAGACATATGACAAATAATTTTGTTATGGATCATCTCAATAGAAGTCTAACACCAATCTCAATTAAACATACACATAACATAAACTGGATGTGAAGGTTGGATTCATTTTTTTTTTAAATTTTATAAATTTCAGTTTATTTTTACCATCTTGTATGTCTCAGATGGATTTCAAGTAATCACAGCTACAGTGGAGCAACTTCAAACATAAATGTTATGAAACAAATAACTGGTAGATCAATATGAGGTGACAGACTCCTGGTTAAAATCTTGCCCTCCCGTGACCCCCCGCTGCCCTTCTGCACTCTAAAGACTTAATGAATCACTAGAAGCACAGTGAGGATCCTGTATGCCTTTCCCATGTGAGAATCGGATTTATATCAGTACCAAAGAAAGGATCATTCCCTTCTGTGAGATAAATACAGTGAAGTAAAGAGTACATTTCTACAAGGTACTGGACATACTGATTTCATGCAGCTTATATATCTATTTTATAAATACTTCATCACTATAGATTGAAATGACAGAAACTCAGGATACCTAATGAGAGAATAAGTTAAAATCATTTTCACTTTATAGTAAGCTGTTTCTGTGTTGGCAATAGTAAATGGTGCAATAAAAATATATACCAAAGGAGAAATGGAAATTAAGCCCATTTAGTATTTCTAAATGTATTTTACTCAAAAGATGTGTTAAATGATCTCGTTATTTAACATTGAAAATGCTTCCACTGGCCCCATAGTAATTTTAAATACTGATAATTACACTGTGGAGAAAATGTCAGCTCTTTAATAAATAAAAATCTATGCAACTGGGCTTATCCATGTAAAAAGGGAAGTCACAGTATGAAACATCATCAAGCTCCCTAAGGAGTAGCTTCATGCCACTGAGCTGAAAGGTGTAGAAACAGTTTGCATGCCTTTGTAAGGACATTTTATACCCATGTGGTCCTGCAAAGGGGCATCATTGCCCATGCATCCTCAGAATGGGGAGAGAATACATGGGACATTTTGACAGAGCTTGCAAATAATCTAGCTGAGTCCTTTCCCTTCTCCTTTTCCTTGAAATAAGCCCCATTTCACTCTTCAACTTGAATTAAAGCAAAATGAAAGAGATAAAAATTAATTCTCAAAATGTAGCACCCAAGGTAAAATACGTCTCCAGAATAATATGAAAGAAGGGAAGAAATATTAACCAACAATATATCCTAGCAAATGAAAAATATACTCATATGAAAAAAAGAAACAAGCAAAATAGGTAAACATGTCACAAGATAAACAGGAAATAAATAATGAAGGAATACAACACAGATAGGAAAGAAAGGAAACAAGTGTGCAAACGAGAAGAAGGGAAAAAACCCCACACCATTCATTCCTAAAAAAATATATAACCTAAAACAAAGTTTCATATTTAAAGGGGGACTTCAAAACTATATGATTATGAGGAAACAGGTACTTAAATGTGAACTGATAAAAAAACAATAGAAACCTAAAAATTATTTAAGAGCCATCAAAACATTCTGATAACCAAAAATGCCCACATAATTAATTCCTGTAAACCGGACCTTTTCCCTCAACTATGACTACTACTTAGAGAAAAAAGTCAACCTCAATAAAATAAATCCTCAGTGTTTCAGGTTTTTATCATTTATTTGTCAATTTTCCAGGAGCTTCTCTTTCTTTCTCTTCCATTACACATGATCATGCTCTTTAACAGTTTTGTGTATTTTATCAAATAAGAATAAAATAACAGAGATCTATTCTCATTTTCATTCTTTTATTTTCATCCGTATTCCATCCATCCATTTATTGAAATACTTATTAAAAAGGCATTTGGTACCTCTTGCTTTAAATTCAGAAATAGGCAGAAGTTAAACCTACTTGCTCAAATTGGGCCTTAAAATCTGAGAATTGCAAGTAACACTATGCCCCTTGCATCTTTCTTTTTCCTAAACGTCCCACTCTATAATGTACTGTGTAACCTTGAGCAAGTAGCTTCCTTGTCTTTGATCTTTTTCTTCCACTTATAGTATTATCCAGCTGAATGAGATAATTCTTATGGTACCATCCAACTCCAATCCCTACATTTCTAAGATAAATGTTAGAAATTTTCAGCATCGCTTGATAAGGATATCCAGAAAGAAGCTGCTCTTGGTGCCAACAAAAGCATCATCTGTTTGAAGCCCAGACTTTGCATCCTGGACTCCTGAACAAAACTGAGCCAAAGAAAATAATGACAACTACCCCCCAGACTCCCCCTTAGTTTCTCCTCTCACACTGACAACACATTTCAATGTGGAGAAAGTAGCTGTTGTTACCAGTGGTTCTACTGGGGCTTTAGCAGTTACTTGGTTTTACAGTTAAAGGCAAAGTAATATTGAGATTCCATTTCTCATTCAAAAGCATTAGAGACTGAGGAGTTAGGAGCCAAGGCAGTTGGGGATGGGACTATGGGAAAGCCATGTGAAGAGGAGGTGCAGCTGAATGCCAGTTCCTCAGCCACACCCTGTCCCATGAAAACTGCAAGAACAAAGGGCCCTGATCCCAGGCTGAATACACAGGGCAGAGAAAATGAGCTGGAACCCTGAAGTTTAAAAGGGATGGGTAGTGCTAGAGCCAGCTTTTTCAAACCAACCAATGGGAAGTTAGCAGGCACATACAGTATTAACTCTTAGACAGAGGAACTGCCCCTGCAACATGCTTGGGACCCCTCCCTGCAGCAGGGAGCTTTTCTGTAATAAACCTTTACTTTCACTCATCTCTTTGTCGGTGAATTCATGCTTCGAGTAACCATATTCCCCTTACATCTTTCTTTCTCCCATAAACTCTTACATTACAACAACATACACTGAGTGGCCACATTATTATGATCTCTGAATACATAATAACCTGCCCACTCAGTGTATAATAAAAGGCTAATATGCAAAATGTCCCCTCGACCAGGAGTTCGACCAGCAGGCAGGCCAGCCAAACACCCCCTGGCCAGGCTGGTCGGATCTCACCCATGCACAAATTCATGCAAAACACACACACACACACACACACACACACACACACACACACACTGAGTGGCAAGATTATGATGTGTTCAGAGATCATAATAATCTGGCCATTCAGTGTATATTGTTTCTGGCAGAACAAAAAGTAAGCATCTCTTATATAACTGAAGAGAACCAGGAAAAAGGAGCCAGTTCTCACCCTTAGTTGTAACACAGAAACCTTTGGGCTGAGGAACTGACAAAATGCAGGCCAGGTCCAATTCAGAAGACCTGATATTTTAATATTCTTCAAACTCTACAGGGAGAGTTAAGAGGTCAATTGGGGCTGCAATAATTATTAAGTTAGACAAGTTGCATTTAAGTCCTAGTATTGAACTAGAAATTATAAATGTAAATCATGCAATTGCTTTAAAAACAAATTTTGCTCTACCTGTAATCACTCCATTTCTCCTCTTCTCACATAAATATTTCCACAAGTACCAACTCCATATTAATTTCACTACTGGCACATTTTACTCTAACTGACACTTTTAGAAATGATATACAAATAAGTGTCAGAAACTAGAGAACAGATACATGTGACTAACTACTGTGCAGCCTTAGGCAAGTCCCTTAGTATTTCAGAGACTGATAAAAGATGTCATAGATGGACACAGAATTCTGGCCCAGCAGCCAGACTCCCACCTACCTCCCGCACTCTCTCCTTTTTAAGATGAGCATAAGGTGCATGAGAGGAATTTACAAAAATGAACATGACAAATTCTTCAGATAACATTGTCTGTACTTCTTATCTATAGTCCGGCAACAATAAACCTCATGAGAAATCCACAATACTTGAAGAAAAACTGAGTCTACAAAGGTAACAACCAAGTCAAGTGCCTTAATTCATGTCATCCTGGTGTTTAAGAAATGTGAATCACATTTGCAATTCAGTTTAAAAGTAACTGAGTAATTATATACAAATTTTAATTAGAGCTCAGAAAAATCTAGCATGCATTTACCCATAAACTAGAAAATCTCTCTCCTCCTCCACATACAGAGAAAGTATAAATGTATAAATACAAACTGATATAGTCCACCAGTAACTAATTTTTTTCCAACCTAATTGTCCTTATTCTCTATTTGATTAGAATGCTACTTCTGAATTCACTCTAAATCACAAACTAAAATCCTATCCTTTCTGGGGTTATTGATGGGATTCTGGGAATTTAAACCAGGTGGTTTTCAAAAGCTTTCTTTTTTTTTTCTCTTTTTTTTTCTCCTAGAATCCGTAAGAGGCTAGTGCCCTCTCTGTGTGTACCTTCTCTTACCTCCCCAAGCACCCCCTTTGTCTCTGTGTTAGGATACCCCATTGTACAGCATTTCCTAGTCCTGTACCATGGCTCATCCCAGCGCTCCAGGAAACCTCACCAGACACCAGAGCTGACATGTGAGACAAGAAGCCACTTGCCCAGCCCTGCTGCAGAGAAGCTGCTGTGGCTGCACCTCCCTCGCAGCAGCAGGCTCCCCTTTTGGAAGTGCTGCCAGTGCTGCCCTTTGCCCTCTAACCACCCACTTTCTCCTTCCCTCCTGTATTAGTGCCTCCTGGTTCATGCGCCTGGTCTGAGTTATTTCCTGCCTCCTTATCAGCTGTCCTCCTGCTACTATCCTCCAGTCAACCTCACCTCTAACCTTCTTCTTCTGTAGCGATTTATTCATTCAGACTTTGAATACAAACTCTTGTTTACCTTCTCACTCATGATGTTCTGCACACTGTACTACCTGGATAAGCCCTTAATGACAAGACAATGCACACACGCCACCATGCACAAAGTAAGAACCCACCCTGGTTCTCATGCTGAACTTCCTGTGCTCTCAGCGGCAGCTCCCTGAGGCCACATCGTCCTGGCCTGAACTGAATCGGTCTATGGCATTCTGATACACGGTCAAAATCCAGAAACAGAGTGGTCTCAGCCACTACTGATGCCAATCACAGAGCCAAGGACCACCGGGGACCACGAATGATCCTGCAATTTCCTAAGTGATGAGCAGAGCTCAGGAACAGTGAATCCTGGCAGCCGGTTTTCCAGAACTGTGCACCTTTCCTATGCAGGCCCTGGTCTCCACAGCAAGGCTGGACCCAGGGATTGAGCTTCAGGCCTGCAGACAGGACTAGCAGGAAAGCAGGACCCCCAAGAAGGTACATGATCTATGACTTTCAGGTGGAGGAAAGGGCAGGGTGAGAGACCTATGAGTGAGAAGGGAGAGAATCGGCAGTGTGGGCCTCAGTGGTGGATATGAATGGCCACAACGTAACTGAGCTTGATCTGCATTTGCCAGGATTGTCTTCCCCAAGTAGTTCCATAGCTCCCAGTTTGTAAGAGACTTTTTGGTAAGATTCGGAAGGCAGGTGTGCAGCATCAGCCACATATACTTCACACTCAGGTCAATGCAAGGCTCCAGATGCAAGCACAGCTCACACCAGTTGTCACTGATGTGGTTCACCTTGCTGGTGTCCGTGCTGGTGCAGGGACAGGATGGCCCACAGGATCTCTCCAACTGTGATTCGCAGGCCATGATGTGTTTTGACATCGCAGGCCATGATGTGTTTTGACTCACTGAAGGCAGAAGCTTCTGTATTTCCCAGCATCCTGAGGGTGAAGGCTTGGACGCAATGACAATTTATGGCTTTCAGCTCATCCTTATAGTTTCTGGTTTGTCCTTGCTCTCCCAGACTTCCTCCTCATCCTTCCTTCCTGGGTGTCTGCCCTACAACATCAGGCCTAACACCAAATATACAGACGAAATTGCTTAAAAACTAGTTCCAGCAGTTAAATGAGACCAAATTCTGATAATAAACCCTATCCCCATGGTTGCCGCTCTGATGATAAATGCATAGAAACTTCATTTCTTTAACATGACTTCTGCTTCTTTCTCTTTGATTTCAACTGGCCTCATCTAATACCTTGACTCACCTGCCTCCTTCTCTCATGCATGACCATTCCCTTAACCAGTAAGCCCCCCAATACAATGAAGTTCTGATCAGCATCATATTATCTTAGAATCAAAGCTTCCAGACTATTGACACAAGAGGCACAGTTCAGTCAAACTGGAGATAACATCTAGGTATCTGTTGTGTTTCAGCTCCAGGCCCAGAAAGTTGGAGGAAAAAACAAAACAAAACAAAACAAAACAAAACAGATGAAGCTATGCCATGGCTGGCAACTGCACCAAATGCACTGATCAATTACCTCTTCCCTAGCACAGATCCATCAGTAGAGGTCATGTCCTGACCACATCCTAATTCCCTTAGTCTCCATGCTTAGTAATGTCCCCCCAATATAATATATCCCATGGAAGGCACCAGGGACCCAGGTCTTTAAGTATCAGCCCACCTATCTCAGGTCGTGGGCCACTTCCTGAAAATAAACTTTTACTTTCTTTGCTGCAAACTCCTGTTTGTGTCTTATTTGGCTTTGATGCCACAGGCAAACGAACCCTTTTGGTTCATTTGATCAGTCAACATGATCTGACTGATACAGAATTTTGAACCAAAACTAGTTCCAGGAAAACAAAGCATTTGGATATTAATAATCAATTGACTCTTAAGTTGGAATAGTTGTGAATCTTACTTCCATTAGGCTGCAAAGTACACTGAAGGACTAAATTATGTATAAGAAAAAGAACTGGACTCATTGTTGGGTCAATCATTATTAATGATTTTATTAAACAAAGGGCTCTTTAGAGAATAGTAAAAAATTAATTCTCAGCTAACATAGCTTGGGAGAGGGGAAGGAAGTTACTATTTTTTTTTTCTAATTTCTCATCTTTCTTAGCAGATGTTGATACATAAAATTAACCAGATAGGTATTATACTTTAATAAGTGTTTTTAATAATCGATTACTATGTTTCTCTAATATGTAATGTTCTCATTAAATCAAACAGTTAACGAAAAGGCTGTATTTAAAAGATGTTCATATCGCCGGGACCAGCTTGGCTCAAGGGATAGAGCGTCGGCTTGGGGACTGAAGGGTCCCGGGTTCAATTCCGGTCAAGGGCATGTACCTTGGTTGCGGGCATATCCCCAGTGGGGGGTGTGCAGGAGGCAGCTTATCGATGACTCTCTCTCATCGATGTTTCTAACTCTCTATCTCTCTCCCTTCCTCTCTGTACAAAACCAATAAAATATATATTAAAAAATAAAAAAATAAAAAAATAAAAGATGTTCATATCATTTTTATGATCACTCAAATTAATATATATATATATATATATATAAATTACATAAATTACTTTGATAATGTATTCTAAATATCATGCTCTAAAGCTTAGCTGATGAACCACTAATGTGTGATGAGAATGAAAATGTGTGAGAAGGAAGAGAGTGAGAGCTCAAGAGCACAGGAGCAAGGGGGAGACAGAGAGACAAAGGAATCAGGGGAGGGCAGGAGGGGAATGTCAGGGAGGAAGAGCCAAAATCATTAGGATCCATAAATGAGCTTCAAAGTTTCTAGCTGAAATATTTAGTGGTATTACCAAATATCACATTTATGCTCAACTTCAAGAGAAAATTCCTCAGGGCACTTTTGTGCCCAAAGAAAAAATATATATATAATTTTCTATTTACTAATAAATTTTTTAAACAAAAGATTGTAACTTTTCTTAACTGCTCCCATTTCTTTCCAGTCAATATGATATTGTCATACAAGGTCCAGGTCAAATGTCACTACATATGTGAATCCATCCATTTCTCTCATCAACTCTCTTTAAGTTTTTATTAACCATATTATAGCATGAATCATGTCAAATTGTAGTAAGTTATTTGCCTGTCCCTGAGTTGACATGTTGAAGAAAAGGTTCAACATACTTTATCTTTGTAGCCCAATGTCAAATAAATAATAAATGCTAAATATGAGTGCTAGATTTATTTATAACACAGGATAGATGTGATGGCTGATTTTATGTGGCAACCTGACTGAGCCACAGGTTACCCATAATAAACACTATTTCTAGGTATATATCTCTGTGAGGGTGTTTCAGGATGAGATCAGCATTTGACTCAATGGGCTCATAAAGCAGATTGCTCTCCCCAAAATGAGAGGGTATCATCTAATCTGTTGAGGGCCTACATAGAACAAAAACGTAGACATTGGGAGAGACTCAGTCCCTTCTTGCCTGCTGAAGTCAGGATGACATCATCCTTCTCCTGTCCTTGAACTTCGATTCATACAATTGGCTCCCCTGGTCCTCTGGCTTTTGGAACTACACCACTATAGATGGCGGGACTTCTCAGTCTCAGTAATTAAATGAGCCACTTCCTAATAACAAATCATATATATCATGTAGGATATATGTGTAATTATATAAATGTGTGTGTGCATGTGTGTATATGTATTTCTATTGGTTCTGCTTCTCTGAAGAAGCCTGACTGAAACAATAGAAGTTGTCAAATACTGTGAGTGAATCGAATAATGTGTGTACCAACTACCACAGCATATCCAATGTCTTCAAGGACTTATTTCCTCCAAAAGAAAACCAGATGTGTCAATCTTTATAAACAAAGAGTAATGATTTTGAAAAAATATGTATACACACTTTGAATGATTATAAAGCCAGTGTTTATTAACATACAGTTCATGTTCAAAATTTAAAAGAATCTACAAAAATGACTTTTTTTTTTTTTTTGTCAATGACGGTTTTCAAACTGATGACCTTTCTGGTCTTGGCTAAGCAAAGGAATTGCAAACATCAAGAATCATTTCATTCAGTATTTGTGTGCCCTCAATTTGTTGACTGTTGCGGGGTTTTACATTATAAACTTTATTCTTTGTGTATTCCATTAAAAAAAAGTCTAGCCTGGTGGGTATTACTCAGTGGTTGAGCATCTACCTATGAACTGGGAGGTCACAGCACATGCCTGGATTGGGGGAGCATCAGGGCATTCTGTCTCATCAGTGATGTTTCTATCTCTCTCTCTCTCTCCCTCCCTCATGTCGAGTTCGACATAACCCAAGGACTGCCTGTATATTTAAAATGCCATTACCATGGCTTAAAATAATTTTTTTAAATGGCCATTTTAATGAGCACTTAGTAACTTCCAGGCAATAGGCAAACTCTGTAGCATCATCCTTTTCACTTAAACTTCACAACTTTATGGGGTGGGCATTACTGTTAGCATCACCACCATTCCCACGTGGCAGAAGTGACTATGAGATGCAGAAGCCAAAGGAAGCCCCGGGAAAGCCAGGACTGAACCCAGGAGGCCTGAGGAGAGAGTGCCGCTCCGAAACAGTGTAGTACACTTAGCACTCTGCATGAGTCCCTTAAATGCACCTAAAATATTAGTTATTTTAAAAATATATTTTATTGATATTTTACAGAGAGGAAGGGAGAGAGAGAGAGAGATCTAGAAACGTCGATGAGAGAGAAACATTGACCAGCTGCCTCCTGCACATCCCCTTCCAGGGATGTGCCTGCAACCAAGGTACATGCCTTGACCAGAATCGAACCCAGGACCTTTCATTCCCAGACCGATGCTCTACCACTGAGCCAAACCGGTTATGGCAAATATTAGTTATTTTAAATGGTAATGTAAAGGCATCCTCAAACCCCTGCTTTAAAATCTCAACTTATACCTGTGAACGCCTGTGAACTCTACAGCATCGTCAAGGGGATCTGCTAGAAATGGCAGAAAGAATGGAGACAGGAGCCTTTGTCTCAGCGGCTGTGCCGTACAATGTAAACAGGGAAATTCTGGGAGTGACACTTTTATGCAAGGACTATTTGAAATAAGCACAAATTAAAGATTTGGACTCATCTAGCTCATACCCAAGCTGCCTGTGCCCCTGGCCACAGTACTACCTGCAATGTTAGACTCTACTGGCACTCTTTACAGATGGGTAACAATCAGACAGAGGCCATGAGGGACTGTGCAAAGAGCAGAAAATATCAAAAGCAAGAGAGAAATGCAAGCAAAAGCCAGTGAAGAACCAACATCCCAGAGAAAATCACCCAAAGAAACAGGTGAAGAACTGAGACAAATAGCACTTCATTGACTCAAAAAAGAATTAGAAACAAAGGGGTCTTCATTAAAAAAATTAAAAAATAAAGTTCAAGGAAGAAGTACAAGGATTCAAATGATATAATACAAGATAACTGAAACATGGAAAATAAGCTGACAGAGCTATAAATACTACAGAGATAAAAAGCCACTTAAGCAAGTACAAAATAATAAATAATTTGACTGAGAACATGGCAAGAAAAAGATGTTTAATGGAAAAGCACAGTAAGAAAAATAAAAAGTTAAAGGGGAAGATCACAGCCAAGGAGAAACATTATACATATTTTCAGTGTTATTAAAGTAGAAAGCAAAACAAACAGAAAATATGTTTTCATTATAATTTTAAAATCTGAAGACATAAAAACAGACTCTACGTCTTAGACGTCAGTGGCAGAAGCCAAGAAAAACCAATATAGATGATAAAAAGCAGACAAAAATCGATGTATTTACTGAACTTCCAGTTCACTAAAAATAGTCCATGGATATCTGCCCAAAAAGCAACACAAGAACACATGAAAGACCAGGTGGCATCAGCCTTCGCAGGAACACAGATGCCAGACGGCAGTAAGGCCTTGTTTTCATATTTCTGAGAAAAGTAAGAATGAAGATGAAATAGCTCTCATAATTATGACTAACAATCAGAAATCATGAATAACCTCAATCTTGAAAAGGTAATAAAACAAAAAGAGAGAAAGGTAGTTAGGAAGAAATACCATCAATTTCCCATCTTTCTTAGCAAAAAATCAAAAGATGTTGTTGAAAGTTAAATTCCTTCTGAGCAGAATTGCCAGAATCAAAAAGTGTGCTCCCTTCCCCCCCCCCCCCCCCCCCGGTTAACTCTTAAGTAACAGCATCAACTTAATAAACTGTTCATTTTAAATTAAGTTTCTATTTATTCCATTATATTGGAAGCCAAGTGAAAAAAATAACTCTCCTTCAGAAATACAAAGTGTATTTATAAACTCCTGTTTTTGTACACTGCCTCTATTTACTTGAAGGTATTCACACAGAGATGCTGTAAAAAAAAGTTCACCCATGTTGATAGGTGTGAGATGGGGAGACAAAAGAGCTTTGCCTGCTTTAATGTGTGTAAAATGAGCAATGCATCATCTTTTCAAAGAACGAAGCCATTATTCTACTTCAATAATTGCATAATCTTTCTTAACGCTCTGTATATCATTTTGTTCTAATTTCCCAGATCAGAGAAATGAGGGACCCAAAGGGGAAGGAAGGGACTTGACAGAAGAGTGACCTAATCGAGGACGATATCGTAATAAGTATGTGATGTGAGTACTGAGTTCATGTCATTATCCAATCTACTGATTTGGCTCAGGAAGAGGAAGAACTTGTACTATAATTGTATGTGCCTGGAAATAGGATGAACTGCTTCACACTGTAGGAAATTCCAAAGAGTACTCAACCTACTGCTAAAGCAGCCGACTCCTGTAGAAGGCCACCACACACCAAGCACGTGTCAGTCAGGGAACTTTGAGGGCACTTCCAATTCTGAGAATGCTTGAGTTTCTGATGGAAAGTCATACAAAAAATGTCCTGAATCTCTGTCACAGACTGTAAAAATAATAGCATCAATACCCCACACAGCTTTAGAATTCTAAGACTTTAAATTGTTGCTACAAATATGTCCTATTTTCTTTTACCCCCATAACAACTCTAGAAATAGGTAGGACAGGTGTTATTCATTCTACCTTGCAATTTAGAAGATAAAATTCAGAAAGAAGTCACTGGTCCAAGGTCATACAGAGAGAATTGCAGAGCCAGGGCTTGACTGTTTTTGACTCCATGCTTAAGGCCTAGGCAGCTACTATGTATAAATGTTTGCCGACAACATTTCATTTCCGCCAACAGGGCTTTCTGAGCAACTACCACTACTCAGTTCTAAATGGAAAGAAGGCTGAGTGGCTGCTCTTACAATCTTTCTATCCTGTGTGAAGACTGGAACTTCATGGAAAAGACTTGTAAAGTAGCCACATTCTGTGTGTCCATCACTGCATCATAATACAACAAACTTTTTTATTTTTTATTTTGTAAGGAACTAAAGCTTTCTCAGAAAGGATTGCTATTATCCTCCTCTTAGATTTTAAACACAAGAAGCAGAAGTCACCCATTGCTATACCGAATGGTTTAAGCATCTGTTCATCAGAGGTAGCCCACAGCAGAAGTTTTCATGTGAGCTCTGAGAAACTGGACAAATGTATGTGTATGTGCATGTTTTGGACACCTGCTCTAAGCCAGCTGCTGAGAAGCACCTGGTAAGCATATTGCAGCGGCTGAAAGGCAAGTGGAGTCAAAACAGGGTGTGGAGCCAGGTCCAAAGAGTCACCTCATTCACAAAGGCAGCAGCTGTGAGAGCATGGAGACAGGACTTCATGCAGATACTTGGGAGCAAAAATAATAAAAATAACGGATATCTGGAAGCTTTTTAGAATTTATTTGATGTTTTTTAACGGGGACAACTTCAAGTGCAATAAAATTGAGTAAAAGAAAAAATTAAAAATTAAATACAAGAAATAACACACACACACACACACACACACACATATATATATATATATGTGTGTGTGTGTGTGTGTGTGTGTATATATATATATATATATATATATATATTTTTTTTTTTTAAAGGAAAGGATAGATGAAGACTGCTCTTGGAAGTAAGACTTGTTATAGCCACAAAGGTATTTTACAAATGCTATTTAGGCTGTTAATTTTAAAACCTGAGCACGAAGGCACAGTATGATATTTTGTGACTCTTGGCAAGATTTTATCACCACTGGCAAAAAGGAGGAAATGTACAAAATAATTTTATGAGCCATATTCAAAATCCTTTTTAATTATGCAGACAGTGGCAATGTTGCTCCCACTGCTGAGATTTTTTAAACTTCATCTTAATAACAACCTCTCCAATACAGGCAGTCCTAGGGTTACATCAGACTCGACTTACATCATTTAATGGTTTCATGGTTCCATGGTTACATCGCCATCTCCCATTTATTTATTAAAAAAAAAAAGTCCCGTCATATATATGCGCTTTATGTTTTTTTTTCATTATTTACTATATTTACCAAAAGTAACGGTCAGGAATTGTTATCTTTCTTTTAATTTTTTTTTCTTTTTTTTTTTTTTTTACTGTTTCTCTTCATTACTGCTGTGTACATGCTCCATGTGAGTGATGTAGATGCTCATGTAGGTGGGTCCCAACTTACGGCGAAAATCGTGTTAGGTCACGCAATAGGAATGGATCGCCGAAGTAACTGATGATCTACTGCATATTCAAAATATTTAGAAAATATAAATTTTCAAATTCTGCAATTTCCCCCCAGAACCAGACTTTGTTAAAACTAACAGCATCAGATTCAAACCGGCTTAAAAACAAGCATCAAATGCACTCTGTTCTAAGGCTTCTATAACTGAAAATATGGATGGATAAAAAAATATGAAAAACAGCAATAGAAAAAAAATAATTCATTGGAAAAACATATTCAGTGAAATACTCACTGCTCCTTCCTCTATAAAGACTTATGAACTCATGAATTATAGCTATGAGGCATAATCATTTACAATGAACCACATAGAGTATATTATAGTCAATCATGATAATATTTTCAGAATTCATCCTTAGGGAAAGTAGTCACACAATGATTCTCTTTGCCATCATCTTTAGTTATCATAAAATTAGTTACAGAACAATGACACTGTCAAAATGCATAAACTTACAAAGCTAACACTAACGCACTCAAACAAAAATTTAATAACAATTGAACATAAACATAAAGTAATATTATACCAACATCGTATATAAGTTAAGGGATAAATATATTTACATGATAATGAGTGAAGAAGGTTTTCATATTTACATAGGGATGAGCCAGGAAAATGTAAATTTACTACATTTACCCTATAGTGCTAAGGAGTATGTGAAATTGTTTCTTTACTTTGGAAATGAAATTCAATGGTGTGAGACATCGAGTTAGCTGGACCCCAGCTCATGAGAGCCAACTGTTAAATTTTAAGGACACTTGCAGGCTGGTTGTTAAACCTTTGAAATCAGACATAGTGGGAGTTTTATACCATGGTAATTGACAAATGCGACAGATCCAGCCTCCCAAACCCAGCCCCTATGGCGGGTTCACTAGCACAGTGATAATTTGCGTACAAATACACAGTACAACTAATTCTCACAAAGTGTGCCCACCTAGGCAACAAGGTCATGAAAGAGAACATTACTATTATACCCAGAAGTCTCCCTTGTAACACCTCTGCATCAATCCTCCCCCTAGAGTATGAAACTTGTCCAGACACAAGCATATATTAGAAAGGAGCAATGTTAGCAACAAGGAAAGAGGAAAGAGGAAGGCAATTTCACGTGAAAAATATAACCTGGAAAACCATTTGTAAGTAATTATGAAAGTAGGCTCCCAAAGAAAGCATAGCGTGGCATACATTTATTTAAAAGTAGCATGAGAAGCTGGGGGAAGGAAAATATGAAATTTTAAGTGCTGTGCAGCTATATGAAGCGTTATGAGACACAGGCATGTGTACAGATCCTGTTCAGTGTATAAACCTTGTGAAATGAAGGCAGTTTAACGTATTGTAACAGTATTACCTATGATTTGTATACTAAAATCAGTATGGAGTACAAGAAAGGCTCAAATAACTACCACAAAGAAGTAATACGCAGCATTTGATTCCTGTTGATATTTGTAGGATTTTTCCTCCTCTAATTAATCCTAGTACATGCCTGTGAGAAGCCAAAGTTAAAATCCTTTCAGAATCATCCTACTCCATAAGGAAAGCCAAGACCATGGATAAAAGAGGACAGCATTTGACAGAAATCATACACCATTCGGTGTTAGTATTAGGATTATGCATGTAGGAACTGATATATATTAAACAAAATCTGGCTACTCTTTTTTTTGTCTTTGCCACTGGTGATAAGTTTTATCACCTGGTTTCCCATTTCCTACTATCCATTTAAAAATTTATTCTTTTTTAAAAAATATATTATATTGATTTTGTACAGAGAGGAAGGGAGAGATAGAGAGTTAGAAACATCAATGAGAGAGAGTCATCAATCAGCTGCCTCTTGCACACCCCCTACTGGGGATATGCCCACAACCAAGGTACATGCCCTTGACCAGAATTGAACCTGGGACCCTTCAGTCCCCAAGCCGACGCTCTATCCACTGAGCCAAACTGGTCTTGGCCTAAAAGTTGATTCTTAAAACACCAACTTAAGTTCTGAAAACTGAAGACAGGCAGAATTGTATAAAAACAGTTTGCCTCCTCATACATTTATTTATATTTAAGGCATTAAAAACAAAAATTACACTCTACAGATAGATGCGCATGTCTAAGTATTGACCTCTGTCTCATATTCAGTCAAGGAAGTGCTCCATGAAAACATCTGCCCAAAAGTCATGTTCAAAATAGGATTTTCACTGCAATTATACAATTTGACCAACCAACCTTTATTGTTTTCCTCTTCATATGGATACTCATTCATCCATTTGTTTCTAGAGTCACATTGATCCTGCGAGAAAAGCACACAAAATAAAACAACAATGAGGAAAAGTTCCACATGTTGATAACACACTTCCAATGGAGGAAAACAAAATCTAATTCTGCAATCCTTTAAGTTTTTTATTAGTGGAATGACATAAACATAATAGCTGAGAAATATGTTTTCTTCTATTGCTTGTTTTTTGCTTGCTCTTTAGCAGCCATGTAAAGGGCAAAATGGAGAAATTAGGGAAGAAAGGCACAAACACCAGCAATGACACTGAGAAAGATCCTGGACACAGATAATGAAAATCTAGAGAAAGATCAGGGAGGGAAGAATGTAAAAGAAAGGTATGCAACAGAGAGAGAAGCTTGAGAAGCAACTGGTAGAAAGCTGTTTAAAGGTAAATCTAATACATAAAAGAGAATTCACAAATACTCCAACTGGGGCACTTGGCTCCATTAGTCTTAGCAACTAAGAGATTTTTCAATCATGCTGGTTTTCAGGGGAAATGTGTTTGCTTTTTCCTCTTTACAGATGATACAAATGTGCAGAATAAATTAATATGATACATTTTTATGGCTCCATTTTGATCAATACCCAAGCAACTTTAAAAAACTGATCTAATATAGAGACAGTAAATCAACAAGTAGACTGTCAAATTACAGCGGGGAGGGGAGGAAGATCTGGGGGAGATAATAGATCAACCGAAGGACTTTTATACATGCATATAAGTATAACCAATGGACACAAAACTCTGGGGAGGGAGGGGATGTGTGGGAGGGAGGGTGGGGGGCAAAAAAAAAAAAAATCAATAAAATATATTAAAAAAAAAAAAAACTGATCTAAGTTAATAAATGTCACCTCTTACAAATTCAAAAAAATATAAAGTAAATATTTATATGGTCAAAAATTTCCAAATCCCAGGGACCATTTGGAACTTCCCAAATATAATTAAATATTACTGGATTGGAGAGTTCTAATTAAAATGGACCATTTGCCCCATTTGGATATATCTTGAAAATTCTCCTATTTTGTGTTGTTTTTTCCCCTCAACATTATGTAACTTGCTTCAGAATTTCCATTTCATGAGGCAAATTTTCTTTGGCATTCACTTAAGCCAGCTTATTAGACTAGAAGCAATTGGCTTTTTTTTTTCTTTTTTTTTTTAAACTATATTCAAGAAGGGACATGCCTAGAGTCCTTAGACATTCTGTGCCAATGTCCGCATTGCAAGACTGGGCCAGGTTTCCTTTGCATGTGTTTCCATACATTTGTACAAAAAGAACGAGTTCACTCACTCATAAAGCCATACCCTAAAGGAAATATATTATAATTCACAAGTTCTATGGGTGTAGCCGGTAAGGGGAACTGGACTTTAATATTATCCCAGTTTTAAGTAAATAAATAAATAAACACACACACACACACACACACACACACACATATATATACACATAATATATGCATATATATATATACACATACATATATATGCCTGTCTGTCTGCTTCTGTCTCTCTCTCTCATATATGTCTCTTATGTCTCAAAAACATACATCCCAATGCATACTATAACATTTACTACTATTAGAAATGTTACTAAAAAATCAATCCTATATAATAAAAGGCTAATATGCAAATTGTCCCCTCAACCGGGAGTTAGACCAGGAATTTGACCAGGAGTTCAACCAGGGGGCGGGGCCAGCCAGCCAAACAGCCACAGTCCCTCCCCCAATAGCTCCCCCCTCCCCAACCAGGAGCAAGGCTGGCCTGCCAACCTCCCTAGTCCCCTACTCTAGGCCAGCCAGGCCCAATTGACCCTGATTGGGGTGGGCTGGCCAGACCCCATCTGTGCAAGAATTTGTGCACTGGGCCTCTAGTATAATATAAATGTAATATTTTAATACTAAGTGGCAGACTAAAAATATTCTCTTAAAATTTAGAGTATAAGTCTTCTATTTTACATTATGAAGCCATAATATGGAATCCCTTGAAAGAATTTAAAAGTCATTTAAACCACCAGGTTCTTATCAAACACATATTGTCCTTCCTAGTCTTCAAAATATATCTAAATGAATCACTTCCAGTTTCTTAACAGAATGTACCAGTACTTCAAAACTGGCTTCAATCTTACATTCTGGCTCCTTATATCTCAAAATGTGGTTGTGTAATTTTTTCCCACATTTTAAAACACCATGAGTGTTTTCACATGAGCCAATTTATTAATGCTTAATCCAAAATTTAGAATACCCCATTGTAGGGATACATAATACTCCATTGTCTAATAGGTTATGATCTGTTGCTATTACTGACAACAACTAAACACCCTTCTATGTAAATCTTGTGTACACCAGAGCCTCTGTGAGCCTGGATGACCCCTTCGTGCAACTAGAAAGGATGCCCTCTCTAAAATGACCCTCATCAGAAAGCAGGGACTAGGGATTGGAGCCCAGAGTGAATTCCCACTACCCCTCATCCCCACCCAGTCAGCCTACACTTAGGGGCTCTAGCCTGCACCATTATTTCCTCAGAACATAATTACATTATTACTGGATCAAAATAAGATGATTTTTTTCAGGCTTTTTAAACAGACTATACCAATTTATATTCCTACCAGGAAAAGAAACACTGTTATTAACACAGTGCGGTTCCCACGTTTATTTACCAATTCAGGGCCTAACAAAATTCAGGGATCGATAAGTATTTGTCAAAAGAGTGAAGCTAATAATGAAAAGTGAAAGAAAAATAAAATAAAGAAAACTTCCTTTTATATTAATTGTGGTTATTTCTTACACCCAAGTAACTATAGCCTTAATTATATAATCTGTCTTTGTTTTTTTACAACAAACCTGCAGACTAAAATAAACATGGTATTGTTTGGATTATACATAACACAATATTACACACTTCACAGCATTTGGGGATTTACAAAGTAACCTAATGATAGCATTTGTTTTGAAAAGCAGTTCTCTGAATTGAACCCATGAACTATTTTAAGATCCATTTGACAGGGATGATCAGAGGTGAATTTTGTATTCAAGATAATAAGTTACATGAAGCCAGGGTCCATATAAATCCCCTTAGTCCCAAATCTTAAAGCACAGGTCTTTGTGGGTTAAGGTAAATGCACATCTCTGTGTGTTTTAAACCTGCCGAAAGGCTGATACAATGCAAACTATTGTTTTCCATTTATTTCCAGCATCTCTGAGGGCACTCAAGTTCATTTCTGACTCTGCTCTCATCCTGCACACCTACTTTAAGTAGCTCCAATGACAGTAAATGAAGACACAGTTCAGAGTTGAAAAGATCTGCCCCAGCCTCACTTCTGTCATCCACTGGCTGTGTAATCTTAAGCAACTCACTCACCCTCTCTGAGGCCCAGTTTCCTTCCCCACAGCAGCAGCCCTGGCCAATGCAGCTCAGAATATAGAGTTTCTGCCCACACACCAAAGGGCCCCAGGTTCGATTCCAGATCAAGGGCCTGTACCTGGGTCGCAGTTTCTATCTTTGACCCAGGTCAGGGTGGGTGCAGGCAGTAACCAATTGATGTCTCTCTTACATTGATGTCTCTCTCTCTCTCTCTCTCTCCTCCTCACTCTTTCTAAAAATCAATGGGGAAAATATCCTGGAGTGAGGATTAACAATACCTGTTTTATCTATCCCACTTACCCTCACTGAAGTAATTCTATACAACAGTCTATGCTGCCATACCTGAGAATAATCACTCTTCAATCCACAGCCCAGGGTTTAAACAGGAAAAAGGAATTCCCTAAATTAATACCACAAGACAGACAGATGAATCTCTAATCTTATTCATGCTAAGTAAAGGGCCTTTGTGTTGTTCCTCGAATGCCCATCAAAAGCAGGCCATGATATATAATAGGAAAATGGCACATTTCCACTATCAGTTAATATCTCATCATCAATTTCCTAATTAAAAGATTCCTTAGCTCTGCCAAATAGGCTTGTGAAATTATCCAGTAAATCTTCCGAAAGCACAGAAGTTTTAAAGGTCACTGTCCTCATCAAAAACTCATCGCAAATGGTTTTGGGTCCTCCCTTTTCCTGGCTTCAAAAATAATTGAAGAAAAGCAAAGGTTTGGTCACTTATTTCTATATGAAAAACATGACAAATAAGAAAAAAATAAATTATTACATGTTGAAAAGAATTTCAGATGTACTTTTAAGCAAAATTATTACTGCCTAGAACTGATAGATATTCATGTTTTAGTGGGAAGTTTGGAGAAATTCTAATTACACCTGTTTCTCTTTAATAGCTACAAGCAATAGAGAATGGTTTTCTAAATTCTTCACTCACTAACTTTTGTGTTTTTTGTGTGTGTTTTTTCTTTAAAATTGCCACCCATGGTCAGCCAGGCTTCCTTTAGAATTTAAAGAGTTCCCCGAACAACAGATATGACCTTGGCCAGGATGAAAGTGGATGCTCCCACTTTAATGAATAAGGAGTTACTCTGGAATAATTACCTCAGAGTACAAGCACTATATTACCCAGTAGTAACAGGGCACTGGCTCTTCATTACATCCTAAATGATCTATCCTCAATCTTTAAAGGTTAGTGTGTAATACATTCTAAATACTTGAGGACCCATAAGTTCACTAGTTGCTAGTTCCCCTGAGAATCCCTTTATGCATCTTCAAAGAGAGAAGGAGAAATTCTAAAGGGGCTTATAGACACCTGACTAGTCAGGGTATTCCACGCTCTGCACAAAGGTAATTTAGTTGCTCTGTTTCGAGTAAATTGAATTCTGGTGCTGATGCAGCAACTCCTTTCAGAATGCTGTCTTCTAGAGTCTGCTTTACAAACCACTGCTTCATTAGCTGTGATCTTGTATTTTCAAACACTGATTTTTAAAAAGTCAAATAATAAAGTTGTACATACACATCCATTTCAGTTACCATAATTTTTAAAGGTGATTAGGGAACTCAACAGGCACATAAGTCTGAGATATTATATAACAGATCCATGTTGATCTTACTCTGTATCAAGGTCTCTGATATATAAGTTGCCTTTTTTATGCAAAGTTATTTCTGTTTATCTTTCATGGTGAGTTATCTTGGGAACTAAAGGTAGTTGAAGGTTAATCTAAATATTTCTGGAGATAAATGTAAATCTAAGTACCATGTTTTTATACCTGTTTTGACTTAAATGAAACGGCACAAAGCACTAAGCTTGTTGCTAGGTGACAGGTGACACTACTGTACCACTTCTGAACTTGTACAGCATGAGACATCTATCTAACTGCTGAGGAGACACACAGATTTCCATGGCACACAAATCATCTTCTATAGAAAAGCAAAATAGTGTTCAAATATTTTTTAGTATAGGCCATAGTAGACAGCAAATCATGTTGATAGGAATATCTGATTTTAGATATGCCTCTCACAATAAACAGAAAAAATACTTCCTTATTTTCTGTTTTGTAGTACAGAAAATAATATTTTAAGTAACATTTATGTATTAGTATAAAATACATATAGCCGAAACTGGTTTGGTTCAGTGGATAGAATGTCAGCCTGTGGACTGAAGAGTCCCAGGTTCAATTCAGGTCAAGGGCATGTACCTTGGTTGCAGGCACATCCCCAGTAGGGGGTGTGCAGGAGACATCTGATCAATGCTTCTCTCTCATTGATGTTTCTAACTCTCTATCCTTCTCCCTTCCTCTCTGTGAAAAATCAATAAAATATATTTAAAATAAAATAAAATACATATAATCTCATGATTCACAGTTAAAGATTAAAGAATGATAATTCTTAAGAATGTTCAAACTTTTAATAGACATCACTTTAATTATGGTTTGATTTCCAGTCAAGGACACATATCTGAGTTGCAAGTTTGATTACTGGTCCTAGTCGGGGCATGTAAGGGAGGCAATCAACCGATGTCTCTCTCACATCTTTCTTTCTTTCTTTCTCTCCCCTCCCTTCTACTCTTTATAATAAATAAATAAATAAATAAATAAATAAATAAATAAATAAATAAAATCAAACAAAAAAATATCCTCCAGTGGTAAGGGTTAATAAAAACAATAGAAATCCAGCATGAACACCAGGCATAGTGAACATTAGCTTTAACAGTTTACGGGTAAAGTTGTTTAATTTTTGTATGCCCCTCTTTCTCTTCCTTAAAATGATATAATAAAAAACTGGAGGGCAGGGCCTAGGAATATTGAAAAGCAGAATGTATACGAGGTACATACCAGACTACCTGGCCCTGGCATGTATTAGGTTTTCAACAAATGTCCTATTCCCACTCCCTACATTTATATCATTTTAAAACTACACACACATACACACACACACACACACACACACACACACACACACACACACTGATTTATATCAAATGTCCAGACTCTTTTCCACTTAAACTTCACTGAGAACTCAGAACAAGCAATGACCTACTCTTGCCCAAGGCACACTCCTTAAGTTCCTGCTCTATCAATGACTGCATGTTTCTCACAAGAAGATCCTCACAGTTCATAGAAATAGGAGAAAAGGAATTCAGAGGTCATTAAGAACCCAAATTCAAAAATTTCCTTCGAATCATAAAAATCAATTGAAAAGTCTCCATTTATTAAATTGTTTTTCCCATTTCCAGTTTTATGTTTCCCTGAAAATATGCTTCAACCCAAGAAATCCTTCATTAAGAAAAAAAAAAAAAAAGCAGACAATAACTTATAAGGATCAAACTTTAAGGTCCCATTTGGAGGAAGGTTTGCCCAGAAGCTTGAGAAATCATTTAAGAACAGAATTCACTGACTAAACAGCCCATTTTAGAAGGATGGAGTTAAAGCAAAAACATACTGACATGGAAATTACTCTTTTAATCTGTTTTCAGCTCCCATTACACTCTGTTATTCAATGCAGAGAATAAATGAACCTCTAAAAGAAAGGAACCATAGCAAATGAGTTAAACATTTCTTTTACATATACTGTGCTCAATATCATGGTTTGAAATGTAATTTATGCTATGCTTTTATTCAAGTATAATTGCCATTTTATCAGGACTGCATAGTAAAAAACCTGATTTGTGATGCAAAAGACTAACAAAATGATTATATTCTGTCTTCATATGTCTAATTTATGTGATATAAATTGCAACACAAATACATATGAACATGTGCAATTTGTACTTCAACATAAAACTTCATACATAACTAAATTCTGCCAAAAGTATCTTGGTCGCATGCAAGTTCGCATTCCCATAAGAAGAACATTGATATCCTTCTCTTAATCCTCTCTGTCAGGACATGTTTTAAACCATCATCATAAAACTAGAGGCCTGATGCACAAAATTTGTGCAAAGTGCTTGGCCCTAGCAGCCCCAGCTTCATCCGGAAGGTCATCTAGCTGTCCGGTCTAATCAGCATATTACACTTTTATTATTATTATAGATGTTAAAAATCTTTGGATTTTTTAAAATATATTTTTTATTGATTTCAGAGAGGAAGGGAAAGAGAGATATAAATATCAATGATGAGAGAGAATCACTGACTGCTGCCCCCTGCATGTCCCTTACTGAGGGGCAATCAAGTCTGCATGTGCCCTTGGTTGGAATCAAACCTGGGACTGTTTAGTCCCCTGGCAGTCGTTCTATCCACTGAGCCAAATCAGCTAGGGATCTTTAGGTTGTTTTTTTTTGAGTCTGGTGGGAGAGAGGGACTAAAAGAGTGCTTAGCTATATACTGGTCTCCAATCCACTCCCTAGCACGCTATCCTATACTAAAGGTCCAGTGTATAAAATTTGTGTACTGGAGGGGTTTCCCTCAGCCAACCCTGCATCCTCCCCAATCTAGGACCCCTCGGGGGATGTCCAAACAGGAGTTGGACCTAAACTGGCAGTCAAACATCCCTCTCACAATCAGGGACTGCTGGTTCCCAACTGCTCACCTGCCTGCCTTCCTAATTGCCCCTAACTGCTTCTGCCTGCCAGCCTGATCACCCCCTAATCACTCCCCTGCCAGCCTGATTGACACCTAACTGCTCCCCTGCCAGCCCAATTACCCCAAACCGCCCCCCCCTGCTGGCCCAGTCACCCCCAAATGCCCTCCCCTGCCAGCCTGGTCACCCCTAACTTCCCTCCCCTGCAAGCCTGGTGGACCCCAACTGCCATCTTGTGACCACATGGGGGTGGCCATCTTGTGTGAGGGTATGATGGCCAATTTGCATATTACCTATTTATTACATAGGATGATAATAAAAGCCTAATATGCAAATTCTCCCCTCAACCAAAGCTTGGCCAGGAGGCAGGGCTGGCCCACCAATGCCTGCAGCCCCTTGTCCTGGTCAGCCATGCCCCTGATTGGCTCCCCTACCGCATTGAGGGTGGGCCCAGCCAGCCAACCTCCCATGTCCCCTCCCCACAACCATCCCATCCCAGATCTAGCCCCAATTGGGCCAGAATGGCAGGACCCCACCCATGCACGAATTCATGTACTGGGCCTCTAGTGTTAAGTGTAATATGGTTGTGTGGTTTATACACAGACAAATGAAGAACTGGAAATAAAATCATGATAAGCATATATTTGGCACCAATTAAAAATGCCTACTTTGCACAGTAGAATTTCTCTATTACTTCACTTCAATGGGTGCTATCAGAACATAGCTAGGTATATATTATGGGGTAATTACTAATTTTACACACTACGGATCTATGACATATTCAAGAAAAATAATTTGTCTTATTTATTATGCAGCATACATACTTGGATTGCCTATTAATTGTTGCCATGTTTAGCTTGCCAAAGCTAAGCTGGATAAATCCTATTCAAATGCATAATAAACAGTTTGTTTCAGAAATAAATTCATGTCTAGTCCATCATAACAATAGTTGATTAAAATATGTTGCTCTTATCGTTTTGAATTAATTCATGTGAAATAAAACAAATATTTATTAAATTGTGGGGAAACATTCCATCAAACTATAAAGCCTGAGTAGAAAAACAAATGGCAAACACTTAATTATGGTTGACATTTAAATGAAATTTGCATTCTCAAAATAGTTAACAATAATTAGAAAATATCAGACTTGATGTATTTTTAGGATAATTTTATATTCAATCTCTTCACACATCTGAACCAAAAGAAGTTTTAGCACAGGCAGATTTTAAAATATAATTTGAAAGACAGATCAAAGAACTGAGAAAATTTGTTTTACTGACAATTTAACATAGTGATACCTAAACAAAAGTTTACTTTGTATTTTAAATGAATATCTTACGGGTTACTGAGTGCCTTACTGAATAATAGTTTTGACCAGTTGAACTCACCAATCTAGTTTGTGCTTTCAGACATCACAATCATCGTCTTACATAGCTCATAATCTGGTCCACAAGAGATAGCTGGCTGTCATAATAAATACATAACCAATTAGTATTTCTCAATAAAGAGCAAATTAGTAGACTGCCAAATGGACTGTATGACCATATGCATCTCTCATAACTAAATAATACCAGAAAATCAAATACTATTTGTTTAGAATAACAAATGTTATATTAAATTGGTTATTGTTTATATGAGGGGGAAACATTTAAAAACTGAAAAATATCAAAAACCAAAATTGGAGGTCAACTCAAAAAGAATCCTTGCAATTGCTTGCAGGTGATGAAGGTCCACTGATTTACAATAGTGGTATTTATTATATGGTACATAGTCCACTATTAATTCATCCATGAATTGACAATTTGCCAAGAACTGAGGATATTAAATCACATATGCCACAGTACCTGGTTTCAAGGAGCTGAGAAACAACAAAGGTGAGACAAGTATAAATAAACTAGAGGCCTGGTGCACGAAATTTGTGCACTTGGGGGGCTGGGGAGACCCTCAGCCTGGTCTATACCCTCTTGTAGTCCAGGAGCCCTTGGGAGATGTCCGACTGACGGCTTAGGCACATTCCCCATGCCGCCATGCTGCCACAGAGGCAGGAGAGACTCCTGTCACCACAGCTGCGCTCCCCAGCCATAAGTCTGGCTTCTGGCTAAGTGGCGCTCCCCCTGTGGGAGAGCACTGACCACCCGGAGACAGCTCCTGCATTGAGCATCTGCCCCCTGGTGGTCAGTGCATGTCATAACGACTGGTCATTCCACCATATGATCAATTTTCATATTAGCCTTTCATTCTATAGAATAACTACAACAATAATAGCATTCATTGAATGTTTACCACATGTACCACTGACTAGGGCTTTTACATATGTTATTTAATAAATTTAGGTAAAAGCATAGCTATTCCAATGACCTAGTATTAATAGCCACATTTAACAATAAAAATAACTGTGATCAAAGTCCACATTCTCCAACCCATATTAAGCTGACATTCCTAATAAGTCATAGGAGCTCTGGTGTAAGAACAAAATATAGTGGAGAGTTGAGGAAACCCACAGAGGCTTTACAGAGGAGGTGACACAAAGCTCAGTCTTGAAAAGCAAGGAAGATAAAACATTTCAGGGAATGGGATACATTAGGAATTAGTACATTAAAATCTGATCTGAGAACATTCATACATATATGTACAGTCATACCAATATATAGATGTGCATACAGCACAAATATGAATAATTTATTAAAACAAGTGTGTACATTTGTCTTGCAATGTAAATGAATTTATATTAGTATATAAGTTAAATCAAGAATGTTAAAATATGACTTCAAAAAGCTAATTCTATGAAAATATGACTTTAAAAGACCTTTCTCATGAACTGCACTATGCTCCATAATTTAAGATTATTTCTAACATCTCTAATGCTCATAGATTAAATAATTTAAAATAATTATTCAAACATGAATCACTGAAAATACTCCCCCAGAGAGCATGTACATGCCACACACACATGCGCACACACATACACAACTACATGCATTCACAGTCATACACACACACACACACACAGTCGAGCATTGGTGGAAAAACTGACCGGTAAGAAATTCCTGAGTGTATGTAACTAAATTAACATGAGTAAATTTATCTGTTTTAAAATACTCCAGAAAATGCAAATGACTTTGAAAAATAATAGTGTAACAGCCCATGAGTATCAAAAGCATTTTAAAAAATAACCTCAAAATAAAAATTAGTCAACTACAGGCTTAGATACCTACTTGGAGACATACATAAAACTAAAATAATAAAATCAGGATTAGTCCTAAAGATAAATAGTATATTCATTAATCTCTATTCTAATGTTTAAGAAAAGTTAACAAGTAGAATAACTATCAAATAACTCAGGAGTAAGCTGAGGAATGTATTTTTACATTTTAATTTAAATACAGTATTGATCAAAAAACACCTGATTTTAAAAGGACAGTCCTTTAAATTCTCTAAATATATTCTCCAAGATGACTAAATACATCTTGAGAGATACAGCAAGTAAAAGCTGCTGGCCAAAGAACTGAATTCAAATTGCTCTCTGAGTAGAGTAAATAGTGTCCATTCTCAGTAGTAGCATAAGAAGAGGAGAAGGAGCAATGTGATTATAGCACCAGCACACACAAACTTACATTTCCTAGTTCTCACTGCTAACTATCCTACTTTGTATATTCCTCAAAACCTGTGAGGTACATAGTATTAATCTCATTTTATAGATGTGGAAGCATAGATTATCCAAATTATAGGGTGGTGTCCAGTACATGCATGAGTCACTTTAAAGTTAGTTATAACCCATGGAACAATCTGTTATCAAGATGGGCTATAGGAAGATAAACAACTTAAAACACATCTACTACTCCAAGTCTCTTAAATAATCCGTTAAACTAGTGGTTCTCTACCTGTGGGTCGCGACTCCCTTTGGGGTCGAACGACCCTTTCACAGGGGTCACCCAAGACCATCGGAAAACAGATATTTACATTACGATTCATAACAGTAGCGAAATTACAGTTATGAAGTAGCAACAAAAATAATTTTATGGTTGGGGGTCACCACAACATGAGGAACTGTATTAAAGGGTCACAACATTAGGAAGGTTGAGAACCACTACTTAAGACCAAGCATGTCAAACTTGTGTGTAGCCGGCAGACCGCATACCTAGTAAACTCACAGGCCAGGAGTTTTGACATGCTCACTTTAGACCTTGCAGCAGTTTTGAAACAAGAAAATTATCTTATGCATTTTGTTTGGAGTTTTTTATTGTCCTTAGCAATACTGAATTCTTGTAGCTGGCCACTAAACACTCTTTGCTTGGCAAGGTTCGTGTCCTATTAGATGGAGTAAGAAATATGGCCATCCATCCTTTACTGCAATGCTGCCATTAACTACTGTGTGGCCACTGGGAAATGCACAAACCTGTCTGGGCCTCAGCTTCTGCACCCATACAATTATGGGGTTGAAAGATCTTCAAACTCCTTCCATTTACAAAGTTGTGGATCCTACAAATCCTACATTTTTTAAAAAGCGCATAGCTCTACAAGGTGTTTGCTATGAACTAGGATGAATTAATATAGGTTATCAGAGTCTGAGTTCTAATTCTTTTTTTTTTTTAAATATATTTTATTGATTTTTTAGAGAGGAAGAGAGAGATAGAGAGTTAGAAACATCGATGAGAGAGAATCATCGATCAGCTGCCTCTTGCACACCCCCTACTGGGGATGTGCCCGCAACCAAGGTACATGCCCTTGACAGGAATCGAACCTGGGACCTTTCAGTCCACAAGCCAACGCTCTATCCACTGAGCCAAACCGGTTCCGGCATGAGCTCTAATTCTTAATTAGTGAGCTCAGGCAATCTAGCCGAACTTCTCATTCCTAGTAGCTCCTAAACTGCTTTGGGTAAGAATACAATGGATAACTAATATCTCAATTGTAACTTAGCACGACACACACATACACACACACACACACACACACACGCACGCACGCACGCACACACACACACACACCCTGAAGAGAAATCCTTGGGAGATAGAAAGGGGACCCTGGGGTAAAATATTTCCACTATTTCCAAAGCTGAGCCTGTGGACACACCAGTAGCTGAGTGAGATGGCCTTGGGGAATTCTGAAGGTGAACAGGGAGGGTTTCTCTTCTGAGCACAGTTCCATAAAGCACTGCATCCTAACAGAGTTTATCTGTGACTGTAAATAATTCCTTTCCCAACAGCTTTACCACAGTCCCTTGGAATGCTTAGAAATGTATCTGCCACTGTGTCTTGTGTAATTTAGAGGAGTATATTTTTTAAAATGGTATCTCAGCAGTAAAAATACAATCCATAAATCAGGCATGTGCCAAGCAGGGTGGCAGGCACTTCACACACATTATCTTAGGTAATCCTCAGTGTGGAGAGGAGATAATAACCTCCACTTTACAAGTAAAGAAATAGTTTGATGGCTGTTGAACTGCAGCCAGGATTTACACACACTCTGATCCCGAAGTCTATACCTTTTTCTTCATGACATAGGGCCTCTCACTGGAATCTTCTGAGCTGGGAGCTGAATGGCAGAGCTATGCCAGAACTAATTTCCACAGTTACAGATGTGGCTATGTTTCAGAAGTGCCACCAAGCACTAAAGGGCACAGGTCGTCACGGTAGCAGTCACTCTGTGTGTCCTAACAGCCACTCTGAAGAGACCAGTGTTCTCGTTCTCAATTCTGACCAGAAGCCAGTGACGGTCTGTGTTTTGCTAGAGCTACCGAGTGGGCGCATTTCTCACAGACGTTCTGTGGACTGAAGGGGTCTAAATTCAACAAAGTGCAGGAGTTCTTGTTTCCCAATAATTTTGTTTTTGATGCAGGTTTTCTCAGAGATACAAGAAGATTTCCACATACCCCCACAAGTCCCAGGAGCCTCTGAAGTTACTTGAAAGTAACCCCGCCTCCGCTTTTGTAATGCCATGAACATTAACTGTAGAGTTCATAAGAGGCAGCTGTACTTCCTTAAATTACATTATTCAGCTCCAGAAGCTAAATGAGATTTAGCATTCTACAGCCCCGAATTCCAATCTCAGCTTTTCTCTTTGCAAGTTATATGGCGATGACCTAGTCATAATGTCTCTAAAATTTAGTTTTCCAACATCTGCAAAAAAGGCTAAAATTATGCCTATCTTCAAGAATGTTTGTCATGTCTGGAGAATCAAGAAACACAATTTGCAGGTGACAATAAAAATAGTAGTTATTAAATTATTACTGTTCTTTTTGATAACTACTATTCTGGTTTTAACACACAGAACTAAGCAAAACTAACAGGCCACAGAATTTGCTGGAGCCCAAAGATCAGAAACAAACAACCAAACAAAAATAATTTAGGATACCCATGAACCTCTCTGTCCTAAATTATTAAATATTAGGAGCCCAGTATGCAAAATTGCACGGCCCTGCCCACCCACCTGCTGCCCTGCCTTGACATTTAGACCTCTCCAGGAAGAACTCCAGGGTGCCTGGCCCAGCCCCTGACCCCTCTGTCCTTCTCTGGCTGCTTCAAGCCCCACCCTCAGTCCCTGGAATTGTCTTGGGCTGGTCCTTACTTCTCCTTTTCTGGATGCCTCCCAGCTTCCACCCAATCTCTGGAGCAACTTTGAGATTGGTCATTATGCATTATAGCATCCTGGCCATTAGCATATAAGCTCTTTATTATTATGATTGCTCTTTAAGAAAAGAGAAATAGTTACTAAAGGCAAACAGATTTCCAGAAAACATATTTACTTGTCATACTCTCCTCTTACAGAGAAAGAAGTGTAACAGAAGATGGGTTTATACTTTTTCATAGTTATATGAACCAAATAAACTAAAATCTGCAGAGGTAAAGATCATTCTGAGCCCTAGCCAGTATTGCTTTGTGGATAGAGCATCAGCCTATGGACTAAAGGCTCCTGGGTTCAAATCCAGTCCAGGGCATGTACCTTGGTTGCAGGCTGGACTCCTGGCTCTGCTTTGGGTTCATGTGGGAGGCAACCAATCAATGTCTCTATCTCATTTCGTTGTTTCTCTCGCTCTGTCTCTCTTCTTCCCTCCCACTCTCTCTGAAAATCATTGGGGAAAATATCCTGGAGTGAGGATTAATAACAATCAAAAAATCATTCTGAAAATCCTGGAATTCCTGTTTATGGAGATTATTTGGCTCTATTTTAAAATGTTTAATTACTTAATATCACATCTATTCCAGAATAAGTCAGATTTTGATTTTAAAAAACTTATACAATCTATCTTTTATTGCGCCTTTAATATCATCAGTCTTATTCCCTTAATAATTATTAGGGAGTCCACACTTTGACTTCTTTTACTATGAAGTTTAATCATCTATTCACTGAGTCAACAAGTGCTTCTTACCCTCCCCGCTTTCTCCTCTTCCCGACTGAATGCCTAGTAGAGTTAAAAATAAAGGAGGACTCCAGGTTTCAGAAAACAGAGATTTCAGCACACTAAAAAAAAATTACCATGGACGTATGCATTGGAACAGTATAAAATCTCTGCTCTCAGTACTAAAGAGACTAAAGGCCAAGAACCACTAGTAGCTTCTCCAGGTGCCATCCGCCAGGTGTCCACTAAGCATGCACAATGTGGCCTGTCCAAATTAAGTTGTCCTGCAAGTGTGAAATACACACCAGATTGTGAAGACCTTTTACCAATAAAAAAAATTCACTTATCATTTTATATCGATTACGTGTTAAATAAATAATATTTTGTGTACACTGGGATAAATAATACATGATTTAATCACTTTGGGACCTCTAAAGTTACTTAAGCTGCTTGCATTATATTTCAACTGAACAGTAGGTCAAGGTCCCACATTTCAAAGCCTTGTACAGCTCACTGGGAATTTTCCTGGCCTCTAATTGCACTTTATATAGAGCGTAATGACATGTCTACTTTGTCCACTAAACTCCCTGAAGATATGTTTTCTTGTTTAATCTAGCATTTAATGTATCCGGATGTAAATGCATCACAACATGCACTGTTAATCAAGTACACTCTTTAGCTCCTTGGAGCTATAATTATACAGAATGTACTTGAGGCTTGCAGGTACCTGATTTTTATCTCCCAAGATTATCAATCTTTTAGTTCTTTGAAAACTCTGCGAAGTGATCACAAAAGTATTGTGTGTGCCTTCCGAAAGCACAGTCATTCATGCACAGACATGCCTGCACTCAAGTGTCAAGGGCTTTCCATAATCCTCATAACCTATTAAATCTTAAAGGTTCCCAGAGGACCAAAATGTAACTTAACATTCACTGTTATGTCTTGAAGCACAGCTGTATTTAAATGGATAACATAAAATGTAGCCTATTCTACATCACATATCCACTCCATTGCTGATGGGAAATGCATTAGACAATATAAACATCATTAAACTAAACATGGCCAGTATATTATGTTATGACACCATTTGGAAACTCAGGTCAAACAGGCTTCCTAAATTTTCTTTTTTTTTTTCCCTCCTAAATTTTTAAATCTCAAAACTACCGACAATAGCATTTTCATCTATCCTGTGTCTTATTGTTACACATTGTGTTTCTGCTCAGGCATTCTTCTGAATAAATATATTTGATTAACAGAGTTTATAATTTTCATACTATATAAAAGCAGTGAAAGTATTCACTGTACATCAAAGGAATTTTCAAATCCTACCTAATAATAGAGTAATATGCAAATTAGCCTTCACTCTGTTCAGGCCACACCCACCAGTCATGCCCACCAGCCAATCAGAATGAGTATGAAAATAAATCCCAACCAAGATGACTGCAGCCACAGAGAGCAGTTCAGAGGCTTGGGTTTCTCCAACAATGGAAGCCAAGCTTTCTACACACCCTGGCCTGCCTAGGCCTCCACTCAAGGATACAAAGTTTCAATTGTAGAAGATAAATAAACCCCAGATACCAGGGCCTCTGCTTGGGTCGCCAGGAGCATGGGTGGCCTGCAAACCACCACAGGCTCCTTGCCCATGCCACCTCACACCCCAAGGGAACCCCCACCCTGATCCAGGACACCCTTCAGGGCAAACCAGCTGGCCCCCACCCATGCACCAGGCTTTTATCCTATCTAATAAAAGGGTAATATGCAGATTGACCATCACTCCACCACACAAGATGGCTGCCCCCATGTGGTTAAAGATCCTGCCACTATGTGGACACAAGATGGCCAGCAGGGGAGGGCAGTTGGGAGGCACCAGGTCTGCAAGGAAGGGCAGTTGGGAGGGACCAGGCCTTCAAGAGAGGGCAAATGGAGGCAATCAACCCTGCAGGGGCGGGCAGTTAGGGTGGCCAGGCTAGCAGAGGAGGGAAGTTGGGGGCAAATAGGCTGGCAGGGGAGCAATTAGATATCAATCAGACTGGCATGGGAGTTTTAGGGGGTGATCAGACTGGCAGGCAGAAGCAGATAAGGGCAATCAGGAAGGCAGGCAGATGAGCAGTTGGGAGCCAGCAGTCCTGGATTGTGAGAGGGATGTCCGACTGCCTGTTTAAGCCCGATTCTGGTTGAATTGGGCCTAAATGGGCAGTCGGACATCCCTAGATGGGTCCCAGATTGGAGAGGGTGCAGGCTGGGCTGAGGGACACCCCCCACCCAACCCCGTGTATGAATTTCATGCACAGAGCCTCTAGTCTTTTATAAATAAGCATTAGTACCTAAAAAAATAATCACGTTATATCGTCCATTAACTCCCATTTTTTAATGAATTTACTTGAAAAGACATTATTTTCAATTATGTGATCTTTACCAAATATCCCCTTCCTGCTTGGTACCAGTTGGTACTTTATAAACAAGAATGCTGCCAGTCTGGGATGTACCCCATCAGGCGCATAAGCAGGGCTATGCTCAAGAGACATTGGTCTGCTGACAAATTAAAACCTTTCACCTCAGAGAGAGGATGTTCCTGGTTAATGGGCACTTGGATTTAATTCTTCTAAGTCTGAAGAAAGCCTTTAGGAGCTGTCAGTTCTCCATATGTCAGGCTATGCACATCATTATCAAAAGGCTATCTCAGTGCTTCCCAACCTTAACCACATCATCCTCTAATGTCTGAGGATACCAGTGCTATCTCAGCAGAGCTATTAGCAACCCACAGCAAACTAGTGGAGAAGCTCTGGGCCCATTAACTTAGGGAGCTACAAATCTAAATGCTAACAGGAGCCAGGAGGTTAAAAAGAGCCCTGTCAAAATAAGACTGAAGGGGCAGGGACAATGGTCACCTTCTCTCAGAGGGCCAATGCTACCAGGCTTCTGACAACAGATCCCTGCAATTCTATTCAAGTGAAATGAAGAATCTGTACTCATTTATAGAATCTCCTAATTTTTAAAAGATGGGCTAAACACAATAACAACAACAACAAAAAACACAACCACACATCTGCCAGTTCATGTTATGTGTGGAACATTCAGACTGAAAATATCTAGGAGGACAAGGAAATGACAAACTAGAGAGGCACTATATTTATCTGGGCCCTTTCAAAGGTGTGCCAGGAGGAACATAAATCCACACAATAAAGCATGGTGCTGCCCTAGCCGGTATGGCTCGGTGGATGGAACATCAGCCTGCAGACTGAAGGGTCCCAGGCTCATTTCCGGTCAATGGCACATGCCTGGATGTGAGCTTGATCCCCAGTGGGGTGAGTGCAGGCGGCAGCCAATCAATTACTCTCTCTCATCATTAATGTTTCTATCTCTCTCCCTCTTTCTTCCTCTCTGAAATAAATAAAAATATATATTTTTTTAAATTTTAAAAAGCATGGTGCTTCTCATGGATGCATAAATTTTACATGCAGTATTTCTGAGAAAGCAAAACAAACAGTAGGTTATGAATATAGTGCAAAAATCATAGGATTTAGCCCCGACCAAGATAGCTCAGTTGCTTAGAGCAGCGTTTTTCAACCGCTGTTCCGCGGCACACTAGTGTGCCGCGAGATGTTGCCTGGTGTGCCGTAGGTGCAGACAAGACAAGAATTTTATAATTTTTCACTATTTTGTTTACTTAATATTTCATAATAAATTAATTATAAAATACTTTCTTTGTGTTTATTTGATTCCTATTCAAGAGAATTACTTTATATATAGTCAATATAGGCACAGAGTTAAATTTTTTAACATTTTCTAATGGTGGTGTGCCTCGTGATTTTTTTCATGAAACAAGTGTGCCTTTGCCCAAAAAAGGTTGAAAAACACTGGCTTAGAGCACTGTCCCAATATGCCAAGGTTGCATTTCATCCCTAACCAGGGTACATATAACAATCAACCAATGAATGCATAAATGGGTAGAACAACAAATCTATGTCTCTCTCTCTTTCTCCTCATTCTCTCTCTAATCAATAAACAAATATTTATTTTAAAAATCCACAGGATTTAAAATTAAACAAGGGGGTCAGAATGAATGTGCTGCATTTAGCAGGCTACTTTCAACCACACAGCTGGAATTGGTATCCTTTTCTGAGAAAAGGTGTGGGAACTAAGCTATTGGGCGACCCTCAAGAGGGGACAAAAGATCCTCTTAAACTGTTTCTGAATGAAATAAGATTTACAACAATTCTTAGTTTGAAGTTCTTATCAGTTCGGGCCATTTTGATAGCCGATTCAAATATAATTTGCATTGTCAAAATGTTCTAGAAGGCTCCTGGACCATGGCATTTCAGCGGTGCAGGCCTGTCAGCTGGGTGGATATAGGGCACCCCACGAACACAATAGATTTGCCCATTCTACACTAATAAACGGCTTTCTTCCTGCATTCTGCGTTTGTTTACTGTTAATGAATAAAACATTAAAATCGCTATTTAGAACATAAAGCACTGTGGTTCTTGCAAATGGTAAAGTTATGCTGGCTACAGTTTAGGGAACTAAGGCTGTTATTTATAGAATAAAACTCATTATCACTACTCAAATATTGAACAAGAAGAGTTTGTGTGGAAAGATAAAATTGTCACAGGGGACTATTGATATATAAAATATGGCTGGAGAGATATGGGATGCATATTAAAATTTATATACCGAAAAGGAAAAATGTATTTAACAGGTATGTTTAATATTCCAGCAGCATCAACTGGAATTGTAAAAGTTATGTTTGCTGACATTTCAATTATAACCTTCCATTTTCAGTGCCTTCGGTTCAGTCCAGAAATTGTCTACAGGCCCCAAAGTAATGTACTTTACAAGGTCTCTGTCTGCACATTATTATTATTATTATTATTATTATTATTATTGTCATTCAGCACCTTGAAACTTTTGGATGTTTTGCCCTCACAGAACTATGAAATTTTGAAATGAATATGTAGGGATTTAAGACAACATTTTTCCAAGTGAAGCATGAACTGTAAGAGTTTGCCATGATAGTTAATTAATAAATGGTAGAGTCAGGAATCAAATCCAAGGATTTTAATGCCACAGCCCATGCTCTTAACTACTAGAGTTTATTGCCTTTTCATTATCATAAGGAGATAAAAGTATTATATTTAATAATAATTTATATATTAGTATAATATACAGATATAATATACATACTATTTTATTAATTACCTATAATTGTACAACAATGTTAGAAAATGTTTATTCTTATAATCTATTCCAGTATCTTTTTAAAAAATATATTTTATTGATTTTTTTACAGAGAGGAAGAGAGAGAGATAGTTAGAAACATAGATAAGAGAGAGACATTGATCAGCTGCCTCTTGCACACCCCCTACTGGGGATGTGCCCGAAACCAAGGTACATGCCCTTGACTGGAATCGAACCTGGGACCTTTCAGTCCGCAGGCCGATGCTCTACCCACTGAGCCAAACCGGTTTCAGCTATTCCAGTATCTTACAACTCACTGTTATGATATACAGACATATATTTAACTCCTTATCTAACTTAATGCTACTCTAACCATCAATGCAATTACATTTGCATGTGCAATTTCTGAAGACTCTAATAAGTTAAATTTTCAGTGGGCACAGAGGCATTCTATAACTGACCAAAGTTACTTAGCCACTCTAGGACCCAATTTTCTCAAATTTTATATAATAACAGTGCCAAGGTCATAGAATAGTTATGAGAATTAAATGATATAACACAAGCAAAATGTTTAGCACATTGCCCAGCACACCAGAAACACTCGGTAAATATCAGTCAATATCATTATTGCTGTTGTTAATAATTTTGTCTGCCCTTGTGTCTTTGTGATTCACATGGAGTTTGGCACATTAAATAAATTAATGAGTACTCTAAGACTTCTTAACACACCTCCCCCCATGTACATTCAAACACACCCTTTTTCTCCACAGGCACCGCCATCTCCCAAACATGACTTGGATTCTTCTACCTGAAATACTAGTCCTAATTTTCATCTGGCTACTGTTTACTTTTCATCTAAGTTCTGGCAGCTTTCTTCTTTTATGAGAAGTCTTTTCTTAAACCCAATACTATTATGCACCCCTGCTTATGCTTTTTCACTGGGCTTTCTTCTTCTCCGTGGTTATCAAAGCACTTACAATACCAAGTCTTCTTGAGGCCTTTTTACCTACCTAACACCCCACTAGACTGCTAAGCTCTTTAAGGCAGACACTATCTTTCACCACTCCATGGGATAGAATATAAGAGATGCTCGATAAACATTTGTTAAATGAATGAACAGATATATATTTCTATCTAAGCCACTGTTCCATAACTCCCATCTTCCTCACCAAAGCAAATACTGGATTTGGTATTTCATGCAATTTTAGAAATGAACAAAAAGGAAAAAGATGGACCAACCAGGTTTATTATTTAATGATCAAAAAATCTCGGACAAGTTCCTCCCAAAAGACAGCCAAGTGGCTATTAATATATGAAAGGAATGCATTGACATTAGTCATTAGAAAAATAGAAATTAAAGCCACCAAGAGATACCAATACATGACCATGGTGATGGCAAAAAAAAGAAAGCAAAAAATATGGGAGATAGAGACAATAAGGGGCATCTAGAATTTTCATGTACTATTGATAAACATCTAGATCAGTACAGTCACTTAGGAAAACTGTATGGCAGTATCTCCTAAGATAAAAATACATTCCTTAAGACTCGGCAATTATACTTCTAGGAATATGACATGAAGAAATATGTGCACCAAAAAGCATTTATGAATAATTTTCACAGCTGCTAAATATTAGAATCAACTGAAATGTCCATCCATAGTAAAATGAACAAATAAATCTGTTGAAGCATTTGGATAAATTCATATAGTGGAATATTATAGAGCAATGAAAAATTCACCATATGGATGAATCTCAAAGACATAATGTTGAAGGACAAAAGGCAGGAGTGCCTGCTGACGGCTGTGGTGTCAGGGAAAGAGTATCATCAACAGTGATGGAGTCAAGATAGCAGCTGACTCTTTGGTCAGTGGTTGCTGGTAATGTTTTATGACTTAATCAGAGTTGTCAGTGAATGTATATGTTCATTTTATGGGAGTTCTTCTATTTTTACACTTATAAAATGTGCTTTTTCTGCATGTGAACTGTACTTGGGTGAAAAGGTGAACTAAAAATAAGTGCATAAATAAATATCCCTAACCTAAAAAAAAAATAACTAAATAAGTCAACACAGATGATTCATACAACTCCAGGAAGTCTGAAATCCTTTGAACCGGATAATCACTTGAATATACTTGAGATTTCATCTTGATTTTATTTCTAACTCTTCCCTTTATTAGGAAATTCTTTTTTTTTTTTTTTAATATATTTTATTGATTTTGTACAGAGAGAAAGGGAGAGAGATACAGAGTTAGAAACATCGATGAGAGAGAGTCATCGATCAGCCGCCTCTTGCACACCCCCTACTGGGGATATGCCCGCAATGAAGGTACATGCCCTTGACCGGAATCGAACCCGGGTCCCTTCAGTCCCCAAGCCGACGCTCTATCCATTGAGCCAAACCGGTCCTGGCTTTATTAGGAAATTCTTTTTTAACCTATCACCTAAATATAGATTTTATGCACAGAGTCCTAACATTGACATAAAAAGTGATGCACTAGCAGAAATGGGCTTATTATCTTTTCCTTATAAATAGAATATAAAGAAGGAAAAGGGTTTATCCTGAGATAAGCTAGCAACTGTCTAAAGAGCTGGCAATGATAAACACACACGTATTTATATCTATACTTGCACATATATCTGAACAAATGTTGAAAGTGATTAGCTAAAGAACAGTGAAAGACATGGAACAGCAGAGGCCTGGGCATAGCCAAGAGTGCCCATCCTCACAGGAGAAGCAGAGAGGGGATAAGAAAGCATCGGAGCAGGCAGTTCCAGAGCTATCACCAAGGGACATGCTGATGGCTGTGGCCTGGGAAGGTACAGGGGCCCTGGGTTTCTCACAGGTGCCTGCCACCCATGCTACCTTCCAGAACATGTCATAGGAGAATGTGAGAAATTAGGGTTGGAACAGCAAAGGCCATGAGAAATCCTTTAAAAGTCCACATAATGATTATCTTTAACTTTTTTTTTTAAAGCATAAAGGCAACATCCTCAATAAAGGAAACTTTAAATCAGTTTACAAATTTTAAATTAGTAATAATGTAATTACATAATGAATTGTTCATTTTCAAACCCTTGCTCACTAGGAAATGTTCAGGATCTCCCTACCTCTGCACCCCTCCCTCTGCTTCCTTATACATAATACATGCTAATTATCTCCTGCAAAGTGACTTAAGATGCAGAAACGCCCTAAGGAGAGCTCACTACAGTTGGGAAAAGAAAAAAAAAAAAAAGAAAAAAAAAAAAAATATATATATATATATATATATATATATATATATATATATATATATATATATTTTTTTTTTTACAAATACCACAAATACTAGTAATTTCAACAAGGCAAAATCACCTTTGGGAATGAGTCACTGTTCAAAACATTCACAGATGCAGTTTTTGCCAGCCATCTATCTCCTTTCTGTTTCCCTGGAAATCATGTTCAAATATTTAGGAACATCCTAGTCTTGTCATCAATGATTCACTAGTACTTTAAAAAGGCACATCATGTTTTTATTTTTCACTGATGAAAACAACCCATGTTTACTAGGCATGCTTTATTAGCCTAGTAGAAATCACAAAAAAGTGTCTATATTTTTATCCCCATTCTATTATCTCTCCATATGATATGGCTATAAAGTAACTGAATTTAATTCTATTTTATTGCAACTCTTGTTGGATAACAAATACATTCATCATAAATCAGTACAATTATTACAGAACTATCACAGAGAGAAGGCAGTTTGCATTTATGTCGTTAATATTGAAAATTAGATTTCTCTACTAAGAAGCTTACTCATAATAGGTCTTTTTAATTCAAAAACCCTGTGTAATCAAAGATCTGTCTATATGTTTAAATAAAAGTAGGAAACAGATCAATATAACTTTGTAGCTCTTCTTGTAATTAGACCAAGAAATAAAACTCGTCTTTTCTGGAAAATTTATTTTTCTTATAGAAAACGCTTCCAATTTTAATATTTTAAGAAGATAGAATCTACTCATCTGCTTCTTTAAATATTTCTTCAAGAAAAGCAAAATAAAGTTGTCTACACAACAAAGCACACCGAAACTCTCTGGTGTTTTCCTCTGTAATAGTGACATAAACTCCATCAATGGTCCCTGTACCCATCTGTTCTCATCACTCAATGTCATGGCCTGCATGTTAAATGTAAGTGTCAGGCAGTCACAAAATCTCAACAATTTCATACTCTTTGGGGAACAAACATAAAATGACGTTTTGTGGAGTGGAAATTCCCAGGGCCTGTGGCCATGTCATAAAGGGTTTGACATGCTACAAAAGAAAAAATGCAGCCTGCTCTTAAGGTCATTCTTACAAGGAGTTTAGTTGCAACAGAGACTAAAAGCCTCACATTTATATTTGCTAAAATATCTATTCCTGGAGATAGATAGATAAATATATATATATATATATATATATATATATATATATATATATATATATAGTTCAAGAAACAATTTCAGAAATTTCATTTAATATATTTTTAATTGCACAGTACTCATGGACAAAAGCAGCCTCTATAAAGTCAAAAAAACTCAGAAAAAGCAAGCAGTCCATGCCAGGGATGGATTCAGGTTCTTCCTACCCCCAGCCAGCCTATCAGCACTGTGCTGAAGAAAGAAGGGCCCCCTAATCACCACTGGGCTAATCCACCTGAGATGGCAACAGCACTTAGATGCCAAATGCATCACCCTCAGGTTCTTAGTATGGGTAAGACACTTGGCAAAATGCAATGATTTAGAAGGCACTCCAATTTTTTTAAAATATATTTTATTGATTTTTTTACAGAGAGGAAGGGAGAGAGATAGAGAGCTAGAAACGTCGACCAGCTGCCTCTTGCACACCCCCTACCAGGGATGTGCCCGCAACCAATGTACATGCCCTTGACCGGAATTGAACCTGGGACCTTTCAGTCCGCAGACCAACACTCTACAGCTGAGCCAAACCGGTTTTGGCGGCACTCCAATTTTTAAGGATGTCAGTGTTATAGCCAGAAACAGGGTAAATGAAAACTCTTAAGACACATGTTTTCTGAGATTTATAATCAGGTAGAAATAGAGAAAAGTGTTTAGACCCTTCCATCAAAATATGGAATGGAAAGGAGAATTAAAGCATGTTACTTCCTTTGCAACTGTGAGGAAAGATGACTAACAAATCTCATGGTTTTTCATTACCATCAAGATCCAACACCCTTCCAACTCTGCTACTATATAGCTGTGTCGAGTAAGTCCTATCTCAGGAAAGGTAGTTTTGGCTAAAGCGTCTGCAGAGAAAAAGGAAGCAGGAAATGAGAAAAGCATTTTGAATTAAACTCAAAAAGAACAGTTGGACAGGCTGGTGTGACTCAGTAGTTGAGCATCGACCCATGAACAAGGTCACAGTTCGATACCCAGTCAGGGCACATACCCTGGCTATGGGCTTGATGCCCAGTAGGAGGCATGCAGGAGGTGGCCCATCTATGATTCTCTGTCATCATTGATGTTTCTAGCTTTCTCTTCCTCTCCCTTCATGTCTCTGAAATCAATTAAAATATAGTTAAACAGAACAGTTGGGGTCATGAGTAAAATCAGTTTATTTTGTTACCATATGTTAATAAAATTGCTACTCACATTTGAATAAGCAGGCATTTAACTTGGAGTATATTCATACTCTTCTTATCAAGAATAGAAAGGAGATGACAATATAATGAATTCTATTCTATTAAATGCACTTCAGTTTAAGGCAATAAGGGTTATGGAAGTTGACAGGCAATGATAATCCCATGTCTATAAAAAACTTTCAATAGAAGAGGTTACAAACAGGACATGATGTTCTTGGGACAGTGATAGAGGAAATTGTTAAATGAATGCCTGGGGTGAGCAGGGAGGGAGAAAGAACCAAAAGGGAGGTAGGGAGAGAATGAAGGCAGGCAGGCAGGAAAACAGGTAGGAAAGGAGGGAAGGAAGGAAGAAAGGAGGGAGGAAGGGAGGGAAGTAGGAAAAAGAGGAAGGGAATATAATAGAAACACTAGCTTTGGTGTAAATCCAGAGCAGATTTGGAGCTGACTAGTACAACCATGTATAAGCTGACTGTGTTCATCTCTACACAGCCCCATAACCACACTTTTATAACTTGAAATTCACCATGGTCAGAATATTTATATCAAAGCAATTAGTAAATGCAAAAAAACAGGGCTTTTTATTCAAAAGGCAGTTAACCAATATACCTCTGGTTATGACTGAATTACAATTCTCAGTGTCAGTCTCCAACCAATAAAATAGAAGTGTTATCAACTATCTCAAAATATTTATATGAAAACTAGAGGCCCAGTGCATGAAATTCGTGCAGGGGGGAGAGGGTGTCCCTCAGCCCAGCCTGCACCCTCTCCAATCTGGGACCCATCTAGGGATGTCCGACTGCCCCTTTAGACCCGAATCCTACTGGAATCAGGCCTAAAGGGCCAGTTGGACATCCCACTGACAATCTAGGATTGCTGGCTTCCAACAGCTTGCCTGCCTGCCTTCCTGATTGCCCTTAACTGCTTCTGTCTGCCAGCTTGATAACCCCCTAACCACTCGCATGCCAGCCTGATTGATGTCTAACTGCTCCCCTGACAGCCTGTTTGCCTCTAACTGCCCTCCCCTACAGGCCTAGTCCACCCATCTGCTTTCCCATGCAGTCCCAGGTGCCCCCCAACTGCCCTTCCCTGCAGGCCCAGTCGCCCCCAATTGCCCTCTTCTGCCACCCTGGTTACCCCTAACTGTTCTCCCCTGCTGGCCTGATCACCTACAACTGCCCTCCCTTGCAGGCCTGGTCCCTCCCAACTGCCCTCCCCTGCTGGCCATCTTGTGGTGGCCATCTTGTGTCCACATGGAGGCAGTCATCTTTGGCCACATGGGGCCAGCCATCTTGTGTGTTGGAGTGATTGTCAATTTGCATATACTCTTATTATATGGGATTAGATAGGATCGAGGCCTGGTACACGAATGGGGGCCAGCTGGTTTGCCCTGAAGTGTGTCCCAGATCAGGGTGGGGGTTCCCTTGGGGTGGGGGCAGCCTGGGTGAGGGGCCTGTGGTGGTTTGCTGGCTGGCAATGCCCCCTGGTGATTCAAACAGAGACCCTGGTACCTGGGATTTATTTATCTTTTATAATTAAAACTTTGTAGCCTTGAATGGAGCCAAGCCTTCTGCTTGCTCCATGGCCAGAGCCATTTTTGTTGGGAATTATGTATCTTATATAATTGAAACTTTGTAGCCTTGAGTGGAGACTGGGCCAGCCAGGGTGTGAGGAAAGCTTGGCTTCCTCCATCGCCAGAGGAAACTCAAGCCTCCTGCTCTCTCCAGCTCCGTGACTGCTTTCATTTTTGTTGGGATTTATTTATCTTTTATAATTGAAACTTTGTAGCCTTGAGTAGAGGTCTAGGCTAGCCAGGGTGTGATGAAAGCTTGGCTTCCTCCTTTGCCAGGGAAACCCAAGCCTCCTGATTGCTCTGTGGCTGCAGCCATCTTGGTTGGGTTAATTCGCATATTTTCTCCTGACTGGCTGGTAGGTATGGCTTGTGAATATAGCGGAGTGGTGGTTAATTTTCATATTATTCTTTTATTAGATAGGATTAAATACAATAATGCAAGAGTGCTTAGTAGACTTACAAGAAGTTCAGATAAATAAGACTTCAAGAATTAGCCATCAAGCATACATGGCAGAAACCAACCTCAAAGAGTTTCACCAATAATGAGGTGTCCTTACAGGTAGCACTAGCTAGATCATAGGCTTCAAGGAACTTAATAGTAGCAACCAGATCAGTAGTGGAGTTTAGAAACAAAAGCAACAAACAGAAAAGTAGTTATGGTCAACAGGAAGCTAGCAAGCATACAAACTTGACAGTTAAACCAGCACAAAATGAAAAGTCAATTATCATAACATTCATTCCAAGCTCACTGAGTGAAATAAACCTGCATTAAAGCCGATGTTTTTATGCCTTCTTAGATATTTTAAATATACTGTCACTATATAAGAAATGGCAAAAATGGGAAACTAGAAATAAGACACTAGGAACATCAAAGTATTAAAAACAACCTCCCTCCCAGTCAACAACCACTTCAGACATAACCCAAATGTCAAGTATACACTGAAATCAGTGCATCACAGGATGGGAAAGAATGAAACCATCCCATAATAGAATGGTAACATTCACTGCAAAAAGCATTCCAGAAAAAGAATATAATTTACTACTTATACCTGTTCCTATGTATAAAGGAAAAGTATGCCCTGGCTAGCTAACTCACTGTACGTATGTCCACCCACACACTTAGGAAGTTCCCTCACTACAGACCCAATGGGCATTCCTCACACTCACACTTCAGTAGCCGGCAGACACCACAGCACCCCTTTGCCTCCCCAGTTCTACTAGATGGCATTTTCCCTGTTCTGCTCCTTCTCGCTATACACCTGTTCACCTTCTATACTTTCAACTTGACATTTTCATTCTCATCTTCTTAATGTGGTCACATGATACATCTTCCAACAGTAGAAAAGGCAATAATATGGAGAAAGGAGTGAGGGGGTAAATCTAAAAAACCCACCAACCCACACCCCAACCCACACACAGCCACCAATGACCACTCATCATTACAATCCCCCCAACATGCACATAACTTATTGGCCTCCTTTTTCGGAGATATCTGAAAAAGTCATATATTGTGAAAAAGGAAGAATCAGATAATGAATTTGTTTTTGTCTTGCTGAACCTACTATTAATCTAAATCTATTACATATCAAAAAAAAAAAAAAACTGCCTAAAGTTGAACATTTGAAACAACATCCCAGCTATTCACTAAAACATAGACAACTTTAGACTAATATTTCTCAATTTTGGCTGCACATTAGAATTCTCTGGGAACTTTAAAAACCCCCTCTGAGCCATCAGAATCCCTAACCAATGGTAAGAAAACCTCTAAGGATGACTCCCAGGAACCAGCAGGTGTTTGTGTCATCCTGGTTGTTACTATGTGCAGCCAGGGCTGATAACCACTGCTCTGGACCCCATGGTTCTAACTCCTTATCCTATACTAGTGATTCCCTAACTTTAAAGTATTTCCAAATACCCTTTGGAACTTTTAAACATACAGATGCTCAGACCCCACCCTACACCAATGAAATTAGAATCTCTGGGAATAGGGCTCAGGAATGGAAACACTTCACCACAAGTTTTACTAAACTGAAGCTATGGTTGAAAACTAGTGCTGTTCAACCACAGTTCCACAGTTTTGTTTTTGGAGTTCTTTATTACAACTTTCCCTACGTATATATTCCACTTTCATACCATCTCCAATAGCTCTAATCCTTGAGGAACCTTAAAAGTATTAAATGCTTACTCAAGAAGACTTGCAGAAGAGCAATTCAGGGCTCTTCTGTTTACTGGCATGTGTATGGTTTTGCTAGGGCTGGTGTAACCAAGTACCAGCAACTTATGACAACAGGAACTTATTCTCTCACAGTTCAAAGATATACGCAATCAAGTGTTGGTAGAGCCTCTTTCTCTAAAGGTTGCAGGGAAAATGTGTTCTAGGCTATCTTCTTAGTTTCCTGTGTTGCCAGCAATCCTTGGCATGAAGACACATCACTTCAATCTTCCCCTCCGTCATTACATGGCACCCTCCCTGTGTGTCTGTGTCACTGTGCCTCTTTTCTTAAAAGGACAAAGTCATACTGGATTTAGGGCTCATCCTATTCCAGAATGACCTCATCTTAACCGATTACATCTGCAACACCTTATTTCCAAATTAGGTCACATTCTGAGCTTCCTAGAAACACATTAATTTTAGGGGGACAACATTCAACCCAGTACCGCAGGAGTTCCGAAGTATCAGGTGTTAATTCTGAACAAGTAGTAGAACAGCCCAGTTTCTAGGGACCTCACAGACAATGAAGGGGTATGTCAAAAATAGAACTCGAGTTAAGAGTGTCCCTAAAAGATAACCTGGAAAGAGATTACAAGCCCTAATAGTTTGTCACCACCAGCGCATAGAACCTCTACTCCAACTTCCAGCCTTCGAATTTGGCAAGCTGCCTATGTATAATGACGTTCAGATCCATGTGTCTGCTATCAGAGTTGGAGCAATAACCCTAAAAGTTCATATGAAAACTCAAGAAATTCCCAATAGATACATATGTAGGGTTATAACAGTAGAACCATAATCTAATGTGGAGGCGGGGACATTAAAGAGGAAACATTCTTTGTAGAATTAACCACCTCTAATGAGCACATACTTCAGGGAAATCATATTTCAGGGGGAGAAGTCTTTCTGAATTTCAACTTTACATATACAGCAAAATAATAAACGCTCCATGACTGAGTGCACTGGTTATTCATCAAATGGTTTATATTTTTAATTAAACTCATAAGCTATAGTGAGTACAGAATTTTTGTTTCCAATAACCAAATAAAGGAGTATAGGAATCATTTTGCCATGCTCCAAAACTTCTTTGGGATACTCTAAAAGCCCAATGATGATAGTGGCATCATTACCCACAGCTAAGAAAGAAAAAGAGAGAGAATGCATAACAGACACACGCAATGCAAAAACGTTTTGATTTAAAGCCATAAATCCATAGGTACAGGTACATATTAGTTGGTCACCTGATATATTTAATCTTCCTATAAATAAGTTAAGCCTTAAGTATCCTATAAATAAGTTAGCATTGTTTATTTAAATACCATTTTAAGGGAGATAGGTAGAATCATTTACTGTAGCCAAATTTTGTTTTTATGAATAAAAATGCTTGAAGGAAAAAATATAAAAACTCTCTAAAACATCAACAATTAGGAGAAACTCTAAATAATCAAATAAATTTTCATCCATTAAATTGTTTTGGCTTCAGCCCTGGCCTGGTAGCTAAGATAGTAAGAGCCTCATACCAATATGCCAAGGCTGTGGATTCAATCTCTGGTCAGGACACATACCAGAAGCAACCAGTACATATTTAATAAGCGGAACAATAAATCCATGTTTCTATTTCTCCCTGCCCCTTCTGTCAAATAAATAAATAAAAATTAAAAAAATATTTTGGCTTCAATGGACTTCAAATATCTGAGACTCTACAAAAAACAAAACAAAAAAAAAAAACCCACAAAAAACAGTACCCATTGCTCTGATACTTTTCAAATTTTAAGAACTCACTGTATTCCTAACTATATCTATACTAATAAAAGGGTATTATGCTAATTAGACTGGGTGACTGGACATCTTCCAGACACCTGATTTCCTTCTGGACAGTTAAAGAGCGACCAGGCCAGCAGAAGGGTACAGTAGTTAGGGCGTGACCAGGCCAGCAGGGGGGCAGTTGAGGGGTGGCTAGGCTAGCTGGCAAGGGACCATTTGGGGAGCAGCCAGGCCAGCAGGGGGGCAGTTGGGAGCTATCAGGCAGGCAGGCAAGTGGTTAGGAACCAGCAGTCCCAGATTGCTAGAGGGATGTTTGACTGCCGGGATTGGGCCTACACAGGCAGTCAGACATCCCCCGAGGGGTCCCTGATTGGAGAGGGTGCAGGCTGGGCTGAGGGACTCCCCCTCCTGTGCACGAATTTTATGCACCGAGCCTCTAGTTAAAATATAAACATAAATGAGGCAGAAGAAATCTTCCTGCATAACACAGATCAGAGAAGAAACAATCTCTTCTATTTACTAGACTGACATTTAATTTTATCTCTTACACACCCTTTCAGGTAACAATGTATGTATAATGGAGTTTAAAACAAACAAACTCCTTTAGGAATTTAAAATAACTTAGAAGTCATGATAATTGCAAAGAAACTGGAAACACAAGGGGGCTGTATCTCTACTGCTTGCCTTGCTTACTCTGTTTGACAGCAGTGTTTAAAGTATAGTTGAGGAAATAAATCCTTCAATTTTGCTACTATACTTGGAAAGAAGCTTAAAACAGTTTCATAACTATAATAAGATTAAGCCATACTTCTAAAGAGAAAAAAAAAAATCAAAGATGGCAAAAGGAAATTCCTTTATTCGAATGCCATTCCTTCCCAGCTACTTCTGTTTTCCAATTAAAGAAATCTTTGTAGCTAATCCACTCAGATGAAGTATCCAAATACATTTGATGTCCCATTTATTGCTGTGCCTTCGGAAGTGATTTTGAAGGTTTATAATTGTGCTGGTAATTGGTTATGAACATTAGTAAGTTATACATGTTGGACATTTGTTTTTTGTTTTTCTTCATAGTTTATACAATTCATGAGTAGTCTAAATAGATGCAAATGTTCTGGTACTTCATTGCTGCAGGCCTACATAGCCCATGGTGATAATTTACTAACATATACTGAGCATGAAAGACACATAACAGACTCAGACTCCAAGAATATGCTCTGCCATTTTATAAACAAATAATATCATAAATACAAAATAATGTAGATTATATAATCAATCAATAAAGCCAAATGAAACGTTTTAGATTCATCTGATAAGTAACCAAATGACTGTAGATATAGCTAAGTGAAGAAACCAAATAGATATATCAGGCACCTAATTTTATTACTGCCATATATAATCACTGCTTTAGAATTCCTCTAATAGAAAGAAATATTACTAGAAAAAGTGCAAACATTACTTCCTTAAATAATTTAGATTTGCTGAGATTTTTTCCAATAATGCAGCTGAATTTAGGTCACCCTTACTCAAAACTTGACTTTATTGAGAATTTTTTAATTCAGGCCAACTGAAATGTATCCACGATTGTGTCAATTTCATATTTTATTTTTTATAAATTTATTATAAATGATGATTGCACATAGATTGTAAATGCAACTCATGAAAAAAATTACCTTTACTTTAAGACCTTGAGAAAAAAAAATCACTATGTTAGAGGAAAAGCATGTTTAAAAGAATCTGGCAATAAGAGTTCAACTACCAAAATACATGTGGGGGGGGGGGGAAAAAAACACGAAAGGCAAGATAAAAAAAAATCAGTTATTTAATTTTTTAAAAAGTGAAAGATCAGTCCTAGCCAGTTTGGCTCAGTGGATAAAGAGTAAGCCTGTGGAATGAAGGGTCTCCAGGTTCAATTCCAGTCAAGGGTATATGCCCAGTTTGTGGGCTCAATCTCCAGAGTGGGCGTGCTCCAATCAATGTTTCTCTCTCATCATTGATGTTTCCATCTCTCTCTCCCTGTTCCTTCCTCTCTGAAATCAAGAAAATATATATCTTTAAAAGTGAAAGATTAGCAAACAAACTTGTTTTTCAGCTTCATCATTCTCTAATACAACTTTATATACTTTATCCTTGTTTAAATTATATAGTTGAATAAAACCCACCTTAAATTATACTTAAAAATGGCTAAAAGGTCAATTTTGTGTCATATATATTTTATCCAATTACAAACTAAAGTGCAGTGATATTTAGACTTTTCTTCTATTTATAAAATAACGAATGGTGTTCATCTTTGTGGCTTACCTATTCATGTACTATTTCAAAGTTAGATGCAGTTATGTGTAAATATAAAGATTTAATTCCATTTTTGCTGTTTGAAGACAAGAATCAGTCCTAGTCATCTTTGAATATCCATCATTTAGAAAAACTTTGCACAGTGCGAAAAGCTACAACTCTGTCAAATAAATATGTAAAAATTGGTTAAAATAGTAAGTTATAACGTTATGCGTATTTTACAATGAAAAACAAATCATCTGACTTGGAATCGAACAACAATATTTGTCACTTTGATTTCAAACCAGTTGAATATGAACATCAATTCTAATTTTCTGCAATTTGTGCCTAGTTATATCAATTTGGATATATGGTTGTATCAATTGATATATAGTTATATCAATTTTTAAATTTTCTAACCATTCTAATTTCAGTCCCATCAGAGGTCAAAAGGTGAAAAAAGAAGGGACCCATATGTGCATAAGTTCATCAGCCCACACCACAAGGAAGTTATGTGCCTGTGAAACTTTACAGGCCCCTTCCTGTGTGAACTGACATCTAGACATGGCAGTGGCCTGCCTTAGGTTTCCGACAGGAAATGGTGCCACTGAAGTGCAAAGTCACAAGGAGAAGCTGCAGGGCGAGGCTGTGTCAACAGCAGGACAGAAAGCCAACAAGTCACACAGTGCTTTGTTTTTGTTAATCCTCATCCAAGGATATCTTTTCCACTGATTTTTAGGGAGGGAGGGAGGGAAGGAAAAGGAAAGAGAGAAAGATAGAGAAACATCAGTGTGAGCTAGATATATTGACTGGTTGCCTCCCAACCAGGGCCAGGGATCAAACCTACAAACCAGGAACATACCCTTGACAGGGAATCGAACCCTTGACCTTTTCCAAGTACAACACTCTAACCACTGAAGAACACCAGCCAGTGCCAGGCAGTGCTTTTCTTAAAAATAAAATAAAATAAAATAATGAGCAAAGAAAAAGAGATACAGAATTAGTTTGACCAAAACTACAAATCAAATGTTCGTCAATAAACTTTAAAGATATTTTACAATTTACAGAATTTGAAAATAAATTTGAAGTTAATGAAAACTCAATGTATATTCCATTCCATACTTCCATGTATTTCTCCCTAATCTCCTTCTTCTTACTTACTGTATTTGCTTTAGTTCTCACACTTTCCTCCTTTTCAAAAAATCTAATTATACATTGCAAGGAAATTCCCTTACTTCTTTATGTCAATAGGTTAGCATAGGTTGCTGGATGTTAATAAAGGGAATCGGACATTAATTATAAACCCTAATAAAATGGGAAGCTGAATCCAATATTGGACCTTCTTCACCAGGAAGCTAGAGCTTCACACACTCCCCATAGAACCACTGGTCAGTCCCCTGCAGATTACTGGGAGGAGGGACAGAACAATAAAGGGGAAATTGCTCTACTGGGCACAAGATGGCAAAGAAGGGGTTGGGGGGAGGGGGTGCGGTGCTTCTACCTTGAGGCATGCATAGTAGGAGCCAGGATGGCCACCACAGAGGCCTGTCAACTAGCCTGGGAAAAGGATAGGACTGGATAGGGGATACAGCACCCTCCCCAGCCCCCAATCTCCCAAAGATCTAAGAAATGGATTGGTTAGGGAGGGGAAGCAGCAGAAGCCCCTAAAAGATTGGGAATTTGATTGATTAGCCTGAAAGGGCACCTGGTCTTTCCCAATATAATCCAAGCTAACAAAGCTCTCTCTCTCAGGCAGGGCAAGGCATGCTTGCTTACTTGGTCTGCAAGTTGGTTCTCCCATTGTCTCTCCACAGCTGTCATGCAATCCTAACAGCTGCCTGGGGTCCAGGCGGCCATGAGGACTCCAAGCACTGGCCTGGGCATAGCATCAGCCAAAGTGCAGCCAGTGACAGACTAAACTACCCAGATGTGGACAGACATGGACTAAACTGGACTAACCTAGGCAGGGAACAAAACTTTTGGGTCTTGGCCTTGGCGCTGGGCTTGATGAAGGCTGGGTTTTTTTCTACAGCTGGATGCAGAGAGATGGGACCCTGGGAACCCAGGAGCCAGTCCTTGATTTTGCTTCTACAATGAATCTGACCACTAAATCGCATCCTCCCACACCTGAGTCTCCCAAATGCTTTTCTCCTGACTCTGACAGGACACCATTTCCTCTGGCTATAAATTCACCAATATGTCTACATTTTGTCTTGGGGGAAGGAGTGTTAGTCCTACAAATTAGGTAAAAAAGAGAGAGCAAGCTAAGGAGAAAGACTTTGTGTAGTTTGCCTTAATAGTAAACCTCAAGATAAAGATCCCCTAAGGCTATTTTTAAATGCTCATAAACTTAGACAGTGGTTTCCAATTCTACATTTGGTTACTGAGGCTTCAGATAGAAATGAGTTTAATGCAAATGTTACACTAAGTCAAATAATCAGTAATTGGATCTATAAGCAGAAAATACTTTTTAAAGGTGTTTTTACTTCAAAGACTTTAAAATTTTCCTAAAGTAGTTTCAACTGTGAGCATACAAATTCATCAAATAAAAAGTCAACAAGTTGCATTAAAGAGTTTTCCTTTAAATTTGTTCTAACAACATGTGTTTATTTTAACTATAAAACTAATTCTAGAAAATTACATAATGTGACCTTCTATTTCAATCAGGGAACTAAATATATGCATATGCAAACAAGTTCATTTCTGTCCCTCCTAAAGAACTAAGAGAAGGTGAGATATGCATTGCATCAATTAAATTAGCCAATTTAAAACAAATACCCATTATATCCATTGCTAGAAAGTAATAGAAATGATCTTACTGATACATTGCCTCTAGTGATAGCAAATGAAAGGTACTTGTTTTTTAAGAATGAAAATAGTTGATAGTTTTTGACCCAGTAATAGCATTTCTGAACTAATTCTACACACAAAAAAGGAAAAACTATAAATATAAAAAACACAATGTAACACCATTTGTAACTTAAAAACTAGTAACAATTCACCTCAAGGAAATAGCCTATTTAATTATGGTAAAACAATGTAATAGACCATTATGCTGCCATTATAAATTACATTTCACAAAAATGAGGGGGGAAAAGCAATATTAAATAAAAATGGCCTGCATATAAAAAAGCATTAATCATTTCATGTAAAATTCATGAAACATTTGTTGAACAAGAGTGGTATAGTGGTTTGAATAAGGTATTTTCTTTCCCTATCTTAATATGCATTACTGACATATAACGTTTCTATAAGAAACTAGATACATTATATATTTTATAAGTATGTTTCTTAATATTATCTTAAACTATTAATATTAATAAGTAGATTGCAAATGGATGTTTATTAAAAATGACTACAAAGATTAATAAGTCACTCCTAGAATTTGTCTTAAAATAATAAATAATACAATGAACATGGCTCTTTTGTGGAAATGCTTCAAAATTTAAAATGTTATTTATGTTAACAGAATTTTAAAAAGCATCTTACTAGAGACCAGGTCTGCAAGGGAGGGCAGATGGAGGCAATCAACCCTGTAGGGGAGGGCAGTTGGGAGTGTTCAGGCCTGCAGAGGAAGGAAGTTGGAGGCAAACAGGCTGACAGGGGAGCAGTTAGACATCAATCAGGCTGGCAAGGGAGTGGTTAGGGGGTGATCAGGTTGGTAGGCAGAAGTGGTAAGGGGCAATCAGGAAGGCAGGCAGGTGAGCAGTTGGGAGCCAGCAGTCCTGGATTGTGAGATGGATGTCCGACTGCCCGATTAGGCCCTATCCCACAGTGGGATCAGGCCTAAACGAGCAGTCGGACATCCCTCTAGGGGTCCCAGATTGGAGAGGGTGCAGGCTGGGCTGAGGTACACTCCCCTGCCCCTGTGCATGAATTTCATGCACCGGGCCTCTAGTATATATTTATAAAAGCCTAGGCAATAATCACAATTGAAAGGACAACCGAATAGGCTGTATGGGGTGATAAGCCTGGCAGGGGGTTAGTGAGGGATGACCAAATAACTGAGCAGCAAGCTGCATAGGGCGACCAGGCTGGCAAAAAGGATTAGTGAGGGGCCTCCAAATGACTGAACAGCAGGCTGCATGGGGCTACCAGGCCTGCAGGGGGCAGCAGTGAGGGGAGAACAGGCCAGCAGAGGGAGGCAGTAAGAGGTGACCAAGCTGGCAGAGGGGGAAGTTGGGCACAACCAGGCCACAATGTGGGGCAATAAGGGGCAACCAGGCCAGCGAGGGGCAAGTTAGGGGCAACCAGGCTGGCGGAGGGAGGAGGGGCAGTAAGGGGTGACCAGACTAACAGGGGAAGAAGTTAGGTGTGATCAGGCTGGTGGGGGGGGGGAGGGGGGGCGCGCGCGCGGCGCAATTGGGGGAAATCTGGCCAGTGGGGGGTAGTTAAGGGTGACCAAGCCAGCAGGGGAAAAGGGCAGTTGGGGGCGACTAGGCAGGCAGGTAAACAGTTAAGAGCCAGTGGTCCCGGATTGTGAGAGCCATATCCAACTGCTGGTTTCGGCCGGATCCCCAAGATTGGGCCGAAACCAGCAGTCAGCCATACCCTGAGGGGTCCCAGATTGGAGAAGGTGCAGGCTGGGCTAAGTGTAACCCCTCCCCCACGCGTGAATTCTGTGCACCGGGCCTCTAGTCAATAATAAATGATGAACTAAGACTTGAACCAGGTTTTGGGCCTTTATTGCATACTTCCTCCAAAGACTTTTAAACATAAGTATTTATGCCCTGGTTGGTGTGCTCAGTGGAATTCTGGTCAAAGGCACATACCTGGGTTGCAGGTTCCCCACCCTAGTTGGGGCAGGTTGGGGAGGCAAACAATTGATGTGGCTCTCTCACATTGATGTTTTCTCTCTCTACCCCTCCCCCTGCCCTTCTACTCTCTCTAAAACCAATGGGGGAGAAAATATCCTTCAGTGAGGATTAACAAAAAACAAAGATAATAAACATTTATAAACCATATAAAACCAGTAATTACATATATTTCTTTATATAGTCCCACTAGACTTGCTTTTTCTCAGCTACTTTTATCCATTCTTCTGGAAATGGAAGAATTGCTCAGCTATATGACAAGAAAATTTATTATGATTGGCCATCTACTTTATTTTCAACATATGTTTCCTATTAAATGTTTTGAACTAGGTATTTCAACATCATAGAATTAATACAGTCATGTTTCCTGATCCATTCACTCTTTATGTCAGACTAGGTACACCATAAATAATTTGCCAGAATATACTGGATCAGATATGTTTTCACTTTTTTCTTTAGTGTGTAAATTACTCATAATTTCTAAGGTACATATTGTGGACCCTGAGAAGGAATTTATCTGATGAGGTGGACACCCTATGTCAGCAAAAGGCCCAGTTTTATAAATAATAAAATAGTAAACTGCATTTGCATACAGGGGTTTCTCATCATCTGTATTCCAGGAAGAACCTCAGACTGAAAACCTGTCCACACTATGCTTTGTTTCTGACATCTGAGTCAACCACAGCAGGGAACCCTGGCTTTGTCTTTCTGTCAGTGAACTGAGACCTGTCCTGTCCATTAAGAACTGCATAGGTTAGCCTTGGCTGGTTTGGCTCAGCAGAGAGCATCAGCCTTCGGACTGAAGCGTCCCGAGTTTGATTCTGGTCAAGGGCACATGCCTGTGTTTGGGGCTTTATCCTCAGTGGGGCTGTGCAGGAGGCAGCCAATCAATGATTCTCTCTCATCACTGATGTTTCTATCTCTCTTTCCCTCTCCCTTCCTCTCTGAAATCAATAAAGATCTATTTAAGAAAAAAACAACAACAAAAAAAAAACAACTGCACAGTTTAGAGACCTCATTTACATATAATTTACATAAAAATGACCTATTTGGGAACCTGGGTAGAACTTTCACTATAAAATGCCATCTCCCTTTTATCTCAGTGGAACACGATTTACTTGAATCTGTCTCCCCAGCCTGTAGCTTCTGTAGCTCAAATAGATAATTATACTTCTTTATTACAGTCTGAATTTAATTTTTGTTTATAGTATTTAGGAAGACCTATGAATGGGTCAGGACATCTTGTACATGGAGTACTACTATTTGTTCTCAGAGATTTTTCTAAGCATGTCTCATTCCACATAAGCAGTAAGCCTCAGCCTCTAGAAAGAGGCTGCACTTAATCATCTCCTGCAAAGTCAGCTCCTTTCCTAAATAAAATGATTGGTTCCCGTTGCATTACATTCTGTAACTTAATCTCCTAATAGCATGGCTTATTAAATCTTACCCCTAGACCATGAGGAAGTACAGAACCAGGGCCACGTGGAAGAGAAGTTTGGGAAGGAAAGAGAGTAGCTACTGCACGTCTATATGACTTGAAACTCTGTATTTTCTTACACATAAATGCGAATTCTCTCAATATCACACAACAGCAGTTCTTTTTATAATACATTAAAAGCCTCTTACGTCATTACTTGTCTTGAATTACCTGAGTAAACGGATGACCCCACATAAACTGTCAGGACACCCACCAAGATTAGGACCTCTGGGACTACAGTGATGCTGAGCCTGGCTGAAAAGTGGGGGAAGGTGGCCATGCTTTGCTTTGCGGTAGAGGGTTTATTGGCAAACGGGAAACAAAAGAGAAGATGACCAACAATAGAGTCCACTGAAGATGGAAGGGCTACTTCTTGGGATGAAGCATAAAAGAATCAGAAAAAAAGCCACTGGAGAGAGCTGGGAGAAGTGGACACTACTCTGTCCTGTGCTGTGTGATTTCCCTCCCGTGTTATTTCTGTTCTTCTACCTGAGTCACCAACTACATCTTTACTCCTATCAATCGCTGGTCTCCTTTCATCAGCAAAGAGATGTCTCATCCCACCTTAAGAGGGGGTTTAACAAAGTTTAAAGTTTGGAAGGGACAGAAAATTCTGAACATCTCCATTGTTCCAGAACAGGTTGTCATTTGCTTACCTCCTACCCCCTCCTTGACTCTGGCCCACTTCCAGCCAATATAATTTAAAGAGAAAATAACTGCATTCTGGGGATAATATTCAAGCCACTTAACATCACATTTTAGAAGCCTATGGCAGACCATAAAGGAAATATTTGTGTGTTAATGCAAACCACAAAAGCAGCATTCTGCCATAGCTCCATGTCTCTTTTATTTAAGGGTGACATTTAAGCTAACACAGTGCTGAAGGCTTTGCAAGATTTATCACATACAAATCATAAGTTTGGATATAGGTATTCCTCCTATACCACTTTATAAGTGAGGCAATTTTAACTTCAAGATAAAGATCTTGCCTAATATCACAGTGATGGAAGCAAAGGATTAAGGTAGGACTCAAGTCCAAACTCTCTAATTTCAAACCAAATTTTGCACCACTATATTATACTGTAAATTGTTAAAATCTACTATATACCCATTTTAACATCTGAAAGGCACTATTTGTAATAAAAAAGAGAAGAAAGAAGAGGAAAAGAATCGTATACCAATATGTACAAGGCACTATGCATATCCTGGAATTACTAAGATTAGGTTAAACAGTCCTGGTCTTGATGGATTATTCAGACTCAACAATTTACCATGCCTTCCAAATGGAAACCTTCCTTCATCCACCAATCCCAATTTTTAGGCTCTTCAAAATTCTTTCTCACTTCCTCCATTCTGCCTTACTTAACTAATTCCCTCTTTTATTTACTCAATCAGTCTAGCTATTGTGTTTGATATTGTATTATATGTGACCTAAATTTCATTCCTGTAATTTCTTTTGTTTGAATGGCTTTGTGCATTAAACTAGAGATGTAGAGATGGTGTTTTCTACTTTGTTCTAAATTACCAGTTGTGCCAACAATACACTGTGTGTTCAATATCAAGTAGAGTATAAGATTCAGTTTGATGGGAGAACTGAATTAATCTTAATTACAGCTTTATGAGAAATTATCATCAGAGATATCTTTTATTTTATGTAGAGGGCATATATGTTACTGGTAATAATATACTTTTTGTGTGAGGAACAAAAATGTTCATTATTTTGCTAATTAACCCTTTGCACTCCGCTGTCCCCTCTCAGGGGACATCGGAATTCTAGCATATCACTCGGATGTCCCCTCTCAGGGGACATTGCAGTTTATTAGTGATTACGGGGAATTGAGTTATTTCAACGCACGTTTCCGCTGCAAAGTAGCGTCGAGTAGCTGGTAGCCAATGTCCAGAATGGTTCGGAGTGCAAAGGGTTAAAATAATCAACTTGATTTAAATCATTACTATGAAAGGATGTGATCTTTTATCAAGCCAAATATTTATGACTTTTTAAATATGATCTTAATATGCTACTCAAGTCATAGATAACTTTCTTACATATACAGAGTAAATTATAAAACATTAAAATAATTAATATAATGTAAACATATTACTTAATATTTTATATATTATTTTTACAGTCACAGCAATAGATCAAGTGACATTTTATTTACATTGCTTAACAAAGTAAAATAAAATATTAATACAGTCCCTTACATAAAGTACTGGGCAGAGTACTGTCCACTCTAGATTAAGAGATTTAAAGAAGTTCTTCCATAGTGCAATAAAAGATTAAACAGTTTTAAGAAAATATTTCAAAGGTTAAATTACTTCACTGGTAATTGATTATTCTACATGATCCTTTCCCAATAAGTATATATCTTCTAGAAAACATGTGTGTGTTTGTAACTTTTCATTCAGTTATACATATAGACAGGGTATGGCAAAAGTAGGTTTACAGTTGCTTGTATGGAAGACAATATAATCTATATATATAAAAGAATAATATGCAAATCAACCAGACGGCGGGACTACTGGTTGGCTATGATGCACACTGACTACCAGGGAACAGACAGGTAAAGCAGGAGCTGCCCCCAGCCCATGGGCCCCGATCACAGATCGGGGCCTGCCAGCCAACCTGTCAGTCCTCCCTCTCTCCCCCAGCTGGCAGGCTCCAATTGCCCAATAGGGAAACCAGGAACTGGGGGCTGGTGGCAGCAGAAGCGGGTGTCGCTGGGGCCTTGATCTGTGACTTGTGGCAGTGGCAGCAGGAGGCCAGCTGCCAGCAGCCAGGAAAGATTGGCCTTGATCATAGGCCTAGGGACCCTACCCATGCACACATTTCATGTGCAGGGCCTCTAGTTAATTCTATATAATAAAAGGTTAATATGCAAATAGACCGAACAGCGGAACAACTGGTCACGTGTGCTGACCACCAGGGGGCACACGCAGAACATGGCAGGCATCAGCAGTAGGTGGCAGAGTGTGGAACATGGCAGGCATTGGCCATGGCAGGATGGTGGAGCAGGTCAGTGGGAGCACCAGACCAAGGCAGGGCACCGGTTGCTATCATCAAAGCAAGCATCTGGTGTTTACTAAAAATTCTTGGCTTCTATGTACTGTGGTCCCATTTGGTGCTTGCACCTGATGTTATCACTGGAACTGCAGCTCATACCCACTGCCAGTGCCCGGTGCTGGCCCAAATCACTTTGTGAGTGGTGGCTACAGCCTGGATCACTCCTTAGGGCTTCTCCACCTCCCCCTGCTCCTAAGGGGTGATCAGGGCTGGCAGCTGTTTCATGCACCTGCTCCCGGTGACAGCCCTGCTCACATCCACTGCTGGTACTGACACCAATCACTGTGCATCAGAGCATGGGAGAGGCGGCAGCAGAATCAGGGCTGCTGGCAGAAAGGACTGGGGGCTGTGGTGGGAGGGGCCAGGCAGGGACATGGGGCATAGGCCGAGACCTGACCCCTAGCCCATTGCAGCCTCTCAGCCCACAGTTCCTTTCAAGGTGCCCGAATTCGTGCACTTGGGTTTTTAGTAAATAATAATACAAGAATAAACTGTGTTGCATATACTGATAATTATAAACTTACTTTTGCCCACCCCATATTACAACAGATAAAATAGGTTACTAAAAATGTTGAGCAAAACAACAAACTCAAGTGTTCACATTTCTCTTTCTATTCCTTGAGTTGGGCAAATACTTAGGAATAATCCCCTTTAGGAATTATTATAGAAGTCTTTTTTTTTGAAATGGGAAGTCAAAATGAATGATGTGCAAAGCCCCAACCAAACCAGTTTCTTAATTAAGAATTCTGTTCACCAGCATGCAGAGCCCCAATTAGACTCGTCATCTCTCATGTGGAACCCATACAATACTACTGTCAATATGCCATCAAAATACAGTTTGAAAACTAAAAATAAAACCTTGTGATGGGTAATAGGTACTTCCAAATCTTGATTAAAGAACTTTTCTCTGAGAATATATAAAACTAAAGAGAATGTTTTGGAAAACAAATGTCATTATGCTTTGTAGATGGTCTTGAAAAATGATTTTTTTAATGTATCTACCAAAATTTCTACATCGATGTTTACAATCTGGCCTCATGTTCCTTTACTTCCCACAGCTCCTGACTGCCCATACTGAGCTATCTGCTAGACCCCATTCATCTCATTCTTGCTTCTGCCACGTGCCCAGCCACTGCCCAGCCAGAGTTCAGTATCAACTATAATAAACACTGACTTTCTGCATACACTGTCCCAATGTCACATGAGTATGATCAGCCTTATCTACTTTATATACAACTCTTTCCCCACAACTCAGACCCAAGTCTATATTTTCTCCTGAAATTTACAGTTCGCCATGTAATTATATACACAGCCTGGCTATAGACATCTTTTTAACCTTACCCTATCTGAAAGCAGAGAAAGTATGGACCACCTATTTCTAAGTTTTGTTTTCACAACTAGATTGCTAATTCTGAATCTTACATTTATCTTTATCCTAGAAAATCTAGGTATTCAGTAAATACTTGATGGCTTATTAATAAAAATAAAATTACTATGATACGACTTTTTCCCCCCCAAAAACTGTATTTATATTTTTAAACTGATACATGGGTTTAATGTTGAATGGGTTTTTTTATTTAACCCACAATTGTTTGGTAACTACCCTAACAAGTACCTCAGAAAACATCCATTACAAATTCCTAATATGCAACACCTCATGAATATTAAAAGTGCCAACTATTTATGCTAATCATTCATACATTTTTCTTCATCTCCTCTTGTAACCCTTGGCACACATACAAATTAAAACTGGTGCTGCCTGCCCTTCTAAAAATCACTATTTATTGTTTAATACAAACATATAAAAATAGGTTTGCTTTTAGTTCTGATTAGAAAAGTACCACCTACATACTCTCAAAAAGATAATGCCTATTCTCTACCTATAAACCAATTAAAATCACTTGATAATCTAGTAGCAAACAGTAGATACAAACATTGTTACCATATTTGGAATATGCCCTTTCATAAATGTATACACATAACAGAAGTTCTAGAACCTGCCCATTAAATCCTGGCTCCATACTTCCCACTGCTGATACCTTGAACTATTTAGCCTCCTGATTATTCTGTTTCCTAATCTGTAAAATGGTAAACTCTGATGAATGTTGTGAACATTAAATGATATAATTAATGTAAAGCACTTAATAAAGTGTCTAACATATAGAAAATTTTCAATGTTGCTCTATATCCTTGGCATAAATGCCGTTTTGTCATCCACTTCATTCTGTTGGAAATACCTGGTAGACAAACTCCCCTATCAATAAATTTAAAAATATTTCATTTTGAACAGGGGCCTAATGTTCTTTATACCAATGTACCATATTTATTCAACTGTTATTGCTGCTGGACATTTTTACTGTTTCACTATCTTTCCTAACAAGGATTCTGATGAACATAATCGTAGCCAACTCTTTGCATATATTCATAATTACATTTTTGGAATAAATTCCTAGAAGTAAAATTTCTGGTCCAAAGGGTACTCACATTTTAATTTTATTTTTTATAATTTCAGAGGAAGGAAAAGGTAGAGATAGAAACATTAATGATGAGAGAGAATCATTTATTGAATGCCTTCTGCATGCCCCCTACTGGGGATTGAGCCTGCAATTGGGCATGTGCCCTTGACCAGAATCAAACCCAGAAACACTTCAGTCCACAGAGCCAAACCAGCTAAGGTGGTGCTCACATTTTAAATGTTTACACTTCCTTCCCCAGTAAAGTATAAGCTTACACGTTTCAACAAGCATATTCACCACAGCCTCCTCAACATTGGTATGGACATCTTTTCAACCTTATCCAATCTGAAAAAAGGAAAAAATGGTCCTACTTCATACTACTTGAACTACATAAAGTAAGCTAATTCATTGGTTTACTGGTCTTTGTCTTATTTTGTGAAATCCCTGTTCAAATCTTTTCCCATCTTTATTTTGGGGCAGCTACCTTATTCTGGCTAAGAGGTTTCTTTCTTTAAAATATTACATTTTCACTGCCACATATGGCAAATGTTTTTTGTTTGTTTGTTTGTTTGTTTGTTTGTTTTTTCCCCAGCTTATGGTTTGGATTTAAATTTACAACATTTTTATTGCAGAGATGTGAGTAATTTTCAAGTCAAGCATATCAATCTATTTGGGGTTTCTGGATTTGGTATCACTCTAGAAATTTCTTCCTCAAATAGATTTATAAAAGTATATTCACCTAAATCTTACTTTAGTACCTTTTGCACATTACTCTGATTCCTTTTTCTGAAGTAAAGCACTGGGGAGATGTATTTGAAATCTTAAGAGTATCATATCTGAAAATATCTCACGTTGAACAAACCATAATGCCTAGGCAAATCACTCTATTAAGGATAATGTAGAAACAGCTTTATCTAAGCTTTCAGAGTAGAACATCATAAAAAGGTACATCATATGCACTGGCTTCATATTTTTAGCAATTATTTTTTTTAATCCCAGTCCATATACCTCTATTGTACTTCCTGGGCCTGTATATCCCACAGCTTACTTCACGTCTGGACTCAAATTTTGGGGGAAATGGCCTCAGAGGTCCCTGTTATAAAGTGCTGAGAATTTTTCCTTTTATTCTATAGCAGCTCTTAGCTGGAAGTAATACATGCATTTGTATTAATTTAATTACTGAATCATGGAAGAGATAATGACAATTTTTGATGGTCAAAACAGTAGCTAGTATAGAGATACAGATATAAATGATAGAGAAAGAGAGATAAGAGAAAGACAGATAGATTTATAGATTTATAGGTTTATAAATTTATAGATATATAGATATATATGGTCCAGGGAGAGAAGGAAAGACCTAATATAGCTTTTGTTTCTTGTTTGTTTATATTAGTTTATTTTTCTTAGAAAAATATAAAGTCAGGTTGAAGCCAAACAAAACACTGGTAAATAGCCCTTCTTTGAAAGTAATCAATCTTTCCCTCACACATTTTTAGAAAAGATGAAGAGGAACATCATCATTTAAAAAAATCATTCCTGAGGGGTTGAAAGAGAAATACATATTTCATCCTAAAGTGATCAGCTGAACTGTGTTATTTTGGTATTATTTTGTGCTCTTAAAGACAGGTAAATATCAGCATCCTTTCAGATGCTCTTCAGTTTTAAATTGTACGCAAACAAAATAAAAATAAAAACACATTTGATCTGTAAGACTGGTAACCAAACAGCAATAACTCAAATCTGTACAGAGTTGTACAGTCTATAGAGCTTTTTCATAAACTTTATTTTATTTAGTATTGACATCTTAGTGTAGGACAGGGATTTTAGTGAGAAAAGGAATTCAACCTGAATTAACAAATCTAGTAAGTGGAAGGGCTTGAACCCAGGACACCTCATCATCCCTCAAATCTAGAGTATATATTAGTTACCCAACATGCACAGCAGCCACCACTCCTGCACCTCTGAATGCCCCCTTCTTCAAAGACCTGCATATTCACTAAGCATCACACATTGCTCTCCAACCACTTCTATCTAGTCAGCCATGGATTCTCTAGTGCTTAATATTCTATGGCCCATTATTTTGTACTAGTGTCCTAGTGCATGGGTTTGTGCACATTAAAAGGAAATTAATTAGAATAAATATTTTAATATTGCTATTTGCCCTTTCTCTACAATAGAAGTATCAGCCAAATTCACAATCAATAATGACAGATCGAAACACACGTGTGCTATTGATGTCAGTGAGAACTTTATATGTATCCTGCATGCGCGAGTCAAGTTAGTCTTTTATATTTATATATATAAACAAACTTGCTTCATAAGACCTGTTTTCTGATTTAGCTAAACTTTTTCCAGGCCAGTGAAGCACCCCCAACTTCTCTTTCAAGCAATTATTAGCAACACAGCAGTGAATATCAACACAAAGCAGATTATTATTGTAGATCACACAGGGAGAACAAAGGGTAAAATATTTAACTACAGCAGTGTTTGACTATATTCTGTGCACTTAGAAAACCTGAAATAATTTTCATGTTCCATCATTTCTTACTTCTTTCCAGTCACATCAAGTTTCTATAAACTTTCTAAATCTCTGTTTTCTGGCTAATTAAAAGGAAATAGGATTCTACTGAGTCTCCTATTCCCAAGTGTAAAATGTTTGCAACTGGCTAGAAAGCAAGTCATGTTCCTGGGCTGATGAAACTCTAAGGAGGCTAGTCGCTAGGGAGAGGAAAACAGGCGTTGCTACGTGATGTCATTTCCCAGTGCCCACAGAGACCTTCTCCAGGCTTGGGTGGGGGCCACATTTTGCACCATGGGGTCTTGGCAGCATTAGCTGTGACTTTGTGGTATGTCGCTCTGGGGTGGTGGCAGGGCCTGTGTCCCACTTAGGGGAAGCCGAGTGTTGCTTTATCAGCACCAGGTCTGTAAAGCCGTTTATTTTTAATTGACCAGTGGGTGTCATGGCAGCTCCTGCACTGAGTGTCTGCCCCCTGGTGGCCAGTGTGCATCGTAGCAACTGGTCGGATGGTAGGAGGGACACTTAGCATGTTAACCTTTTATATATGTAGCTTACTGGTAAATCACTTTCTCTCCCACTTACAGATAAGTCTGAAGTGATTTTTAGTTCTTCCAAGATAAAGCCTTTTGTAACTTCCCACAGTAACAAATGTAAGAGCTAAAAACTGATTGTTAATAAATCAGAACAGGGAGGTTATGTTCCAAAAAATGAAAAACAAGCTATTTTTAAAAGCCCTGCATGACACTAAACCAGACATGCTGTCCCTGTGCCCACCAGCAGGCTCCCAGATCTGCTCAAAGTGCACACACAAGAACAGCCCAACAGGCACACAGTGTTCTCAAGGTGGACTCAAGGTTTTTAAAACTGAGGAGGTGGTGATATTTTTTTTTTTATACCAAGGCCTGGGGTGTGTTGCCTGGAAGCTTTTCTTTACAAAACAGGCTTTTCATGTTTGCTGCAGCCAGCAGGGGCCCCTGGGGGGAGCAGGAGGAGGCAGAGAAGGAAGGAAAGAGAGAAGCAGAGTCAGCAGGAGAAGGTCCTCTCACTCCCAATGATGAAATTCCTAGGAGGTTCCCATTGCTTTATAAAATGTGAAAGAATAAGTAGGTGGAGGGGAGAGGGAGAGACAGTGCCTTCTCTGCCATGCCAAGACAGGTCTCATGTTAATTAACGTATAGCCCAAGTGTTAACTCTGTCATGCTATTTTTATCTCTGATTAAAGTACAGTTGTTCATTTTAAAACTCCCAACTATTAAAAAAAAAAAAAAGCACCCAAAATCCTTTGCACAAGCACCTATTTCTCACCCTCCAACCCATAGATATCAAGTTTCCTCCTTCCTTATATAAACCCTAGAAGCCCGGTGCACAACATCCATGCAGTCGGGGGCGGGGGGGGGGGGGATCTCCTCAGTTTGGCCTGTGCCCTTCAGCAGTCCGAGAGCCCCAAGGCGGGGGACATCCTTAAGCAGCAGTTGGACATCCTTAGCACTGCCATGGAGGCGGGCAAGGCTCCCACCACTGCAGCTGAGCTTGCCTGCCTTCAATCCAACTTGTGGCTGAGCAATGCTCCCCCTGTGGGAGAGCACTGACCATCAGGGGGCAGCTCCTGCATTGAGCGTCTGCCCTCTGGTGGTCAGTATGCTTCATAGCGACTGCTGGTTCCACTGTTCAGTTAATTTGCATATTACCCTTTTATTATATAGGATAGTGGTTCCATCTTCCACCCAGCCTGCTGTATTCACTCCAAGGGATGGATTCCCTGTCAATACATGCAGTCACACATTGAGACATGGTGTATGAACCCATCTTTACAGCTTCAATCACATACATGGCATCCATCCTCACCATCATGAAGACCCACTGGATTCACCAATTCATTGAACATAAAATTGCATAAAAATTTTGCTCATAAGATCATTTTCTAAGATATATTTGTCAATATTTAACTCATTAATATAGTGGATCACCTATTTTTAGCATTTGGTTTATGCCTAGCAACCTCATGCATTCTTCTGGATAATGTAAACATATCCTATGATCAGTAAGTTCTGATTAGTGGGAGTGAACTCCCATTATGATAATGTTGACAATTCATAACTTTGAGGAAACCAACCAACTTTATGATGTTTCTTTAAAACAGAAAGTATTTAAACTAGTCATGAGAGAGGGATAACCTATAGATGGAGAAATAGCTGTAATGCTATCATTGTCTCTCTCTTTTCTTGGACAAAAACTAATTCTTTTGTAAGCCATATTAATGCACAAGCAAATGCAAAGCACAAAATTGGCACTATTAAAAACTGGGAGGGGGTACACAATAAAAGTTGGCATAAGAAAGCCTTGTACAGATGAAACCATTCCATTCTTCATGTGGCAGTGGTTACATACTACAAAATTACATGGAACTAAACACACACAAACGAGTATATGTAAAAGTGGTGCTATCTGCATAAGTTCTGCAAATTGTGCCAGTGTCTTGGTTTTGATACTGTACTACAGTTATGCACAATGATGTTACCACTTAGGCGAAACTAGGTAAAGGGATACAGGCATATGAAACCTGTATTGGGTGGGAGGTGATTTCCTATGAAACTATAATTATTAAAAAAGAAAGCCCATCAGTTGCAAAAACTATTTGCTAAACACACATATATACATCATACACACACACACACACACACACACACACACACACACACACACTTAGTCAAGTCAATCAATATTTCTTAAGCTCACAGTGCTGCCTGACACTGCTCTACATGCTGGACCTATAGACAAAAAATGATATTATCTTGATCTTGATGAACTCCCAGCCTAGTCATCACCACAAAAGTAGTGAATGGAGGGAAAAAAGGTTCAATTGTACATTAGATGGAGAAAGCCTGGGAAGATCTGCAGTTGGTCCATGTCATAGTTGAGCTTGACATAGAAGCAAATGTATTTCTAATCACCATTCTATGCCAAAAATAAATGGTTAGGTGTAACTAATATAAATGCTCATATTAACATTAAAAATCTTTAATTCTGGCCAAAACTGGTTTGGCTCAGTGGATAGAGCGTCGGCCTGAGGACTGAATGGTCCCGGGTTCGATTCTGGTCTAGGGCATGTACCTTAATTGCAGGCACATCCCCAGTAGGGGGTGTGCAGGAGGCAGCTGATCGATGTTTCTCTCTCATCGAAGTTTCTAACTCTCTATCCCTCTCTGTTCCTCTCTGTAAAAAAAATCAATAAATTATATATTTTTTAAAAATCTTTAATTCTGGAGAGAAGTTTCTGCTGAATGTATTTCTAACTTAAAGGCAAAGAAATGTTCAGTTAGCATAAGCTGACTTCTTTTCCAAGAGAGGGAATCACGGTGTTTGGCTTAAAAATCTCAATGTTACTTTTAAAATGCTTTCTGATGTCTTCAAAAATGTTATTAAAATTATTCAAGCTAAATTTATAGCTGACTTTAAAACATATAAAACTGAGGGGTGGTAATATCCTAGGAGGAAAAAACAAATAAACTACCTTATATTATTAGAATTTAAACATCCATAACTAATAAAAGAACATTAATCTGGAAGAGAGATCACTATTTTTCCTAATACAGCCTGGATTCACTTGCATGCTATGTACTTTACTGGAAAAGTTTCGTAAAAGCCACAATTTCATTTTGACTTAATATGAACTTTTTTTAAGAGAACTTTCTCCTTGAATTTGCTCAATTTTCAATTAACAATATCTCAATATTTTACTTTTAACTTAGTCTCTCTGCCAAGTTGACTTATCAGATCTTTGGACTCCCTAATATTTCTAATACTAGAGGTCCAGTGCCCAAAATTCATGCACTCAGGCCTGGCCTGAGCCCTCTCACAGTCCAGGAACCCAAGGGGGATGTCTGATTGACAGCTAAGGCCAGCTCCCCACAGGGTCCTAAGTTGGCAGTCAGACATCCTTAGTGTTGCCACAGTCATTCACCAGCCATGAACCCAGCGCAGGGCTTCTGGTTGAGCAGTGCTCCTGACCACCAGAGGGCAGCTCTTGCATTGAGCATCTGCTCCCTGGTGGTCAGTGCGTGTCATAGCAACTTGTCATTCTGCCATTCAGCCATTCAGTCTATTGCGTATTAGCCTTTTATTATATAGGATTATATCTGGAAAATGTCACATCAGAAAACACAATTCTGAAAAATTTTAAAAATCAGAAAGTGCCAGTATTGTGCTTTTGACTTACTAAAGATTTATTACAAAAATATTCTTTTGTAAATAGAAGAAAATAAAAAATAAAGAATCCATATTGGGTTTCAAAACTTAATAGAATTAAGATAAAGATGGAAATTCTACAGCTACCTTGAGCAGGGACGATCATCATTCGACTCAAGAGGGCAGAGGCAAAGATGGCAATGTTGACTACACAAGACTTGATTTACACACAGCAACACCCTGTGATGCCCCAAGACTTTCACCCATGACCTGTCATCCAAAAATTCAATATAAAACAATGCCTTCAGTTGTTAATTAGAAATTATGTATTATGGATTGTTCATAAACCAAAACACATGAGAGTAAGTCCTAGAAGTTCTCATTACAAGAAAAAAAAAATCTTTTCTTTTTTTCTGCTATTTTTATGGTTTCCATATTAAGGAGGGTGCTAATTAAACTTACAGCAGTAATAATTTCACAGTATATGTAAGTCAAACCATTATGCTGTGCATCTTAAACTTATACAGTGATTATATGTTAATTACATCTCAATAAAACTAGGGGGAAAAAAAGGATGTTTAAGCAAAATTAACATGATTTACTATGGTAAGGAATTTTCTTGTTTTCCTGTTAAATATATTTGACCTAAAAATTTATCAAGAAATATTAAACAGCCCTAAATAAATGACTAGAGATTATAAATTATGAGACTAAGCGTATTTATTTTTTAAATGTCATTTATCTACAAAAAGAAAGCATATTAATTCAATGCAGTCCCAATAAGAATCTGAAAAGTACTATTTATCTGATGTTTTGTGGAGCTTTATAATCTGACCTAAAATATATTCATAAATATAAAGGGCCAAGAAAAACTTCTTACAGGGGGGAAAAAAAACACAAAAATACAAATGTCAAAAACTAGGTGTGGTGTTAAACATACATTCTGGATAAAACAACTCAACTACAGATATCATATATTAAAATATCCAAATGGCAAACAAGATATATAGGTTCGTTAATTTAAATTTTCTTAGAATGTCATGTCTCTGAAAACTTAATCTGCCACAGACTTTGGGAAGAAATCATCACGTCACTTCACATATATTTTTGTGTCTACCATGTGTAACTAATATAAAATACTCATATTAACATAAGGTTCACATTAACATAAGGTGTCTACCATTTTCCAGACATAGTGTCACATAGTAAAATTCAACAGTCATCCCAAGCAAACAGGACTCATGCCATCATGGAGAGCTTCTAGATAAAAGAGATGTGTGTGCTCCGTGCCACCTAAATATGGAATACAGGACTGTACAATTCAGACCACCCTTTGCTCCTGAAAAATTAACTGATGCCCCACGCAGATACACTGAACACCCACAGTCCTGGACTAGGGCAGAGAAATCCAGTGACCTAGGGGGCCTCCATCAAGCCAGGAACAGTTTCAGGAAAGAAATGGACTTCTAAGTACTATAAACTCAGTGCCAACATACTCCCTTATTTTCAAACCACTTAAGATTGAATAAGAGATTCTTAAAATACCTCATTTAGACACAAAAAATTATACTACAAAACAATGCTGCTGCAGAAACCAGTTTGGCTCAGTGGATAGAGCCTCAGCCTGCGGACTGAAGGGTCCTGGGTTCGATTCCAGTCAAAGGCATGTACCTTGGTTGCAGGCACATCCCCAGTAGGGGGTGTGCAGGAGGCAGCTGATTGATGATTCTCTCTCATTGATGTTTCTAACTCTCTATCCCTCTCTCTTCCTCTCTGTAAAAAATCAATAAAATATATTAATAAAAAATTAAAAAACAATGCTGTTGTTACTGATAGGCATTTTCTCCACAATTCCTCTGGGAGGGAGCACTCCTCTCTCCTTAAACACACATCCATATACAATACACACATACAACCCAGATTTCAAAAGCTGCGGTACTAAAACATGTTTATACCAAGTCTCACAATAATGTATGTCTTAGCAAAGCAGGTTAGAATGAAAACCACTCTTTTGATTTCCATCCACACTATCTTATACCTCTCCAAAGTCTCCTTGACTTAAAAGCTTGACATCCTTGACCCCTCCTCCTCCACCCAGACCTTTGTCATTCTATCAGCTGCCAAGTCCTATGAGTTCTGAGGATGGCTCTCAATTTGAAATCTTTTCCATTTGCAGTGCCACAATTGTCTAGGAATAAATAAAATTCACACTATGACCCCAAACCACATCTTGAAAATCATTCCCCACAGTGTACACATTTTAGCCACACCTTTGCTCACACCATTCCTTTCACCTCAAACACCTCTGACATAACTTCCATCTTCCCAGCTTAGCTGTAAAGCAACTTCCTCAAAGAAAGTATGTGCTAATTCTCACCATCTCTAAATCACCCTCTCTCACGCCTTTCACAGGCCTTGAGAGGCAGTTACTTGTGTAAGTATTTATTATGGAAGTATTTACGTATTTAGGTAAGGATAACACTTGCCTTGTCCCACCCAGTTCAAAGATGTATCTTATGCATCTTTTCATGAGTACCATGCCTCAGATGGGACTGCACACAGGAGATGATTAATAAATATTTATCAAATAGAATTGAACTTGAACATTCCATTTCATCATTAAGATACTGACATTCTCAAAGGCAAGCATTGTGTCAATGGGCTAAATTTTTGATGAGTGAGAGGACGGGAACTTTAATAGCTCAATTGATTATGGCACCTGTTATTTCCTAAAACTCATCAAAATCACTAACATCTGCGGCTCAACGTCATGAAAAAGAAATCCAAAATCAAAGATACGGCAATGAAATTCCCCTAGATTTCTCTGGCTTACACACACACACACAAACACACACACACACACACACACACACACAGCAAAAAGGGGTGAAGGCCAGGACAGGACAGTGAAGTTCGTACAGCAATCTTTTGAGTCAGAATGCCTTAGTCCACTCGTGCCTCCACACTTGCTACAGTGTGAATGCATTCAAGATATATAAACTCTCTGCACCTTAATTTCATCATCTGCAAAATTAAGATTATGACATACTACCTCCTTCATATAAAACATCTATATGCCAAATAAGTACTATATAAGTGTTTGCTATTATTATTTTCTGTGATGCAGATGGCTTATGCATAACTGAATTAAATATTTAGAATGAGGGTATCCGCTAATTTTTGAGATAAGATCTCAAGTGCAATTAGCAGCAGGACGACCCAATCTTGAAAATGGGTATGACCTGGGAGCAGCTCCCCCTGCCAGGCATATTCCATATTTTTACCATAATAATGATATCAAAAGGTCAGAGGGTCCCAAACACTGCTTAAAAGAAGCAAACCCAGGATAGGAGCTGTTTTGACTCAGATATGTTAAACACTTGGAGGAAGAGCCATAAGAATCCTAGTTACACAGATAATAATTTAATTTTAAAAATTTAAGAAAAAATAATCATAAAAGAATCCTAGTTACAGCCTGAATTTGAATTGACTGAAAGGCTTAATGGATTGCTGAGCCTTAACATCAATTAAGACCTGATAAGTATGTCCAAAAGGGTAATAAAATAATTCAGAAGGTCCTCATAAATATGTAACATTAAATATTTGCAATGTGTCATTCAAGCAAACAGATACAATCTTTGCTTCAGAGAACAGAAACTCATAAAGCATTTAAATGAATATGAGAAAAGCATTAACTGAGGCACAAATTAAAACTGAGACAGCACAATGATCTCTATGGGCCAGAAGACTTTCTAGTATCAGGATATCCCAGAAGACGCAGCAAAGTAAGAAGAAACAGAGCAAGAGGGGAACCAGAGATTCAAGAAGCAACAAAAGATTAATCAGGATCTTCCTCAAGATTATCCAACCACAGACACACACACACACACACACACACACACACACACACACACACTTGCACATGCACACACAGGAGGAGGAGGAGGAGGAGGAGGAGGAGGAGGAGGAGGAAGAAGAGGAAGAAGAGGAGAAAAGGAGGAGTAGGAGGAGTAGAAAGAGAAGCAAAGGAGGAGGAGGAGGTTGTTGGAGGAGGGGGGAGAGGAAGGGGGATGGAAGAGGAAGAAAAGTAAATAAGATTCCATGCATGATAAGTAGAGTCTGGCTAATTGAAAAACCTCTCCCCAAGGTTAAACTGAGATTGCCTCCATGAAATACTACTTTTTCATTAAGTCTGTAAACTTGAAAGATTAGATGAAATAAGAGTCTAGCACTGCTCAAGCTTTTCTAATTATCCTGCTAATGGCCAGATTGGGGGGGAAAAAAAAATTAAGATTCTCCTTTGACAGATTAAACCATTTAAAATATCAAAAATTAATACACTCAAATGTTTCAGAAGAATAGGCTATGTTTAGTACTGACTAAATAAGGGCGTGAGGAAAAGAAAATTCACAGTGGTGTGACTGAAGATCATTCTGTCAGTGACAAAACAGTTCAATGAAACTGAGACAACTATAAAATTCACTCCAATCTGCCAACAAACACAGTACAGACCCCAGTGGACAAATGGAAATTAACTTGTGTGTGTGTGTGTGTGTGTGTGTGTGTGTGTGTGTGTAAAAGCAATGATTTTAGTGTTTCTTGATATTTTACTAAAATATAGTAAATTCTGCCGAAGCCGGTTTGGCTCAGTGGATAGCGCGTCGGCCTGCGGACTGAAAGGTCCCAGGATCGATTCCGGTCAAGGGCATGTACCTTGGTTGTGGGCACATCCCCAGTGGGGGGTGTGCAGGAGGCAGCTGATCGATGATTCTCTCTCATTGATGTTTCTAACTCTCTATCCCTCTCTCTTCCTCTCTGTAAAAAATCAATAAAATATATAAAATATAGTAAATTCTAATCCTTAAGTGTCTTAGAACAGTAAAAGCCACCAAGATGCCATTTATAAAGAGCATCGATTAATTACTTAATGCAAAGGAACAAAGGTAGTTTATGTGGTAAAAAGACATAACAGGTTTATATTTTTCTCCTAGGAAGACTCCCTTGACAAAGGTTTGCATTTCTATATTTAAGGAAATGTTTGTTTTCAATAAAGACTAAAATTGTCAAAATTAGTCAATGGATTTGTTATGTTAAGTTGGGCTTATCTTCACAGCAATTGCTGTTTAGATTGAAAGAAGAAAGCATTAAACATAAAAGACCCCTATGTTTACCCACAAGCTTATAAGAAGTTTTGCATCTATACATATAGTCACCAACAATATACAATATTCTTTAGCAGATCAAGTTTCATTTCCATGCCTTTTTGGCAAAACAACAACCCATTGTGGTCAATCAATGAATAACCTCTGCAGTCAGAACAGAAATAAAAACCCTCTTACACTTTGCCCTTATATGAATGCCTCATCAGAGTCCCTAGGAAAATAAGCCACCTCACAAACAGTAACAGCGAGGAGGAAAAACCTGTCAGGCCCAAATTACAGATACTGGGCCTCAGACTCCACCCTGGAACCACCACTGCTTCCACCCTCTTCCTTTACTAACACAGTCATTTGGGATCCCAATTCTGCATCAGTGAGACAGGATGACGAAAATACCTGCTTTGCAACAACCTCGCAGCAGCAAGCACACCTAGAACCTAGATATTGGATTGTAATACCACTCACCAATAACAGGAGCCAGGTCTCCCTGGAGAAATGGCTGATTTTAGGACTGAGGCAGGAAATACAGTATGAATGTGTAGCTTCTTGCAGTGCCAGAGAAGTAGAGAAGTACAATTAAAAACAAACACAAAACAAAACAAAACAAAACAAAACATGATAACTGAGGTTTGTCAAAGGGATACCAGGGCCAAGTAAAAGAATTCCCAATGACCAAAACTGGAACAATATGGTCAACAAAATGATTATAATTCCAAGAATAAAATAAAAATCCACAGGTCTATACTGATATAAGTGGGAATAAGGAAGGGATAGAAATGGATGGAATGGGAATGGATGGGGTGGGGTGCGGTGGGGTGTGGTGAGCAGATAAATAGATGAAAAACAAATGAGTATGGAAGAAGAGACAAGTCTTATAAGTTGGAGAATTCCAAATAATTTCTCTGTACACTGTACCTTCAAGAAAGTGCAGCATAACTCCCATTCCTTAAGTGACTTCTTTCCACAGACTACCAGTGAGAAAAGAAGGAAAGAGAGGGACTTTATGGTGGAGAAACCCCATCTCAACCAGGTAATCGAGGGCAGCAGCCACCATGAAAGTTATTTCCATAGTATACACTGATGATCTGATGTAATGAGAATGGCATTTTACCTCTAGGATCCTCCTCTCAAAAACCTGTAAACTCCAGAGCAATCATGGGAAGAACATCAGACAAATACTAATTGAGAGACATGCTACAAAATATTTGACCAGAACTCTGCAAGCTGTCAAAGTCATCAAATACAAGGAAAGTCTGACAACTGTCAGAGCTAATACAAAGTCAAAAACACAGAACCACAAAATGTAGTGAGAGCTGCTAGATGGGATCCTAGAACAGACAAAGGACAGTGGGTAAAACTGAAGTGGCATGAAGCAAGGATGGACTTTAGTTTCATGAATTATAGTACATATACAATACTAATGTAAATTGTCAATATAGGGGAACTGGGTGTGGGGTATATAAGAATCTTCTATACCACCCTCACATTATTTCTGTAAATCTAAAATATTTTAAAATAAAATTTAATTTTTAAAAATACCTGCCTCATCTCCTCAAAATTAAAATTTTAAAAGGTTTCTGGAAGGAAGCTGTTGTTTGCTGGTATACAGTTCTATTTACAAAAGAATAAGTTGTAGAGATCTGCTGTGCAGCACAGTGCCTATAATTACTACCACGGAAGTGTGCACTAAAATGTGTTAAGAGGGTAAATTTCAATTTAAGTGTTCCCCCCAAAAAAAGCAAAGGGACACAGAAACTCTTGGAGGTAATGGATGTACTTATACCTTGATTACATTGATGGTATCATGGGATATGCGTATATTCAAGCTCATTAAATTATATACACTAAATCTGTGCAATCCTTATATATCATACCTCAATAAAGCTGTAAAAGATTATGGAAGCACATACTGTGTTCACTGGCTACACCTTTTAAAAATGTATTAAAAATAGATATTATACTTTCCATCTGTTTTGCAAAAGAAAAAACATATTCCATTCATTTTGAGGAGTCCTTAGAGGTTTGTTTTTCCACCTGAAAAAAAAGGTTACTATGACATCAGGAGGGGCATTTAGAGAGGATCACAAAAGAAGAGTTACCCTTAAGAGATTATAAATTAGAAATTAATCATATAAGGTTGTTGGTTTCTGGACTATAGTTGAGATTGCTCAAATACACAATAACCACTCTAATAGGAAATGTTTAAGTATCATTAACAGAATTCTCTCTTTTAACAAACATTATGGGTTGATTTTTTTTACCACATATTTTCATCTGATAATCTTACTACTGTGTTCTATATAGGCAAAGACTACTCTGCTCTTTCTTACTACACCATTGTAGATATTAATTACATTTATTATCTCTTTACTGCTCATGAGGTCTTCTGTAAATTATTCATTTTAACATTCATTTTTTTCTTTGGGAAGAAAAGCAAGAAATTAACAGATACGGTATACACTGAGTGGCCAGATTGTTATGATCTCTGAAAGCATAATAATCTGGCCACTCAGTGTATTTGTATCTCAAATGGATATCAAAATATTCTAGACTTTTGATGGAGATCAACCACCTATTTTCCCTGAGCTTTCTATCAGCCAGTGCAAAGGGGACAACTGATCAGGTGCACGATTTATAGTATCTTTGATATCAAATAAATGAGGTACTCAAGAGAAGTACACCGAATGGCCAGATTATTATGCGTTCAGAGATCAAAATATTCTGGCCACTCAGTGTGTGTGTGTGTGTGTGTGTGTGTGTGTGTGTGTGTGTGTTTTAATTATAGCAATATGAAATTTAATTATGTATATTGCAACTGGACATATATCTATCTTCCAAGAATCTTCTTAGGACCATCAATTCTTCATCCAAAATAAATTCTGCTTAGTCCCTTCTCCTCCAGCCTGAGAGTGGCCTATGACCTTGATCTAACCAATCTGAACATTTTCCCATGAGGTCGCCTTGATTGGGTTGGAAAATGCTATTAAGGTATCAGAAGAAGTGTCTGCTCTTTCTCTAAGAATGTAAAATGTCCTTATGATAGAGGCAGCAATACTATTGCCACATTTTAATAGTCTTAGAATAAAGCCAGCAGAAACAACAAAGCTTCCAGTGAATAGAGAAAGGGGTATTAATAGCATAATTTAAACTGCTGCCTGGGGCTGTACTCAAAAGCAGCCTCACCTCTTGGATGAATCTATTCCATAAGTCAATAAACCATAAATCCTTTTTTGATTAAGCAAATTTGAGTTGGTGGATCAAAGCTGTGAATGTCAACAAACTTAAAAAGACAGTGGCTTACATAAGGCTGTAGTTTCTATCTCTAGCATTCAAGGTACAAAGTCAAGCAGTCAGTTAGGGGTTGGTATAAAAGTTCTGCTTCTTTAGCTCTCAGAAAATCCATCACATTCCAAATCACAGTTCCACCTTTCCTAGAGTTTCGGTTTACTATGGAGGCTAGACCTCATATTGTCCACATTTCACACAACAGAAACAAAGAAGAGATGATGATATGGGGAAAAGAAATGGACTAGATGATTTCTAAGTGGGTTCATAGAAGCTCCTGCACCATACATGCACTTACATCTCACTAGCTAGAACTCCCTTGGCCACATCCAGAGGCTAGACAATATCACTGCCATGTGGGCAGCCATGCATACGACTAAAGATTCTATTATCACAGAAGGAAAAAACAGATCTTGTGGGACAATCAGCCTCTACCACAGTTGGGATACCATATTTCCTAACCAGGACAACTTAGGCAAATCATATGCTACATAATAGGTGTTCTTTTAGAAACTGTAATTTAAAAGAGAGTAAGAAAAAACTTTTAAGGTGAGAGAGTATTAAAAAGTTTAAGGCATTAAATCATTGTAGTACTTATAACTTGGGATTCCCACAGAAAATACATAGAGAGTCCAGCAATATAACATCTAACCTCACATTTTAGTCACTCACCAGTGACTCTGGCAACCAAGGGCAAGGACAGGGGTACGTTGTCTTAACATGATGGAACACTAGGAACTTTGGGAATTAGCAAGTTCAAACAACTCACTTTACAAATGAGAAAACAGCGCATGACTTGCCCAGGAGCACAAAGCTAATGAGCGACAGTTTAAAGATCAGAACCCAGGTATCCTTGTAAAGACCGTTCGCATGATGTGCTGCCTCTCTGTTCATGTACTTTTTAGGGTGTCTGGCATACCAAGGTACCTATGTATTCTAGCGACTCTGTTAACATCTATTTCTCAAATCCACTCCATTCACTTAAATATCCTTAAAACACAAAACCCTGGTTACAGAGCAACTTATTAGAAGAAGAAAAAAAAGATACTTGTGCTGATGGGTCACAAAATATAAACCAATGCGAGGCATTTACATTGCAATCAAAGTATCTAAAGAGACTTGTAAACTGTATTTTCTTGGTTCTTTACAAGATGCAACAGAAAGCAAAAAAGCTTGTCCCAAGTAGGCCTGGTCTTTATACCACTCTACATACGGGGTGCTCATCAACAGAGTATGGAAACAATCCACTGCCTGGAACCTACTGCCCAGGGCGCCAAGGCTCTTCTGCCTTTGGAGCTGATCTTATCTTCTCTGCAGGCAGAGCTCCTGTGGCTCAGCCCATGAAATAGGCAAGATGTGTCCACAGAAGGTTTTCCATTGAACAGAGAGAGTATGGATAAGCAATGGTGACGGAAGGAAAACAACAGCATCAGTCTACCCTAAACACAGTTGTTCCAGGCAGCAGGTGAGCAGTAAGCAATGGGTATAAAGCACTAGGCCCAGAGCCAGGAAAAATGGATGCATGGTAAGGCCTGGGAACGAGTCCAAGGTGAAATGGGCTGAGCAGGCACAGGTAACAATGGCAGAAAAAACTCCGTGAGCAGCAGTGGACTGTTAAGGTGGGCAAGAAATGCCAAGGAAACAGGAACAAGAAGTACAAGCAGTGCCAAACCGATTCCAAGACTATTCTCAACCCAGTTCAGGTAAACGTGGGCGTGCCTAGCACCACAGACACAGAAAAATAAAACGGCCTGAAAGGTGGAAAGGAAGAGGAAAGAGGGAACCAGTTCCCAACCAGAGAAAATGATTTTGATAGGAATTAGGAGGTGGAAGAGGTACTGGAGAGGGAGGGAGGGAGGGAAAGAGGGAGGAAAGGAAGGAGGGAATGTAGAGGGAAAAGAGGAAAGATGGAACCCACACTGTGACATGAGTGAAGAGCTAGGACCATATTGAGCATACTCACCAGCACATCAGCCATGCAACATACATGTAACCCAAATCTCATTGACTGCCACTTGTTTCTGAAGCATTTGTTAGGGGTTTTTCCCCTGTATGTTTGTTGTAGTAACTTAGGGGCCTTGCGTTTATTGCTCACTTGTCATTCTAATTACAGTAAAGATTAATAACATTGCATATGGTGTGTGATGAATAAGAAATCCAACTTATATGGCACTAGGTGTAAAATTATGCAGTATATCCCTTTGAGTGTATAAGAATCCTATTTAGCATACTTTACTACACAGAGAAGTAAAACTTATTCAAGCATTCGCCATGCTTTGGTCTACTAACAGGCTCAGAAAAGTAATCTGTGAACATAAAAATTGTATTACCCGACTGTCAAACTAAAAAATGTTATTCTAAACTACACTAAACTCCAACTCATCCAAAATCTACTCCACCAAAAAGCCAACAGGACCATAGTTTGTTTTGGCTTTATTTCTACATGTAAAGAGGAGTGGAAAGTATTTAGAAGCCATGCCTGTCTTGGGGAGAGAAGGGGAGGGAAATTCTTCTCCGTGGAAAAATAAACCTGCAGGCTCCCTCCTCCACTTTGGGACCTACCCTGTTTCCCCGAAAATAAGACAATGTCTTATATTAATTTTTGCTCCCAAAGATGCGCTAGGTCTTATTTTCAGGGGATGTCTTATTTTTCCATGAAGAAGAATATGGTACACATTTATTGTTAAATGAAAATAAAAGAAGTTTATTACCTGTATACGGTACGGTAGTACGGTAGTTGTCAACACAAACCAGACAAACTGTGAATCCTATAGTATCAAGAATTTACTCCTTTATTCAATGATAGTCATGTCATCATCTTCTGGAACATCATCATAACAATCCAATTCCTGAATTTCCTGGTGAATTTCTTGTGACTCCATTTCTTTCAGAATCAGTGGACCAAATTTCTCATGTTTAGCAATAGCATTCTGAGACAGAGCCTAGGGGCGGCCTTATTTTCGGGGGGATGCCTTATATTTCCCTCAGAAGGAAACCTGTAAGTAGGTCCTATTTTCGGAGGATGTCTTATTTTCGGGGAAATACGGTAGTAGTGAAGGGGAAAGGAGAATATTAATGAGTGGGAAAATATTAATGAGCCCTTAGATAATAAAAAGGGATTCAGGACTGGATCTGGGCACAAGAGCCCGGGAAAGCTGTAGTGCTCTAAATAACAGGAGGGCCCAGAATTATTTTTTGAAGTTACTGGGAGCCATTAATGAAAGGAAAGAAAGAGGAAGGAAGGAAGGCAGGAAGGAAGGAAGGAAGGAAGGAAGGGAGGGAGGGAGGGAGGGAGGGAGGGAGGGAGGGAGGGAGGGAGGGAGGAAGGGAGGAAGGAAGGAGAGGAGGGAGGAAAGGAGGGAGTAAGGAAGGGAGAGAGGGAGGGAGGGAGGGAGTCACAGATCATGATGAGTGCCCAAGTCCAGATTGTTGGATCCTGATGACCAGGGAATTTTAAAAACATGGTCCAATATTCAATTTCAACCTTTTTTGTTTCTGAACTTTTAACTTTTCAGTTTATCTTCATAAAGCCAGCTCTATATAGTCTTTTTCATATTATATATATTTAAAAAAGCATACCCAGCCAGTGTAGCTCAGTGGTTGAACATCAGCCCATGAACCAGGAGGTCACAGTTCGGTTCTTGGTTAGAGCATATGTCTGGATTGCAGGGTTAATCCCTAGTAGGGGGTGTGCAGGAGGCAGCCAATCGATGATTCTCATTATTGCTGTTTCTCTCTCTCTCTTTCTCCCTTCCTCTTTCTGAAATCAATAAACACTTTTTTTTTTTTAACAGCAAGGTAAAGGGCCGTATGTGTACATATGTGAGTAGGTACAAAGTGCAACAGGACAGCCAGTACAAGATGCTGAGACAGGAAGGAGCATGCTGAGCAGCCAGCTGCCCACAACCTCCTACTTCTTATCCCAGGACCAGGGGGGAACTCTGGCCTCCTCCCTTACTTTGGAAAATATCTAATTAATTTCACTGGATCCCCAATGAACAGGTTACAGCAGATTTGGTTCTTAAGGAGAGAAATTTAAATTTAAAGCAATAGAAGTAGCAGGCAACTATGATGACTTTTAAAATCAAAACACTCAGTAAGTATAAGCCAAAATGTCTACCAATGAAAAAGCTAATTTTCAAGATATGTATCAATGAGTCACCTCCATGTCCTAAACAAGATACGGTAACTAATTTCTTTTCCTATAGCTACTCACGGACAAGGAGGGGAGGGATACGAAATCATTGGCCACAAATCACAACTTGATTTTCCATTTTTGTTCCTGTTCTTGTTAATCCTCACCAGAGGATATTATTTTTAGAGAGAGTGGAAGACAGGGAGTGAGGGGAAGGGAAAGAGGAAGAGAGACAGAGAAAAACATCTATGTAAGATCCAGATGGCCTCCTGCATGCTCCCCAGCTGGGGGTGGGGATGGAATCTGCAACCCATGTAAGTGCCCTTGACCTGGAATCGAACCTGTGACCCTTTGGTGCAAGAGGCAGTGTTCTAACCACTTAGCAACACCAGCCAGGGCATTAATTAAATACTGTTAAAAAAAATGTATCTGCTTTTAAAATTGGTTTAAAAATTTAAAAATTATTAGGGACAGAAACTTCTTTAAAGTTATTTTTATTACACATATGGTAAATGAGAGGAGAAATGGGAATGGTAGCATGAAAAGGGAGAAGAGAAAGAGTAAGGATGAAAATGAAGGAGACCAAGAAGGGAAAAATCAGATGAAGAGAGAGAGGGGGAGACACAGGAACAAGAAAAACAAAAACTGAAATAGAATTAATTCAAGCACTTTTTAACTATGTAATTTTTATAAGTTTCTTAGAGCCTTAGTTTACTCATCAGCAAAAGATATAAAGAAATTTATCTCATAATTTTATCATTTAAATAAAATGTGCAAAAGTAACATATAAAAATGTATACCCATATCCAGCCACGAGTGAGAAACAGAAGAAAGAAGGGGTCTGATATACAAAAAGACCATGAATAAAACCTGCTACTGTGAGGTGGGCATTGTTATTCCTATTATCTATTCTCTGTGGAATGTTCCTTGAACTCCAGTCACAGGGTCTAATTTCTTAAACTTTCTTTCTGATAGAGCATTTATTGCAGCCCACCAGAGGAAAATTGTTTTCTAGTAAGTATAGTCAGAGGGCTAAATCTTGGTCCCTGAGCTACTTTGTGTGGTGCAATACTTTGACACAAATAAAAATGGATCTTTCCAATGAGGCACTTGAGGTTACTATACAACACAATAAACATTATTAGTCATCATAATAGCAGTCCACATTTACCTTGCTCTCTCTCTCCCTACCTACCAGGCACCAGACTAGGCATTTCAGATATATTCTTTCAAAATGTCACAACAATTTTTTTTAGGTAGGTTCTATATTAACTTCATTTGACAAAGGAAGAAATTTAGGCCCAGATAAGTAAGTTACCCAAGGTTCCCACAACATTAAGTAGAGAGTTAGATTTCAAACTCAGCTTTTAATAATTATACCAAATTTCATGATTCTTAAGTACCTTCTAAGTATCAGTGGGAAAATAATGTTCAGAAAACCTTTAATATAAGCATATCTCAGTTTTTCTGAATTTTCCCCCACAAAATGGCAAGTCAATTATCAAACATATAGTAACTCTCACTTACATTCTTTCAACTAAGTTCCATAATACTTCCCAGATGGTGAGACTTCGGATAGGAAATATATATATATATATTTTTTTGGAGGGGGATGGCAGAGGAGGGGGAGGAAGGAAGGCTCAGTTTCTTCATCTGTGATTAAAAATGTAACAAATGATGGCCCAAATTATATCAAATAATAAAAACAAAACTTACCCTGCAGCCTCTCCCCCATTTTCCCAGCAATCCCAGGAGAATGTCTCTTTTAGTGTAGTTTGAAGGGCACACCCTCCTAAGTTAAAGTTATATTATTCTGAATTCCTCAAGCACGGCTGAAGTCAATGCCACCTACTCTTTCATACTTTGACTTTATATGAGAGCTTTGCTAAACATTTAGCTATTGCTACATAAGAAACGTTAAGAGTTGTACCTTTTCAACTACACATTTTAAGAAGTACACAAGAGAACTATAAGGTTTAGTTCTATATAAACACCTATACCAAATACTGTGGTCTTTTTTTTTTTCTTTTCCCTTTTGCACTAGGCCTTGTTATTCAGAATGAAAGTCGCCGCAGAATCTTCCTCAGTTGTCTGAGACTGTGGTTACCCTATTTCTAATAAACAAGACAGCTTCCTGCCCCTGGCTTCCCATTGCTCAACCAGGGTTGAATCATGGCAGCATTCAGTCATGACCCCTGAGTGCCCTCATGCTAGAGTGTCTGCTTTGATTCAGTCCCTATGGTAGGAAGCTACATGTCAGAGAATGCCTCGCGCTTTTTAAATTTGAAATACTGGACCAGTGAAGCTGAAAAAGAGTTAAGTTTTTATGCTCAAAACTTAGTATCTCATGATCTCTAAATTTATCACCATTTAGTTGGTGTGTGTGGACTTTTTCTAAGTCTCTGAAGGGAGCAAGCTCTGTGTACACTTTTAGATCGTTTCGGAAGTGGTTGAAACAGCATCCGGTAGATGATTTTCTAATCAAATATTCCCTTATGCTTTTCTGAAGTATCTTTAATGACAGGCAGAGTTCATAATCAGAAAACTAAAATTAATTTCAGGTTTCAAAAAGTGTTTTACAAGTGACAGATCTTTTTTTTTTTTTTAAGAATTCAATAAGTGCAATTTAACAGTATTTTGTCCCACCCTGGGGCTGTTCTAGATAATTTACTGTTCAATTTGACTTCCCGTTTGTTTACCATATGCTGATAATCATATAGGGTATATGTCCCAGTTCCTTTACTTCGCCCATAGTCTCCTACAAGATTGTGTGGACAAAAGGACAGCCTTTGCACTTCTGACCGTTCTGAGTAAAAGAAAAAAGAAAAATCATCTGCTTTGCCATACAAACAAACGATTTCATCTCTAGCTTCCCACCATCACCATTCTCCTTACTCATGGCGACCTACGCTCTTGGATAGTCTTGGCATCTTGATATTGAGACATCACTACAGCTAACCTGAAAATGAGAGAGAGCCCCTTTGCCCTCCTCCTGCCGGGGCCATTACACAGACCCTCGAACTTCCTGGAGTTGTCACAGTCCCCACTGGTGAGAAATGGGGATGCTGTCAGTCAGCAGGGAAATTTTCTGCTTCTGAAAACCTCTCTCAGTGCAGCACCTCCAGCTGCCTCAGAGCACCGTGTCAGCGGATTAAAATAGCTCTGGCCTGATGACTTCACTAGTTCTCACAAACAGGCCAGTTGGCAGAACCCTCCTGCAGTCTGCTCCTATGGGGAAGTTTTGTGTGTTTTTTTTTTTTCCTTTCCCCTCCCCCCCACCCCCTACCTAATATGAATATTTAGTTTCATTTTGACTCTGAATCAAGTCTCCTTTGTGAGGTTAGATTCAGCACAAACCTAATGCAAAAATGTCAAAACACTGTAAGGTGGCCCGGGACCAAAAGAGCTAACCTGTCGCCAACGCCCAGCACCCAGAGCCTAAACTTCATGGACATCAAAACGACGAGGTAAACCAACCTTATAGGACATGTTCTTACTGCATTCATTTTAGAGCCAAATATCTTCCTGAAGAATATCTATAATAACTGATAATCAGCTAAATTTTTAAAGCTGTATTTCTCGTGTTTACTCCTTTCCCAGGAGTAAGAAGATGGAATAAGGCATCAAAGAATTAATTACCACCACACCTAATCAGGCTAAGCATGACAATGGGCCTTTAAAGACAATTTCTGCCTTCACAGCAAGCTTCAGTGATTAATGCTCAAGTGGAATTGGGAGGGGGGCAGGAGGAAGGGGAGGGATTTAAGTGTAAGGCATCCACACAATGAAAAAGGTGTTAGATTCTGTATTAGATTACCAAATTTTCTTTAAATGTTTACAATTTCCCCTTACAGAGTTTTTTCACTTCTCTTTGCAGTAGCCACATGCTAGTAAGAGAATACTCCATGAGCAAAGGAGGACCTTCTGATGTTCCACTATCATAACTCAGTGCTATGTCTACACTGCACTCTGATTCCCAAAGAGAGCACTTAGATTAACTGCTTCAGTGCCCAAAGGACAGAAGATTTATGCCCAGAGAAAAAGCTCCCATATGATTCCATAACAGAGAGCTAATGAAATAATTTGGTTCACTGGTTTAAGATGGTTCTCCTGAAAGGGGTGCCATGGCTGTTCCCAAAAGAGAGAAAAGCACCGACGTCACCCCTCAGCTCCTCTCCTTCTTTCACTGTCACAGTTACGAACAGCATCTAAACGGCAGCGCCATCTTGCAAACATGATGGTGGGAAACCACCCCTCTCCACCAATACTTCACAAAGAAATCTTCAGAGAGCACACAGCACATATATGACAGTGAATTCTGAAAGTGCATTTTATCATATGACTTCTTCACGCCACAATTATTGGCTGAGTATCTAGCATGTGGCATATACTATCTACAGTATGCACTGCCTATGATTATGAATACTTGAAGGATTTCACTCATTCACTTAGAGTCCCTTAATCATTATAACCAAGGCCAGTTTGGGCATAATTCGGGGGGGAAAAACAAAAAAGCAACAACATGAAATTCGAGTTGTGTCTCTCCTGCAGAGACTAATAAGCAATGATACAATGGAGAGTCTGAATGCTGAAAGGTCAGTTATAAATGCCATCATAAATATAATAATTCACATAGTGATGAAATAAAATAAGTAGTGTGTGTGACTGAAATAACCATCTAATTCAGAACCCTACAGGAACTTAGTTAGAGCTACTAAAAATCTACATTTTACTAAGAGTGCTGGAAATGCTGTGATTGTGCAGTCATATATGTGTTATTTTGAAATCAATATAAGTTTTAGTTATACTGTTTCTCCAGGTATACTAATCTAAGTCTGATTCACACATACTCGCACACAAATATACACATTAAAGCACTATGAAACTAAATTATACACAAGTATACATATGCACACACACACATCATATTTACCTGCCTCTGACTCTTACCTACACACGCACAAACACATTATACTAAATACTGTGTTGGACTCACACACATATATACACATATACATATTATAACACCCTATCTAGTCCATAAGTATATATTACTTTGTGTTTAATTCATATGTGCACATACACACATACACATATGTGTATCATACTACTGTTTGAGTCATAAGCACAACTTACATATCATACTTTGCATCATATGTACACACTTTACTGTGTATCTGATTTACATGCACCTACCTACATATCAATATATATACACATTAAATTTATAATAGTAAATCTTGTTTGTATTCAAAATATATATTTTTCAAAGTGAGAAATTCAAATGTGAAATGGATATTCATGTAACTATCTTAAAATTATTATAATTTATATTATGTAGTCATTTATCTGGTTCCTCATTTACATCTAGAAAGTCCCGGAGGAGTTGAAAAGAAATGGGACATATCTATGTTGCATATGACGATGTGGAAATTTAGTGAGCGCATAGGTAACCATTTGCATGCAGACTACTGAACCCATACAATAGTGAAAGAGTGATGTGGGGAAAGCACATGAGCAACAGGGCTTGAGACCCCTGCTACAGGGGGTGAACTGAAGGGACAGTCTCCCTTCTGTTCAAGGACTGACAATATAGAAAGCTCTGAATGATCCATCTAGAAGAAATTAGAAATTCTCCCCCAAGTTTTTCACTAGATCTAAGTCCTACGTTAGGAGTGAGAATTAGCAATGATGAGGGGTTTTATGAAGATGGGATCTGAGCAAACAAGAGACTGAAATAGAGATGAGTCTTCATGTTAGCAAGTTGATAGAATGACTCATCCATACCAGAAGGTGCCTTGGAGACCAGGACAGGAAAGGATTGAGGGAGACCTTCTAGGGGGTGACAGCCTAAAGCACGCAGGCGGGTGCATAGACAGAACATGTGAGTGGTTGTGCGGGATGCGATCCATTTACACCCACAGTCTAGCATGGCCTGTGGAACTAGAGGCAATGCTGAGAAGATGAGACTGTGAAGAGGAAATGCAGATGCCTTTGTCTGGGGATTTCAGAATGTACTATGTTATTCTCAAAAAGTCTACTGAAGCAGATGGTGAACATTTTGAACACTTGCTTTTCTAAGCGACTTGCTCTAATAATCCAGTATGCTTTTCTTTCTCCACAAATAATTTTCCTTTATTATGAAGCATAACTGTTACTGATTCATATATGCATTATGTCAAAAGATCCTATACAGTCAAACTATGAGGCACTGCTTGTAAGACCCTTTTAAATAATATCCTCATAGTTTTCATTAAGTCAGAGGAAAGAAAACACCTAGAATAATAGCAATGCAATCTGAGTATATGCCTCTTGGTGTCAGGCAGGAGAAGTTTACCTTACATTGAAAAATCAGAAACAGCTGCCCCCTGGGAAAGAGTCCTGGCAACCAGACGGCATCAGCGCTCCAGCCCTCGGAGATGGCTACAGCAGGTCACCAGTCAACTCCTAAAAACGGGGCTTTATTCCTGAAAAGGAAACATGCAGCTTTAAGAAAATAAACCATAAGCCGTTTGAAGAACATTATAAATACCTTATCCATTGCCCAAGATAAACATCTGCCAAGGATCAAAATGATCAGGCCCTGGGCAGAGGCTTAGAGAACAGGGTAGGTGGAAAAATAAATAGCTAAATGCTTTGCAAAAACTGCAATGAGAGCCTTATCAAGGAATATAGGAAAACACTCAAAGATTAGCAGGTCAAGTACAAACTAATAATTGGGCCTACCAAGAAAGAATGTAAGAGTAACCTTGAAAAGTTTTTCAAAGCTAATAAAAAAATAACTATTGCTTCAAAAGATAAAACCTCTGGACATAAGAAAGATTTTCTGCAAAGTATGTACTTAAGATGAGAGAGGGGAGGGCAGGGAGAAGGAGAAACAGAAACTGAAGAGCTGTCTGCTTGGTGTTTATTAAGGAAAAGCATCAAGACTATTGCAAATACCATCTTATCTTTTGAAACAGGTTGCAGGAACTAATTCAAACAGTAATTAATTTAAGGCAGTGTCTAAACCTAATTATCAAACTAGACATAAAAACCTGACTAGCACTGTCACAAAGCATAACCGCAAGGCACAATTTGCAAATTGCTGGCTCACATGTAAAATTCTAACTAAAGCCAGCCACTATAGAGAAGGACATACTTGCTAACAGGATTCCCAGTCACCAAACTTTCAAAATGAAGGCCTTCCCAATATTGAAGAAAGCAACATGTTGAGGGGAAAAACAAACAGTAATTAATGGTGGGATGTGGTTGAGCACTCACTCTACTTGACAGCAATGAACCGTCTGGAACAAAACAAGGACCAGTCTTAAAAACTGCATCTTGGTTAAAGCAGTAGACTAATGACAGAGAATCAGATGTATAAGCATGAGGACTTCAGGAGACAGGCGCTCAAAGTGGCCTTATTTAACATTGTTATAAATGTTGTGGCGGACAGAATGCACAGGAAAGCCGACACGTTTGTATTAAGCTCTGTTAGTTACCAAAATGCCAAGTAATAGAGATAACCATCCTTTTAGCATCAATCTGAGCTACGCGGTAGAATGCTTTTAACCAAGTCCCACTTAACCAACTGTCCAGATGAACCGATGATGGCCATTCCCTTTGTACATCACACTGAATAATGAGCCTGCATGTCCCCAACCAGGAAGCGCCTTCCTTCAGCAGAACGAGTTCACTGCTGCCACCAGCTGAGCCGGATCTGTAGTAAGAGTACGTCTGATCCTAAACCTGTTTTTGCAGTGGTTCATTATTATAATAATGTGATTTTATTAAATCATCTATTGCTTAAATAGGAATAAAAAAGAAGCAGGATAACTGTTTCTCTGAAAATTAAGTTGAAAACTTTGAACTTTTCAAAGACTACTCCATAGCAAAATAATAATTTTTAAAAGTTGACACTGAAAATGATCTGGGTATCATAACTGTACAACAATAAGAAAATAAAACATAAATGTCTTCCATAGTGTTTCTAAGTTTTAACTCCACTTTACAGAAACAAATTGGAAGTAATAGACAATTCACTATGGGTGTGATTTTGGTAAGAAAGGTAACAATGAATCCCATCTGGAGATCTCTACTGGAAGAAAAGTCTGGGCTTTGGATCAAAGAGTTGCCAAAAATTAAATATTTATAAATTTCATGTTTGAATTAATTATTTGAAATATGTAGACATCATTTTTCTATTCCTCTACTTTAATATTTTTTTATTAACTGACCAACTATTGATTCTTATTTCTTTTGTCAAAAAGGTTCCTCTTTTTAATATTATACCTACTATGTGCCAGGTACTATAACAGAGACTGTGAATATAAAGAGAAAAAAAAGGTTTTTGTACTCCAACAAGTCAAAATTTAATGGGATAGAAAGATATGCTAACAAATAATAGCTATCCATTATACTAAGCATCATAAGTAAATGTTCAATGTCGAAATGAAAATAACAAACTTGATGTGGAGGGCAGCAGGGTGAGTGATAGTGTTAGGAGACTTTCCATGAGGCCCGAGCGTGAGTTCAGGTGATCTAGACAGAGCACATGTGCAAAGTAGGGCAACACTAAGAAGCGCCACAGGTCCCAGACACCAAAGGTTCCCAATGTGGAGAAGTTGGGAAGGCAGGGTGGGAGCCGCACCACGAGGGACAGAGTTGCATTTTAGAACATAAACTAAAAGAAATCATTATTTTTCAAACAAAAGAATGACACAATCATACCTGTATTTTAGTGTGTTATATTTCCAAACAGTTCAGAAAATGAATGGAGGTGATACAGGAAGTAAAGAGACCAGTTATGAGATTAGGAAAATGGTTTACTAAAAAAATAAGTAAAAGGATTCATGATAGAAAAAAATATCAGTTTATATGTTTATAGAATCACTCACTGGCAAGTTGCTAATAAACAGAAAATGGACCCAAATTCACTATAAATAACTCATACGAGATCATTCTCTAATACACTCTTAACAAACATAAAAATATAAACATTACCCAAAATAGAACTGTAACAAAACAATATAACCTTTACAAAGTTAGGATACCCGTCATAGTATTAACCATCCAGACCTTAATAAATAATAATGTTAAAGATGATGCCTACATACAATGTAATGATCCTGAGAATGGAAGGCTATATAAAAATTAGTGGCTCTGTGCATGAAATCCATGCACAAGGGATGGGGAGGGGTATTCCTCAGCCCAGCCTGCACCCTCTCCAATCTGGGACCCCTAAGGATGTCATACTGCTGGTTTACAGGGATCAAGCCTAAACCGGCAGTCGGACATCCCTCTCACAATCCAGAACTGCTGGCTCCAGCCACTCACCTGCCTGCCTGCCTGCCTGATTGCCCCCGCTAACCACGCTGCCTGCTGGTCTGCTCGCCCCCAACTGCCCCCTGCCACTGGCCTGCTTGCCCCCAAATGTCCCCCCACCAGCCAGATCACCCCCACTGGCTCCCCTGCTAGCCTACTCGCCCCCACCATTCCTCCCCACTGGCCTGCTTACCCTCAACTGTCCCCTGCTGGCCTGCTTACTCCAAACCCTCCCCCCCCCACAGTCCTTATCACCTCCAACTGACCCCCAATGACGGCCTGCTTACCCTCATCTGGCCCCCTGATGGTCTGCTTACCCCCATTGGCTGCTTTCCCGTCCTGGCCTGATCACCCCCTGGCAACCCAAACTCCCAGCCCCTCCTTTTTTTCCATTTCTTTTTTTTCCCCCCCAGCACCTCCTTGAGCGGAGGCCAGGGCCCACTGGAAGCAAGTATCTAGGATTTATTTATCTTCTATAATTGAAACTTTGTAGCCTTGAGCAGAGACCAGGCTGGCCAGGGCAGGAAGCTTGCTTCCTCCATCGAGGGGGGCAACCCAAGCCTCTTGCTCAACTCCAGCTCCATGGCTGCTGTCATTTTTGTTGGGATTTAGTTGTATTTTATAATTGAAACTTTGTAGCCTTGAGCAAAGGCCAGGGCTGACCAGGGCAGGCGGGAAGCTTGATTTCCTCCATTGCCAGGGCAACCCAAGCCTCCTGCTTGCTCCAGCTCTGTGGCTGACTGCCATCTTGGCTGGGTTAATTTGCATATGCACCCCTGATTAGCTGATGGGTGTGGCTTGTGAGTGTAATGGAGTGATGGTTAATTTGCATGTTTCTCTTTTATTAGTGTAGATAATATTGTGTTTCAGTCTAGAAACATAAACCAAATAATCTATGGAATCATAATTGCCATGGATTTTATCACACAATTTGTTCATCTAATTCTGGCAGCAGTACACTCAGTCGTATCTCATTAAAAACTGAGAGAAATGTAAATAAGATAAAGAAAAGGATAAATCACTATTCCATGTTAGGTAATAAACCTACTTAAAAATAACTTCTTAATCTGTGAGATTAAATTTTTTAAAGTTCTATAAAGTTTTTAAAAGTTAGTAGATGGCAAATTAAAATGGCTTCAACAGAAACTAGAAGTTTAAAGAAATTAAGACATTAGTGGACTATGTAAAAAACACATCATGGTGCCTCCAGAAACAAGACTCCCCTGGAATGACCATGGGTCTGACCCTGTATAGTGATTACTATTATTTTAAATCAATGACAATGGAAAAGAATGAAAAAAATCTTCATGTAGTAACAGAAGATGGTAAAACACAATGTAATATAATAAATAGCATCTCCTAAATTTTCTTCCTCCTGGGAACAACTGGACAACCTACCACAGAAACTTAGGTTACAGAAAGCAGGGACAGTGTTCAAGCCTCCTTATGAACCCTGAAGTTCTTTCACAAAAGAAATTTAACTTGGATTTATAAATTTACCTGGAAATAAAAGAGATGAAAGCAGATCTGCAACACTTACCTTCTTATCAAATTATATTCCATCTGTATTGTTACTTAACTGTTTACATATCAACATGGTTTCCTTAGTACCTATGAGCACTTAACAGAGTGTCTGCTATATTATGATGCTCACTAAAAAGACAAATTAGGCATGGAGTGAGGATTAGCAAAATGAGTACAGGTGGACAAAAGGTACAAAATTCTATTTGTAAAAATGTCCCGGGGATGTAATATACAGCATGATAGTTATACTTAATAATACTGCATTGTGTGTTTGAAAGTTTTTAAGAGTTCATCTTAAAAGTCATCACAAGAAAAAATTGTAAGTATGTTTGGTGATTAATGTTATGTATATTTTTGTGATGATCATTTCACAATAATTATATATAAAATATCCATCTAATCATGTACACATGGAAGTAATATAATGATATATGTCCGTTATATCCCAACAAAAAGTAAGAAAAACTGAAGAAAGCATGATTGTGATAAAAACGAATGAAAGTATGATTATTATGAAAAAATAGATGAATGAATTCTGGCCAACACCTGATCACTACCAATTTGAAGATGTTTATAGACGTTTATAAAAGATTACTCCCCTTAACTACCTACAAGAATGAAATAACATGTAAAAAATAGCACATGGCCGAAACCGGTTTGGCTCAGCCGAAACCGGTTTGGCTCAGCTGAAACTGGTTTGGCTCAATGGATAGAGCGTCGGTCTGTGGACTGAAAGGTCCTGGGTTCGATTCCGGTCAAGGGCATGTACCTTCATTGCAGGCACATCCCCGGTGGGGGGTGTGCAAAAGGCAGCTGATCGATGACTCTCTCTCATCGATGTTTCTATCTCTCTATCCCTCTCTCTTCCTCTCTGTAAAAAATCAATAAAATATAAAATAAAATAAAATAAATTTTAAAAAATAGCACATGATCACTGTAATACAGCGTTTTTCAACTGTGAGATGTTTTCACTAGTGTGCCGCGAGATGTTGCCTGGTGTGCCGTAGGTGCAGACAAGACAAGAATTTTATAATTTTTCACTATTTTGTTTACTTAATATTTCATAATAAAGTAATTATAAAATACTTTCTTTGTGTTTATTTGATTCCTATTCAAGAGAATTACTTTATATATAGTCAATATAGGCACAGAGTTAAATTTTTTAACATTTTCTAATGGTGGTGTGCCTCGTGATTTTTTTCATGAAACAAGTGTGCCTTTGCCCAAAAAAGGTTGAAAAACACTGCTGTAATATAAGCTACAACTTTTGAAACTTTCTTTTTCTTTTTTTTTTAATATATTTTATTGATTTTTTTAGAGAGAGGGATAGAGAATTAGAAATATCGATGAGAGAGAAACACGGATCAGCTGCCCCTTGCACATCTTTTACTGGGGATGTACCCACAACCAAGGTACATGCCCTTGACAAGAATGGAACCTGGGACCTTTCAGTCTGCAGGCTGACGCTCTATCCACTAAGCCAAACCCGTTTTGGCAGAAACTTTCTTTTTCTTAAACTAAGCAGCATTTGAATCATCCCACTACCCTGACATTACAACAATTATCTATAATAATAAGAGGGTAATATGCTAATTAAACTGGATGTTTTCCAGAAGTCCTTCCTGACAAAGCCAGCGCCACAGGGAAACCAGCAGGGGTTCCAGTTTTCTGCAGGCGGCCGGGTAAGCCAGCCAGGGTCCCAGGTGCTTGTGGGCATCCCGAGGGAAGCCAGCCTAGGTCCCTGCCAGTGGCCGGTGGCCCGAGGAGGGAAGCCCAGGTCCCGGGTATGAGAGGGAAGCTGGTGCCAGCTGGGGGAAGGAAGGCCTACTCTTGCACGAAATTCCGTGCATTGGGCCTCTAGTCTGGGAATAACTGATGTGAGTATGTACTTCCACTGGCTATTTCTTGTATCTTTTTGTTTGTGTTTTTTTGCTTAGAGATTCTTATCATGATTTTATGATGTTAAAATACAAGATTTTTCAATGAAGTCAATTACCATGGATTGGAAGTGGAGGAGAGGAATCTCATGCAATAATGTTGACCTTTGCACTTCCGCAAACCTTTCTAAGATGTTTTGGAAGCATAGGAAGTTCCAAATCCTGCTCAATGTTGCTAAAGGAAATGCTTTGTTTGGGCTGCTTTTAAAGAAAACAGTCAATAACTATGCTTGTTCTTTTGAATTCAGCTGCTCCAGCTGCTTACTTAATGACACTGAAATTAAGAAGCTTTGTTCTAATGGTGGCCACAGAGTAACTCATTTGGGATACTAACAGTTTCCAAACAAAATTCTTTAAAGGACATATACCAATCATACACGTCCAAAGAATAACTTATTTGCGAAGTGAAAAGGCCCAAATAAAAAGTTCAAACATTGAGGGTTGAGGAATGAACCGCTAAACTAGCTAAACTTTAATTACTTCATTTATAAGGTAAAAGCACAATGTTTTCCTTAAACTATTTTCCTAAAAACATGGGACCTGTTTTGACTAGTCAATAGTATTCACTACTGCATATATAAATTCTAATTAGCATTATTCACTATTGCACATATAAATTAAATAATGCCAAGAAGGACAATGGAGACGCAACCAGAAGGAATGCCTTATTAGTAAACCTTGCAGTCTTTCTTTCTCCCTCCATTTTGTATTTAGAAGCACCACAACAGCAAGATACGAAATCCAGCAACACATACCCGCTTACTCTTATTCAGAAGGTATTTTCTTCATACCGAGGAGCTGGAAAATAAAAAAAATAACTAACACACACACACACACACACACACACACACACACACACACACACAAGATCACCGATTAAACATTAAAACTGCTTTCTCTACTACTGTTTTCTCACTCTTAAATGTGCATATGAGCACATGCACAGGCACACTCATGAACACTTTGCTACTACTTCTAAGCACTTTTTTCCCCTTTGATAAGTAAAGTCAACTCTGAAATATTCAAGCAACTGCAGGGAAGCACAGGAGTGATGATCAACCCAGTGCGAATGTATAAACACGTGGCATCGCACCGCGCCTCCTTCTTCCTGCTCCCAGGGAAGGAGATGTACAGTGGGGTGAGTAGAAGGCTGGGACCTCCCTGTCAGGTCAGAATCCACAGGTCCTCTTTGGACAGCCTCCTCTGACTTACAAGTCAGGGTGTCCCCAGTCTCTCTCATCTAACACTGAGCTTACGCAAAACTCAGTTGGTGGGGGGACCCGGGTAAGTTTGTGACACATGGAGAAGTGAGGTTTGAGTGCTGACCAACTTGATTTTGATGAGTTAAGCCCGGCTAGATGTGGGGTGTCCCCCAGTATAAAAGGGGAAGGAAACGGACAATGAGGAAATGACAGGCAATGTTGAAATATTCCTGGATATCAAAAAGACATCATTTCTACAGAAGTATGCCAAAAGGGCTCAGCTGTGATTTTATTCAATCCAACAAATATTTATTATGCATCTTTTGCCAACTCAAATATATCCTCAGGGTATAAAACAGTGCTGGAACAGACATTGGGCACTTAAATGTCGAAGGAAGGAAAGAAAGAAAGAAAAGAAGGAAAGGAAGGAGCTTCTACAGAGCAGGTATTTGCTAGCTACTGGCACCTGAGTCCCATGCCAGATTAAATTACCAATTAAATTACATTGCTGAAGTTTAGGGAAAGGTACTAGTATTTTTTTATATTTTTTATTTATTTTTAAAGAGAGGGGAAGGGAGAGGGTGAGAGATAGAAACATCAATGATAAGAGAGAATCATTGACGGGCTGCCTCCTGCACACCCCCTACCTGATCAAGCCCACAACCGGGGCATGTGCCCTCATAGGTCGACACTCAATCACTGAGCCATGCTGGCTGGGCATGTACTAATATTTTTAAATACTCCTGTGACTATAATCTGAATCAAATAATGAGAACCACTGTTCAATAAGTAATAAGTTTTCTACCCAGGATCCACGTGAACTTGATAAACTAAAACAGATATCTAGCCTACATTTAATGACCACACATGTGTTTATGGCCCTTACAATAATATAGAAAACTCATCTGTTTAAGCAAACATCATCCATTTCTCTTTTCTGACCAACTTTTAAAAACAAAAATGAAGAAAACTAAGACACTGATATAAGAGAGAGAGAGAGAGAGAGAGAAGAAAGAAAAAAAAAATTTTACATTTGGTAAAATTTTCCAGCTCAGCACACTGGCAAAAATGTCTCTCAATAGCTGAGAAATAATTACAGTATAATTAAAGGTTTTTAAACACATGATTCTGACATTAATTTTAAGATTAATTATTTTGTTATAATGACACATACTTTATTTTTTAATCAGCTCTATTTGTAGCATCCAAAAACTACAAATAACCCAGATGTCCTTGAATACCTATACTTTTAAAAATAGGTTTCCTTATGTTATAAAATTGTGGTAATCGCTATACAAGTCTGTGAATGTACTAAAAAGCACTTAATTGCATACTTAAAATAGGTGAATAGTATAGTATATGAATTATATCTAAAATTATATTGTATTTGTTCTATATAAAAGAATGTTGCCCTAGCTGGTTTGGCTCAGTGAATAGAGCTTCAGTCTGCAGACTGAAGAGTCCCAGGTTCGGTTCCCTTCAAGGGAACATACTCGGGTAGCAGGCTGGAACCCCAATGGGAGATGTGCAGAAAGCAGGCGATCAATGATTCTCTCTCACCATTGATGTTTCTATCTCTCTCCCTCTCCCTTCTCTCTGAAATCAATAAAAACTATTTTTTATTTTTAAAAAATAATGTTTAAGTATAGTTTTAAAACACTTTAAAATGAATTTTCCCCCATAATTGTACATGGACTACTATATTCCACAAAATACTAATGTAAATAATTTTCAGTGCTAAATCTCATTTTCTTTTTCACATCCTCCTAAAATCCAGAGTGCTTTCAATATTAACAGAATCTGGGGTTCAACAGCTTTTTAAAAGTCACAACATAGAGTAAAAAATTGAAACTATAAAAATTAATGTTAAAATACTTAAAGGAATGATATTATAATTGGGGCAGATGATGAAATGCGATTATTAGTGAATCACCAAGTGTGATGTAGTGAAAATAAAATGGGCTTAATAATCAGAATTCCTAGATCTGACCAATTACTCAAAATTTCAATAAAAATTATAAATCAGAAGATCACTAAAAGAATAAGCTGAAGCAGCACTTAAAAATCCATTTGAAATGGTTTAGAGCTTTAAAAAAAATAGAATTAAAACTATTTTGGCTTTGTTACAAAAGAGAGGGGACAGAGTTTAGAGAGAGACTATGACTTTCTCCAAGAATCTCTAAAATGTTCTCCACCCACTTTAATTTATTAGAGAGAATCCTTTAATTTATTCTGAAAAATAAGGGCAGCTGATGAAACAAACTGGTGGCTAGCTAATTTCTTCTGCCTTTTGGAGTTAACTAGATACAGTGTGTTTTTATAATATTGCGATTATATACTGCAAGTGGATTTTGTTTGTTCACTTGTTTTTCAATTTCCTGACAAATGACCTGCTAGCCAGGAGAAATGGTAAGCTAAACGGAGCATTGCTGAGGATCATGGAGTTGAGACAACTACAAGAGTAGTCTGACATCATAATTCTTGTCAGTATGGGTCCATATTTCCAGTAAAGGGGCAAATGCAAAATTCCATGCACAGAATTGTAACTTTTTATAGTAATTAAATGTTTTTCAGAAATCCCATCACAATGAAGTTCTTCAAAGTAAAAGATCCCATTTCAAAAAAGTAGTCACACTTTTCTCCAAAGCGTGTTAACTATTACCTCCCAAAGATAAAAACCATATTATTAAAATGCTTTTCATTTAGAAAAAGAAAACACAGTTATATGTAAATGTTTCTCCAAACTTTTTCAAGCATTATTTAAAACTGTTATAAGGCACAAATATAAATGGTTATGAATTTAATATTATTATTTAATTAAATCTTCAACTCTTTTGTAAGGAATAATATTTCCTCGTGTTAAATTTCACTCATTGTATGATGATATGGAAATACATATATATATACCCAAACATGTATGAGCTGCTCAAGTGTAATTAATGGCATACTTTTATTTGCTATTATTGTGTGGAAAACATTCTGACATAAAATAAATGAAGCATAATCATTCAGAGTAACGATTCGAATGTACTGATTAATGACACCAAACAGCTTTGCTCTTCTTTAGTTAAATTAAAACATTTACAGTCTGGAAATGGTAAGGGCATCCATAAATGAATGTTTTCTAGGTAATTGTTCTGCCTTACAGAAATCACCTACCTTACTGTCACTGAAAATAAGTTCCCATCAACTATAAGATGTATCATTACTTTATGTGCAAGAAACAAAAACTCTATAAATTAAATTATTATACAATGCTAAGTTGCCTTCAGATATGTTCAAAAAGTGTGTGAAAAGGAGAGAATATGCATCTAGACTCGATGATACATAGCATTCTATTCCAAGGACACTCCATAAGTATTAATTAAATATTGTTTAAATATTGCACAAAATTTTTATTTGAAATAAGCCCGTCAAAAACAAAACTATATGGCTGAAACCGGTTTGGCTCAGTGGTAGAGCGTTGGCCTGCGGACTGAAAGGTCTCAGGTTCGATTCTGGTCAAGGGCATGTATCTTGGTTGCGGGCACATCCCCAGTGAGGGATGTGCAAGAGGCAGCTGATCGATGATTCTCTCTCATCGATGTTTCTAACTCTCTATCCCTCTCTTTTCCACTCTGTAAAAAAATCAATAAAATATATATATATTTTTAAAAATTATATAATTTCACTTTTATGATAAATAGATACAGAATGGTTTCATGTATGAGATATCTAGAGTAGTCAAACTTATGAGCAGAAAGTAGAATGGTAGTTGCCAGGAGCTGGGAGGCAGAGGAAATAGAGAATTACTGACTAATAGATTTAGAGTTTCAGTTTTGCAAGATGGAAAAAGTTCTGGAGATGAATGGTGGCGATGGTTACACAAAATCTGAATGTACTTAATGCCACTGAACTGTACACTTAAACTGGTTTAAGATGGTTAATTTTATGTTATGCTTATTTATTAACAATTAAAAATTATAATAATAAATACTTCCACAGGGAAAAAAATGTGCAAGATAGAATCACAAAACTAACAATTCTGAGCTACAAAGAATCCAAATTCAATACAACTAGTTAGTTAACTTGATGAGGTAGCTTTTGCATACAAACCTCTATCTTTGAAGAAATACTGGATTGGAGAGAAGGTTCTATGTTCTCTTACTGATTCCTAAAGCAGACACAGGTGCAGTCTCTAAAACAAAGATTTGCTAAGAAAGTGGTTCACACACCTGGCCTGCGCAGAATGCCAGGGGGCTTTTAAAAGATGCCTCGACACCTCACACCCATGGGGATGGATACCATCCAAAAAGAAAAAAAAGAAAAAAAAGAAAAAAAGAAAGAAATTAACATGTATTGGTAAGAATGTGGAGAAATTGGAACCCTTGTACACTGTTAGTGGAAATGTAAAGTAGTGCAACCGCTATGAAAAACACTATAGCATTTCTTTAAAACATTTAAAATTAGAACAGAGATCCCACTTGTCAAAGATTTGAAAGCAGGGTCTCTAAGAAATATTTGCACAACCAAGTTCACAGCAGCACTATTCACAGTAGCCAAGTGGTGGAAGGAAGCCAAATGTCCATTGACAGATGAATAGATACACAAAATGTGGTATATGCTTGCAATGGATTATTCAGCCTTAAAAAGGAAGGAAATCCTATCACTTGGTACAAAATAGATGAATATTATGCAAAGTGAAATAAAAAAAACACTGTATGATTCCATTAATATAAAACATCGAAAATGGCAAATTCATAGACACAGAAAACAAAATGATTACCACGGGGTAGGAGGAAGGAGAAATAAGTTGTTTAATGGGTATAAAGTTTGCAAGATGAAAAAGTTCTGGATATCTGTGGCACATCAAGGTGAATATATATTACTGAATTATGTGATTAAAAGGGTTAGAGAGTTTTGCGTTCTTAAAAGGCAATATACACTGAGTGGCCAAATTATTATGATCTCTGAATGCATAATAATCTGGCCACTCAATGTATATCTCATATAATAAAAAGCTAATATGCAAATTGTCCCCTCTACCAGGAGTCTGACCAGCAGACAGGCTGGCCAACTGCCTATGTCCCTCCCCCTGACCAGGTTGGCCAGGCCAGATCCCCCACCCATGCATGAATTCATGTGTGTATAAATATATATATTCACACATGTATAAATATATATATTTATACACACACACACACACACACACACACACACACACTCTGAGTGGCCAGATTATTAGGCATTCGGAGATCATAATAATCTGGCCACTCAGTGTATATGTAAATAAATAAAGATTTCCTGAGCCCCATCACAACCTATTGACTAAGAATTTCTAGAGATTGGGATAAAATACCATTTTTGTAAGAACTTTCCAGGTGATCGACCTAAAACCAGCAGACAGAGAGCTATCAGTTTCCAAATTGAAGTAATTAAAACACAGTAGCAGTCATGTTTAACATTTCATTTTAATTTTAAAATGTGTGTGTAAGTGTATGTTAAAAATATTTCCTACAATGGAAACTGATCAGCTTGAAAAGATCACTAGAAAGTATTAATACTGATGAGGGCAGGGACAAAGGAAGCTCCTTAGAGTTACTCTAAAATATTTCCTCTTCCCATCACTACACTGATACTAATGGGTGGAGCCCAGGTCCTCTGACAGCAGTATCTGCATTACATTTTGCTTTAGGAAGAGTTCTGAGTTTTCCATCATATCTTGTTCCCTCCAACTCTACCTCATCTTCCCCACACCACACACAGATTCCATACCATGAGCTAACAGATATCCACTCCTCTAAGAATGACCAACACAATTTGTTTTTAGTGAGAATGAACATGCATGTATTTCTGTACAAGATGAGTATCTAGTTTGCTATTTCTGGCAAAGGACAGGGAATGTCCAAGGTTGTCAGTACAACTTTTATCTCCTTTGATTTAACTGGATCTTTAGCAAGTACAAAATGTTACTTCAAAAGAAGAAAAGGATTTTTCCCCCCTCATGATTAAACAAAGAAGTCAGGGAACATTTCCAGGGCAGGGGAACACTGACAGACCTTCAGCCAAGAGTTAAGTTGATAAAAAAAATTTGAGAAAGAACAATCAGAAAATTTTCTGTAAATTATTACTTTTGCATTAGGTAAAGCAAAATCAGACAAGCATGGGAAAAGCAAAGAAAAATGTTTTTTTTGTTTTTGTTTTTATTTTAAATATATTTTATTGATTTTTCACAGAGAGGAAGAGAGAGGGATAGAGCTAGAAACACCAATGAAAGAGAACCATTTACCACTGCCTCCTGCACATACCCCCACCGGGGATGTGCCCGCAACCAATGTACATGCCCTTGACCAGAATCGAACCTGGGACCTTTCAGTCCACAGACCAACACTCTATCCACTAAGCCAAACTGGTTTCAGTGGAAAATGTTTTAACAAAGATAATACAGTTTAGAAAAAAAAAAAAAAAAAAGGTTCATTTGAAATATGGTTGGAAGAGAGCTCTAAGATACCTTGGTCCACCAGAAAGATGGACAAGCAGATCCTAGAATAAATTAAGTCTAAACCATGGCTGCAGACAAAAACGACAACACTAAAGCAGTCCTACTTTGGACATATCATGAGAAGACAGGGTTCTTTGGAAAAGACAATAATGCTGAGAAAAACAGAAGGCAGCAGGAAAAGAGAAAAGTTGAGACAGAATGACTCCACAAAAGAAGCCATAGACATGAGACTACATGAGCTGAGCAGGGCTGTAGAAGACAGGACACTATGGAGATCACTTGAGCCAACTCAACAGCATATAATACACAATACAGTATAGAACTAAAACATAAGGAACAGTGACTTAGAGTCAAAAAGTTTAACTTACAGTACAGGCAATATTTCTAGATCATCAATTATGAGCTGTCTTATAGAGAATAATGGTAAACAGTCCAACTAATTTCATTTCCACTAGCATTTTCTTGAACGTAGCAGTCATGTACAAAATGTTGTGCCTGTTCTCTAGGATAGAGATACACAAATCCAAGTCCAAGATAACTTTTAAGTAACTCAGACCATAGTTTATTTTCAAAAGTGTGTGCGTTCAATGTTGAATAATGAAGTTCAACCACAGGAACTTCTCATGTTTAATGCTCAAAAATAGTTGAATAATGGTAATTTCATGTTTCAGCCTGATTTTATACACACACACACACACACACACACACACACACACACACATATATATATATATATATATATATATATATATATATATATATTGAAAAAACAAATGAAATAACTATGATACAGAAGTCTAGGCAAATTGTATCTAGGAGTACAGAAATTAAAATGCAAAAATGAATTCATTTGCTGTGACTTTGGAAAGCAGGACAGCTTCTTGGAGCAGATGGCACATGAACCAGGAATGAGGTTTTGAGAGTTGAAATAGTTAGAAGAGGGAATATAGTGGGGAGGAAGTAGCAGATGGGAATTTTAGGGGAAAAGCAAGACCATAAGCACAGGATCATAAAGTGTAACAATAATTCAAATGACAAGATCATTTATTTTAATGTCATAGAACAAGTATGTGAAGTTCATTATTAAAAATGAATTTAAATTTAATTCACTTGGCACATTCAATGTTATGTCTCATAATCTAATAAAAATTTAGGGTAATGAAACAAATATAAACAAATATGTCTGATAAACAACAAAAGGAAAATAAAGAGAGGCAAGTCAACCATTACCTATAAAAGAACTAGGAACATTCTCAAGTTCACAGAAGTCTCAATATAAAATAATACACTGTAAGCCTCTCCCTCTGCTACTGATGTATGAGAACTGTGCTTTGGGTGATACTGCTCTGTTCAGTGACAGGCAATAGATTTCCTCTTGACCACTGTCCTTATGGACACCTCTTTCCCAAATATCAGGGCTTTAGAAAGGCCTCCATGGACTTAAAGGTCAAGTGCTTTACACCACTCCACTGACAAATCACTATAACTAACCCTTATAAAGCTACCATGGTACCGGCAAAATATAAAACAAAATGATCACTAGAACTTACTGGGTGCTTTGTAGGACTGCTGGCTTCTGCATGGCTATGAGGATAATAATGAATTTTACTCCACCACTTCATTCCACATGTTATCCTCAGCCACAATAATAGTGTTCCGTTTAAGCTTTAGGACAGTATTTAAATAGATGGTTTAGGAAACAATAAAGTCCCAGAGAATATGATACTTGTTTTCCAAGTTTACAGTGCGTAGCAAACACCAGGGGAATTTTACCACTCCACCAAACAATCAAACACTCCGAGCCAGCAACACAGAGTCCAAGAAAACAGGGGACAGGAATTTTTTTTTTTTCCTTATTGGAGAGTCAGTGAGCTAATAAAAATACTAATCAAAGGACACATGAAAAGACTTTTAATTATTGTTTAGTAGGGAACTTTTTTAAAGAAACATATTAAAAGTTGTGCTCGTTATAATGCATACACGATATACCTTTGCCAGTTAAAGAAGCAAGATGAGGGTCAAAATGGAATTAGGGGAACAAATGAAGAGGGAATGACACATATATGGAGAGAAAAACACAAAACACTTCAGAAGAAAGAAATACAAAAAACACCTACAATCAAACCTACATGAACACAGAACTTTATTTGTTCAATCTCCCCAAACATTTTTAATGAAGACTAATATAGAGGTCTGTCATGTTTTCATTTATATATGTAAAGATTTTTATCTGACATCTGAAAATGTTTACATTTACATAAATGAAAATGTAAAAGGGATATACCACTGCCTTCTCATCCTACCTAAAAATCAGTGTCAGGGTGCTGTAACCATCTTAGCATCTGCGTAACCGGCTGGGTAAATGCTCTGGAGACATGCAGGACTCAGGTGTTATAGTCCCTACAAATAGTAACATGGGGAGGGAATTGGTAGAGAGAAAATGTAGATAGGCATAGTTGTAGGCCCAGGTGTGCTTCCTTACTGCCAGATTTGAATTCACATTGAATTCTAGAAACATGTTATCATTCATGTCCTACCACAAGCAACATTTAAACAAATGGGTGACTGTGTACCATAAAACTTTATTTATAAAAACAGGCACAGTTTGCCAATGTCTGGCACTGCTTGCATAACTCTTGAAAATTATTTTTCTGGTAACACTCTGACATTTCTCTTTGAGGGAACCATGAGCCCTATCAGTTATTATATCATGTGGGTACAATAGCAGGCAACATAGGCCACCCCTACTACCAATAGCATGTCTTGAGCACTTGCTATATACCTAATTAGATTACATGTAAGTCACCACACTTCCTTATGTAGCTACTGTTATTATCATCCTTATTTCAAGATATAAATAGCAAAGCAACCATAAATGGTTGTGACTCAAATTTTACCTGCCACTTACTTGCCAGTGGGCTTCTAACTTCAGAGTTCAACACAACCAATGGGGAACTTGCAAAAGTGCCAATTCCTGGGCCCACCATCAAAAGTTCTGATTTAGCCATTGGGATTAGCCCCAGGACTCTGCATTTTAACCATACTTCTGATAAATCTGGTGCAAACTGTTAATGGAACAAGCATTGAAGAATGCTACAAAGCCATTCATTTTCCAAGCAAAAAGCCATTTCAGTTATATTGAAATAGGGATTGCTGATGCTTGCTGAAAACATGATTTAGCAATGATTATTATCCTCAATGAGGATAAAATTTCAGGGTATGTTTTACTTTCATAGCCTGGTTTCCATTTAATGCATTAAAATCTATGAAAAAGCCCTGAGCTACTAATATTTTGTGTAAATGTAAAAGTACTTTCAATTTTAAAAATAATTTTTTGTTTTGTTTTTTGGGTTGTTGTTTTGTTTTGTTTTTAATTCTCTATTGTTGAAAGTATTACACATCCCCATTTGCCCCACTGTCCTCTCCTGGCCTGTTCCTCCCCTCCTCACGCCCCTCCCCCACTCCCCCCCAAGGCCCAGCCTTCAGCCCCATCTTGTCAGTGTCTGTTGGTTATGCTTACATGCATACAAGTCCTTTGGTTGCTCTCTTACCCTCTCAACACCCCTGTCAAACCTTCCCTACCTTACCTCTCAGGTTTGACAGTCTGTTCAATGATTCTAAGTCTCTTGATCTATTTTTGTTCATCAGTTTATGTTGTTTATTATATTCCACAAATGAGTGAGATCATGTGATACTTAGCCTTCTCTGACTGGCTTATTTCACTTAACATAATGCTCTCCAGGCCCATCTATGCTGCTGTAAACGGTAAGAGTTGTTTCTTTCTTACAGCAGCATAGTATTCCATTGTGTGCATGTACTACAGCTTTTTTTACCCACTTATCTGCTGGTGGGCATTTAGGCTGTTTCCAAATCTCAGCTATTGTAAACTGCATTTCTATGAACATTGAAGAGTATATGTTCTTTCTGATTTGTGTTTCTTATTTCTTGGGATATATTCCAGAAGTGGGATTATGGGATCAAATGGGAATTCCATTTTTAATTCGAGGAAACACTATACTGTTTTCCACAGTGACTGCACCAGTCTGCATTTCCACAAACCAGTGTACGAGGGTTCCCTTTTCTCCACATCCTCATGAGCACTTGTCATTTATTGATTTGTTGATGACAGCCATTCTGACTGATGTGAGGTAGTACCTCGTTGTTTTGATTTGCATCCCTCTGATGATTAGTGACTTTGAGCATTTTTTTTCTTATACCTCTTGGCCTTCTATAAGTCTACTTTCGAGAAGTATCTATTATATTTAGGTCCTTTTCCCATTTTTTGATTGGATTGTTTATCTTCCTTTTGTTAAGTTCTATGAGAAGTAAAACTGTCATTATTCACTGATGACATGATATTGTACATAGAAAACCCTAAAGCAGGGGTCTTCAAACTACGGCCCGCAGGCCACATGTGGCCCGCAGAGGAGTCTGATCCGGCCCGCCAGGTTTTTTGGGCAGTGAGCGCAGCCGAGGTGTTACAGTAGGAATTAGTAGTTCATATAGTCCGGCCCTCCAGCTCTCTGAGGGACCGTGATCTGGCCCCCACTTTAAAAAGTTTGAGGACCCCTGCCCTAAAGACTCCATCAAAAAACTGTTTGATTTAATAAATGAATTTAGCAATGTAGCAAGATACAAAATAAACACCCAGAAATCTATGACATTTTTATGCCCAAATAATAAACTCACAGAAAGAGAAACTAAAAAAGTCAATCCCGCCGAAACCGGTTTAGCTCATTGGATAGAGCATCGGCTTGGGGACTGAAGGGACCCGGGTTTGATTCCGGTCAAGGGCATGTACCTTGGTTGCAGGCATATCCCCAGTAGGGGGTGTGCAAGAGGCAACTGATGGATGACACTCTCTCATCGATGTTTCTAACTCTCTCTCTCTCTCCCTTCCTCTCTGTACAAAATAAATAAAATATATTTAAAAAAAAAAAAAAGTCAATCCCATTTACCATTGCCACAATAAAATAAATATTTTTTTAAAAAAAAACCTTGAATAGCCACATCAATCCTAAGAACAAAGAACAAAGTTGGAGGGATCAAATACCAGACATCAAGTTATATTACAAAGCCACTGCTCTTGAAACAGCCTGGTACAGGCACAAGAACAGACATACTAGTATAGATCAATGGAACAGAACAGAGAACCCAGACCTCAACCCAAGCCATTATGCTCACTTAATATTTGACAACGGAGACAAGAACATACAGTGGAGTCAAGACAGTCTCTTCAATAAATGGCATTGGAAAAATTGGACACATACATGCAAAGAAAATGAAAGTAGACCACCAACTTCCACCATGCACAAAAATAAACTCAAAATAAAGAACTTAAACATAAGATAGAAAACCATAAAAATCTTAGAAGCCATAGGCAGCAAGATATCAGATGTACAAGTAGCCTGTAGCAATATGTTTACCAATACATCTTCTAGGACAATGGAAACTAAAGAGAAAATAAACAAAAGGGACTACATCAAAATAAAAAGCTTCTGCACAGCTAAAGAAACCATCAACAAAATAACAAGATAGCCTACTGAATAGGAGAACATATATTTTCCAATGTGACAATAAAATAAATAATCTGTTATTTATTTTAAATAAGGATTTAATCTGTTTTTTTATTTTAATGTGACAATAAAATAAATAATCTGTTATTTATTTTTAGATAAGGATTTAATCTGTTTTTTTGTATTTATTATTTGCTTGAGAAATTGCTGATATTTTAAACATGGGGAAAGGGTGATGATCACCTGTGAGCCTTTTTGTTTTAATGATGAAAATCTATCCTACCTCTTTCTTTGTATCTTCCAAAATACATACTGTTTAGAACATTTTACTTATAGGCAACTGAGGATACTAGAGAAGAACTATGATACTGTTTGGCAATAATTTCACTTGGAGTTAATTCTGACAATACAACTTGTTGAGTAGGAGTAGAAAGCATGGTCCAAGACAAGTTTGGACACAAAGCAGCAGCTACATGAATTTTGCCATCAAAAGTACAGGGAATCAGAAGTGCACACCATGTAAATGTTGACGTGGGTCCTTTGTCTGAAGTTATCTAGGTCACAGACGAAACAGTAGAATGGTTTCAACACGAAAATCTTTCTCACCTCTCAAAGCAGCTGATGCCCTTGGGCCCTAAGAGCAGAGCCTCAGGCTCCTTCCCTGAGTCTAGAACTTCTGAGTAGTAATATCGCAATGGCAGAGTGGGTGCAGACAAAAGGCATGGAGCAGGGAATAAACATTTATGCAACACATATCAGGGCTCCAGCTGTGGACCAAGACACATGCTAAGTGCTGGGATTAAAACAGTGAATATAATGTACTCCCTGTTCACAAACAGTTTATAAACAGATAGAAGTCAAATGTGTGCCTGCTCCTAGTCATGTCATTCAAGTTCCTGAAGCTCAGGGAGTTTTAATCAGTAAACTAGAGGCCCAGTGCATGGTTTCATACACACTGAAAGGTTATTAATTAGGAAGTGGCCTGTGGGGAGGGACTGGGTGAGATGGTGTGGACACACCCTGGAGCCAACCACCCGTGGCCCCTCCCGGACTGGCCGCACCAGATCCGGTGTCAGATCTCAAAAGGCATCTGTGGAGTGAGTGAGGTCCCTCTTGCAGAAGGGGTCCCTCAGCCTGGCCTGTGGGGATTGCGCTGAAACCAGCAGTCCGACATCCCCCAAGGGGTCCTCGAGTGCGACAGAGCACTCTGCAAAGTTGCCATTGCTTGGCAGCTCCTAGATTGAGCATCTGCCCCTGGTGGTCAGTGTCTGGTTGGCCAGTCAGCCAGTCATTTAGCCTTTTAGATATATATATGGATTAAAAATAGTAAATTAAAAATAGTAATTTTTTTAGTTGTTATCATCAAATGAGAATCTCCATAAAGTATAAGGTACTAATCTATATTGAAATGGCATTTCTCAGAGCACTGTGCAGAGGAAGACTGAATAACTATTTGTGCATTCAAGCCCCACTGAGTGCACAAATAGTTAATCAATAGCAAAGAAAGAGCTGCTAGTTAGTGCACCAGAAGAACACTAATGAGGGCATGATCCAGGGAAGTTTTACCTATATATAGGTAGTCCTCAGGTTACATCATACTCAAATTACATCATTTTGTGGCTTTGTCGCCATCACCCATGTATTTATTTTTTTTTAAGTTCCATCATTTTGACGTATATACATATGTGCTTTATGTTTTTTATTATTTATTTACCACTAGTAAAGGTCAGGAATTGTCATCTTGATTTTTCACAGAGAGGAAGGGAGAGAGATAGAGAGCTAGAAACGTTGATGAGAGAGAAACATCAATCAGCTGCCTCCTGCACAGCCCCCACCGGGGATGCGCCCACAACCAAAGTACATGCTCTTGACCGGAATCGAACCTGGGACCTTTCTGTCCCCAGACCGATGCTCCACCACTGAGCCAAACTGGTTTCGGCTCATCTTTCTTTCAAATAATTTTTTTTACTGTTTCACTTCATTACTGCTATGTATGTGCTCCATATGCTTATGTAGTTGCTTATGTAGGTGGGTTCCAACTTATAGCAAAAATCGCATTACATCACATGGTAGGAACGGATCTCCAACGTAACCCGAGGATCTACTGTACTCCTAAACTTAGAAATTTCACAAGGATGAGGAATTGGAGGTGAGAGTGGTATCCTACAGACTGGTACAAAAATATGGTCTCTCTCTCTCTCTCTCTCTCTCTCTCTCTCTCTCTCTCTCTCAATCTTAAAGAGCAAGAGTCTACTAAAAACTCCAAGAAAGCAAAAATACCATACTTCAGAGGCATTGAATTCACCATAGAAACAACTGTGCTGGTGACAATGTTGCCTGGGCTTATCTTTCTACTATACAATACCAAAGAACAAAAAGAAAAAGATTAGTGCCATTCAGAAATCAAAATATGGTCATTAGGTGATACTTTTATGAACATAATCTTATATAATAAACACCTAACAGTCTAAGTGTCCAGTCGTCCAGTTGCCAGTTCAACCAACCAAAGCACATTATGCTAATGATATGCTAAGGCTGCTCAACCACTTGCTATGATGTGCACTGACCACCAGGGGGCAGACAATCAACTGGTTGGCCAGTTTCTATGATGTGCACTGACCACCAGGGGGCAGACACTCTGACTGGTAGGCTAGCTTACTGCTGGGGTCTGGCCGATCGGGACTGAGCGAGATGGGCCTGACATGCTCTGGCACCTTCCAAGAGTCCCGCCCGGCTAGCCAACCTCCTGCATCTCTCCCCAGCCCTCATCGTGCACCAGTGGGGTCCCTTGGCCTGGCCTGCACCTTCTCGAAATATTGGACCCTTTAGGGGTTTTGGAGAGCTGGTATCAGCCCAATCCTGTAGGCCAGGCCAAAGGACCACACTGATGCACAAATGAATGCACCAGGCCTCTAGTTATATTTATAACTACGGTAGTGGCCTGGTGTACAAAATTTATGCACATTATATGGGGATTAATTAGATAAACTAATTTAATATTGTTATTTGCCCTTTCTCTGTAATATAAGTGTCCAGCCAGCCCCACCCCCATTGGGTGACACCAAGACCCAGCAGGCCCCACCCCATCAAGCCCTGCCGGGTAGGGACACAGCCTCACATCCCAGTGCAGGGGTGTGGGGCACAGCCTCAGGTCCCCTGACCCTGCCTACACCACGCAGCCTCACCCAGACCTGCCACGCCGTGAGACCCCAGACCCACCACACCACAGGACCCATCAATGCACCTCCTGGTGACAGGTCGTTTGGTCATTACGGATAAAAATAAAGTCATGCACTTAAGGATGCACATTCATTTTCAATGCCTGATTTGTATACATTCCCTAAATTGCAAAATAAATAAGATCTTCAGCCATGATGCCAAGTTCTTTATATAATGACACATACCATTCTCTCCACTCAGTATGCTCCATTTAAATGGATTAAATGTATGTGACTCATATGAAAGGCACTGCTGCTTGCTCTTAGTAGAGGAAGCATTAGGTCATTACCTAATACCATAAAGTGGTTTAAATGGCATATACTGACTTGAAGGGCAGAAGGAAAAATAACAAAAACAAAACACAAAATACAACGTTCAGTGCTGTGGACGGCAGAATCGTCTCCCTTTCCCTTTGTTTTTTGTTTTTGGTTTTTTTTTCTGCTTTTCCCATGAACCTATTTGCACCCTGCCTTAAAATCAACATAGAAGATAAAATCAGATGCTGTAATTTGCATTTTATAGTGTCATTTAAGTATAAAGAGATTTTTCAATTTTTACCTTTTTATTTTTTTAATCAATGCAGCTCAAACTTGCTCCCAAAGTTCCAGGAGCTAGGTCAACATGGCTGTGTGGACACACTTTTGCTAGGTGCTATCAGGTTGGGGCAGGGAACAGGCCGGATGTTGCTGGAAATGAGTCAGCTCTCCCCTCTACATAGCAGGAGTCCTTTCATTATAAAATGCAAAGCAGCAGCCATTTTCCATTACCCCCATCCCTCCTCACCAGGGGGCATAGGAAGGGGCTGGGGGGATATTTACTCTTTGATTTCTCTTATTTAACTGAGCCCAGAGACAGCTGCTTCTCTGAGCGCAATGCCAGCCGGCTCAGGGCTAGCCACACCTGGAAGGCAAGCAGCAGAGGTGTCCAGGTGCTTTGACCAAGCCCGAGCATGTGGATCACAGCAACCTGAACTGGCAGGCTGCTCCCAAAGACTCTAGCACCTCCCAGCTCCGCACCCCAGCTCCCTGCTCTCCTCCTTTCAGCCACAGGTGTCACCAGCATGGTGTGCCCCAAGGCTTGGTGTGCAGATGCCAGTGTTGCAGGTTCAAGACTCTCAGCCTCTTCCTGGCACTCTGAGCCATAAGCACTGGCAGGGACCTTTCCACTCCGCCTTGATGTTTGGTCGCTGCTGAGGTTTTCTGGACTCTCTAGGCCAGAGATAGCAGGATCTTTACCTCTGACCAACACCATGCCTGCAGCCTTCCTGGGGTACCCCAGCCCCGGGAAAGCATGGGGCATGGCCGGCCTAAGTGAGGGGCCATGGGGAATGAGAAATTGGCTAGCTGCCCCAACCTCAATTGAGATGGGAGAGGCTGATGGCGGGGGGGGGGGGGGGGGGGGGGGGGGGGGGGCTGGGCAGGGCAGCCATCTTGTGATGGTTCTATGGCAAGAGGCAATTTGCATATTACCTCTTTATTATATAGGATAAGGAGATATGACTGGGATTCTCAACACCTAACTTACTATCTTTCCAATGCTACAATATAGATCTGCAACTTTAAGGTCTTTCAATGTTTGAATTTGTTTATATAACAAATTAAGATCATATTTTACCATTTTTAACAAGGCTTTGATAATGACCACTTTAGATAACAAATGAGAAATCACTCTGAACTATTTAAATCACTCACAAGGAATTATGATTAAATACACAAACTTCAATTGTACCCATAAGGGGATGTTACAAGACAATAGGTTGTAATTTTTTGGTTTGGATTGTAAACAACTTACTCTGTTCTAAGCTCTTGAAAAATAAGAAAACTTTTCAACAAATTATTCTACTAAGTCTAGTGGAATTGTGCAATTAGCATTTGTAAAATTGCTCTATTCTAATCATCAAAGAAAGTAATAAAACACTAAATACAAATCCAAGCTTAATCTCCATAAAATTCATATTACTTTATTCATACTTTAATATAGTCATTGCTTTTCAGGTAAATTATGGGATAAATGAATCCTATAAATACACAGTCAGGAAACACTCTCTCACGAAAAATAAATAAATAAATAAAAAGGAGAGCAGGAAACACAACAGGTTCATGAATACAATCAATTCTTTCATTCCATTGGGAAAAAATAGGTGTTACTTCTTCTCTTTCCAATCCTAAAAAAAATCTTTAAAATATGATGGTAGGTTATTAATTCATATGCCATTCTATTTAATATGTGTGTACCTAGATAAGTCCATAAAGAAATATTACATTAGTTACTGATAACATGTTGAAAATTCCAATTAATCTAAACATCTAGGCATTAAAATTGAATTATTTGCAACCAAGCATCAACAACTACAACCAGATAACTCTTATGAAGAGAGATAAAAACCCTTAACATAATACCAGAGTACCAAAACTAAAAAAATATAAAAAGAATTACATATCACGACCAAGTGGGATTTGTCCCAGATATGCAAGGATGGTTTAATATCTGAAAACCAATTAAATAAATAGACTAAATAACTAAAAATAATAGACTAAAAAGCCACAATAATCATATCAATGTAAAAACATTTGAAAAATTCCAAATCATTTTCATAATAAAATAATTCAACAAACTAGGAATAGAAAGAAACTTATTTAACATAAAAAAGATCAACAAAATAAAAATTACATGATTCTTAATGGTTAAAGACTATAACCTTTCCCACTGGAATCAGAAAGAAGATAATAAGAATGTCTGCTCTTATCACTTCTCTTCAACATTGTACTAAAAGTTCTAGCCAGGGCAAAAAGGCAAGAGAAATAAATGCAAGCCGTTCAGATTGGAATAAAAGAAGTAAAAGTAACTCTATTTACAGATGACATGATACCATACGGTATATATAAATTCCTAAGGAATTCATTTTTAAAATTAGAACTAACAAATTAGTTCATCAAGGTTTCAGGGTATAAGATCAATATATAAATATCAACTATATTTCTATATACTTCTATGAACAATCCAAAAATAAAAATAATAAAGCAATTTTACCTATAGTTGATACAGTGGTACTGTAGTGCATATTTGGAAGTTGCAAAGAGAGTAAATCTTAAAATTTCTTATCACAGGAAAAAAATTGTAACTATGTATAGTGATAAATGTTAACTAGACTTACTATGGTGATCATTTCCCAATAAATACAAATACTGAATCATTAAGTTGTACACCTGAAACTAGTATGTTATATGTCAATTATATCTAAATAAGAAAGAAAGCAGTCCTAATTACAATAATATCAAAAATAATAAAATAGCCCAATTGGTGCTGCTCAGTGTTGAGCGTCGACCTATGAACCAGGAGATTATGGTTTGATTCCCGGTCAAGGGCACATGTCTGGGTTGTGGGCCTGATCCCCAGTACAGGGTGTGCAGGAGGCAGCCATCAATGGTTCTCTGTCATCATTAATGTTTCTCTCTTTCTTTTCCTCTTCTTCTCTAAAATAAAAAAATATTTTTTAAATATTAAAAGAATAAAATATTTAAGATTAATTTAACAAGAGGAATACAAAATCTATACTCTAAAAACTACGGAACATTGTAAACAATTTAAAGAAATTAAGGAATATTTAAATAAATGGGAAACATTACATGGTTATGATAAAGTATGGTGTCTTAGTCACAAGTGGTATTTGAGAAAGAAGCATTCCCATCTTCTAAGAAAGCTGCCAGAAACCAACTTCTCACACTTACAAGGTACCTTCCATCTCACTCCTGCACATTTGAGGAGGAGCCAGACTGACAAAGACTAACAGAGATAGAAACTGGATCTGTCATGAAGATTATTTTTTTAGATGTTAAATCAAACTAATCCAAAACTTACCTCCCTCTGAACTCTCTTTTATCAGGCACTGAAGTTTATTTTCTTTACTCATAATCAAACACATCTTAATTTGGCTACATCACATAGTTTGAAAGTGCTAGTAAACATTGGGGCAGAAATATAATCTTGGAAGGAAGTGCTGAAATGGCAATGTTTGAAGAAGGCAAGCTGTGTTTCTCCATAGTGTATTGAATTATGTCTCAAAGCTTCACCCAGAACTTAATGCTCAAAACTTTTTCTAGCTTAAAAAATTTTACCTGAGCTCCAGTTTCATAATTCCAATGATATGAGCATATGTCCACTGAATGCACAAGTCCATTAAATCCAATCTGCATGCTGCTCAGACTAAGTTTTTCAAATTAATATTTCCACCATGTTGCTGCCATACTCAGAAAGTTCCATTAACACATCAATGTATGCAAAGTAGTGCTCCACAATCTACCACCATCAGCCTAAGGTAAGTAAGTGTCTGCTAAAGGTTACACTAGACAGCGGTAGTAATGTTGGTGGTTGTTTCATTTGCTCTAGTGAGGTACAAAAAAAAGTCATCAGGGACATCTTTAGGATGCTCAAGTCTCTTTTTTGTAGGACAGACTGGAATCAGTATACTCAAAACTTGAAAAAGAAAGTCAATTTCTGGATTATATACTTATCTTATTAGCACAAAACATTCAGTTATTTTCCTCACTTTCCTCATGCTCATGTTCTTCACGCATCAAAAACATGTCTAGCCTCTTTCCTCCACCACGCTGTGAAGAAATCATGCCTCGTGTATCCTAGTTCTTACCATTACTTCTCACTTATTGATCAATTTATTTGACAGGCACATTTACACAAATCTAAAGTCTCCCAGTTCACATGGAGATTCCTTTGTTTCCTTCTAGCTGCCCTTCCTGACATTAATGACCAAAATAAATGACATGAAGAATAAAGAAATAAAATACAGAGATCATAATGTAAACAAAGCTGGAGTCCCAATTAATGACAATTTGTAACCTATAAAAACAAAAAAAACAAATAGTCATTATCACTTGCTTATAAATAACATGAAGGAATTCGATTAAATTAATTTTTAAACAATATTTCAGCTTTTAAATTCTAATGTTTTGCAAAATATATCATCACATGCAAATAAAAAAGAAAATAAAGTCAAGAATTGAATCTAGTAGTTATATACAGTGAAAGGGACTATAATCAATCCATTAGACCTCAGGCCAATTTCTCTCGGCAGGCAAAATAAAAACATAAACTAATGTAAATGAGCATTATTTTGGCTTAAATAGCAATCCATTATTTAAACCACTCCAATTTCAATATTAGTTACTAATTATAAGCATATAAAAGTAATTCCTTCCTTAGAAGGTCTAGTTTTCACCAATATCTCAGAGCTCACCAGGTGTATTTGTGAAAACAATAAAAATAACAGCTGGGAGATATTCCATATTTAAGTCACACAAATACATATTCAGGAATTTAAATCTGTATTTTATAGATTCAGATGTACATAACCTTATATATTTTAAATACATCTATCTTTTATACATGTATACTATACTATACTATACTCATAAATTTGTCATAGACACCCAATACATGCAAATACACCTGAAAAAGTTTAAAATCTTGTTCAAATTATCTATACTTTAATCACTGGGCAGATGAGAATGTAAGAAAGCAAGAATAGTGATTTTATTGTGAACTAGAGACCCAGTGCATGAAATTCATGCATGGGGGATTTCCTCAGCCCAGCCTGCATCCTCTCCCATCCCGGACCACTTGGGGAATGTCTGACTGGGATCAGGCCTAAACCGGCAGTCAGACATCCCTCTCACAATCCTGGACCACTGGCTCCTAATCACTCGCCTGCCTGCCTGCCTGGTTGTCCCTAACTGCCCCTTCTCCTGGCCTGGTTGGCCCTAACGGCACCACGCTGCTATCCAGGTTGCCCCCAACTACCCCCTCCCTGCCAGTCAGAGCTCTCCCAACTGCCCACTAATGCCGGCCAGGTTACCCCCAACTGCCCTGTCCCTGCCAGCCTTGTCGCCCCTAACTATCCCCCTCCCACTGGCCTGGTTACCTCTTACTGTGCCCCCTGCCAGCCTGGTCGCCCCTAACTCCTCCTCTTCCCCGTCCCCCCCCCCCACACCCCGCTGCCCCAGCCTGGTCACCCCACACTGCTTGTTCAGTCATTTGGTCGTCCTTCACTAAACCCTCTGCTGGCCTGGTTGTCCAATGCAGCCTACTTGCTCAGTCATTTGGTCATCCCTTACTAATGCTCCTGCTGGTCTGGTCATAGGCAGCCATCTTGTGAGGGCATGAGGGTCAATTTGCATATCACCGCTTTATTATATAGGATAACAATAAAATATAAGTTCTGCAGGCATTGAGAAAACAAGAGCTCCTAGCTTTAAGAAGCATATGCACATGGCCTTTGGAGAAGAAATGCTCTGAGCACAAGAGGTGTCCACAGCCTCTGCGTGTTCCTTCTCATAGCCCCTGGGTTGTCTCTTCTCACCACCTGTGCATTTCAAAGGGGAAAGGAATAGGCGAGGAATCTCCAGAATGAAGCACAACACCTGGCATATAGGAGGGACTCGGTAAATGTGTTTGTTTTTCCACAACCAGCAAAGCTCTTAGAAGTACTGTTCTATTGATTTGGCTACATTTTGAAACCATTTTTGAAGCTACATATTTTCAGCATAAAAAACCTCACATAAGTAATACGTTTTACAATTATTATTCTCGTGGTATGCAGTATTATTTCCTTTCAGTTGCTTTATACTTAGATTTCAGATTTCACAGGAAAACTCAGTTCTAATTTTCATTTATGAGATTTAATCAATAAAGTCTACATTTTTAGATGCTGATCATATACCCACCAGCAAAGACAGTTCATATTTTTAAAATTTCCAGGTAGAACAAATATATATATATGATGCATGTCTTCCTTGAGACACGATTAAAACCCCCACATGAGATTTCAGATTAGAAATATCAGGGGTTTATGACAATAACACTATATTCAATGAAACTTCAATTATCTAGAATCCTCAAGGAATAAGACCTCCAAGATGTCTGAACTTGTTTTACAGTGAACACTTTTCAGGATATATTTATTACTCTAATTTTTAAAGCCATGTTCATAAATTGTGTTACATATTTCCAACTCCATACAAACAAGGTACTGAAAACTTAAACTATTCTTAGTGACTTGGAGTTACCATTTTGAACACTGGTTACAGTGCAGTACTGCCAAGCCCCATATCTGATTGCAGAATTGCACTGGGTGTGTTGGGTTATGTTGAGGATGGTATTGTGATACCATCAAGGACACACAGTTCCTCCCACATACAAACAAACCTGTATCTCTTACACCTTCATGAAATACCCTGTGGATGGTAGTGTTTTCCCCACCCAAATGCCTACCCATCTTCCATCAAGTCATGAGTTAGCTACTCTCTTTCAAAGAGGCTCAAAGTCTGCATACATCCTCAGCAGTTCCTTTCAGTTAAGCTCATGTGCTAACAAGTGCTCAGAGACTGTTTCCGGGGGTTCTCTTCTTCCCAGTTTAGTTATAAAACTCAGAAAACTTTCATCTGGATCGGTGATACTGAAAGTTACTGAGTTCAAACAACTCTGAAAGTTTTCCATAAAATAATTCTAACTAAACTCTAAGCTCTTCTTAAATTGTCTATCTTCCTTTGCATGCACTGTCCTTTTCACTGGCAGTCAGCACAGTGCTCAGAAAATCAAAAGGTGACTGAGTAGACTACACCCAGCCACAAAGAAAAGAAAAGAAAAAAACACATAGAAAAACAATGGGACACCAGATATTACAATCAGAATGAACCTCAATCCAAATTCCACAGAATCGCCTAATATGCAAGATGTACTCTAAATAAAATGTGGTTGTTAAAGATTCAATGACTGAACTTGATCTCTTCAGCGAAACTATTTTTTAAATATATTTTATTGATTTCTTACACAGAGGAAGGGAGAGGGATAGAGAGTTAGAAACATCCTTGCGAGAGAAACATCGATCAGCTGCCTCCTGCAAACTCCCTACTGGGTATGTGCCCGCAAGCAAGACACATGCCCTTGACTGGAATTGAACCTAGGACCCTTCAGTCTGCAGGACGATGCTCTATCCACAGAGCCAAACTGGCTAGGGCTAGAGAAACTATTTTAAAGGCAGAAACAATGGCCTAGGATTTCTTTCAAGCTTTTTCAATCAATATTTGTAAATCATGTTTCTGTTTCCTAGGAAACTAAGTAGGTTATAGCTACAGCAAGAAAACTCTACCAATATGTCATTTTTCTTTTATCCTTGGCTCACACATGTGGTTACTGCTTATTAGAAGGGAAAAAAATTATCTTCCTTATCCATATCATGGATACCACAATGAAATGAGAAAGAATATCACTTTCTCACCCTGCTTCTCCTCCTGGGGTGTGATGGAAAAATAAAATAACAGCCTGCACAGAGAGTTACAAAATGCTGGAGAGCAATTTATGGTCTAGTTCAGTAAGTGCCATTTGCAGTTTGCAGCACTTAGCTTAATTCATTATACGAAAGGTGAGACAAAAAGAGTTAAAAATCTAGTCTTACTATTATAGAAACATCAGTTCAGACACTTCTGAGTTCAAATTCCAAATCCTTTACATTGGCTGAGTTACTTCACTTCTGTCTCACTCTTATAGAAGGGAAAATACAGACCCAGCTCACATTGTGATAATATGAATCCAGTTAAAAAATTAATATAAAATACCAAAGTCTGAACATTTTTCTGTATGAAAAGTCCCACGAGCCATGGTCAAAGATGGCAAAACTGGTAGTTTTTTCAAGGGATTTATGACATGTAACATAAGGATTTTTTCGTTGCACTCATCTTTGAGAGTTCACATGAAGACTGGCATTTTCAGAAAGTTCAGCCGAGTATCCCCTCTACAAGCATCTGCAAATAAACTTTTAACTCAGAATGTGGACCCATCTTTGATAGGTCCACAAATACCTAAGCTTGCTCTGACTTTTTTCTTTAATCAACAACCTTGATTTTCTTTAATAAATGAGAAAAACTGAGGCACAAGTCACAACATGGATGAGTTGTAAATGTAACAGCCGATTTGTTTAAACAGTTTCATATTACAGAAACCATTATTAAATCTCAGGAGTGGGTAAAGCATGCCAGCCCTGGCCCACAGATCCAAATGCTGCAGGCACTGCTAGATCCGCCTCACCAGGCTCAGACACCATCTCCGGACACTCTTAACACGTTTTTAAATTTTAAGTATTTTCACAAACATTTAATCACACAACATACTTTAAAGCATAAATATAATAAATATGTCCATGTGCTTTTATGATTTAAATGTGTGCAATTGCAAAGCAACTTTTATCTAAAGCAGCAACTCATTCTATTTTCATACTATAGGCCCTAAATCTACAAACTTCTCCTCCAAATACTTTTTTTTTGGAATATTCCTTTTGACTTATAGGTGCAGCTATGGGCCCAACATGCCAATATTCAGAATTCAATGATCCAACATGCAAAAATTCAGAATTCAATGAACCAAGTTGCAAATATTCAGAATTCAATTTTCTATTCTCTCCCCTTTATGATACTAGGTGTACATATAAATCTAAAAAAAGAAGAAACTAAGAAATGTAATCAACCAAACAGCTAAACTAATCTTCTAGGTCACGTTAGCCTGTAGTTTCAAATGATCCTTAGAGACCCCAGCTCTCAATTTTCTTCTGTTTCATACACCTCCTCGAAAAATCCCAGAAATCATGGTCTCAGGAACGTAAACATTTCAGCCTTAATATAAAAGCAATTCAAATTTTTCAGTTTATCATACACAGCTAATACTGAACTCACTGCTCAAAATCTTAAAATCACACACTGATGAGAGGACATTGTGGAATAATTACCTTTCCAAAACTGGGCTAGAAAATGTTTTTTATACTGCTATTAAAATACTCACAGGGCCCTAGCCGGTTTGGCTCAGTGGATAAAGCCTATGGAAAGGTCAAGGGCACATGCCTGGGTTGTGGCTTGACCCCAGTAGGGGGCATGCAGGAGACAGCCAATCAAGGATTCACTATCATCATTGATGTCTCTATCTCTCTCTCCCTCTCCCTTCTTATTTGAAATCAATAAAAATATTTTTTATAAAAATACACACAGGCACACCATACAAATATAAAGAAGCATATATATACAGGAAACCAAATTTCCTAGATGAGGCGGTTTGGGGGTTTGTGAGTCATCATATTTGACATACTATTTATTTGGATGACTTGTACATTTTTTTTTATATTCAGTATATTACCAGGTCCAAGTACAGCCTAACTCAATGATTGTTTCAGTGTTGGTAAGAGAGATCTGATCTTTTACTAAATCAATACAAAGAATGACTTGTACATTTTCTTTCTTGTACATTATACTGTCGAAGGATATAATGTTTTAGTGCTGCACCTCTGTAGACAGGGAGAGATATTCAGTGAATGATTATATTGAATATGTATTCATAACCATAACAGTGCAGGCTGATACTTCTGCACATTCACATAAACTGAGATTCATAAAGATGAATACGGTACCCAAATTTCTTGACTTGTGTGTCCTCTGAATCATTAAACATGAAAAACTACTAAATATCACATGGTACCAGCGGATCTACATGCTGGAAGTTTTCAATGACCAGGACAGCACTTCCTTGGTCAAGACAAATTTGTTTTTCCCTGTATTTGTCTCCAGCTCCTCTACATTTTGCTCAACTTCTTAATTTCTGTTCTTGGCACCATCATTTTCCCAGTGTCACAAACTGAAAATATAATATAGCTAGAGCCAGTATACAATTTCAGCAGTCAATAATTTTCTATCGAGTAAACATTTTCCTAGTTTAGTATATAAGCTCATGAATATATATATATATATATATATATATATATATATATATATATATATAGAGAGAGAGAGAGAGAGAGAGAGAGAGAGAGAGATGGATATACAGTGTTATTAATTGAATCTATCAACTTCTAAATTCATTGGATTTATTTTTAAGAAGCTACAGACTAGCAATATGAAACAGAATACCACAGGAAACCAATAAACAATAGTGACTATGATATAAAATATGCAGTGTCTAGGCTCTCTTATTTTAAACTTGACGAGTAAACATTACTGAAGTAGGTTAGTTCCCCCTTTATGCCCTGGACAGATTGCACAGTATCACTGTGTACCCTTCTTTTGTATCACTTTATCTACTTTAATTAATTTCTGAAATTATTTGTTGGATGTGTGTCTTTTCTTTTGGACCATAAGCTGCACAGTTCCCAGTGGGCTGAGTCACCATTATGTTCATTCCAGGTCCAAGTACAGTCTAAGCCAATGATTGGTTCGGTACTGGTAAGAGAGATCTGATCTTTTACTAAATAAATACAAAGTTTACTGGATGAAGATATTTATAAATCTCTCTTTAAAATGTTGGAAACATAATTATGCATCTCTGATGATCTATGAGAAGGGTCCGATATACACTGTCAAAGGATATAGTGACTTATTTAGCCATTTCAGAATTCTTACAAGTGTTTTCTAGAAATAGATGAGTTTTATAATCCCTAAGAACTACATGAGTTTTATAATGTCCAAAACAGGATTGCGCTTTATCCCTAATTCTCTCTAACTTTATCATAGACTATTTGTTTCAATTTTCTTAAAATATCAATCTAATTAATGAAGTGAAAACCAGAAAGCAAAGCTAAGAACAATAAAAATCACATCATTATCATATCTGAATTGGTCTAATTAGAACACAGTGAAATGATTTGATATTGTTGCAGGTTTATGCACAACACACACAAAAATTACTGAGAAGACAAGGGAGGGGAAGAAAGGGTAGGGAAGAGACAGAAAGGGTCTTTGGTAAAGGAGTAAATTCATAAATACATGTGGAATGGGATGCACAGCCTGAATTCCTGGCTTCGCTCACTGAGTCACAGGTGGAGGAGACAGCATTACTTGGCTTCTAACCTGAATGTATGAACAGAAACAGAATGTTTTCCATGAAAGATGAAATGCTTGTTCAAATAATTCAATTCTCAAGCACTGAAAATAAAATATAATAACTAATACACACTGTGTCTAATTATTTTCAAAGGTGAAAGGGGAAGAAGGAGGTTTTTGTAAAGTGGTGGGGGGGGGGGGAGGGACCTTTCATACCATGTGTAAGGAAGAGTGTGCTCAGAGAAAAGAAGAGAAACTCAAGCCAAGACACAGATGCTCTCAGCATCACCTCTTATTTTAATAAAATTAAGGTAATTATGAGATAGCAATTTCTTGTTGGTCTGAAAAAGAAGTGTAAGTGAATTTCACACACTTGATTGAGCCCTATTCTATATACCGTGGACGACAGTAACGGGGAATTCAAGGCTGTGGTGCACGAAATTCATGCACGGAGGGGGGGGGGGTGGTGGTCCCCCAGCCTGGCCTGTGCCCTCTCACAGTGCAGGAGCCCTGTGATCAGTCACCCCAAAGAGATAGGTCCCACCCACCCATCTGGGGCTCCTGGATGGATTGCCCCAAAGAGGTAGCCAGAAGCCATGGGCCCCGCCTCCACGCCATGTGGAGCCACAAGTCCCCCAGGCCTTGCCACGTGGTGCTGCAGGACCTCCAGACCTAACCGCACAGAGCCACAGGACCCCCCAGATCTCCCAGCGCTGAGCCGTGGGACCTGTATCTACTCCTCTGGGCACACAGCATTAAGCCCCCGATCACCTGTGTGCACACACAGCCCTCCTCACCCGCTGCACACCTAGCCTCCTGGGGATCGCGCGTCGCAGCGTGAGGGAGTCATTGCATGAGGTCATCATGACCACCTAGGGTTTTATTAATAGGATTATCCCTGTCCTCAAGGTACTCTGTCAATTATATTTCATGATCACATTGTTTGCTTACTAGCTATTAAAGGCTTCATCTATGTTTTACCTGTAGATAGAAAATGCTTGCAGAGCTTTAAACAAGTAACTGTCTAAACTAATACCTGAAACTGCTTTGATAATGCAGGTATTTCATCAGCTGCCTCTATCAATTTTTTTAATTGGAAATCTTAGACATAAAAATTAAGTTCAAATATTTAACATAAATTTTCACTTTATTAGCTGAAAAGTTTATTATTTTAAATATTTGTAAAACCATAACATACTCCCACTACAAAAAGAAATTAATGATTTCTAATATAACAAATGTGAGACTCATTTAGGGTAGCTTTATAACGAAATTCCCATTTCTTTTACTCAACACTACATTTCAAAACATACATTTTTTTCCCCAATATTCAAATGTTCAATTTTTTTCAGTGTCCATCTTATTGATAAGCAATAATGACATTTTCTGAAGATGAAATCAATGCATACTTACAAAACTGCTCATAGAAATTATGTATGCTTCACTGGGTTATCAAGACCATAAATTAAATTATATTCAATAAAATATGACTGCCTAGAAAATAGATGATTATTAGACATCTGCTATAACACAAGTATATATTGTTAGGTATTTTTCTCTATCTCTAAAAATACAAAGGTGTTTAGCAACTCAAATATATCTTCCCACTAACCAACCATACAGGGTGGGGTGAAAGTAGATTTATAGTTGCTCATATAGAAACTAATAAATAAGTAATAATACAAGAATAAACTGTGTTTCTCATACTCACAAATGTAAATCTAATTTTGCTCCACCCTATGTAATACAGCCAAGCCAAACAATTCAAGAAAGACTTTCTTATTCTTCCTCTGTATTATGATAATATAGTCTTGGCAAGGAAGTTTAGTTCTAATTCAAAACAGCATAAAGAAAAAAGGATAAAGATGCCTCTATGGGATACATGTGTATTCAGGATTCAATTTCTAAGCAAATATTTTGGGTAGAGTTCCCATGCAATTTTTCTCCAAATTTCTTGATCAAAACTTTTAATCACAGTATCAATAAGGTAAACTAAAGAAATAAGTTGAAAAATAAAGATAATACTATCTCCATAGAAATAACAGAATATAGAAATGTTAAGTAATCACTTTTTAGATGATTTTACATTTTACTTGTGTGTGAGGTGTCTAGGTATATGTATCCATTTAATAAATAGGAAGCAACTTAGAGAAATAAACCACGTTAGAAAATAGAAATCAGGGAAAGGCAATAAAACTTGCCCTGTACATGGACAATGGTATTCCTAAGCTTGGTCAGAGAATGACCTGAGGAGGAGCAAAGAGAATAAACCAAAGTGAAAATGCCTATACGTGAGCCTTTAGATTCTAGAGTCAACAAATGGCCTCAACAAATGTACCCTAAAATGTTTCAGAAGAAATACATAAGTATCACCCTAGCTGGTCTGACTTAGTGGATAGAGCGTTGTCTTATGGATTGAAGGGTTCCGGGTTTGATTCTGGTCAAGAGCAATTGCCAGGGTTGTGGTCTCAAACCCCAGTAAGGGGTGTGCAGGAGGCAGCCGACCAGTGATTCTCTCTCATCTTTGATGTTTCTTTCACTCCCTGTCCCTTCCTCTCTTAAATAAATTTAAAAATATATTAAGACAAAATAATAGTTACAAGATATGTTAGACAATTTGTCCTGGCATTCAGATCCCTACTTTGTACATATGGTCCTTTCATTTTCATTCCATAAGAATTGCTAGCTAAATCTTCAATGTTCTATTAGGAGACATTATTTTTCAACACTTTATTCATCTGAGAAACTAAATGTATCACAGACACATAACATAATAAGAGATCATAAAAGAACTATTTCTAAATTTATTTTACAGTATATCCCCTTATATATTCTCATGTTCTCTATAATAAATATATTATTTGTTTATATATAATAGCAATAATAATAATTCATCTATGTCTACATCATTCTGGTATTCTCACAATCTCTTTAGATCGACTTGCAATACTATAAGGAAAATAAGATAACCACTGAATTCCTACCAACTCCAGCTACTCTACTACTCTTTGAGAAACTCAAAATGCTCATTTACATATTATCCTTCTTTAAGAGGCCAAGTAGAACTCCTTTAAGAGCAAAAGACAAAAGTCAACACATTCACACCAAATTTTATACTGAAAGTAATACACTGTTTTTAAATATACATGGACATTTTTTTCTAAATTACTCATGCTGCATGAAAAAAAGTTCAATAGATTTTAAAATGCAGAATTTATGTATCTGATTTTCTAACTAAAAGTGAAAACAAAATGTAAAATCCAGTCACTTTGAAATAACCATTAGAATATGTAACAGAAAACAAAAAAAAAAAGGACTAAACTTGAACATTTTTAAATAATAAGTCATAAACTAGTTTATTCTTAATGTTTTTCCTTACTTTTTTCCTTCTTATTCAACTTACTGGGGTGACACTGGTTAACAAAATTATACATGTTTCAAGTACACAAGTTCATGACACATCATCTTTAACTGTACTGTGTGCTTACCACTCCAACTCAACTCTCCTTCCATTACCCTTTATCCACGCTACACTCTCCTTCACCTCCCCACACCGACCTGTGGAAACTAATGTACAAAATGGACTAACAAGCAAAACAGAGGCAGACTAATAAATAAACTAATTTATTTTTAAAGATATAAAGTATTAAAAAATCATGAAATTAAGAAATGCTTTAACCACCAAATGGACATTTTAAAATTTTAATCTCTTTTATGTTACTAAACTTGAAAATAGCCACAAAATTATTTTGGAGGGAACCATGAATATTAGTCAATATTGACTTAAAATAAGCAGGAAACCCAACTGAATCAATCACTATAAAACATATTTGGTGGGATTGGGGAGAAAAAAATAATTATTTTTTTAAAAGATAGATACAAAGTTTCTCAACAGTTAAAGAATTAATAACACATTTTTTAAAACTTTTAAAAGAAAGGATCATTCTGATACTATAAGAATTGTTCCAGAACATAGAAAACTTACTAATTTATTACTGAAAAGCAACTTCTATAATCCAAAGCAGCAAGAGGCAAAGAGAAAATTAATAAGATACCTTAAAGCTTTGATAAAATCTATTCTTAATTAAAATTCTTAGCGTAAGAAGAAAGCGATTCTTTACATAAACATATCAATCCAAGCCAATGGAGATTTCATACTACAATGACTAGTAAGAAAATATAAAGGGTTGCCGAAACCGGTTTGGCTCAATGGATAGAGCGTTGGCTTGGGGACTGAAAGGTCCCAGGTTCAATTCCGGTCAAGGGCATGTACCTTGGTTGCGGGCACATCCCCAGTAGGGGGTGAGCAAGAGGCAGCTGATTGATGACTCTCTCTCATTGATGTTTCTAACTATCTCTCTCCCTTCTTCTCTGTACAAAATTAATAAAATATATTTTAAAAAAAAGAAAGAAAATATAAAGGATTAAAGTGGACATTTACAAAAGCAAATACAAATATAAAATATCTAAAAAACTCAAATCATAAAAGTTGCTATAGTTTACTGAAAAACAACCTAAAATAAGGTTTAAATTAACTGGAAAAAACATACCATATTTCTGGGGAAATAAAGTAATTATAAAAATCATATGGAAGAATAAACTGGCAATAATAGCCAAGAGTTTTTTATAAAATAATAGATTTGAACTACACTTCCATTTTAAAATATCTAAAATATAGTAATTAAAATAATGTGAGACTACAGAAAGGTGGTAAACTTAAACCACTGGTTGTAAAACCTCAAATGTTTCAAAAAAATTTTTTTGAAATCTAGAATTTTTAAGTGAAAATGTCTCATGTTTCTCTGTTGGCTTAAGTCTATGAAAGCATTGTATATTTCCAAAGAAAGCATTTTTGTGGGCTAAACCAGCCACAGTGGACCTCAGCCCTATACACACCCAGCACTTCCTGCCTCACCCTGAGCTCAAGCTGCTTCCTGTGCCTGGACAGCCCTTTCCTCTCCCTCCACCCATTAACAAGCAACCCACCCAACAATGTGTGGCTCAGAGGCCATCCCTCTACAGAGCAGTCTGAGAAGCTCTAATAGGAATTACCATTACTTTCCCTCTACTACAAGGATTACAGTTCTTATCACAGCTTAAGTTTAAAAGTTATCCAATGTGTTCTGTCTTTTCCTCTAGAATGGAGAATAAGAACATGTTGAATAATAATACATATGATGGGGTAAAGAGAGTCTATTCAATAAGAGATGCTGGGAAAATTGTACAGATACGTGCAAATAAAAAAAGAAAGGAAAAAAAAAAGAAAAGAAAAAAAAACTAGACCACCCTCTTATACCAGACACAAAAATAAACTCAAAATGGATTAAAGACTTAAACGCTAGACTGAAAACCATAAAAAATGCTAGAGAAAAAAAAACTTAGGCAGTAAAATCTCAGACAGTTCTCACAGCAATATATATATTATATTCACCTCAGAAAAGGAAAACAAAAGAAAAAAATAAACAAATGGGACTACATCAAACTAAAAAGTATTTACATAGCAAGGAAAACCAACAAAATGAAAAGACAACCCACTAAAAGGGAGAACATATTCACCAATACATCTGATAAGGGCTTAATATCCAAAATTTATAAAGAAATTATAAAACTTAACACCAAAAAACCAAAAACAATCAAAATTAGAAATGGGAAAAGAACCTAAGTAGATACTTCTCCAAAGAGGACAAACAGATAGCCAATAGACATATGAAAGAATGTTCATTATCAATAATAATCACAGAAATATAAATTAAAACCACAATAATATATTATCTCACTCATATCAGAACAATTATCATCAATAAATCAACAAATAATACAGAGAAAAGGAACTTCTGTGCACTGATGGTGGTATGCATATGGGTGCACCCACTGTGGAAAGCATTATGGAGTTACCTCAAAAAGAACCACCTCATGACTCAGTGATTCTACTTCTAGGAATATGTCCAAAGAAACCTGAAAGACTAATTTGAAAGAATACATGCACCCATATGTTCACTGCAGCATTATTTACAATAGCCACGATTTGGAAGCAGCCCAAGTGCCCATCAGTAGATGAATGAATAAAAGAGCTATGGTACATTTATATAATGGAATACTATTTGGCCATAAAAAATAAGAAAATATTATCTCCTAGAAGCCTGGTGCATGAAATTCATGCAAGGGGGGGGAGCCCTCAGTGAGCTTGCACCCTCTTCTTAAGGGGGAGCCCTCAGTGAGCTTGCACCCTCTTCAATCTGGAGCTCGTCAGGGGATGTCTGACTACTGGTTTAGGCCCAATCCCTCTTACAATCTGGGACTTCTGGCTCCTAACCACTTGCCTGCCTGCCTGCCCCTAACCACTCTGCATGCAGCCTCATAGCCCCCTAACCACTCCCCTTCTGGCTGGATTGATGCCTAACTACTCTCCTGCCGGCATGATCGTCCCCAACTGGCCTCCCCTGCTGGCTGATGCTTCCAACTGCCCTCCCCTGCCAGCCTGATTGCCCCTAATATCCTTCCCCTGTGGTGCTGAGGGGACTGGGGGACTCCAGCTGGATGAGGCGGGGCTGAGCGGACTGAGGCTGGATGAGGTTGGATGCTGCAGGGACTGAATGAGGCAGGGCTGAGGGGTCTGGGCATTGTCATCTTGTGGCTGTGGGTGCCACCATCTTTGTGAGGGTGTGATGATCAATTAGCATATCCCTTCTTTATTAGATAGGATTATCTTTTGCAACAGTATGGATGGACCTGGAGAATTATACTAAGTAAAATAAGCCAGTCAGAGAAAGACAAATACTGTGTGATTTCACTCATGTGGAATCCAATGAACAAAATTAACTAACAAAGTGGAGATAGACCAATTGATACAAAGTACAGAGGGGAAGGAGTTGGGGGCTGGGAGAGAAGGGTACATGTATCAAGAAAAATTAACTTCTAAAATATAACTTGTATCCAATATAATCCAATAAAATATAATTTTGTCTTAGCAAATTTTAATGATTTGCTAAAACTCTATGTACTCATTGGCGAAAAAGTTCTATAGCAGGAAAGAAAGTTTTAGTTGTAAAACATCTTTTGCAACATCCTTCATATACTTTTCTCTTATATGCAGTGTTTTTATACCTACTTTGTCACAGTTTTACAGGAACTAAAAATAAGTCATCTTTGAGATACCTATACCAGATAACCTTAAGAGAATTGAAAATAATTCTAGAACAATTTGGTGACATTACCTTGTTTGAGATGTTTCAGGCGGTAAGAGTGAAAACAGAGAAGATAATTTAATAACGAAGTTCTTTCAAGAGATGATATGCAATGTCCAATTAATCATTTACCCTAAAGAACACAATTTTTATTGCAGTGTCTTTAAAAGTACAACATGCCCTAACCAGTTTGGCTCAGTGGATAGAGCGTCAACCTGTGGACTAAAGGGTCCCAGGTTCGATTCCGGTCAAGGGCATGTACCTTGGTTGTAGGCACATCCTCAGTAGGGGACTTGTAGGAGGCAGCTGATCAATGTTTCCCTCTCATGGATGTTTCTAACCATCTATCCCTCTCCCTTCCTCTCTGTAAAAAAAATCAAGAAAATATATTTTTTTAAATAAAATTACAATACAATATCTTGTATAGGGAAACATCTGTATCAATGAAAGAAGACTGATCTTTTAGTAAGAGGCGAAAGACTTATGTGATCTGAAGAGAAACCAGAGTAGGAGTGGTCTTTAAAAAGTATTATTAGTTACTTAACTAGAAATGTAGTCTTTTAAAGTGGTGGTGTTCAGGAAATCATTAGGATGGCATGCTTCCTCTTTCTCTTGTGGATTTTTGAAATATGTTTTTTTAAGTTCCATTTATTATAAAAGCAATGATGCTATGGAAAATTTAAGCACTTTTCTGGCCATTTATAAATTTAATATTTGTTTAAGGTTAGGAAAGCCATAAATTTCAGTCAATCATACCTTGGCTTAGATTTTAAGTTACTCATATTTAATACTTGTTCTTTACAGAAGAAATACTAAACTCTCCTTTCGAAAGAAAAAAGGACTGCTAATTTAATATATCATCATATCACAAGCAGATTTGAGAGCCCTTGACCTGTTTTTATAAGGCCTGCTCTCTAAGAATAGCTTCTACATTTTTAAGGGTTATAACATGTATATATTGCAAAGAGTTGTAAATGTATGCATGTATGTATGTACACACACACCCTCAGACATCTTATGAAGCCTGCAAAATATAAAATATGTACTTTTAGGCCCTTTTTGTAAAAGTTTGTTGATGCCCCCATCACAAAGTATAAAGAGTCATTTGCATTCGTGGCCTCATGTGTAGGCCACTAACTTCACACTACACTCTAAGCTACCAAAGGGTCTGGGCCAGAAGAATAAGTGATGAAGCATGAGTGGAGAGCGATTTTTTTTTAATTTTTTTTTTTTTTAATATATTTACTACTGAGACAGACTAGCAGAGTCTCAAGTATGGCAACGTGGAATGACAATGTGCCTTGAGGAAACTGCTCTCCTCTTACTTCTAGAAAAGACTGAGGTTTCAGATAGAGTGTCCGCATTACAGCTGGGGTTCAAGGAGGAAGGTGCTGTGTCCCCTCCCTCTAACTTTCCAGTTCCTCTCTTCTAGCACACTCCCACTTCTCATTCCATCTCAGATCTAAGGTTTCTTCCTCAAGGAATCGTCCGAATTAACAAAGCTCTTCAACACTTTCAGAATACTCTGTACAAACTTCTACTTCACAATTTATCAAAACATTTTCATTTCTTTAATTTTCAAATAAATAAAAAATCAAATCCCTGGTAGCAAAAATCTTGGCTTACTCAACTCTGCACACCTAGCATGTAGCAGAATGCCTTCCCCATAGTGAAGGGGATTAGTTTCCTAGAGCTGACCTAACAAATTATTACATACTTGGTGGCTCACAACAGAAATAATCCTCCCACCATTCTGGAGGCCAAAACCCAAAATCAAGGTGATGACAAGGCCACACTCTCTCAGAAGGCTCTAGGAGGGAATCCATTCCTTGTCTCTTCCAGCTTCTGGTGGCTGCTGGCATTGTTTAGTGTTCCTTGGCTTGTAGCCATTCCAATTTCTCCCTCTATCTTCATATGGCCTTCTCCTATTCTGACTCTGATAAGGACACTTGTCATTGGACCTAAGACCAACGTAGGTCATCCAAGCTGATCTCAAGATCCTTAATTATATCTGTCTGCAAAGGCCCTTTTTTGAGATACAGTAACATCTGCATGTGCTAGGGATTGAGGCATGAACATATTTTCTTGAGAGCCACTATTCAATCCACTGCATTGTACATTCAATAAATGTGTTCATTGTTCTTGCCTTATATCCAAATAAAATAAATTTATCCTCTAATCCTAAAAAAAGAAAAACAGAAAAAAAGTAAAGCTTTCATTTCCTTCTCTTCTTTGCTAATATCCCCATTTGAAAAGCAATCACTGAGGCATAGCCAGAGCTTAAACAGCATTTTCTTGTTGAACCCTAAGAATTACTCAGCAACAAATCTTTGAAGGTCATTTGTTTACTCCTAGGGAAAACGTCCAAAGTTATATATACTTGCTCATAAACCAATAGTAATTTTGAAAAGATTCTCTGAATGAGGTTTCAATATCTTTAAAGTCTTTATGTATGGAATGGCCATGACTGCTTTACAGCATGTGTGAATTTACTTGAGTGGTAGAAAGCCAAACTATTAAAAACTTAACCAAGAGTTAAAGCCTTATTTCTTGAGAATTTAGGCTTTGGATCTCTTAAGGATTATTTGTGCCCACACAAAATGTATGTGTTGAGGATCTAACTCCCAATGTGACTATATTTGGAGATAGGGCCCCTAAGGAGGTAACTGTAGGTTAAATGAGTCTAACCCTATAAGGCCAATGCCCTTTGAAGAAGGAACACCAGAGTTCTCTCCCTCTCTCCTTCCCTCCCTCTCCTTTCCCTTTGTCTCCCCCCCCCCCCCTTTTTCTCTGTTTCTCCTATGTAAGGACACAAGCCAGGAAAAAAGACCTCAGTAGGAATCAACACTGCTGGACATTGATCTGGGAATTCTAATCCCCAGAACTGTGAGAAAAAAAATTCCTATTGTTTAAGCCACCCAGCCTGTGGCATTTTGTTATGGCAGTCCAAACAAACTAAGACAGGACCTAAATATAATCTCATGCACATTATAAATATTCAATGACAATGAATTCATTTCCATGACTTTGATTGTTCCCAATATGGAGTTTAAGAATTTATAACTTTAAAATGCCTTTCAGAAAATATTTAACAATATGGAGATCAAAGATTGCTACGACTTTCAAATTAGAGTTAGAAACTGGGGTAACAATTTCAAAACTGTAATCAGGTTTAATTTTTCTGTCCAAGGATTGCAGTTTTAACTAAAGAGTCCAATAAACCTAGCAAATTATTAAGTAGTACTAAAAGTGCAATGTATGCATGAACTTATATTGTTAGAATAAACATCCCTAGTACCCCAGTGTAAAAGGGCGCCAAGATAATGAAAACTCACAAAGGAGATAGTGTGAGAAAAATGGCAGTGACCTTACTAAATATACAGTGAAAAATCTGTTTTTCCTATTCTTACCATAGCAAGCTATATACAGCCAAGGGCATCACATTAAGAGGGGGCCCTTCACATTGTAGACATCAGAGATTTGTGTATTCATTACTAAAATGTTCTGGTGATAGCAGTATGTTATAGATTATAACAATTTTTTGTCAGAGTTGATTTAAGGAAATGGTGCATTTTCTTTTGCACGGAATCAGCAATATAGGAGCTAATGGTGGCTATAAACATGAAGCTGGGAAAGGGATACTGACCATTGGTCTACAGCAAGCATGTCAAACTCATGGCCTGCGGGCTGCATGCAATCCACAAGGAATATTTTTGCGGCCCAGCCAATATAACGGGATATAAGAAACATTTTAATAAAAATTCATAACTTAATTTTTACAATATCCTGTTATACATATTAATAACAAACAACAACGTTCGCCAATGACTGATTATTATTATCGTGTTGCATTCATTTCCCTTACATACCTTACACACAGGCACACCATTTCTCTCCACTAATACTAGCAGCGAATATTTTAACAGCTGATTGCCACAGCACTAGTCTTGGACTGACTTGTTTGGTGTGTACAACCAGAAATATTTAGCTTTTGGAGCTTATTAATTTGTGCAGTTATTCAATGTCTGGTAAGTTAATGTTCAAGAAAAAAATATTAATGTTATTAAAATGTTCTATTATTTTATATTAACGACTACTCATTTACTTCAGCCCCTTGTATTCAGCATGACTCTATTGAAATAACCCTACATTTCTATGAAAATTGAAGCTTTTGTTTTTTTGTGGCCCATATAAACTTAAAACTTTTTTAATGGCCCATGTTACCCTTTGAGTTTGACATGCTTGATCTACAGCATAGCACAGCGCATCTTCCAAAGCAATGAGGGTCACATAAAAAGTAAACAGAAATAAATATCAATTGGATAAAATTCACAAAAGTAAGGAAAAGTATGCAGAAGATGACTAAAATATTGTAATTAAGAAAAACATAGATACAATTGTTATGTTAAATGTGACAACTAAAGAGCAGAGGCAATACAATGAGTTAAAAGACAAATACAGATACTAAAATAATCACTATACATATATTTAAAAAACAAATTATAAAAGGAAAGTGAGTATAGAATAAGTGGATTGGTATAGTAAAATCAGGTACAAATTCTTCCTTTAAAAGAAAAAATAATAACAATTTTAATATCAGTCTAGGATAAATTTAATTTTAAAAGCATTCAAGCCCGGCTGGTGTGGCTCAGTAGTTGAGTGTCGACCTATGAACCAGGAGGTCATGGTTCAATTCCAGGTCAGGGCACATAGCCAGGTTGCTTGGGCTGGATCCCCAGTGTGAGGTGTGCAGGAGACAGCCAATCAATGATTTTTCTCTCATCACTGATGTTTCTATCTCTCTCTCCCTCCCACTTCCTTTCTGAAATCAATAAAAATATTTTAAAATGAAAAATAAAGGCATTCAATACAGAAAAGAAGAATAACTTTAAAAATAGTCATGGATTTATATGTACCACATAATATATAGGTTATAAGTAAAGCTATCAAGAAATTAATGAAGACACATAAAAATTAAACTTAAAACATAGGAAAAAAGCTTCATATTAATGAATTTGTCAATAACTTATTGGCTATGACACCACAATCACAGGCAACAAAACAAAAAAACAAGATAAATTGTATTAATGCAAAATTAAAAGCTTTTGTGAATCAAAGGAATCTATCAATAGAATAGAAAGGCAATCCACATAATGGGAGAAAAATATTTGCAAATCATATCTGATAAAAGGTTAATATCCAGAATATACAAACATTCATACAATTCCACAACAACAAAATCCAACTATGCCCTGGCTAGTTTGGCTCAGAGGTTAGAGGTCAGCCCAAGAATGAAGGGTGATGGGTTCAATTCTGGTCAAGAGCATGCACCTGGGTTGCCAATTCCCCAGCCCCAAGAAGGGCGAATGTGGGAGGCAAACAATACATGTGACTCTGTCACTTTGATGTTTCTCTCTCTCTCCCCCCTCCACCTCTCTTCAGCCCTCTCTAGAAATCAATGAAAAAAATATCCTCAGGTGAGTATATAAAAAAAAAATAAATAAATACACATATATAAATATATATGCAAGCCAGGGATTTAAATAGGTATTTCTCCAAAGAAGATATACAAAAGACCAATGTAGCCATGAAAAGATGCTCAACATCCCTAATTATTAGGAAAATACAAATCAAAACCAAAGTGAAATGCCATTCCTCACTCATTAGAATGGCTATTACTTCTTTAAAAATCAAGAAAATAGCAGGCATTTAGAAAGGATGTAGAGAACTTGAAATCCTTGTGAATTGCTGGTAGGAATGCAAAATGGTATGGTTGCTGTAGCAAACACACAGAATATAGCAAAGGACATATCAGAACTATACTTCTAACTTCATAGATGTCATAGCCAAAGGAGATTTTTTTTTTTAAAGAACTAAAGATGGAGAAAAAAAAAGGGGGGGGGGGTGGAGGGGGATAGAGAACTGACAAAATGTAAGCTAAAAGTCATGAGAGAGAAACAAGGAAAAAACAAAACAGAAATAATTTTTAAAATCCAAAAGCTTTTTTATGAAAATAATAAAATACATAAAATAGCCAAACAACTTGTGAAGTAATAGCATTAGTAAGAAAGAAGTCCCATATGTGTTACAGTATAAATATAATTGCATATTAGAGAATACTATATGTCATCCTGAGACAACAAATTTATAACTTTAAAGCAAATGGGGAGATAGAAAGATACAGAGGTCAGAGATATAGATATTTGTAAAGTTCTGGGCATGTAATGTATAGCTTCATGACTAGAGTTAACAATATTATATTGTATATATGAAAGCTGCTAAGAGAATAAATAAGAAAAGAAACTACTGTAACTATGGGTAGTAATGGATGTTAACTAAACTTGGTGTGGAAATCATTTTGCAATACATACATATGTCAAATCATTATGTTGAACATCTAAAACTAATGTAATGCTATATTTTGATTCTACCTCAATAAAATATTTAAAATATTTGCAGCAAATGGGCAATATCCAAGCCAAAACTTGATATAAAAAATAAAAATTTCAATGGACAAATAAAGAGAGAAAATTGGAAAAAAGATTATCTACCATTGTGTGAGTGGGGGAGGGTGGAGAGGGGAGGAGATCATGGTCCAATGATTCATACCTGAGTATTAGCCTTCAAGGAGCAGTTCCAATTAAGATAATGAGAAAAGATAAATATTTTCTAAATTAACTTATACATCCATGAACATGTATATTAAAAAATATGATTCAACATCAAGAAAAATATTACAGCCCAATCCTACTTGTGACTACAGATATATGTGTTTTAAATGTCATTCCAATTTTATCAAATTGAATCATGCAAAGTTATACATTAATAATAAATTATGAAAAAGCAAGAGGTCTTTCCTAATGCAAGAATAGTTCAATATCAACAAAACTCTCCAGCCAGTTTTGCTCAGTGGATAGAGCGTAGGTCTGGGGATGAAAAAGTCCCAGGTTTGAGTCTGGTCAAGGGCACGCACCTTGGTTGCAGGCTCCTCTGGTCAGGGCACGTGCAGGAAGCGACCAATCGATACATTTCTCTCAAATTGATCTTTCTCTCTGTCTTTCCCTCTCTCTTCCACTCTCCCTAAAAATCAATGGGAAAAATACCCTCAGGTGAAGATTAACAAAAAACAAAAACAAAAAATAAAACACACAAACAAAAAAAGCAACAAATGTCTCCAATACAAGGCTTTATAAAAGTCACCTAAAGTAGGAAATGATTAACAGTAGATGGTAAAAGAATAAATACGTAAAATTTTACTAGTATTAAAAAAATGTTAAGCACATTGAAGCTAACAGGTAAGAAAATACTTACTAGACTAGGAGCTCAGTGCATAAAATTTGTGCATTCTGGGGGCAGGAGGGTCCCTCAGGCTGGCCTGCACCTCTTGCAGTCCAGGAGCCCAGGGGGATGTCGACTGCCATGGATCCAGGAAAGGCTTGCCAGGCATGAGCCTGGTTCAGGGCTTCTGGCTGAGTGGTGTTCCCCCTGTGGGAGCGCACTGACCACCAGGGGGGGCAGCTCTTGTGTTGAGTGTCTGCCCCCAGGTGGTCAGCAGCTATTGTTCTGCAGTTTAGTCAATTTGCATATTAGCCTTTGATTATATAGAATGAATATACTATAAAATCTTATATATATATAATGAAACCACGGAGTTGAAGTGACAAGGCAATCAGGTGATCTAGGTACAGAGAAATAGGACATTGCTTTTGGCCATGATCATGGAGAAAGAGTGAAGCATCATAAAGGCAGATAAGACACAGAAAGCACAATGGTGATTGCCAGAGGCTCAGGGGAGAGAGAAAAGGAGATGTTGTTCAACGAGTAAAAAACTTCAGTTTTCCAAGATGAAAAAGTTCAAGATCTGTTGCAAACAATATGAATATAGTTGGCATTAATGAATTTCAGGTTTAATGATAAGATAGTCGATTTTTGTTAGGTGGTTTTTACTGCAATGAAATTTTTTTAAACTTTAAGCAGATAAAAAAAAAAAAAAAAAACCTAAAATTTTAACAAATTCTTACAAGCTGAATGTGGGCTGGCAAAGTCACTTAGTATCCCAGGAGACACAAGGACACTCCACAGCCACTCACCTACTCTTCTGCTTTTGCACAAGCCTCCTCTAAGTGCTAAGATAAAGACTATAAATTTGAAAATTAAAAAAGAAGAAGAAAAAGAACAACAACAACAGGAACAGGAAGCCTAAGAAAGCCGCCCTTGGAAGTGCTGACATACAGGTAGTAATCAGCTGACATCCCAGACTCCACTATCAAATGAAGCAAAAGCTGTCTGCCGCAGGGACAGGGACAGTAATACTCATGCCCCATCCAGGCAAAGACAGATTGCTGGTAGAGGAAACAAAATGATATCTGCTTTTGGGAGGGAGGGAGGGAAGTCCTCTGTCTAAGCTATTTCCCAGGTCTAAATAATAGCAGCTGCTGGGTGAGCAATAGGAATCACACACATCTGAACCTGCACAAAACACTAGGAAAAACTCACCTGCTCCTGTAGGAAGGCAGGAAAAGTCACTTAGGCCCAGATTTCCATAGTGACATAAAAAAGAGGTTGTCCATACTAATGGGGGGGGAAGGAAACTCCCTGGAACCAAAGCCTGCCACTGGTAAGAGGCGGAGGTCTAGCTAAAATAAGAAGGGACCGGCATCCTGATGAAGTCCCATATCAGGCTTAAGTACACCAGGCCTGCCTAAGACTGCAGGTGTAGGTAGGGGAACAAAAGCCTCACCCACTCCTCATCTGCAACTCCACCCAGATTGGAATAGAGACAATAACACAGAAAGAGGCCCCTTGTGTCACTGGAGTTGAAGGCTGGCTGAAAATTGAGGGTATAAAAGGAACATTGAGAAGAAAAACTCTATAGCACTCCCCATCTTGTAGAAGTCACAAGGTAAAAGCAATGCCTTCCTGAGACAATTTGAAGTCTCAAGTGAATTGTCAAGTCAATAGCAACAAGAAATCAATAACTCAGCACATCTACTGACCAAATTGACCCACCGCCAATCCTTCATGGACACTAACAACATGCAGACTAAGAGGCATGTCCATTTCTTACATAATAATTACTTATCTCATCTCTAATGATGGTTTATATATAATGGCATCCAGTTGATAAAAAATTACAAGCCACAAAAACAAAACAAAAAGTTACCTATTGTCAAAGGATAAAGCCATCAACATAATTAGACCCTGAGATGACAGAAATGTTGGAAGTATCAAATGGAGACTTTAAAATAATTGTGATTAAAATTTAAAAGAATCTAAAGAAAAAAAACAGATAACATTCATCAACAGAAATTCAGCAAAGAGTAATATGGGAAGTGATGTGAAAATGGTTACAGAGGTGATTTTATATCAAAGATGAATTATTTCATTGAGCTTACAAAACACTGAACACAGTATGGAGAATTAGCAACTTGAGGCTAGATCAATAGAAATTGTCCAAACTGAAAACTGAAGGTGGGATGTGGGCATTTGCCTAGCTTCCAGGATCTATGGGACAATATCAAGCAGACTAATATACTAATGTAGTCGAGAAGGAGAAGAAAGAGAAAAAGGGGGCAGAAGAAATTTTAAAAGATAATGGTTGTAAACTTATGAAAAATTAGGAAGAACAATAGACTATAGGTCTATTGAAGCTTAGAGAATCCCAAGCAATGTAATTACAAATCACACACTTATGCATATCACAGCCAAATTGCTGAAAACCAAAGTTAAAAAAAAAAATAAAAAATCTGAAAGCAGCCAGAGAAAGAGAGAAACATAACATGGAGGGAAAAAGATCAGAATGCCAAAAGACATCTCTTCAGAAACTATGTAAGCTAAACAATAATAATGCAACATCTTTAAATGGGATGGAAACTGTCAATCTAGAATTCAAAATTCAGCCAAAACACTTCAGAAACAAAAGCAAATAGATGTTAGCAGATAGGCAAGAGCTGAGAAAAGACACTGCCAGCAGAAAATATAAAAGAATTTTCTTTAGGCAAAAGTAATATGGTACTAGGTAGAAAATTAGAACAAAGAAAGAAAACCCTAGAACTAGAAAAAAAATCAGTAAATCCAAAAAAAAAAAAAAAAGACATTTTATGATTTGTAATCCCTCGTAAAGGTAATTGTCTCTTTAAAGCAAAAATAGTAATTAGGAAATACATGGCAAATAGCATAAACAATGGAAGAGAAAAAAAGCACTGCACTATTGTAAGATTCTGACATCATAAAGTAGTTTAGTATTGTTTGAAGATAGACTATGAAAAGTTAATGATGTATATTGTAAACCCTAGAGTAACCACTAAAAATATAAAACAAAGAGGTGTAATGAATAAGCCAACAGTAGAGATATCATTGAATACTGAAAAATAATTGAGCACCAAAGAGCATAAGAAACAGGAAAATATGGGCAAGAAACATGTAAGTCAAATAGAAATCAAAAAGCAAGTTAGTAGACAGTAAATCATATAAAAATGTTTAATGTACATGATCAAATCATATATACTAATGAAAGGGTAATATGCAAATTGGTCAAGACACCCTCACAATAATAGCCAAACAGTAGGCTACATGGGGCGACAGGGCCAGTAGGGGAGTTAGTGAAGGACGACCAAACAACCAAACAGCAGGCTGTGTGGAGCAACCAGGCCATGGAGGGGGTTAGTGAGGGATGAAAAAATGACTGAACAGCAGGCTGCATGGGGTGACCAGGCCAGCAGGGGGTGGGGGGCAGTTAGGGGCAACCAGGCTGGCAGGTGGGGCAGTTAGGAGCCAGTTAGGTCCTGGATTGTGAGAGGGATATCCAACTACTGGTTTAGGGGGTAATTTTATATCAAACTGGCAGTCGGACATTTTTCAAGTGTCCGGGATTGGAGAGGGTGAAGGGTGGACTGAGGGGCCCCTCCTCCCCCATGCATGAATTTTGTTCACCGAGCCTCTAGTTCTATATAAAAGTTGGGGAAAATAAGACTGGATTGCAAAAGTAACACCCAATTATATGTTGTCTTTTAGGGGAAAAAGAAGGATGTTATATAATGAAAAAGGAGTCAGTTGCTGAAACCGGTTTGGCTCAGTGGTAAAGCGTCGGTCTGCGGACTGAAAAGTCCCGGGTTCGATTCTGGTCAAGGGCATATACCTTGGTTGCAGGAACATCCCCGGTAGGGGGTGTGCAAGAGGCAGCTGGTCGATGTTTCTCTCTCATCGACGTTTCTAGCTCTCTATCTCTCTCCCTTCCTCTCTGTAAAATATCAATAAAATATATTTAAAAAAAAAAAGAAAAAGGTGTCAGTTCATCAGGGAAACATAATAATCCTAAATTAGTATGTCCATAATAACAGAACTTCAAAATGGGTGGGAGCATGTGTGGAGAGGGGTTTGGGATGGAAATGGGGGTGGGAGGGGGATGAGGACAAATATGTGATACCTTAATTAATAAAGTAATTTAAAAAATTTTAAAAATAAAAACTTGGTAGAACTGAAAAGAGAATTAGACTAATTCACAATTGATTTTAAATATTTAAACCCTCATTTCCCTAATTCTGAGAATAAGAAAACCAAAAAAATCAATTAACAATATAGATGGCTTGTAGAACATTATTATTTTTTTAACTGTTGATACTATTACAGATGTTCTATTCCTCCCCCTTTTGCCTCCCTCCATCCAAGCCCCATCCTCCTTTCTCTCTGGCCATCACCACATTGTTGTCTGTGTCCACGGGCTATGTATACTGGTGTAAGTACTCTGACTAATCCCTTCACCTTCTTTCATCCAGAATCCCTCCCACCTGCCCTCTGGCAGATGTCAGTCTGTTCCATGTACCCATATGAAGAACATTATTAACTAACCTGTTTAACTGATACTTGCAGAATATAGACCAAATTGTCATTTATAGAATGCTCCACCCACCAATGAAAGAATACACTATATTCAGTTGTACATGTAACATTCACTAATATAGACCATATTCTGAATGATAACACTAATCTGAGAAAATTTTTCAAAAATCAAAATCATACATCCTTGGAAAATCATGGAATTGAATTGGAAAACAATATCAAAAAGATATTCAAGATCCTCAGGTTTCTGAACACTAAAGAACATAATTTTAAATAATCCAAAGTCAAAGAAGAAATCACAATAAAAAGTAGAAAATGTTTTTAATTGAGTGAAAATTTATAAGAGCAGTGCTCAAAGTAAACTTTATATAAGAATTACATCCTTACATAAGAAAAGAAAGCTATTATATCAATATTCTAAGCTTCCATCTTAAGAAACTAGGAGAAAAACAAATTAAAACTGTTACAAGCAGAGGGAAGGTAATAATAAAGATCAGAAATCAGTGAATTAGGGAGGAAAAGTAAAATACTAGAGAAAATAAATTAATGAAACAAAAGCTGATTCTTTTAAAAATCAACCAAAACAGCCTTTAGTCAGAGTGATCAAAACAAACACAGAAAAGTTACAAGCCACCATATCAGAAATTTTCAATGCAGATCTTACAAATGTTAAAAGAATAGGGAAACTAGAACTTTATGCCAATAAATTCTATAACCTTGATGAAAAAGCCAATTTCTTCAAAAACACAAACTTAGAAGATTCACTCAAAAATGAATATATAACCTGAATAGTCCTATGTGCATTAAATAAATTAAATTTATAGTTTAAAACCTTCACACACACACACACACACACACACACACACAAAAAAAAAAAAAAAAGACTCTAAACACAGATATATTCTCTGGTGAATTCTTTTATACTTCCAAGCAAGAAATAATATCAATTCTATACAAAGTACTCCATAAAAAGAAGTACTTTGTGTACAGAAGAGGATCTAACACTTCAAAAATTGTTTTAGAAGGCCTGAAATACCCTGAAAGCAAAATCAGATAAACATTAAAAGGATAAAAATTACATTTTGTTATCCTTCATGAGCAGAGATTTTTTTTTTTTTTTAATCCTCACCCCAGGAGTGAGGATATGTTTTCCATTGATTTTGAGAAAGAGAGGAAGGTAAGTGGGAGCAGGGGAGAAAAAGGGAGGGAGGGAGGGAGGAAGGGGGAGAGGGAGAGAGAGAGAGAGAGAGAGAAACATGTGCTAGAGACACATCCATCAATTGGTTGCAGGTGGGTACTGAACCTGCAATGAAGTATGTGCCCTTGACTGGGAATGAAATGTGGGACCCTGAGGTCCAAGGGCCGACATTCTAACCACTGAGCAACTGGCTAGGGTGACCATAGATTCTTTTTAACATTCTTTATTTTATTTTATTTTATTGATTTTTCTTACAGAGAGGAAGGGAGAGAGATAGAGAGCTAGAAACGTCGATGAGAGAGAAACATCCACCAGCTGCCTCTTGCACACCCCCTACCAGGGATGTGCCCGCAACCAAGGTACATGCCCTTTACCGGAATCGAACCTGGGACCTTTCAGTCCGCAGACCAACACTCTACCGCTGAGCCAAACCGGTTTTGGCTCTTTTTAACATTCTTAACAAAGTATAAGAAAATCAAATACAGCTATATAAGAATATACCAAGACCAAGTAAGGCTTGGCAGGTTGAGCATCAACCCCATGAGCCAAGAGAAAGTGTCAACTATTGATGAAGAAATTTTAGGGAAAGGGTTATCGCCTTCACTGCTGGTAAAAACATAAACTGCTATCACATTTTTTATTTTTCAAAGAAATGTGGCATCATTTTGAAATGGTAATTCCACTCTGAGAATCTATTCCACAGGTTTTCAGAGCATAGATATAAATATGCTTATTACAATTTTGGTTTTAGTGGCAAAAACTGGAGAAAAAAGTATTACCCATCGATTAATTAATGGTTAAATAGACTATGAAATAACCATACGTTGGGATATTATGCAACAGTTTTGTTTTGTTTTTTAATGGGTTAGAGTTCTAGTAGCTGGGTCGAAAGATTTCCCTTAGGCAGTATTGAATGAAAAAACTAAGTTGAAAATAGTTTCTAAAAAATAATTCAATTTTTGTAAGCAGTGACCAAAAAACCTTGTATGAATGTGTGTTAATAATACTTATGATATAGATAAAAATATAAAAGGACAAAAAGTAGCTCTGATGTCATGGGTTATAGGGAGATAGACTGATATTATGGGCTAAAGGAAGAAGGGGAGCCAAGAAAAAAAATTCCCTAAAAAATAAAGTTTAAAGTCTCCACACATGTAATACTTCTTTTATCAGAGTGTATTTGCGAATTCTGCCCAATAAGTAAATTAGTACAAAACAAAGCTTATTTCCTACAGATTGTAAATTGTGTCCATTCAAAAAACTAAGGAATAAGAGTAATAATAAATTCACATTTAAATACCATAAGTGTAAGTGCCCCTGTAGTTGCTAGATGGGATGCTGCCCCATTCATAAATCGTTCAATTAAGCCAATTCGATCTTCAAAAAATTAAAATACAAAATAAATATCATACATGCCTAGCTTTGAGTGGGTTGTAAACATTAAAAGAGATTAACGCCTTTAAAACGTATCCTACACATTCTAAGTACAATAAATGTGAGATATACATTTTTGAAAGACTGTGAAATAACATAGCTTGTAAACCACCGCACACTCAAAGCAATTTGTAAACTACCACACACTTAAGCAATTTTTTACTAGCCCATACACTTCTCAAGTAATTTAAGCTATTAAAAAAAAATTCATATGCTTACATGGAAAAAACTTTTCTTGTAAGAGTAAAAGTACTTAAAAGAAACTAAAACATAAATCTAAAAGTATCTAGGGAATTATTTTTAGTTACATTAAGGATCTAAATGAAGAAAATAAACTAATCCAGAATATGGCAGTTTGGCCCTGCCTTTGGGCTTAGCTATGCTGCTTTTTTCCTGATCTGCCTATAACTTAACCATGTTTCATTTACCTTTGAATTTCACTCTTTATTCTCAGCATAAGCCTTGATACATAGTAAAAGGTGAACCATTCCCCTAATTTTCATCAAAGAATTCTGGATGCCTCTATTGCACAGCCCTTCTAGGATCGATTAGGTGGATATTTCTGGGCTGATTTATATATGGCTTCTTTGTGTTGTTGTTGTCGTTTTTAATGTCCTTTTAAAGTGAATTTTGGAAGGAGATAAAAATTAATCCAATAATAATCAACGACTATCTCATAGGAGCTAGATTCTAGATGGTGGTACCTCTTTTGTGCAATGTGGACTTTCAAAGATTTGGCTTAAGACTAAGTGAAAGGAAGAGAGCATTGGAATGAAATGAAAAAATTACTAGAAATCAAGGTCCTAGTTCTGACTCAGCCACATTCTAGTTATGTTACCTACACCTCGTCAATAAAATGGTAACATGTCTAAACTACCTTATAAAATTGTCAAGATGAAACTAAAAGTACTCTGTAAACCACCACACAGTAAAGCAATGTTTTACTAGCCCATACTTCTCTAGTATTCTAAGCTATCCATCTATATCTTCACTAAGAGAAATATGCAAATTGACTGTACTTTTGTGATGCCCACCAGCCAATCAGGAGTGAGTATGTAAATTAATCCAACAAAATGGCAGCTAATTTGCATATGCAGAGCAGCCGGGTGGGGCAGGGCACTTGCGTTATCGCCATGGCAACAACACAGTCATTCTGGACCACCCGAACAATTCAGGCCTCTAGGCAGCATGGGAAGGAGGGGCCAGAGCAGAAAAGGCTGCGCTGGCAGCTAAGGAAAGCAAGGCCCATTCCTGCACAAATCTTCATCCATAGGGATACTAGTATAAAAGGCTAAGCAATCAAATGACCGAAAAACAGGATGACCAGTCCACTGGTAGCTATGACATGCACTAACCACCATAGGACAAACCCTTAACACACAGGATCGGGCCCCCTCCTGTCTGAATCAGGCCTGTAGGGATTGGGTGGAAAAAGGCTATCCAACATCCCCCAAGGGGTCCCAGATTGCCAGCGGGCACAGGTCAAGCCTAGGGACACCACCAGTGCACAAATCCATGCACCGGGCCTCAAGTTTATAAAGAAAACACAACTGCTTCAACCTTTAGCCTTGGTATAGCCCTAATAAACAGCTCAGTGTGCAATAATTCCATCAATGCTCTTTATAGAGGCATTAAGATTTTATTTCTTGCTATACAATCTCAAAACAAAATACTTTTTGTTTGCTTAAGTGTCCTGTATTTATATCTAAAGTAGAAAAGCTAATACACATTGCAGAGGATTTCACTCTTTAAATATCTAACCAATTTAATGTACAATTTCTTTGTAAATATCTCTTCAAGTAACACCTCTGATAAATTACATTTGACTCTGACCTGTAAAACTGACTGGTTTTCAAATTTTTTCTTCTATTGGTCTTCTGAAAAAAAAAAATTATATATATATATATATATATATATATATATATATATATTCCTACATTCAAACATTTTTATCAAGGCTAAAATTCACATCATTTCTAAATAACATATCATACGTCAAATCTCTTTAGCAATATGAAAAAAATCATTAGATAATAAATATTACATAAAGGATATCTTTAAAACTTTATTAATCAATCATTATTATTGTTTGTTTTGCCCAAATAAACTTCCCTTAAATTGATTATAGCACTGCATGCCCTACTGTCCAAGTATATCTCTGGATTTATTTTTGGAAAAGAAAGTTTTTTGTGATATGGCAAATGACAGAATTTAACCAAAACACCATAGGTCATCACCTCTAGAAGATAAGAAAAAAGGAGCTGTGAAATCACCGCAGTTGCCAAATATTTTTTTCATTTGTTTCTTCCACTTGCAGGTCTGCTTTGCTTTTCTATAAAAAATAAACTATCTCCATAAAGAATTTTTGCCAATCCCTGAAACCTTTGGTCTCTCAGATAGAAGCAATTTTCCCCCATGCATTTAGCTTAAAGGAACTTACAGCATTTGGCCCATTTATCACAAATTACTTTGTATTATAATTTTCTATTTAAGTCTTGCCTCCCCTTACCTGATTATCAGCACATTAATGATGATGTCCTACCCATTTTTGTATATGATTCCAGATACATGGTAAAAGCTAAATAAGTATAGGTCAAATGGACATGTTGGCATTTCTAAATAGACTAGAGGCCCGATGCATGAAATTGGAGCAAAAGTAAGCCTTTCTTCCCCCCAGCTGCCTGCACTCTCGCTCCTGGGAGCCAGGTTTCCCTCTGGTCACCAGCAGGAACCCGGGACACGGGCTTTCCTCACACCCCCTGCTAAGTCCTACAGATCATCCAGTCTAATTAGCATATTATTCTTTTATTATTATAGATGTTTTATTACATTTATTATGCATCTGACTTTAGTAGCTTTATCAAATAGCAAAATGCATATTGGCCAGAATTTACTGGTTTACGATTACCACTGTGGTTCTGTAGCAGCAGTCTTCTAAAAGGTTTTGGTTTGGGTCTCATGATTTGTTTTAGTACATAAATTAGCAAAAGAACTGGCTTCTATATGGAAGTAAACATTCTAGTCAATGCATTCTAGTAAATGTATTGTAGTATGTCAATATAACCTACAGCTTAATGCATAATTTTATTATAGATTATAGTGACACACTACATCTACTAGAAAACCTCTAAACACAGTATTTATTTGTATAATACTCTCACTTTTTTTGCTGTACTCTATAACAAGACTAACTCTGGAAAGTCTATTGACTGATGGAGGGAAGAGTAACACAAGGGAAGTTCAAAGGCTTATCAGTGTTTGAATCTCTGCTTTAAGCCTAACTGGCTATTGACCATGATGCTATTACTTTGGTGAAAATCAGTTTCCACATCTATAGAATAGAAACCAAAATATATCATGCATACTCAATAGGTATTCTTTAATACAAAAGGTAATCTCTTTATATGTACAGTGCACTCCTGAAACCTGTTTAAAACTAAATTATGCCAGAAACAAAAGAAAACTTATAAAATCTGTAATTACACACAATCTATTAAATACTATCATTAAAAACAGATATATAATACCAATACTTTGTATGTTTTGTAATATATTATTCAGAATTTATCAGCTTAACTCCATTAAGCATTTTCAGTAAAGATTCACTATTCAACACACCTAATGATTTCTTTGTCTCAATTGTGTTTCAAGATAATAAACCCTGTTTCTCATAACTAACAGCAGCACTTTCATTTTCCCTTTTTCTATTCAGTTTGTTAATGAAAGGCAAAAAGTAACATTTTCAAATAGTTTTTCAAATATGGCAAAATTGCAAGGGGGGTTGAGAAGGATGTCAGTTGGCAAACACTGCCACATAATAGCTAAAAAAAAAAAAAAAAAAAAAAAAGGCATTCATGAAATGATGTCCATAAGTCAAAATTCAATGTGTCAACGGTACTTTAAGGGTCTCAACATACAATATTTAAAAGTGAACCAGTCATACCTGTTTACTAAAAGTACATATAAATAAACTAACACATGAAAAGCACAGCGCCTAACTTCTGCATTATAGTAGCTGTTCACTGAAGAGTAGCTATTTTATTTTGCTACTACTATTCATTCTAAATGGCTGCTTTTAAAAGAAGCATCAATATACTGGAGTAGACTATTATCATCAAGCACCAAGTGTGTACAAGGCTCTATGTACTAGATGCTTTCCAAACACAACCACAAATCGAATCCTCAAAAAAATTTTTTTGCAATGTTGGCATTATTTATTCTTGTTTTTATTTTATATTAACTAATCAGTAAACAATGCTTGGAGAATTAATTTGCTCACTCAGGTAACAAATGGTTAGAGGTTTCAAATCCAGCAATACTACAAGGTTTCATTTTGCAAGAAAATAATTTTCAGAAAAAAAATGAAGTGAATTATGGAATGGCTAATAGAGTTGAATATATTTCACTAGAGCTAAAAAGGCTTAGGTAAGAAATGACCATGATATTGGCACTGAGCTACTGAAAGGATTATCATATGGACTGCATTCCTCAATTTGATCTTTCAATAAGTATTTTAGCACTATATAATCAGTCACTATATTAGGCACTGTGTTAGAAGCCAGTAAAGTAACAATGAAGAAGATTCATTTCCTGCTCTCCTGGGACCTATTATTGGGAGGGGAAAAGGCAAATCAAGAACCAATTACACCAAAATTTTGCTATGGTGCCAAAGAATAAAGACTGGAGCCCAGCATATTCTTAAAGCAAGAGATGGTAAATAACAGTCACACAAAACGTGATGTTTAACAGTGATTGTTATAGCATGAGCAGGAGTTAGGCAAATTTTTGTTTCTTAACTGGAGAAAATGTAGGTAGGAAGAAATTATGTAAATTAATACTGTTCTTAATTTTCTCAAATTTTTGAGAAATTTCAGAAATTCACATGGCAGAGAATTGTGCATACAAATAAATTGTGTTCAATAAATTTCAAATAACACATTTGCAATCTCTATCATCTGCCTTCCTTTATTGTGCATATGTTTGTATTGCAACAATGTTTGAGTCTAAATAAGGGACCTAAGCCATAAATCAGACATAGCTTAATCAACAGAATCTTGGCTTACCTAGGGATTTGCAGATCAATAAACTCTTCTAAATTATAGTACAACAGCACAAATTTAATGATTCTATTTTAAAAATTAAGGGCACTTTTAATTACCTGTTGATAGAAGTTTCAGTTGACTCATTAAAGAAGAAGCCCAGAGGTTTACAATTTCTAAATAATCATTGTTGATTTTTAGTTTCAATTTTCTGTAACTGATTATGGAAACTGTATTTGCATATTTTTTTTGTTTTTTTTTAAAAACTCAGATACTTCACCTACTTGATATAATGTTAATGGCAACTTTTATACCAGCTACATAGAAACTTCCTAAGAGTGACTTTCTCAAGGTCATGGAGCAAATCTCTGGTTAGACAGGAATGGAATTCATGACCTTTGACTGCCAGAAATTTTCTACCCACACTCGGAAATTCCTGCTCCATAAGTGTAATTTATATGCTCCCTTTCTGAGGCTGGAAAGTTCAAGGCTTTTAGGGCAGGAGGTAAGGAGTAGGGAGAGACTAGTTTTCCTGTCAAATCAGTTGCCACATCAGTCCTTCATAGTTTTGCAGAGTAATTTTTACCCACATTATCTTACTTCACCCTTACCACAGCCCTATAAACTACACATGTTTCTTCCCATTTCACAAACTCAGGCTGAGAAATTTAACCAAGGTCATTTAGAGTTAGTAAGCAAGAAAGTCCTGGCTCAAAATGGTATTTCTGCCACTTAAACCAGTCCTGATTTCAGTGTGTATAATATTAGCAAATACCTAGTAATTAAATGACTGAAGGTTTTCTTTACAGTTGTCTGCTTCATTTTTACAATAACCCATCTTGGTTGCTGTTAGGTATTAGTTTGTTTTTGGGGTGGCAGTATTGTTTTCCATATTTTGTAATGAGTTTGCTTGTCAATATATTTTTTTAAAAGGGCAAGAATAGTATTACTAAACATAGAATTTGAAAAAACAAACTTTGGTCCAGCTGGTGTGGCCCAGTGGGTTGAGTGTTGACCTAGTAGGTCACAGTTTGATTCCCAGACAAGGCACCTGCCAGGGTTGCTGGCTCAATCCCTAGTGGGGGCTGTGCAGGAGGCAGCCTATCAATGATTGGTGTTCTGTCCCTCTCTCTCTCTCCCCCTTCCTCTCTGAAATCAGTAAAAACATATTTAAAAAAAACAAACTTTGTGTATTTTCCCCCTTTTTATATAAGTGGGGGGCTTTTTAACTGTAATTCTTGGTCCTAATGTATATGGTTTGGAGGATATGTACAAATATAGGTAAAGAATATAAAAACATGAGTTAATATTATATATACACATATATATCTGCATATGCAAAATGGTGAACATATGTATTATTGTGAAAAGTCCCCTCTTATCTACAGTTTTGCTTTCCAAGGTTTCAGTACCTTTGGTCAAAAAAATATTACATGGACCATTCCAGAAATAAACAATTAATGTTTTAAATCATATGCTGTTCTGAATAGCGTGATGAAATCTCCAGACATCCAACTTAGTCCTGCCCAGGATGTGACATGTCCACCCTGTATATACTCCCTACCCTTAGTCATTTAGTAGCCAGCTGGGTTACCAGATCGACTGTTGTGGTATCAAAATGCCCGGGTTCAAGTTGGGTTCAAGTAACCCTTATTGTTGTTGTTAAGCATCACTTGAGGATATTTTTTCCATTTATTTTAGAAAGGAAGGAAGGGGAGACAGAAGGGTGGAGAGAAAGAGAGAGAGAAAGAGAGAGAGAGAGAGAGAGAGAGAGAGAGAGAGAGAGAGAGAGAGAGAGAGAGAAGAAGGAAAAAGGGAGAGAGAAACATTGATGTGAGACACATTGATTGGTTGCTTCCTCCATGAACCCTGACCAGGCCCAGGGATGGATCCTGCAGTGCAGATATCTGCCTGTGACAGGCAATCGAACCCACTACCCTTTGCTGATGAGAGTAATTCGGACATGTCAAAGAGAAGCCATGAAGTGTTTCCTTTAAGTGAAAAGATACATATGGATAGGAGAAAAAAATATACAAGGTGCTCCAAACAATCCACAGTTTCAGGCATCCACTGGGGTCTTAAAACATATCCCTCACAAATAACGGGGGACTGCTGTATACTTGTAAGCACGGTGACTATAGCACTTGGAACACAATTCCTGGGTGTGGCAGCTTCTGTAGCCTCTGCTGGGGCAGGAAAACTAGCCCAAAGCTCTCTCATTTCCCCTTCTCTCCTTCCCTGCAGCAACTCAGCAAGAAGCAATGGCTTCCATCTGTACCTGCATAGCAATATTGTTTGGACCAGTCCAATCATTATACTGACAAATATTTAAAAATATATGCCATAGAATTAGCAACAAAATAAAAGTGCAACTTTAAGCGAGGGGGGTTAAAGTGGGAAGGAGAAAAGCCATAGGAGGGCACAATTCTTTGGGTGTATAGCCTATAATCCACTGCCAGACCAAAACAAATTTTTATGAAGCAATATGACTACTCAAGTAGCCACTTTTATGACAATAAACACCCAAAACCGAAAAATCCTTTTGTAACATAATTACTGAGAATATACAGGGAAAGTAACCATTTAATCCACAGCATGTGTTCTCCACCACAGAACTGAAACGCTGACATCAGATGGGGTGTGGCTGGTCCGGCCCTGAGAGTGAATTCTGGCCAGCTGAAGTCACACAGTCCTCTGGGCAGGCCTGGGATCTAGAAACCAGCGAGCAGGGCTCCGAGGGCCTAAGGCTGCTGACCTTCTGGGCCCAGGGCAAGGCCCATCTGTTTACATGCATTTTGATTTTGGGAGGGGCGATTGTGGTGGATGAGTTCAGGCAGTGGTTACAGGATGTTGCCAATAATTTAATTCTTAATATTTTTACCCTTACATTTTGTACACGCTTAAGACGGAAAACAGGGCATAACTTGTAGACTGAAAACCAAATAAATATGGATTTTAAAATGGAAAATAAACCAACATTAGGCAAGATATAGATATTTCCACTCTGCAGTCACATAATATTTTCAAAATGTAAAATGACAGAGGTAAACTCCTGAAACGTATTTTAGGATTTATTAACGAAAATGAAAGTTGTTTTCTAAAAGAAAAAGTTGACCGTGGTATTCATTCTAAATGAAACCGTTTGGGGATTTTTTTTTTTAATTTTTTTTTTTTTTTTTTAGCTCTTCTTCATCAATCAACATGGAAGCATGAGTGGAGAAACTTATCTAAAAAAAAAAAAATTTAACTTTTCAAATGAGTTTGTAGCATTTCTAGTTTTGTAGAATAAACTACTTTGTATTAATTCACAAATCAACTACATCTAGATTTAAGGATGTGACACTACGAATGTTTCCTGCACAATATAAAGAAAACAAACTGACACCCCATTTTAATGTGATTATTCTAATGTTAATTTGCAGAAATATGAAACTCCACACTTACCCTTTTGTACAACTGTGAAAATGTCCAGGACCTTTACATATTCACTATTTAACAATATCACTCCACTGATAAGGTTACTCAATACTAGCTTAACCAACACTGGCTTGAGTTCAAAATGCCCTCAGTACAGGCTTAGAGGCCTAAGCTTAGAAACACACTTATGTGTCTTTACACAGATTAAAAACAAACAACAACAACAACAATCAAAACCACTATATTTAAGACCAAATACTTCATTAAGCTAATAGCCTGCTTCAAGATATGACATCTAAAACTCACTCTGAGTCTATTAAAGTCCATGTTTGCTTTTCATAAGAGGTGGGGAAATAATCCCTGAGGAAACCATAAATCTTTAAATGGCCAGAACACTATCGCTATTATTATATGGCTGATTCGTGCTCTTGGGAATGACCATGCAGCATCCTTCTCTGCTTCTCCCTGGGCCAGGGAGAGTGAGCACACCAGGGCTCAGTCCCTTCCTTGTCTGTACACACACACAGGCTGCAGCTGTAGTAAACAACCACCAGCCAAGAGTTGCTAAGGTCAAGGTCTCAAATGCTACACCAAGACCAGTTTCTCCCAAATGACATTCAGTTGCTGAAAAGGAACTTTGTAGATTAAAAATATATATATATATATTAAGGGCTCATTACCACAACAATTTTCATTCAATAAATTGCCATACAAAGCATTCCAAAATAAAGTTTAGCTGACCGTAGTGTCCTTTAAATATGTATTAATAAATCACTGTAGCACTTCACAAATAAACAGAAACCTCTCAAGAATGTTTTGTTTACCAGACACAGCTATGTTGGCTACACAGTGTTACTTCATAAATTATGAAAATTTTATGTGAAACTATTCCAAATTGTATTGTACCAGCTTAGGTATAATTCATAATAGTTAGGAATTAGAAAGTAGAATCATAAACCTCTTTCCTAAATACATTACAAACGTCTGCCAATTCTGGTACCCTCAAATTGCTCTCCAACTCAGAGCAGCTTAATATACTCTGGGTAGTCTTCAGATAGAGCCGGCTGCAGCGATAAAAAATGCCTTATGCAATTGAAATGTTTGTCCTTCAATATCCTATTTCTACTAAGCTTCTACAGTTAAACATTTTCTAGCCTAAAAGTACACCCTTTTATCATAACCAATTCCTATGTGGTTTTTTGAAATGCAAAAAAAAAAAAACAAAAACACATTTGAATGAGGTCTGCAAATAGCACAACCAGGTTTATTGGAGGGTGGGAGTGGGGGTGGGGGGTGGGATGGGGGCACTGTTTTTGATTAAATGCCAGTTCCAAAGAGTATTTCTTAGAAGGTGGTATACACCCACTCTTCCAAGTGACCACTCTTTCCCGCATCACAAGCTGCAGCCTTGTAAAAAGCCACCAAATTTATTTTAAAGCATTTACTCATCTACACAACTCTATCCTCCAGTAAGAAAAGGGCCTGGAGGCGGCGAGGTGGATTTGCAGAATGACGTGTGTTTGATTGGCAGATGTCTGTGAAGCCACTCGATGCACATGCACTAAATGTAAATAGAGCTGCTCATCTCTCCCCGGTGTGACAGGGAAACTGAGAGAGGGTTCTAAAGCTGATTTAAAATAAAATATCTGAGTGCTCCAGGAGAATTCTATTAGCCGGCGGAATTGCTTAAAACAATCCATATAGAGCCGTTCTTAAACCATCTGCACAGTTTAAATTAGAGCGCTGACAATATTAACCACACAAACTGTTTATCCAGATTACACATTCCGTTGTACTAATACTCTTTTAACTCAACAACAGTCAGCTTGTATCAACGGAATTAAGGCTATTACTACTAAAGTATGCAAAAACTGGGAAAGCAGCAGGCTGAAGGGGGCTGGGAGGCTTGCGGGGCATGTAACAAAGGAATTGGTACTTTTTCCAAGCATCCGCCTCAAATCCACTCCGAAACAGAACTGTTGAGTGCACCCCACCCTTTTCCCCAAAGATAAAAGTTTCCAAAGTTCTCATAGGCAGCTCTCTACCCCAACAAAAGCAGGATTGATCCTCCCGGTAGGGGAGCATCTCACAAGAAGAACACCAACTCAAGTCGCGGAGGTCAAGTCCGAGTCCTCAGAGAGAGCTTCTAAGGCAAGAAGTGGCTCCTGGGCAGGCCAGGCAGGCTTGCAGGCCGGGGTGGACGTGCAAAGTTGCCCCTTGTCAACTCGGCCCAGTCCCCCCCCCCTCACCCTCCCACCCCCATAATTGAAAATAACAGCCACGGGGCAGCCCCTGGCCACTTGCACGGAGGAGGCACTGTAGCCAGTGACAGTTACACATCATTACGACCAGAGACAATAATGAATGTAGCACCAGGACCACTCTTCATGCCAGCAGTGTCATCCCCGCCTTAACCCCTTCCCCTCCGCGCCCTCTCCAGCGCACACCCACAGCACACACAGCCCGGTCCCCGAACTCGCTCCACTCCTGGGGGCAAACTAGTTCCACCAGCACACACACACACACACACACACACACACACACACACCCCACACCCCCAATTCTGCCCTGGTGTTTTATTGCTCATCTTGGGCAACTGTCAGGCAAACACAGCAACCAACAATTCCACTAGGGATAGAGAAAAACATTTGCTCAATTCATGTCACTTGGTAAGTTCTTTTTAAAAAAGAAAGAAAAGAAAGAAAGAAACGTCTGTCTTGGGGTGGGGGCTCCTTCTTTCTTCTGCACGAATGTCACAGCATCGCCCTCCCTGGGCCCCCCTCCCGCTTGTTCCCAACACTTTCCCCCCCTTTCAGAGCACAGAGCGACCCAAATGATTCAACTTGAGCGGATGACAGAAGGAAAATAAAACATGTTAAGAGAACACGGTCTGATTTGGGATGGCAAAAAGAAAAAAAAAGGGGGGGGGGAGAGAGGAGGGGGTTGTTTATTTTGATAAGAAACGGAATCAGCACAGACCTGAGCAGAAGCTGCGGAGCAGGAGAAATTGTTTTCTTGCCCTCACACAGGGTCCCCCTCTCTCCCTTTCTCTCTCTCACACGCGCGCGCGCACTCACACGCGCACCCTCCTCGCTCACACTCACGCGCGCACACACTCCCCGCACACGCGCGGGCAGAGCCTCTCTCTCGGCGGCTCCCTCTGCAGTTCCCAGGAAATGAATGGGGGGCAACCCAGGGAAACTGTTGTACTTGCAAATGACTTACCCGGATCACATGATGCGCTCCGTGGAGGGTGGGCCGGTGGCGGGTGGAGGCGGCGGAGGAGCCGCGAGCCCGGGTCTGAGCGCGGGGAGCCGGGCCAGGCCCGCATCGGATTACCCCGGGGCCCTGCCCAGGGGGTGCAGGACGCCGCGCTCCTCCCTCGCAGCCCGCAGCTCAGGAAACCGGAGAGGTGCTGGGGGTGGGGCGGGGCGGGGCGGGGCGGGGCGGGGTGAGGCTGGGTGGGGGGTGGCGGGGGTGAAAACACCAAACCCCCCAAACAAAAGAGCTCCGGGTCCTTCCTCCCCCAGAAACAAAGCCCCGCCGCTGCGGGCGAGCCCCGGGGTGGGGCCGGGGGCGGGGGCGGCGGCGGCGGGGAGGGGCGCGCTCAGCGGGCGCTAAGTCGCTTTATGGCCATGAAATGGGGGCCCCCCCGAGCCGCTCCGCCCGAGGATTAGGAGGCGGGCTCTGAGTGTGATGGTTGAAATCCCCTGTGGGAAGCTAACCCCTCCCCGTTCGCAGAGGTAGAAGGCAACACCCACTGCCCGGCCCTCGCGCCGCCGCCGCCCGGGCCGCCGGGCTGGGGGTGGGTCCGCGGCGTCTCCACCCTCGCCCCACCCCGCCCCGCCCTCCCCCGCCCCCCGCTCCCCTGTCACCTGCACCACCTTGCAGCCGCGGCGCCCAAAATAACCCGCACACAGGGCATGGCCACCGCGCCCCGGCGCCCCGCGGGGCCTCGCGGGGGGCGGAACCCCGGGACCTCAACTCGCCGCCCGAGCCGCGAGAAAGTCCCCTCTTTTGTGTCCGAGCGTGCATGGCAGCACGGGCAAGAGAATTCGGGGACAAATACGGCCCGGAGCCCGCCAGGGCCCCCTTCCCGCGCCCCCTGGAGGGTGGGGGGCAGAGGAGGGGCGGCTGCGCACCCGCCGGCGAACTTGGGAAGGTGCGGGCGGGGCCGGCCGGGTGGCCCGGGGGCTGCGGGGCTGGCGGCACCGGGCTCGCGGGGACCGCCCCCCTACCCCCCCCCCCACCCGGGGCCACCGTGAGGCCAGGCAGGGGGTGCGGGGCCGGACGGCGCCCTCCCCGCGGGAGGGTGCGGCGGGCGGGGCGCTGGACGTGTAACGCGGGGGGATCATTGTTTGGGTCCCGGAGCTGCCCACGTTGCGGGCGAGGCGGGGGCGCCCTCCCTCCCCGCCCTTCACCTTGGAGAGGGATGGAAGGGGGCGAGCCCGGGACGCTGGCTCCGCTGGGGGCCCCCGGAGGAGAGGCGCCCGCCTGCCCGCGCTACTTGTGTAGGAAAGCTAGGGAAGCGGGAGAACTTGCGGGAGAAAGAGGAGGGGAGCTGGAGCTGCAGACCCCCGCCCAGGCCGGGGGCGCGCTGGGGTTGGGGGGCACCACAAGGGAGTCTAGCCCTGTGTCCCTGAAGGGAGCCCCGAGCTCTGGACTGCCCGGACCCGAGTCCTTATCGCCTTCGCCCTCCCTCCTCGGTGCCCAGGGGACGGACCCGCGGGCTCCGTGGCAGACGGAGGAGGCGGCGGCGCGGCCCCGAGGGCGCGGGGTCAGCTCCGCGCGGGGGGGGGGGGGGGGACGGGAGGGGGCGGGGGCCGCTGGGGAGGAGACTGGGCGGAAGCAGGGGGCGGGATGCGGGGAATGGGCTGGACTCGGGCGGTCATCGATTGGGGTTGCGTGAGCCACTTTTCCTGCAAACCTGGGGGAGCGTGCTGAGGATCCCGGGGCAGGCAGGGCACCGTGCACAGTCCCCCTGGGTCCGCCCCGCGTGGGGAGCCGCCCGTGGGTGGGAAGGCCGCTCAGGGAAAGTTTAGGCGGAGGTAGGAAGATTGGCAGTGTGTGACCTGCCCTGGGATAAGCAGAGAAACAAGGGAGAAGCCGAGGAACAGGAAATGAGAGCAAAGAACCGAATTCTAGCCAGGAAAAGCCTCGCCTAGTTTTGGGGGTTTTTCTTGTTTTTTGTTTTTGTTTTTTGTTTTTGTTTTTTTACATTTTGCGTGGCATTTTCCAAATACTTCTACTCGGAAAGGCGCCAAGTGCGTTAACGGTGAAGACAAAAGCAGTGGCCAGCTTGGTGCGTCCTCTGCCTCCCGCCACCACCTGCACATGGGGACCGGGAGAAAGGTGGTCCCGCCTGCAGGGTGTGATTGCACAGCCCACTTCCAGCCCTGCCGGGAGGAATTGGTGGGCCTGCGTCTTTCAAATAAAACAGTAGAGAGGGAAGGTGTCTCTGACCCGATCCTAGGGTTTGGAAGAACAAATAAGTGTGAGAGTGTTGAAAACTGTGGACCACTCCTTAGGCAAAGGATCCTTGGAGGAGGAAAGCAGTGGCAGTAGAAAGGCGATGCAAACCCACCTCTGAAAACGTGGGGGCAGTCAAGGAATGAAGACCTGGGCAGGCAAATTGAACCTGTAGGCTGGGGGGGAGGGGGGGGGGGCCTTGGGGCATGGGTCTCTGTTCAGGGCAAACAGCTCTGGACCCCACCCTCTGGGCTGATCCTGGGCACCAGTAAACAGTCCTTTAAGCTCCATTACATCGGGATAGAAACGACGTGAAAAGACAAGTTTCAAAACGGTAGAATATCAACAAATGCACAATATTTAAACGAAACACTTGCCTCCACTAGAAACACTGTAATGCTTCCCTCTAGGTGGGGCAGGGAGAAGCAGAGAGCGATGGAAGTGAGTTTAGCTGTAAGAGTGGAAGGACTCTGGAAGAAATGTCATCGTGGCAGCTCCTTCTCAGAGAGGGAGCTGAGTGGTGGACTGACCCTAAGTATATTCTTTTTTGACTTTTTACAGAGAGGAAAGGAGAGGGATGAAGAATTAGAAACATCCAAGAGAGAGAAAAACATCCATCAGCTGCCTCCTATACATCCCCTACTGGAGATGTATCAGCAACCAAGGTACATGCCCTTGACCAGAATGGAACTAGGACCCTTCAGTCCTCAGGCCCAAGCTCTGTTCACTAAGCCAAACACCTTAGGGCCATAAATATAAACTGTAGATATGCCTTCTGCACGTTGAAAAACCTTCCAAATTGCACTCTCTGTCTGTGGCAACAGTACTGGGTAGGTAAATAGAATGATGAAATATAGAAAATAAAGTACAAGAATCTATTCCAGAGGGACAGGTCAAAGTTAATACCTAGAATCTGAATAATGTGGTTAGAAAAAGGAAATACATCAGTATTAGGGGAAGAAAAGTACTTGCAGATTTAAAAAATATATTACAAATGTCAATTAAGGCAACTCCCCAATATAAAGAACAAGAGAAAGAAATGCATATTTAAAAGTGAGAATCACTTCATTGTGTCCACTGGGGCTGGGGATGGAAGAGCAAAACCAATGAAAGAATAAAGAAGTATCTGTATATTGGAAGTTAGTGTACTGGAGGAAATTATGTAGGGATGTGTGTGCCTGTATAAAGGCATACTTTTCCAATTCAGTTCTATCTGTGTAGAACTTAGTTTTAAACAAACTAAGGTGTGACCACAAGAAGAAAAGGTAGGAAAAAGTACACATACCCTAGCAAAAACTTGTGCATATCCTTATGTTTGATTCTTATTCCTCTATTTGCATGTGTGTGGAGGCATGTGAAAAATCAGAAAATGTAAATCAGGAAATGGCAAAATTATTTTACCAAAAATTTATAAATCTGTCCACCTAAAAGAATATGTTGAAATTACAGAATCATAAAATATCCGTGTTGAAAGTAGCTGAGTCCAATTATATCTGATATTTGCATTCTATTTAAAATAAAATTGACTTTCGGTTAAAGGTAGTCCACTTCCCTAATTTTTTATATTTCATTTACTTAGTCATTATTATTACAAATACAAAAAGTTTGAATTAGCAAAGAGGCTGTTATTCTGAGTTTCTTATCAATGGTATATTTATTGGACTTCTTTTACCTAACAGATTGTCCAGAAAAGATCATATACAAGCACCTCCAAAGCAAATAATATGTCTTAATTCAATGTCGATGATATAACAAAACTTTACAACTAGCCATTTTAAGTGTTAATAAAATAGTAAATGTTACCGATCCAAGAAACTTTTTTGTCAGGTCTTTGTATACTTTACCAGTCAGTGATCATACTCTTTTTAAAAAAAAAAAAAATAGTGTCAGTGGTAGAAGAATCTAAACCAAACCCTGGTCTCTCTAACGTAGACTCTCTTCAGTATCTGTACTTGTAAAGTTCTTAAGCCTTTGGATTAGTGATGTTAAAAACTGCATGGATGATTTAACACCAATATAATTCTGGGCAAGGATGGGGGGAAATGGAGTCCATTTTCAGAAATAAAAGCTGTGTTGAAAGATTAGAACTGACTAGAAGTGAAAATAAAAGCGATTCCCAGAACTTTAAATAAATTAAAGTACATAATCCTGATTTTTCTAGGGCCGGAAGTGAATATGTACTATTACTTTTATTTATTGTCTATTTTTTTCCCCACATGTCATGTTTTGGCAATAGTGTGCAGCAAGAGGGGATTTTCCTGTTTAAGTATGAGAAAGGCATGTAAAAGCCACACTACAAATGCAAACATCTGGTGATGTTACATGATTACCTGGCAAACAACTTTTTTATTTGAATTAGGTGCTATCTGGAAATTAGGGGGAAATGACCTTTCATGACTTTGTTTTGTTGCCATCAATACAGTTTTGGTCCTTCTAGCTTAACTATCTTCATCATATCCACAGATGTGTCGTTTTTCCAACATTCTGCATAGTACTTTCATTGAAGTCTCCTGAATCTACCACCGCATCCCCGCCCCACTTCTCCAGGCCCTCCTCTCTCACATTTATTCCACCTCTCCTACAGCAAAAGCTTAATTATAAAAAACCTAAAGTGGCACAAACTAGTTTTAATACCATGCCATGGTTTTAAGGGCTCCACTTAGGGTCACATGCTTCATACTTCCCCTTCCAGCCCATGTGGACACCTTGCCATGCCCCCTCGAATACCTTTACTTGATGGTCCTCCTCAAGTTCCCCCTATGGAATTTTCCCAAAATGTCTTCATGATACTCACAAACATGTCAATATATATATATATATATATATATATATATATATATCCCATTCCCTCATTAAAAGCAATCATCTTTCCCTTCTTAGAGCTTATTTTGGTATAATGGAAAAAGTGCCTCAACCACTGATCCTCCGGTTTTTCATCATTTTTTCTGATTCTCAATTTTTCACACCTATTTAAATATTTCCCACCAGATGGTATTTCCCTCACTTATTCTTAAGGTACTTAACAGCTTTCTGCTTTCATTATACATTATTGGCTCCCCTGTCCCAGGTAACCCCATGAGAACAAAAGCTGCCCCATAGCCATTTATTTAGCTTACCTTTTCCTCACACTGTTTTGCACACAGTATGTGATGGGTGAATGCTAGTTGAACAATAAAATGATTATATAAAATTGGAATGATATTAAAGGGCAATGTAGTAGAGAACCTGTTTCTTATATTTGTGTGCGTGCGTTGAAAATAAGAAGCAAAACTCAAACGTGTCAAGAAATTCCTTTTGAGCATTCATTTTAGCAACCTTCCTCAAGGAAATTTCTCCAAGAATGTACCTGATTTGGAGTGTTTATACCTAATTCCATTGTCCCTATCATATTTACTCATTTAAAATAAATCAACAGTGTGGGGGTTCCTCAAAAAAATTCAGAATGAAATTGCCTTATGACCAAGTGATTCCAATTCTGGGACCTTATCCAAAGAAACCCAAAACACTAATTCAGAAGAATACAGGGTGGGGCAAAAGTCAGATTACAATTATTCATATGGAAAATAACACAATAATTAATAATAATACCAAAAAACTGTATTTCACATACAACTGTAAACCTACTTTTGCCCCATCCTGTATATATTGTTTCAAAATATCTAAGTATAATTCACATTACCCCACCCTGTATATCATCCTATGTTTATTGCAGCATTGTTTACAAAAGCCAAGATTTGGAAGCAACCTAAGTGCCTATCAGTAGATGAGTGGATAAAAAAGCTATGGAACATTTACACAATGGAATACTACTCGGGCATAAAAAGAAGGAAATCTTCCCTTTGGTGACAGTGTGGATGGATCTAGGGGGTACTATGCTAAGTGAAATAAACCTGTCAGAGAAAAGAAAATGCCATGTGATTTCACTTATATGGGGAGTCTAATAAACAAAATAGAAACAGACCAACAGCTGTCTAAAGAGAGGGGCTTTGGGGGTCTCAGGGAAAAAGGTGAAGGGATTAAGCAGTACAAGTTGGTAGTTGCAGGATAGCCACAGATGTGTGGATTGCAGCATGGAGAATATAGTCAGTAATGTCCAGATAATGGGGTATGGGGCCACAGGGGTGCTTGGGACAGCAGGGAACTACTCTATAAGAGTACATAGTTTTCTGACAACTTTGCTGTACATTTGAAACTATTACAAAATAGCATTGGATGTAAACTGGTTGAAAAATAAAATATTTTTAAATCATTTGATCAATTATGTTGCTTTCTATTCTTTAAAATTAGAATTATATTGTATTTAATAAAAAATTAAAAAATTCAATACCAGAGGGAAAATTCATAGCAAATTTGTTTTGTTTAATGGTAATATGCAAGTTTTTAGATGGCAAAAATTGGAATTATAATTTAATAAAAATAAATATAATGTTTAAATATAACAAACAAATCAAGATATATCTGAATTGAACTATAGCTAGTCTTGGCTTTTAAATTTTTTATTTTTATTTTTCAGTAAAACAATAAAATATTTTTGGTGAAATGCCTTGTGCATGTAAGATAATATATATCATGTACATGTTACACTGCGCTCCTGGGACCTGTCCCTCACTTAAGAAATGGGGTATTTCCAATTCTAAGTCTCACACTGGGGTATTTCCAATTCTAAGTTTCATCACTCACCTGTCCCTCCACAGGTAACTATTTTATGATCTGGGGTTTATCATTTTATTGTAATTTTATTCATATTTTTTATCTTGACATAGTCTTCACAATCATTTTGCCTCAAAGTTAATTTTTATTATTCATTTCATTATTATCCCTGTGTTAGAGTGTTCTGAAATTTTTGCAATTTTTCACACATTAGAGTGAACATCATAGCTTCTTTCTTTTAAAAAAGATTTCTTTTAGATAACTTCCCCTAAGTTGTGTTACTGAAACAAAGATTATGAATTTATTTTTACTGTTTTAGAAACATATTGCCAGATTAAGTTTCAAAAGTATTTTACCAGTTTGCTATGACACCATCAAATGTGTGTGTGTGTGTGTGTTAGCTAGAATCCATTAGCTTCTTTAATACAAATAACTTATTGTTTGTTCACTATTTAAAATACCTAAATATAGTCACCTTCTAAAATAATAGAACTGTTTGTCAAGAAAAATAATCTAAAGAAATATACATGAGGTTTTTATAGAGTAGTTTAATAGCGTTTTTGACCAATTAGCAGAGACCAGTATTTTCCTAGAATTGGCATGCTTCTGCTTTAACTGACCAATGTTCCAAGTTAGAATACATATAAAGTTAAATAACTTAAGTTATATCTTTGATAATAAAAAAATGTATCCATAAGACTCTTATAAAGAATTTTTCTTTCTTTCTTCTTCCATTGCTCCCTCTCTCCCTACTTTCCTTTTTCCCTTTCTCCCTTTCTTTGCTCCTCCTCTTTACTCTCCTTCTCATCCTCATCTTCATCATCTCTCTTCCCCTCTTTTAAAGACAGGGACAAATTATAATTTACCTATGAAAACTTAGGTTTGTCAGTTTTTTGTTTTTAATCCAGTACACAAATTAACTTTTGAAATGTTTATGTGGAGTTAAAATACAATTTCATTCTCAATTCCAGATAAAAATGTCCTTGGCTAATAAAGGAAGGTCATTGCAGGGCAAGCAAACATCTTTCTCAAAACAACCCTAAATTTATAAACTGACATTATTAACCCATTACTATGTGCCACACTATTCAAAGTATTTTGCACATAATCCATTTAATCTTCACAAGAATCCTAGAAGTCTATACTATTGTTTTCACCTCCCCAGTGTGAGTCTTACCAAACTATTAGGAATCCTACAAGCACTTCTGAGACTTTTTCACTTTAATCTTTTTCTATATAACACTTATTACTATGAACTCTGAGAGATGTGGGGGGGGGGAGGGGAGAGAGAGGAGGGGTAAGATATCAAGAAGGGCTTCTGGTGGCTAAACTGGGATCAAATTTTTTAAAAACAGAATCTAATGGAGAAGTCCCTCACTGGACTGCCTGCCTCTGAACTAAGCTGCCTGCCTGCACTGTGTTTCTGCCATCTGAGCCAGTCCTTATAAAGGAGTTCCTGAATCCTATTTCAACCAATAGGATTGAGGCTGAGGCTTTCTCCATTCAGTCAGAGCTGCACAGCTCTGGCCAATCACAGCAGCTCTGTTCTGATCAATCAAGACAGTGCTTTTTGGACCAATCAGTCTTTGAAGATTTGGAGTCTTCCTTTGCATGAGGGCGGACCAATCAGGGGCCAGAGGTGGGGACTCCTGACCATATAAGCCGGTTCCACTAAGGCTTGGAAAGCACACTTCCTTCTTCCATGGAAGGCAGAAGACTGTGTACCAACAGCCTTGGTTGAGCTGAAACATGAAAATGTCTCTCCAGAGCACAGCTGTCTAGCTAGATTAGAGAAAGGGCCTGGCCCCATGGCCTCCTGGCCCCACAGCCATCTGGCCCCGGAGCTGTTCTGTAGTTGTGCTGTTTTCACGGCAGTGCTATATCATTGTTGAGTTGTTTGCACTAAATAAAATGTCCTTTTTCACTGCATCCCAAACTGGGGATTCCTGTTGGTGTTGAATTGGCACCAGTGTCATTGGTTGACATTCTCATCCAATAGACTACCTATTTTGCTTTTTATATTGTTGCTTATTATCTGTCTGCAGCCTGCCTCCACTACAGTAGGATTTCCACAAGGACCAATTTTTCTCTCGTGTTCACTGCTGCAGCCCAATGTGTGGAAAGTGTTCAGCATGCAGCTGGCACTCAATAAATATTTAAGAATGAGTACAATTTCCATTGCATAGAGGAGGACACTGAGGCATCCTACTCCTTGATACTACTTTATCTTCAAAACTATAATTATGATTGAGAGAATCCAAGATGGCGGCATAGGTAACACCTAACCGCAGCCTCACATGACAATTTAAATAAAATACAACTAAAATACAAAATGGACATTACCCAGAACTACAGGAAAGTCGACTGACTGGAAATTCTACAAGGAGAAGGAAAGAGAAAACCAGAAGAAAAATCAGAGAAGCTGTAAAAGCCTAAGGTACAGAGACAATTGAGCACATGGAGAGGACAGAGCTGGAGAGGAGGGGGAGGCTGAGTGTCTGGCTGGTGTTCCCTAGCAGGAAGGAGATAAAGGCTCTGGACTGTGCTGAACCCCAGATCCAACAGCACTGAACCCCAGTTCTAGGCCAGACCCTGGGGACCCAGGCTCATACAAAGGGAGCCTGGGCTTTTGGGTGGAATCTCAGGGGAGTGGTGAAGGGTGGAGGCCTGGAGGCATGCACATTGAGCGCAGACAACGGGCGGTTGACTGTGCCGCTGGATTGCCCTAGCGGGAAGGAGACAAAAGCTTCTGACTGTGCTGAGCTCTAGTTCTGAATGCACTGAGCCTCAGTTCTAGGCCAGACCCTGGGGACCCAGGCTCATGCGGAGGGAGCCTGGGCTGTGAGGTGGAGGCCCAGGGGAACAGCGAAGGGAAGTCCCTAAGGAATGCACATTGCGCATAGACAACGGGCAGTTTACTATGCTGCTGGATTGCCCTAGTGGGTAGGAGACAAATGCTCCAGACTGCTCTGAACCTCACTTCCAACCCCACTTCCAACTGAACTGAACCCCAGTTCCTGGCTCATTGGGGTGAGCCTAGACTGTTTGGTAGCGTGAGACTTGAGGGCACCTTTCTCTCAGAGGTGCTTGCAACGAGTACTGAAGGACCCAGAGGAACACTGAGACTCAGGAGCCTCATAGGGTATGGCTGACGGAAGCCAAGGCTGTAGGCTCCACCCTGAAACTCCACCTCATTCAAGCTAAGCACAGAGACTTTTAAGGCTACCAACTCAGGGAAGCTGCAAAAATGCCGAGACAAGGAAACAGATCACAAACAAAAGAAATGGAGGACAAAAAGTGACTGGATATAGAGTTCAAAACCACACTTATAAGGTTTTTCAAGAATTTCCTAGAAAAGGCCAATAAAATAAATGAGACCTATGAGGATATGAAAAGGGATAAACTAGAAATAATAAGGGATCAACAAGAAATAATAAGGGATCAACAAAAAATAATAAGGGATCAACAAGAAATAAAGAATACATTGTCTGAAATAAAAAATATTATACAGAGTCATAAAAACAGAATGGAAGATGCAAGAATCAAGTCAAAGATTTGGAACATAAAGAGCCAGAAGATACTCCTCCACAGAAGCAAGAAGACAAGAGAATCCAGAAAGTTGAAGATAATGTAAGAAATCTCTGGGACAACTTCAAGCAAACCAACATCAGAATTATGGGGGTCCCAGAAGAAGAGAGAGAGCAAAATACCGCAAACATACTGAAAGAAATAGTGATAGAAAACTTCCCCCACCTGGTGAAAGAATTAGACCTATAAGTCCAGGAAGTGCACAGAACCCCAAACAAAGGGAATCCAAAGAGGACCACACCAAGACATATCATAATTAAAATTCCAAGAGCAAAAGACAAAGAGAGAATATTAAAAGCAGCAAGAGAGAAACAGGTAGTTACCTATAAAGGAGCACTCATATGAATGTCAGCTGATTTCTCAACAGAAACCATGCAGGCCAGACTGGAATGGCAAGAAATATTCAAGGTGATGAATAGCAAGGACCTACAGCCAAAAATAATCTACCTAGCAAAGCTATCACTCAGAATCGAAGGCCAGAAAAAGAGCTTCACTGATAAAAAAAAAATCTAAAGAAGTTCATCACCACCAAACCAGAATTATATGAATTGCTGAAGGGGGTTCTTTTGGAAGAGAAAGAAAATAAAGATAAAAATTATGAACAATATTAACTGGTGAATATAATAGTATCAGAAGTATGGAAGGGGAGTGAACTGACGATTCTCAGGGAAAAGGCGATTGTGGGGTGTGGGAAGAGACTGAACACAAACTGTGCACCTACGGATGAGGACAATGGGGGGTAGGGAAAGGGCAGAGGGTGGGGTGGGAACCTGGTGGAGGGGAGCAATGGAGGGAGAAAAAAAATGAACATTTGTAATAATATGAACAATAAAGATTTACTTAAAAAAAACACTATAATTATAAGGATTTTGTACAACATGTCATTAATTGTAATAACATAGCACATTTCCATACATATATTTCTTATTGGTGCAAAAGAGATGAATAACCTCAATAGACCCAGCTGATGAGTATGGGTATTTGAAACTCAACAGTTATCAGAAGACCATGGCTAGAGAAAAGATTTCTTCAAAAATGAGAATGAAACTGGAACAAGAAAAATTCAATACATGGCCATTAACTATTCTTACAACTTAGAACTGTATTTCCTTACTAATATCTGCAATAGATTTTGAGACTTTAGCTAAACTATGTGTAATGAAAATTTTACTAGGGGATAATTGATATAAACAAGAATTAAATTCCTGTGACATCCACTAACATAATAAAATGACATTGAGTGAAATGATGTGATTTGAAGACCTGCCATATAACTGCATATTTGCATTTAAATAAACTACTGACTCATTTTTAATTAAAATACAATGTCATGCCTTCATATTTCTTTCAAATCAATCACTACATATTTATTGTACAAAAGTCATTGTTTAGTCCCAGGAGTTAAACAGTGTAACAGAGGAGAATACATGTATAGCTGAACATTGTCTATATTTTAACTCTCTGAGAGAGAAAATGTAGATGGAATCATTCTATTTTCATCTTCACATTATCCCTGGTATTTTTATGCCTAAGTATTAAAATGATAGGTGCTATAGAAAGGGTAAATAAACACACAGAGGAAGTCTATTTAGTTATTTTTAAACCGGTTATATTGAAATACTGTCTTGCTTACAATTTTCAATTCCACAAATCCTCATTAATTATTAAATATTTTTCTCATTGAATTAAACAGAGTGACTATATTTTCTCAGAAGAAAACGTCAAGTGAAACATGAGGCTTACTTTTAACAAATAAAAATTTTCTTACATGAATGAAATTCTGTAGCTTTATTAAACTACTCACCCCACACCTAAACTAAGCAGAAAATATACATTCTATCATCTTACCTAATAATAGACAAACATGTAAATTGACTGTACCTTTGCTATGCCCTTAGCCAATCAGAGTGAGTATGCAAATTAACCACCCCCCCAAAAAAAAAGACAGTGGTTAATTTGCATACATAGGTGGCCAGTGCCTGTGTCCCAAGAACATCCTGGCGTCCAGGACACTGTGAGGTAAGGCCGTGTGGGCCCAGAGCAGCCTGGGAAGGACCTGAGCCAGGGGGCTCCTGGGCAGGGCCAACCCTGCAATCAGAATGAGGGGAGCCTGCGATTCCAGAAAGCTGGGGCTCCACTCCTGCCCAAGGGGCTTTAGGCCTGGGCAGCCCTGGGCAGGTGCAGAACCAGAGATCGGCCAGAGGCATTAGGCCTGGGTTAGGCCCAGCCTGCGATTGGTGTAAACTATAGAGGAAATATCTTTTCTGACTGCACATAAACAAAGATGGAGGTTAATTTGCACACATAGGCTCCCAGCAGCCTGGGACTTGGGAATTTTCTGAGCACCCAGGTCATTCTGAGGTACTTCCCCCATGGGTCCTGAGCCAGGGGGCTCCTGGGAAGGGGCAGAGCTGAGCGATTAGAGGAAGCTGGGGGTTGCCTGCCCAGGCCCCAAGCCCCAGCCAGAGGCTTGGGACCTAGGCAGGGGTAGAGCCGGCGATTGGGAGACCAGAGGGAGCTTGGGGGCACCTGCCCAGGCCCAGAGTCTTTAGGCCTTGGCAGAGGCAATAGGTGTGAACTACAGAGGAAATACCTTTTCTGACCCCTCACTGGCTAAGCTCTCTGTTTGCCACTGGTAGTATTCTTAGTAACTTGGTATAAGAACCCAAAAAGGTGACCTAGGGTTTTTCCACCACACTTCTGGAAAAAAAAAAAAAAAAAGGAAGGTCTGCTGTTGGCGGACTAAGAAATGTCATATCCTGCCCCAGCCAATTTGGCTCAGTGGATAATGCCTAGGCTTTCTGACCACAGGGTCTGGTTCAATTCTGATCAAGGGCATGTACCTAGGTTGCAGGCTCCTCCTGGGCTGGGGCCCAGGTCAGGGCTCATGCAGGAGGCCACCAATCAAGTGTTCCTCTCACTTTGATGTTTCTCTCTGTCTTTCCCTTTCTCTTCCACATTCTCTAAAAATCAATGGAAACATATTTTCAGGTGAGGATAAAAAAAAAAAAAAAAAAAAAAAGAAAGAAAGAAATGTCATATCCTATGAAAGACACATCTTTAAAATTCCTAAAGAAAGTTATCATTTTTTCATGGTGAAGGGACTAGAGTCCCTGTTGATGAAAACACTTTGGTATCTGTGGTTACTGGCAGTGGCTGCAGCAGTGGGGTGATGGGGCTGGTGACTTCCCCTGATCAGCACGGTCACCTCAAGTAAAGGGAGTCCAGACTGTGGCTTAGGTCCATTCCCAATGGTGAGTGGGCTTAAGCCATCCGTAGGACATTCCCTGAGGGCTCCCAGTCTGTAAGAGGGGGCAGGCTGGGCTGAGGGGACCCCCCCCCCAACCAGTGCACAAATTTCATGCACCGAGCCCCTAGTTTGTTTAATAAAATGCAAAAGAAATTAAGTTCTATTATTTATTTCTTTGAAGCTAAAAGCAGTTCTTTCCTATTGCAATGACAAAATTAATAAAATATGTCATAGATTTTCACCATTGTTTAGGCAAGGAGCTTGGGACTATCCTGGCAGACTCTAGAGAGGTTACAATAAAGGTAAGTGAGTGCAGACAAAAGGCAGAGAGAGGGTGCAAAATGCTATGTGACCCTTCATGATCAAATATCTGGTTATTTTTACTCTGGGATGAGTATATCAATTTATCAGAATTACTCATTTTAAAATGTTTGATTGAGCCCAATCAGTGTGGCTCAGTGGTTGAATGTTGACCTGTGAACCAGGAGATCACAGTTCAGTTCCAGTCAGGGACCCCAGGGTAAGTTGTGCAAGAGGCAGCTGATCAGCTCATCAACAATTCTTTCTCATCATTGATGTTTCTCTCTCTTTCCCTCTCTCCCTTCTTTTCTGAAATACCTCTCTCTCTCTCTCTCTCTCTCTCTCTCTCTCTCTCTCTCTCTATATATATATATATATATATATATATATATATATATATAGATAGATAGATAGATAGATAGATATATATATATAGATGCATATATGTGTATAAAGTTTGGTTGAATAGTGTTTTATAATGATACAGTTTGCTATTAGCATGCCTCTTTGTTTCATTATGAGTTATGCTCATTGTTTACATGGCTTCTTGCCTGTAGAACTGTTATCCACAAGCATGAGTTCCCTGGGCAGCCGCCTAGACAAGAAACATATGGCTGGGTCTGCTGCGAAAATCTAGATGCACACCATGTGCAATTCTATCTCTTTCTGTGCACATGTGTTGACTTGTGTCCGTTCATGCACATCCACATTTGGGATCTGTATCTCTTACAATCATGTACCAATAAAAACATTTATATAATTTAACTTCCCAAATACTTATAAATATTACTTCTATTTAGTAACATGTAATCAAGGAGCAAAGAAATATTTTGCCACTTTATCTAGAAGCATCAGAGTTAGAAAGGAGATAGGCAACTCTCTATGGATTTAGCAGTAAACTCTAGATGTTAGGTTTTTAGCTTCTACTTCTGAGACTGGTCTTGGATCAGTCTCTGATGTTAATAGCAGACATACTCAAACACATTTTAAGCCTATTTGCAAAATATAGTGTATTTTTGAGTCTTGTTATCACAAAGCCTACAAATTATCTTTTTTATAATAATCAAACAAACTTAATTATTTGAAATTTCAAACATAAAAAAGGCTTTATTTTTAACTTGAATATGCTTTTAAAAATGCTGTAATTAGCTTGAAATTTTGTCAAAGTAGAGCTTCTTGAAAATTGGTAGGTCTAAATCTTAAAGTGAGCATAAAGCAGGTACTTAAAGGATATTAATAGCAAAACACATTTAAGTTAAAAGGAGAGAGGTTTAAAAGGCCAGAGGCCGCCGGCACCGGTTTGGCTCAGTGGATAGAGCGTCGGCCTGTGGACTGAAGGGTCCTGGGTTCGATTCTGGTCAAGGGCATGTACCTTGGTTGCGGGCACATCCCCAGTAGTGGGTGTGCAGGAGGCAGCTGGTCGATGATTCTCTCTCGTCGACATTTCTAACTCTCTATCCCTCTCTCTTCCTCTCTGTGAAAAATCAATAAAATATATTTTTTAAAAAGAAAAAAAAATGGCCAGAGGCCTCTGAATAAAAAAATATTAGGTGAATATCTTAACCATAGAGTTATAAACATGTCAGAAATACAGACTTTCCCACTGCTCTCTGAGCAGAATGATTGGGCCATATTGTTGACCTTCACTAGCCAATTAACCCTTCTATAACCTTTATTTTCCCATCCAGAGTAATACCTGCTTGTACAGGAAACACTAGAACACAGATATAAAATAATATTATTTTATTACTATTATTATCCCCAGCAGAAAAGCCATTCCTTTCTGCAATAATGCAGTACAAGTTTGATAAGCCTCTGATGTAGACTGTTATCAAAACACTAGGGGAAAATCAGATTAGTGATATTGGTAAGGAGCAAGAGGTTGGCTCCTTCCTTTTCAGAGCCAAATCTGTCTGTGTTATGTTTTTGTTTAAGAACATTTTAAATTGAATTTCCTTTGCCATACTGTTAATAAAGAACTAATGTTGCTTTACAATTTCATAGGATTTTTAATTTAGAAAAGTGTTGCTCCCTATCTGCTATTGCATTCTCATGTTACAATATATGTGTAAAAATCAATGTGCTAAGTGTTTGACGTGTTCCCCCCACCCTCATTTAATCCTCACAATAGCCAGTGAGGTAGGTTATATCTTCTTCTATTTTTTACAGAGAAGAAAACTGAGATCCACGGACGTTAACTTGTTTCCAAGGTAACACAGCTAGTAGAAACTGGAGCTGAGATTTGCTCCTAGGTTGATGGACTTCAGACAAGTACTCTTAATCACTGTGTATTCTGTGCCCACATCCGGTGGAGCAAACTTGTTCCTGAACATTAAGATACTTTAGAGTTGAAGACTTGCCAAAATTGCCTACCCTGTGCATGTCTGGTCTGAGTTCCTGGATCCCAGCACATTGTTTTTCCCTTTATGGCTCATGAATGAGAAACTTCGGGGAAAGATTTGTGAACACTTCTATAATGGTTTAAAGTCTCTTAGGTTTTGCATCTAGTTCAGATGGAATAGTGACAAATGCAGAGTCGCTCTTGGGGAATGAGTGGACACCTTTGGTATTCTGGAGGATGCCAATAGGTAATGCTACACAAAGAGTTCTATGCTTTCAAACATTTGGGGAAAATTTGGTTGCACAATGATAAACACCTTTTTTTGAAGAAGATTCTGAAGTAGCTGTTAACCTGTTAATTGATATCGTTGCTCTAGAAAACAGAGCCAACATAGTATATAATGTTTTCCTACAATAGTCATCAGGTTTTTTTTATTTTTTTAAATATATATTTTATTGATTTTTTTTACAGAGAGGAAGGGAGAGTGACAGAGAGTTAGAAACATTGATGAGAGAGAAACATCAATCAGCTGCCTCCTGCACACCTCTCACTGGGGATGTGCCCGCAACCAAGGTCCCAGAATCCAACCTGGGACCTTTCAGTCCACAGGCAGACGCTCTATCCACTGAGCCAGACTGGTTAGGGAAAGTCACCAGGTTTTTCTAAGACACTTTTTGATACTCTGGAGATATTTTTCCAAGCAACTCAAATTCCAAAATGTTCCTTTGGGATGTAAGTACTGCCCAATAATCCTTGGACATTTCCTCATCCAATACCTGGTCTCCCATCCTCATTTTTCTACTGATAGCCTTGATTCCTATTTCCTTGAGAAAACAGAAGCCCTCAGGGGTAAAGTGTCCCATATATGTTTCACACTCCAGCTACCCGCCCCCTTTCAGGCCCACCCTCCCTCTTGGTATCATGGATAAACCATAAGGCTCCTATCCAAAGCCAACTCCTCCACTTTGGCATTAAATTCCTTATCTTCTCACTCACTTGTTTGATCCAGTAATTGTTTCCTCCCTTCTACATCACCAGGTTTTCCTTTTCAACTAAACATTCCTTTTAGCACACAATATGCTGTACTTTACACAGCCTTAGAAAATGCATTTTAAAACCATTCTCCTGACCATGCAGTCTCCTCCAGCTCCCACCCCAGTTCTCTATTCTTTGCTATAAGGAGAGTCTGCCAAGAAGTGCTCTATTTTTTCTCTGTACTCAATTTCTCCTCTCTTGAAACCAATTCAATAAGACTTGTATCCCCACCACTCATCTAAAACTGAATTTGTTAAGGTCAACAACAATTGCATCTAGTGTTTAAATCTATTAGTAACTGCTCAGTCTTCATCTTCGTGACCTATCAGCAGTACCTGGCACAGATAGGTCAAGAAGATGAAGTTTAACATTAACACTGACAGTTAAAGAGGTAGTTTAACTATCTTCCCCTTGAAATATATTTTTCCCTTGCCTTCCACAACACCACATTCTATCATCCTTTCTTCTCTTTCCCCCACCCCAGTTTTCCAGTGTTGAGTGCCCATGTTCATTGTTGGATTTCCTATCTATCTCCAGCCTCTCCCTTAGTGATCTTATCCAATCTTGATGACCTTAAATGTCATTTACATGCTAATGATCCTCAAATGTGTATCTTAAGGTGCCCTTAACTCCATATTTACAATATATATTCCATTACCTACTCTATAGCAGTACTCATATGTGTAATGGGCACTTAAAATTAACCTGTCTAAAACTGAACTAGAGATATTACCCATGCTCACCCTGACCTCACTCTATTCGTTATAATCTTCATCTCAGTAAAAACAACTCCTTCTTCTCTCCTGCTAACTCTCCATATCCCACATATCATTTTTCTTCATCAGAGTTTTCTACCCATTCAGAACTTATTATAGTCCCTAAGCACACCAAGTCACACTGCCCCAGGCCTATGCACTTGCTACCCCTTCTGCCTGGTTTGTTCTGCCATTAGGTCTGTATCTGTTGCATTTCCTCACCTCCTGGTTTCTGTTTATCAAGTCAGGTAGGCCTTCCCAGGCAACCTTTTAAAAAATAGCAATCACTTCTTCACTTCATCCATCTCCATTCCCTGCTTTATTTTTCTTTATATATAAACTAGAGGCCCAATGCATGAAATTCATGCATCGGGGTGGATCCCTAGGCCTGGCTGGTGATCAGGGCTGATCTGTTGGGCAACTGGCAAAGTAATAAGGGACCTGCTGGCACCTGCCTTGGCTGGCCTGACACATCCTGCTTGCCGGCCCTGCCCTCCTCCGATGTCGCCGCCAGTAACCTCCTTCTCCAGGGCTACTGATGGGGTGATTGGGGAAGGCCCCTGCTGGCACCCACCTTGGTGGCCTGGGGCCTGTGGGCAGCTCCTGATGGTCGTGCACATCATAGTGACTGGCTGTTCCGCTGGTCGATCATTCTGCTATTCAGTCAATTTGCATATTAGGCTTCTATTATATAAGATATCAACAGTAAACATAATTTATTTATTTATATGTAATTTTCTATCTCCCCCTGAGAAAGAAAGACCTCAAGAGTAAAGTGTCACATAAATATTTCACACCCCAACTACGCATCTCCTTATGCGATAATTTAAACAATCTTAGAAAATGCATTTTAAAACCATTCTCCTGACCATTCCTTTCTAGGTTGTAATCTCAGGAAGGATGGATTTTTTTTTGGTCTGTTTTGTTTAACTAATGTATTTACATTGCATAGAAGGATGCCTAGAATGTAGTTAGCACTCATTAAATACCTTCTAATTTAGTTATTGAGAGAATTAATGATTAGTCTCTAATATATGTTGAAGGAATTCTTCTTACCCAAGTATCATACATGAAAAGGCTCACATTATAGATATAACACTAATATTTTAAATAAGATGGCTTTGTTTCCTTAAAGAGAAAAAAAAAAAAACCTCCTGCTATCATTATTCATCAGTTATAATATAATAAAAATAGTAGTGCTCAGTCTCTGATTACTAATTTTAGGTTTTAAAACAGCTAATGGGTTTATTTATAATTAACTACCTGTCTATAAACTTATTTAAGTAATTACAATATGGATAGAGAATTTGCTTTAGGGTCTAAGAGAAGATTGAAGACTGAAGACTAATAGTTCTGATGGGTACGTGTTGATAACATGAAAATGTGTTATTTTGGGGGCATTTTCATATCACCATTTACATTTAAACTTGTAATTCCAAATGGATAAAAATAAAATGTGATTAGGCATTTACAGTCAATAAAGATATCCAAGCCCCAAATATCCCCAAATCTAGGAGAAAGTAAAAGGAAACAGTAAAAAATTTTGACTAGGAAATGATTGAAGCTTATAAATATGTGAATCAGACAATAGACTTGACAGATGTAACCCTCTGCATTGTGATTCAGAATCGTTATGGTAATGACATGAAGAACAATAGCTCCTTATATGCTGGTAAAAGTGGCCAACCAAGAATATTAGGAATAAACAATAATGTATTGCAATTTGTTAAAAAATGCGTGTTGAAAGGAAAAGGGTGGGATGAACAAACACAAACTGGAGTGGTAGCACTACTAGAGAATAGAAGAAGGAAATTAATAGGGGAAGAATGTTTCATTTTTGGCAGTATTTTCTAAGAAGGAGGGCTGCCTGACTTTGGAATATAAATAGGTGCTCTGGGACAGCCCTTTAATGGAGAGAAAGGAAGTGCATGGGCCTTCTACAATGTGATGGGAATAGCCTGCAAGACCACCCAAAGCATTTACTTTGATCCCAGATTTACCAAGGCAGTTTAAAAAATTTGGTTTCTCAATACCAAGCCTAGTTGGCAGGCATATTAAGCTAAGTTTCTCATTATCAATTACTTAAATGTCATCCTGGTATAAATAAGTCATGTGTGACTGGGGTCCAGATGAGCTTGTTTTCCTTTCCAGGCAAAATTACAGACTAGATACATTTTTCTAGAATGCTTCCCTCTCAAACCTCAGTCTTTATCTTTACCCTTTCACTCCTCCAAATTCCCATAACTATATCACTTCCCTAAGATCCCCAGATTTTATTTGTCAGGACTTTTGTGCCACCTGATAAACTAATAGGGCATTTTTAAGGCATTTGCTTTAATGGATGGCTCTTAAGGCCTAAAAGTTGATGGAACCAGAGCATAAAGTTCAAATAAAAGTGGAGAGATATAATAATACTCAATAGCAATAATTTATTATATGTTTGCTGTGTATCTCTCTCAGTTATCATATATATTCAGTTTAATTTTCATAGTCCCAAAATCTGGATATAAAAAATAAAAATGCTCTTTATTTTCCATAAATGGGTGAGATCGTGTGAAATTTTTCTTTCATTGCCTGACTTATTTCACTTAACATAATGCTCTCCAGGTCTATCCATGCTGCTGCAAATGGTAAGAATTCCTTCTTTTTTTTATAGCAGTGTAGTATTCCATTGTATAGATGTAACATAGTTTTCTAATCCACTCACCTGCCCTGATGAAAAAAAAGATAGGTACAGAGGCAGTAAAGCACTGAACAGACTGTCAAATTATAGCGGGAAGGCTGGGGAGTGTTGGAGAGGAAGGGAAATAGATCAACCAAAGGACTTGTATGCATGTATGTATGCATGTATATAAGCACACCAATGGACACAAGACATTAGATGGGGGAGATGAGGGCATGCGACAGGGGATAGGAGAGTCTGGGGGAAGGTCAATGGGGGGAAAAACGAGATATTATGTACTAATATATGTAACATTTTAAACAATAAAAATATTTAAAAAAACAAGATAAATAAAAATGCTTTATTTTTTTCATTATAACTGAAACTACTTAAACTTAAGAAACCCCAGTCTCCCTGATGGTAGAAATTTTTGTATTGCCAATTCACATTCATTCAGTAATTTACAGAATTGAAAGTGGTCAATTTAAGGTTTTAAATCAGTCAGTTCATGATTCTCCCTCATTTTTTCTTTAAAGCCAGGGGTTGAACTAAAACTTGGGTCAGGAAGAGGTTGAAGAAGGGATTATTAAAAATATTGTTCTAGCCTCTGGATGGGTCATCTGACCCAAGTGTTATCTTCTGTGCTTATTTGGTCTAGCAAATTGTAACTGGCCCTGCCTGGACTTGAGCATCTGGTATATCCACTACAGAGTCTATACCCTCCCAAGGACCTCCAATGGTTAGATCCTGGTTTCTTAATCTTCCTGTTCTATTAGAAGCATGAGGTTTCCTTTAGTTCTGTTCTCTCAGTGCAAGCCCCCAGTGGCTGTCCCACCCCACACTCAGGTCAGGGACCTCAAAAGTCTAATTGTGAACTGACAATTTAACCATTGTTAGTTAACAGCATTTCATTCTATGTTGGATTTAAACCTTCTCTAGAACATTTGAAGCACTGTGGGCTTCACCTGGGGAAGCCAAACTATTGCTTTTCTGCTCTGGGATTCCCCTGAATCTATTTCCCATCATCTTGAGTTTCTAGGCATGGCCCTGGTGTACTTACCTTTCTGCTTGCCTTGCTCTGGATTTTTAAACTAATTTTAAACTTAAAATGAAATGACGACTTTTTGTTCTAAATTGGATCTGCCCCACCACCCTTCCTTGAGGCAATAAATACTGTTTATTCAGTCAATAGAGTCTTGAGACCATAAAGAACTTAAGAATGACTGCAAACATAAATGGCATTGGTTAAATTTTCTTCTTCTTTTTTTTAAATCCCTCCATAAGTATTTGTACACCTAGGGGAAACATAGTTTGCCAAGTGTACCATAGTTAGGGCCCTGTTCAAGTTTTGCTTAACCATAATTTACTTCTCAGAATCTCTGAGATTATAGAGTTATTCATGGATCATGAATGAAGTTGTCACTTGTTTCTACTGTAGAATTATCACTGCTTTCCTTAGAATGTCTCTTTGCTACCTTTTGCCTCCCAAACCATTAGTCCTACAGAGGGCCTTCCCTAAAACTGGGATAACTAAGGGTAATCTCTTCATAGGGTTGTGGGAAATTATGGACAGGATGCCAATCTAAATTTCCCATGATGTCCACTGGTTCCCTGGAGTAGTGATGGTCCTATCACTGTGTCCAGGAAGCTGGCTAAAAAGCTGATGGATGTTTACCAATTCCTCGCTCTTGCATCATCATGGTGTCTCCACTCTCCAGGGTCTTCTCCTCACAGTTTGACCATAGAACCTGGTTACATTTATGGCTTATGTTGGAACTCCTAGAATCAGCCTTCCCTCTATTAGTATTTCTTTTGCATTTTAGAGTAGAACTGATAACTTTAAACATAACTCTATGTCACTTTGTTTTATTCCTCTGCTGACAATATATTCTCAGTGAAATTAATTTTACAGTGTGGGGGTTCAAAGCTTTTGTTTTCTCTATACAGTTTTCTCACAGCATCATAGTTTTGACTTGCTCTAATTCTTGTCTAAGGTTTGCATTAATTCATGGTGCAAGTATGTTTTGCATGAATGTTCCTGGGAATTTCAGACAAGCCCTCACATGTAACATAAAGTTTTATAATCACTCACTTAAGTGTGCAAAATTCTAACAATGTTTAAGTCTCTATGGATGAAATTAACTCAGTTCTATAGTTTCTCTTTAGAAGATGGAAGAAAGATAATCTGAGCATTTCAAGATGTCTCAGTTATTTACAATTTATGTGTGGTCAAATCAAATTAAATATTCAGTTGGTTGACTGTTTCCTTCCTCCCCTTCCTCCTCTTCTGGGATAATCTATGTTGGGAGGAATGTTGTTGCTTTTGCATCATTCTGGCATTGGTCCAAGTGATGTTTTCTGAACTTGCTGACATCCAAGAAGCTGTAGTTCATCTGTCTGATCTCTCTTGTAATGCCTTGACATCTGTTACTGATGCTATGTTTCCCCCATGGCCTCTGGTCTCAGAGTCTGCATGTTCTTGCTTCTCTCTTGCTTATATCACTTCTATGTTCATGAGTACATTATGTATAAACAACTTTCTTAAATCTTCTTTCCCATTTTTCAGATGTTGTGTTGGAGATTTGCTGTAAACCTCACCTTCCCAAGCCACATAGACCTGTTTGCTCTGGGATCTCTTTAGATTTCAAATCTGTGTCCAGAATTCTGGACACTTCTCAGAGGTCTTTGTGTGATCTTGTCAAGTTCTCTTCTAATCAATTCCTTCTAGACATCTAATTCTTCTCTTATCTTCTTTGGATTGAATAAAACTGCTCTGTAATAATCATATATGGTTTTCTACGTTGTAGTTTATAATATAGAATCTACGCTCTGAGTGAAACAAGCTCTGGATCTTTGAACCCATAAACCCCCTTCCTTTCTCATTAAGTCCAGTTCTTACAAACAGGAAGTGATATGAAATACTTGACATGAAAGAAGCTTGGATAACTCCACTTTTTCTCCTTCTCCTAGGAGAATGGCAAAAGTCTAAGGAAGAAAAAAATGGAGATTGAAAACTTTATTTTTGTGTGAAATTATATATATAATCTATTGGTTTCTAAGTCATATAAGAATGGCTAAAAGCCACAGGAACAGGTGGGAATTAGAAACTCAGAAGATGCCAGAGCTCAGATTGAGCCACCTGCTGAAGATCAGGGGTTCTCCCTAATGCAAAACACCACAGGAATGGGTCAGGAGCTGCGATGAGCAAGGCTATAGTAGAGGCCCTCTAGATTTATTTGGTCCAGATAAATATAAAGGGTAGGGTAAAACTGTCACACAGATGAGCCATACTGCAGAAAATAGTCTACCTCTGTGCTTGTACAGGAGGAGAAATGTCCCTTCAGGATAGGTTTCTAGACTTCATGACCTTCAACCAAAAGTCTAACTGCTACAGCGTCATGAAAAAATATTCTAAGAAATAAAAATACGTAAAAAAAAAACAGCAAAATTTACCAGCAGATAAAGAGCATACACCAAACTGTGAATATTTTGAAAACTCATGCAATACTCAAAGAGGAACATGTGAGCCAAAGATTAAATATCCAGCCAAACTATCCTTCACATACAAAGACTAAAGTCGCCGAAACCGGTTTGGCTCAGTGGATAGAGCATCAGGCTGCGGAATGAAAGGTCCCAGGTTCAATTCCGGTGAAGGGCATGCACTTTGGTTGTGGGCACATCCCCAGTGTGGGGTGTGCAAGAGGCAGCTGATCGATGATTCTCTCTCATTGATGTTTCTAACTCTCTATCCTTCTCACTTCCTCTCTGTAAAAAAATCAATAAAATATATATTTAAAATAAATAAATAAATAAATAAATACTAAAAGTCTATCCAAGCTATCTTCAATATGCAGGAATGCAGGGAACATTTCAATTTACTTTTCTTGATGACTTTGGAAACTGCCTGATGCACAGGCAGAGAGCACTTTATCTGTTTAATATAGGCAATGATTAAACCAAATGTGAGGGAACATGGCGAAAAACAGATATATGTCTATGTGTCTTAACAGTTTAGAAACTATTAACTAATGAGAATTTAGAGAGGTAGAGGAAAATGGAAGTTAGGGTAAGTTTGTTGATTGCTTCATCTGTAATAGTTGAGAATCAAGAGATATCTTTAAAGTTGACAGATCAAATAATAGAAATACCAGCAAATGTAACCATAATATTAAACATTAAAAAGATAATATAGACAGAGAATGAGGAAAGAGAGGAAATAGAAAGCATCTAATTTTATCATTTCTCACAACAGAAAGTTAATAGGTACTGTCTAAAGCAATGAAAAAAAACAATATTATATTGATATAATTATAAAGGTTCCACTATTACAGGAATACAAAAATTCTAAATAATAGAAGAACTGCACAAAGACATAGACACAAAGAATATAGAGCACAGAGTTAGAGACTTAAATAAATAAGCTATAAAACGGAAAGCATATTTAGTTTCTCTCCTTCCATTAAATTGCAAGCTACACAGAAGTGGAAATATAGAAGTGATGATGGAGATAGATAGATAGGTAGATAGACAGACAATTCCTTCACTCACTTTTCTGGTGCCTGGGATGGTGTCTATCTATCTATTTATCTATCTATCATCTATCACCTATCTATCTACCCATATGTCTATTATAACTTCTGTATTTCCAGCTATAATGCCTTGAGTAGAAGACACTTAATAAATATTATCTGACTAAATAAATGACAGAACTAAGATATAATTCATTAATAGAAATAGGTTTTAACTCTAATAAAGGAGACATTTCTCAGACTGAGCTCAAAGAAGAGCCAAAGCTGATCTACTTGTGAGGCATACCTAAAAAATTCTGATTTTAAAATATTGTAGGTAAAAGTATGGTCAACTTTACAACAAATAAACCAAAATTAAAGAAAGCAGGTGGCTAAATTGGCTAAACATCATCCCATCCATGAAAAAGATTGTGGGTTCAATTCCTTGTCAGGGCACATATCTGGGTTGCAGTTCAATCATAATCTGGGAGGCAACCAAACCATGTTTCTCTTGTACGTTGAATGCTCTCTCTCTCCCTCAAATTAATAACAATATCACAGTTGAGGAGAAAGCAAGCAGAGGTCATGATCTTGGTAGTAGATTTGGTGGGTTTCAGGCCAAAAAGTATTAAGTAAAACAAAGAAGGTTTTTAATTCATAGTGAAGATACAGGTATGAATATTTGTGCTCTCCCTAAAATAAGAGAAAAATAGTAATAAAGCAAAACTTTCAAACATCACTAGTAAAGGTAGAAATATATTAGCAGTACAAGTTATTTTTTTTGTAAAATGGGGATTTCAAATTTATTAACAACCATTAGGAGCAATTGAGACAATTGCATTATACTGATTTTATAAGATCAAGTTCCTTTGTTGCCATCTAATAGAAAATTGACATAATTGATGTTTAAATGGCCCATTTTTAGCATCAATAATGCTGTAACAAAAATGTTTTTTTAATAATAAAAATGTCCACAGTGTAATCAGAATTCCCTTGTATGTGGCATCTTGTGCAGTGTGCAACCTAAACAACTGAACATAGTGGCCCTGAAGAGTAAGTAGATTTGAATTATGGTCTGCCTTTCCAGAGCCTGGGTACCACCCAGGTGCATCCCTTGGGTTCCTTGGTTTGTGATTTGACCCCAGTTTCTAATCATTAATGTCAAAGGAACTGATGGTTGAGATAGAAAGAAATAGAGCACATTATATTTATACAGCTGGTGTCACTTTTTCCCAGTGCTAGCATATGGCCTGGCACATAGTGGGCACTCATTAATGCAGATTGAATGATCCTATGGATGAATGCTAAGTCCATTCTCCCTCTGCCCCCCACTCAGTGCAGCCTGAGTGAGAAGGCTGATGCCAGCTGAGTCCTGGGATTTGCAGCACCTCCACACAGAGTGCAAGTTCTTAACTCACCTTTCTCACAGATCAAAACCAAGTGTCTAGAAGATTTGGATATTATAATTAGTAGAGACGATCTGATATATACAAAAAGATGTATAGCATTCAATATTGTATCTTGAAAAGAGCAAATACACATTGAAGTGCTCAAGTCACATTCACAAATATTGACCATCTGTTCTACTTTTCAAAATTTAGTAAATTTTGAAAAGTAGAAATTATATAATTATCCTCGGAGCCTAATGCAATAAAAGCAGAAACTAATATCAAAATTTAAAATATTGTATTTATTTTTTTTAGTTTTTTTTAAAAATTCAGTTTTATTGTTTTGTTTCCCTTATTTTTGAAAATGACATTATACAGTGATGTCATTGTTCTTGGTTTTCACTCCATGTCGCTGTTCCCGCCCTCCATCTTTGTGTCACTCCAAAACTCAGTGGCCCGAAATAACAATCATTATTCATAGCTAGTGGATATCAACAGGCATCTTAGAGTATTTCTGGAATCAGGAATTCAAGAGAAGCATGGTTGGGATGTTCTGGCTCAGGGTCTTTCATGTGTTTGGAGTCATATGATAACTAGAGCTGAAGTTGTGTCTGAACGTCTTCACTCCCATGTCTGGTGCATGGATTGGTCAGATGGGAGCTGCCGGGGACTGGAGCAGGCAGAGCTTCTCACGGCCTCTTTCTCTATCTCCACGTGCTTTCTTCACGGGTTTCTCCAGCCTGGTGGCGTGAGGGTCCTCAGAATCCCCAGGCAGCTCCGGGCTTCAAAGGCCTCTAGTCACCAGCCCTCAAAAGGCATGTAGCTTCCATCCTGTGTGAGGTCAGGCAGTCACAAGGACCCACCCAAATTCAAAGGGAGGAAATGTGAACTCGACCTCATGATGTGAGAGGTTTTGGTGAGGGTGGTGATTTAACGTTCAGAGAGAACACGTGGGATTGGAAATACTGTTATGGTCATTTTGGAAAATACCCATCTGCCTTAATTACCTCCCAAAGATTTTATCCATAATTTTGCATGTAGTTGCAGAGTATATTTTTTGTCACTGTCTGAAAATGCTTTATTTTATTAACCAATTCTTCTGTTCATGGACTTTTAAGTCATTTTTAGTTTTTTTGCTAAAGACATTCTTATCTGTTATGTCTTTTGGGAATATACCTAAGAGAAGAAGTATTGTGTCACCGAGTACCCAGATAATAAACATTGCAGCACATTATCAACAGAAGTTGAATTCATGTAGAACCAGCCACCAACATTATATTAGCTCGATTCTTCACATCTTCTCCACTCTATACTTCCCCCTCTATGGATATATGCATCATAAGAATGCATCCCCTATTTAATAAAGTAAGTTTTGAAAATTAAGTAAGAATTTCTGTTTGTTTGTTTTTTTGTTTTACTGCTACATTCCCAGTACCTAGAAAAATGAATGGAGAATAACATATTTGTTGAATGAATAGATGAAGTGTAGTCCTGTGACAAGTAATTGAGCTTGGTTTATTTAGAGATTTGTTTGGAAGTTTGAGGTTCCAATATTCTCTTTTAAAATTAGAGATATTTTATTAAAAGAGCAATACTTACAAAGTGAAAACATATAAAAGCATGAAAGGAAATTTTAAAAATAAAACTTTTTTTTCAATATTTTGTTTCTTTTAAAAACTTCAATAATTTATTTTAGAATTCAAAAAATTGGATTGTTATGATGATGTTCCAGAAGATGATGACATGATTGTCATTGAATAAATGAGTAAATTCTTGATACTGTAGAATTCACAGTTTGTCTGGTTTGTGTAGACAACTACTGTACTACCGTACCGTATACAGGTGATAAATTTCCTTTATTTTCATTTAACAATAAATGTGCACCGTATTCAGACATCCCCTGAAAATCAGACCTAGCGCATCTTTGGGAGCAAAAATTAATATAAAACACTGTCTTATTTTCGAGGAAAACAGGGTATTTGTGGCAGATTTTAAAGTGGAACTTTCAGAGCTCATAGAGTCAAACACTGATTAACCTGATCCTACAGCCAAGAGCTCCATCACAGAACTGGAGTCTTCTGTAAAATCAAATTATTCTACTGATTAAGAGATGATTCCATAGAAAAAACAACTGCTATGTTTTTAAAAACACATTGTTCTATAGCTGTGATTTAACTTTTATGAGGGAAGGGATGGAGCTTGACTGTGCTCTCCACTCTGAGCTGGAGCAGCAGCTCTGAACATGGACACACATATTACTGCAGAGCGAAAGGAGGGAGCTCACAGGGACCACTGGAGATACTCCATTTATGGCTGTATTTGCCTGATCCCTTAGACTTCGGGTTCATTACAAAATCCTGAACAGTGCCCAAGACTTATCATTACTCTCCATCTGCCCCCAAAATACTGGACAGCGTATGTCAATGTGCTGGGATAGGCAAATCATTTGGATCAGAGAAAACAGTTAAGCACAGGAATTCGGTCACCTGAGGTTCTGGTTTTCTTGGGGCTCGGTGAACTGTGACCAGGAAGGTACTTACTGAGTCTATAGACATTCTGCTGACTCATCAGGTAGACTCACAACCAACCCCTGTCTTGCAAATAGTTCCAGCCCCCTTCTAATCCCCGTGCCTTTCTCCTTTGCGGTCTCACATGCATTACTGTGTGAGCACTTGGTCAGATTGTTCTTACTCCCAATTTAAAATGTTATAACATCGAAAGGGATGTTTTTCTTTAAAAGTTTCATCATGACATTGGTGGAAATCAGTGGAGCAGAGATTGTACACGTTGGGGCATGACTGAGAGATGAGAGGGCAAAGGAGGCATGTCCAGGACTCCAGGGAAGGGAGGGCCCTGTGGGTGGTCCTGGAGGTCCATGTGAGGGCAGCGGCTTGTGGAGGCTGTGGGGGCTGGGGTATGAGTGAACACACATGTGTGGCTGCAGGCTATTTGGATGGATTCCTTTCCAGTCACCTTGTGGGGATTTAAGGGTTGTAGGATGGAGATCTGGGAGCTGCTCTGAGTTCCTGGAGCAATCTACCACTAGGATAAGGAGGCCAGAGTGACCTTCCACTGTTGCAGATGTGAGCAATTCACATCCCAGGATGAGGGAAGTAGGGGCCCTCTGGGATCTCACTCAGACTCTTGCTTTCCTCGTGGAATTTGCTTTTCCTGAACTTCTGACCTTGGGCTACAAAGCAGTGGGCAGGCTTCTTGAGGAAAACGAGTTCAAAACAAGTGATCCCAGAGAGAAATAAATCTTGGGGCAATCATAGGGAAAGGAAACCTGAGCGGGGATAGAGTAGGGGGTTGGTTATAAAGTGAGATTATTAGATTACTAGAATAAAAAGAAGGCCATATGTGGCTATAGAGTAAAAGAGGAAAAGAAGGACGTAGAATAAGAGAAAAAAACTTTGAAATTATTAATTTCAATAAATTCTGTATGGTCCGGGATCTTGTCTGATACATAGCCAGCTTGCAATGAATGTTCACTGAATGAATAACTGAAAATGTACTACTAGAGAAAAAAACAAATGAGTAAAAGAATCATTCACCAATTCAGATTTAAATTCAGCAAGATTTTGTAAAAATATTTAGAGTTAAGGGAGCTATTAGAGATGATTCATTAATAAAACAAGCATCAGTACCTACTACGTGCTAGTCAGAGGGATGGTAAAACAAGCTACCCCAGTTCCCTAAGTCTAAATATGAGGAAACAGGCATGTGTTTCCCATGCCTCAGGTAGCTTGAGGCATGCATTTCCTATGCCTCAGGTAGCTTGAAGCAGAGCTGAGACAAGAACCAGATATCTTGAATTTTAGTGCTTTGCACACTCCTCTATCCCATGTTCCTTCTAGGAATTAATACAATAAAGACCACTGTGTCTACAGGTGTCCTGGAGACCCTATGTGTTAAATTCACAAGACTACATATACTAGGAAGGGTGTGCTCTTCAATTTGATGGAAATAGCAATACTACATATGAATGAGTATAGTCTTTTGGAAAAGATATTTTTCAAGAAATGTAATGTCACACTAAGATGAGTCATATGAGTGTGTAACAAGTAAGATAGCAATACATTCCTAAATGCCCATCAGAAAAACCCAAATCTATAAAGGTACTGGAAATCAAGGAGGGAGGTGTATAATAGTTCTGATAATTGTGACACTAAGTACAAATATAGTCACAGAAACTTTTGAAAAATAGTAACATTAAAAATTGATAACTGGATAATGCTCCTATTCTATTATTACTTTAGCCCACTCTGGAGCAACTGAGAAATACTTTATTCTGTGTGGCATGTGTAACTCCAACGTAGAGAAGTTGCTGTATATCATAAGATCATTTATTTTTTAAAAATCTCACTCAATAATGACAAGTTGTCCTCTAATTTTGATTTTATTTCGCAAGGAGACATTTCTATTGAGAAGGTACTGATCCAATTAATCAAAGTGAATAATACAATTCACCTGGCAGTTATATTTTTCTATCTAAATTAAAACTCTGGCACTTGGGCTTATTGGTACTTTCCAATTTGGTTAATGTGAATTACTTTCCAGAAAGAGAATTGAAAATTCAATTTCAGAACTTAAAAATATAAGAAATATAATATCTTCTTTAGTGTTAAGACCATGGCATGATTTTATGTGTTCCCACACTCCGCATGTATCATGTTTGTTTTCCATACACTGAAGGCAAAATTTTTGACTCAGAGAGGCCTCACTGATACATGAACATCTATGGACCTCAGTCTACTAGATGGCTAGTAGGTCTCCCCTACCTGTCTTATTTATACCACATTGTAAGCAGATGTTCCCTAAATATAAACAGTGACATATATTCTGTATATTCTTTGTTGTGGAGAGAATAGAAGTAGGAAACTTACCTACAGTGAAGTTTCTGTGTTTTTATGTAAGTTCTCAGCCTAATTTATGTACATATTCAGGCATTTCCAGAGGGCAGAAGGCATAAAACAATTAAAATATCTTTAAGTAAGTGCTAAATGAGACTGAGAGAGATAAAAAAAAATTATGAGGGGACACAGTGTTTTGGCTACATTCTGTGGGGCCCCATCTCCAGAAATTGGGATACAGGGTTCACTCTTTAGAGTAGGGGTGTCGAACTCAATCAGAGAAGGGGCCAAAATCTAAAATCCAGCCTAAATCGCGGGCCGAATGGTTTACTGAACAGTCATAAACTGACAATGTCATAAACTGACAGCGGAGTGCAGTGATGACAGCTCGGTGCGGGCCACATTGCAAGGCCTGGCGGGCTGGATTTGGCCCGCGGGCCTTGTGTTTGACACATGTGCTTTAGAGTCTTAAAAGCTTATGTATTGGAAAGGGAAAAACCTTACAGAGGTTGGGGGAGTATACAAATCCCCTGGTGGGGACACAGTGGATGAATTTGAGCTAGGTTTTAGACTGCTATAATTGATTTAGAGTGGAAGTATGCAAGGCTCACCTTGAGAAAATTAAGGAAGTTTTGGTAGGTACGAGAAAGGAGCAGCTCCTTCTTTCCCTTCACCAAGGCATTCATTAGGGCAGAGCAGAGCACAGCAAAGGTGCAGCCACAGTGGAACCATAGGTGGCATTGTAACTAGGAGGCCACTGTTCTCGAGGGAGGGATGTTCAGGAATTTAGGATGCATCCTAGTGAGGCTTCATTAAACTGAACTAGCAGGATTTGGTTGAATTAAGAGTTTTTTTTGATAAATTTGTTAGTCTCTGCTCTGTCATATTTTGAAAATTTGCTGTTATTGCCTCCAGTGGGCTATATAGTATTCCTCCCCTGCCCTCTTCACCCCCCACCCCTAAATTCACATGCTCCTGTAACCTCAGAATTTTGAAATAAGGTCTTTGCAGATGAAATTAGTTAACATTCTAAGATGAAATCATCCTGGATTTGGGGAGGGCCCTACCGTTAATGACTGGTGTCCTTATAAAAGAAAGGAGAGGAAAATTTAGACACATTTGTAGACATAGAGAAGGCTATTTGAAGATGGAGAAAGAGATTGAAGTGATGCAACAACAAGCCAAGAAATGTCAATGGTTGCCAGGAATTACTACAAGTTAGAATAGAGTCAACCAGAAGCTGGAGGCTCTGATTCTTCCTCAGACCCTCCAGAAGGAACCCTGTCAACACCATGATTTCAGATTTCTAACCTTTAGTCTGTGAGAGAATATATTTCTATTGTTTTAAGTCACCAAATTTGTAACAATTTGTTATAGCATCCCTAGGAAACTAACACATCACCCATATTTCTCACTTTTAGAACAGCCAAGGGTGGCCCATTGAAATATGGGGTGCATCCTGTTGGTGTGGCTCAGTGGTTGAGCATCAACTCATGAACCAGGAGGTCACAGTTCAACTCCTGGTCAGGGGACATGCCTAGGTTACTGGCTCACAGGAAGCAGCTAAGGGGCATGATGAGGCAGCTAATCAATAATTCTCTCTAATTATTGATGTTTCTATCTCTCTCTCTTTCCCTTCCTCTTTCTGAAATCAATAAAAACATATTAAAAAATAAAATATTATATGGGTTGAATATGAGAAGCTCTTTATTCAATTTAGCTATTGAATAAAGAGCTTCTAATGCTCTTAAATTTATTTAGCTATTGAATAAAGATTAATTATCATTCCTTCTTCCCTACTGAAGCACTCCATATACACAAGTGAACCATATGCCAAAAGGACTCATAAGATAAAGACTCAAGGGTCAGGAAGAGTAATAAGAAATATTCAAAATAGTCATTTTTTATTTTCTGACTAGTAGCTCTGTGCACAAATCTGTGCACCAGTGGCTCTCTGCAGAGCCTGGCTGCTCCATGCCTGCTGCCCAGAGGCTCTCTGCCACACAGAGGCTCTCCATGGCCCAGAGGCCCTTTGGCAGCTGGGAACGGAATGCTTGCCTCATCGCTGGGACAATGAAGCAAGCATTCCACCAGGCTGCTCACACTGCCTGCTCTCAGGGGCTACCCCCCCTCCTCCCGCCCACCTGGGACTGTGAGACTTCAGTGGGGATGAGAGGCCTGGGCACCACCATCTTGTGGCTATGGAGGCACTATATTTGTGAGGGAGTGGTAGTTAATTTGCATATTACCTCTTTATTTAATAGGATTAATCAGGAAAAAAATAGGTTATATAAATCACTCTATTTTAAACCAATATTTTACATTTTCTATTATTCTTTTATAAAAAATATTTTGATTATCTGGTATTCATTTTAATAAAGTATACAAATTCCCTGGTGGGGTGAAATTCTAAAAACATAAAAGCAAAAGACATTGCTTCCATTTCCAAGAGAGAGATTTCTACCACAGAACCACAAAACAATAAAACCTGTAATCGCAACAAAATTAGGACCGTTGAACCTTTCTTATAAAAGATAAATTATGTGTTCAATCCCACAAAATTAATATTCTCTCTGTTGTTTGTCAATGTCCTCCTCCTTATCAAACAGTGGATGAGTGACACTACAAAAGAACCCTCTTGTTTCTCCTGTTTGGCAACACAGGTTGATCAAATATTGAAGAGACCTTGACCAACGTCTCTTATCTGTAACCTTTAACTGCGTTTTGCTTCAGCCCCGCACTGACCTCTTGAAATTTGGTTCTTAAATTACACCAGATGCTTTTAATTTTGAGGTTTCTTATGATGCCTTCCTTCAATAGTCAACCCAACAACCTGGCATATTGCCCATTTCCTTCAGTCACTGTGTGTGAAATAATATGGTTTGGAAATAGTAAGATATAATGCTGTTTATGTTCTCTTCTCTTTTATTTATTTCCTCCATTGTTCTCTTGTCTCTGGATTCTGCTTGCTTATCCTCACTGCCACCCCAACCCTCCTAGCATTTGCATTAGTCTTTATTTTCCACTCCTGACAGAAGTCTGAGGGTTAACTGTGGAATGCAATGGCATTGGCAAGAGTGTCAAGTCCAGGTAATTATGAGAATTACTGTTCTAACATTGAAAAATGGCAGGATATATCAGATAAAATAATAGATACAAAGCTAAATTGTATATTTTAAGAAACCATGTGTAATAGAAAGGGTTAAAAATGAAAATAGAAAAAAAAGAACCAATAAAAGGATATGAGTTGCTTAACACTATAAGAAGAAAAAAAATGAATGAGTGGAATGGTGACTAGAAGCTAGGATTTGGTGCAGGAATGGAGAAAATACTAAAAGGAAGTAAGATTAAAATGGGTAATCAGAAGAGAGAAGAGAAAGTTTAGTAATTGAAATAGAGGAAACAAATGGAATAGTGAGAAAATAAGAAAAAAAATTTTAAAGAAATTTAGTGTAATGTTTTCAAAAAAGGACAAGAAATAACAAGGGAAGAATTGAAGATAACAAAGAGGTGCATTTCAGGAAAGGCCACTGCTTTCTAGGGAACAGATTTCAATAATTACAACAGTGTTTTTAAGTCTCCTTAGGAAGTCAGTATGATGAAGTGGAAAGCTTTGGCCTGAAAGAAAATACTCTAGTCCTGCTTGTTACTGTCTAGTTGACTGATCACTGATAGGTCATTTTACCCCTCTATTTTGTTCCCAAGGTAAACTTAAAAGCACATTTATGGCCTTTTTGTTGTCAGTAAAACTATGAATTTACATGCTCTTAAATCAATTTTACTTAAAATGGTTAATCAGTAGTCAACATGGGAATGTAATTTTTAAGTTTTTGCATTTATTCATACACTTAGGGTTTTTTTTTTACTGCAATTTACACATATTTTAATTTTCCTCTATATCCATTTTTGTATCCCTAAAAGAATGTGATAACATGAAAATATCAGTACAATTTGTTATGCTTAAGCTGTCTAAATCTATAACAAGAGAATGTGCTAAATTATTTTTAAAATGTTAGTGTGAGATGGCTCATTTAAATAGTTTTTTGCACAACTGAACAAATGTGCTTTTTTAAGGCCGGAAAGACACAGTGAAGGCTATAGGTGATTGCCCAGTCTAGATCTGAGTGAAAGACTAAATACTTTTAGATTCAAGTAACATGAAATTCAGCTAACTGGTGACTTACACATATGGCATGTTGATAGTTGGCGGTTGTTGAAACAGGCTCAGCTATAAAACAGGAGCCTGACGCTCTCCATCCTTCAACTTTGCCATTCTTGGCATTTGTTGCTTAATGGTTGCAAGATGGCTGCCACTTTTCCAGACACTATGTTATATGCAGGAAGGGATAAGCTTCTGTATGATCCTTTTATGACTGACTATAAGGGAAATGTCAGGTTTCTGGTTACATGCCACCTCTGGACTGAACCATTAATGGGAAGGGAGTGAAATTATTATGAATGACCTAGACAATCATGACTTATTTTCTATGGCTAAGTCAGGATCCCTTATTGGTTGAAAGAACCAGGTTTCTCTTAGCAGAGAGGAAAGGATAATGAGCACTAGGTGGGCAGGCAGACATGTGACAGCTAAGAGACCAATATAGGCACAATCTAGAGAAGTTGTTTAATTGGTAGTTGGTAGTTCAAGATGTATCACTTGGATAAGATTTTTAGCTAATAAATAAACTCTTTTTTAAAAACTAAAAGAGGATCTAAAAGATAAATTGAGTGAGCTGTCTGTGAATGACTATGAGACTGAAAGCCCAGGTAAAATCATAAGATTGCAACTCATGAATAATTGTTGAAAGAGAAACTGAAGGATAGAATGATTGCTCCTATTTAAGTAACTGACTCCTGTTACAAAACAGTAGTTAAGTCCTCCTTGTATCATTTTTTATGATTTCCCCCTCTCTACATTTTTCTGAACATTATTTTATCTTTGACCCTATTTCTGCACTGATTTTTCTCACTTTTCTTTGTCTGCTAATTACCTTTCAGTTGTGTTTCATTCTTAGACTATAAGACTCAATCATCTACTTTGTTTTAACAGTAAATCTGCAGCATTGCACACCTGATACTTCTAATACCTAATTGGTATTCTCCCACACCTTTTTTGGTCTCTTTCAGATAGATGCTCAAACAATTGGATCTTCGGCTGAAGCCAGATTATCTCAGTGACTTCTATCACCAAGGCATCCCCACATAACGCACACTTTCATTCTCTCCATTCTTTCTCTTTATAGACACTTGTGGCCCTTATTGGGCTTTTGTAGTTATTCATGTGTAAATGTAGGCAAAAAAAGCCATTTTTCTTTCACCAGACTAGAACTTATCTATCAATCCTTCTTGCTGCTCATCTTGAATCCTTCCATTTTAATAAATTCCAGTCTCTTCTTCCACATTTACACTCTTGATCCTGACCCATGGTTATTCTCTCTGTTTATTCTTTGCCTCTTCATATGGCTAGCTACCTCCTAGAAGTGCTCAAGCAAAGAATACATCTGAGCATAACTGAATTGGCTTCCTTGCCCACAGCATAGCCTATGGGGAGAGGCAAGCCTTGGAACATCTGGTGTACCTCCTTCCCTCCTTTGCATAGAGAGGCTAGAAGCGGGAAGACAGAAGACAGAGGCTAGAGGTTTAGGATAAGGCACATTGGAACCAGGATAGGGTGAGGAGGAAATAGCACTTTTTTTCCAGAGGCTGTTTCTAACTGGAGTTAAGGAAATAAATAAAATAAATTAGAATCTCACAGATTTTAAAGAAGATTATTTCTTTATCTACTCTCCAAACTTCTCCACACCATAAAAACAAGACTGGTAGGATTCAATGTCAAATGAAAAGCTGGCAAAAAATCTGGTGAGCTTGAGGTATGTCAAATAACAACCATGTCAATTTGGGGATGAAAATGAATTTCTTATTTATTTTAAAAGGAATGAGTAGTTCCTAAGTGGCTAACATAAGCCAGGTACTGTGATTTTATACTTACTCTCATGTTTAATTTAATCCTCCATTGAATTTAATCCTCCATTGCACTTCATTGTTCTTGACGTGTACATAATAAAATCATAACAGATCTTTACTTTATTACCATCAAACAGCAATGTCTCATTAAAAGGGAGCAAACACAGGGTATTTGCTAATTTACTTAATCAATTTATACAGTTTGTAAACATATTCATTAAAGAATGCAAGACACAAAATGTACGAAATGAATCATCTATAAAGTTATCATGAGAATTTTTAAAAATATGACATTAAAGTGAAAGAATGCTTAGACAAATAGACTAAGCATGCTTATATGATCTAAAAGCAGTACAATTTTAGTGGGAACCTATTAAAATCTAAAATTTTCCAAAATTGTTTGGAATGGTTATATCAGAAATGGGTCTGAAGGTCTGGTGGGGAGGAGCGGGAGCCAGGTGTAGTGGGTCAAGGGGACATCTATAATACTTTCAACAGTAAAGATTTTTTTTTAAAGGGCCTTGGCCAGTGTTCTCAATGGTTAGAGCACTAACTAGTGCTCTGAAGAGTCTTTGGTTCTTCCCAGTCAAGGGCACATACTTGGGTTGCAGATTCAATCCTTGGCCTGGTCCTGGCTCATGTAGGAGTCAACCAATTAATATGTCTCTCTCACATTGATATTCTCTCTCTCTCTCTCTCTCTCTCTCTCTCTCTCTCTCTCTCTCTCTCTCTCTCTCTCTCTCTCTTTCCTTTACCCTCCTTTCCACTCTTTTTAACAATCAGTGGATAAAATCATTCTCAGGTGATGATTAACAACAACAAAAAAGGAATGAACTGCTTTAAGCCAATGAGTTGGAGCTGTATTTATTGATAACATGGAAAGGCTTTAAAATTGTAGGTGTTTAAATTCTTTGCCTTCTGAGCTATCTCTACTTTAAGTGGCACCAGTGAGACATTAATATAAATACCATTGTTTTCAAAATATCCAGAGGATGGGAAGGGGAAGGAACCAGCATCCTGTAATCAACAATGTGATAAATGTGGAAAATGAAGTTACTGTTAAAATGTGTAGGACTTAAGTTTAAAGCAAAACAAACAAAAAACAAAAAAACAAAAAAACATGTATGAGGCTATCTAAGGAACAAGGCACTTTCCTAGGAAGACTTTCCAGATTCCTTCTTCTTGGATGTCTCTGGATAGATGTCGCCCTTAGCACATTAGCATGTAACTCATAGCTATTTCTTATTGTTTGTTAACGTTTCTAAGCAAGTGTATGTGTTCTAATTTGATAAAATGAAAAAACTTAATAAATGTTTATTTACTAACAAAAATTGTTATCCCCAAATATCAATCATAGGTGGCCCAACATGAACACCTTTGGCAAGGGGATGGCCATTCTAACTGCTAGGCTGTCTGTCCCTGTCCTCTGCCCCCTGCCTGGGCTCTAGTTCCATAAATTATCTTGCTGCCTGTATTACAGCTTTCCTTTGGCACTGTTGTGCTTGGCGCTCAATGTTTACTAGTGCACAACTATCCCTGATTCTGAGTTTTAACTCCTGCCCAGACCTCATGCCAACTTGGGCACAACAACTTGTGAAATAGTGCCCCTGGTGATATTTGACACAGAGATCATGTGCTTCTCTGAGAACAGATCAAAGCACACCCAAAGTCTGACTAGAGCTGGCTGAAAAGGCTGAGCTGCATCAGCACACACGGTGACTACCGCTTGTATGATTTCTCGAGGCTGTAGCTGGCAATTTAAAGTAAGTTGTGGGTTTAAACATTGAAATACCTAGTGACAAAGACTCAGCACATCAGGAGGCTGCTGAAAAATGTTTGTGGCTTGTTTTCAGATAAATCACCTTTAAAGAATTTACCAGCCTGAAGAAGCTAGGCTATTTCAACAATTATAGCCTGGAAGATACTGATGGGATGCCTCTGAGATGAATCCAATAAGAAAAGGTTTTGTGCATTCATGGTGAAGGTTACTATAATATGAGAATATTAGGGGTTAAAATATAGTTCTGAAATATTGTAGCTGCCTTGAATTTACCACTGAGTAGAGAGCACAAGTCAACAATGGCTAGAGATAGAAATGCTTTTGACTGGATTTAATCACCTTTTGGTAGCTTCAAAGCAAGAATATTAGATTCTGTAGTTTATTCTGGATAAGTAGGTTTGTTTTTGGGGACTCTTTTTTTTAGATCATTGTCATCCACTAATTCAAATTACAAATAAGTAATATTAAGAAAATATTACCCAAGAAAATATTTTAATAAGACAGTATGTGATTTTCAGTGATTTGTAACATTTTAATATGTAATTTATCATCATCATCATTATTATTTGGTTGCAAGAGTTCTGTTTAGGTGACATCATAATCATCATCACTCTGTATCAGATATCAGTCTATGTCTGACACTAAAAGGTGGTTTACACAGATCATATCATTCAGTCTTTATCACAACTCAATAGTGTAGGTGAGGTCATTGATTCATAAAAATATTAGTTTGTCTGAACTCCCATAGCTAATAAGGAGCAGAGGATGGATTCAGATGCAGGTATGTCTTATTCTATCTGCAAAAGAAAATCATAACTAACACTCAGAGTAATTGTGCAGATTAAATGAAACAGTGTAAAGAAGGTTTTAAACTGATATCCAACTGCTTGGTGCTGCTCATGTTGACAGGCTTTGGAATAAGCTACCACCCTGTGCCTTTGGAGAACTCCCTGAAAGTATTGAGGTATACTTCCTCTACACACTACACCCTCAGATTTAGTAAATTGAGTAAAAGACAAGCTGATAAGAAGACACCCCTAGACCACTGAGTTGGGGGAAGAAATGAAAAATAATACTTTGCATGGCGTTGAGGGGGAAAAGATATGAGGACCATAAAAATTGTCTGAGGGATAAGAAAATCACTTGGGGAAAGACTGCTTGCTTCAACTTTAGGTCACTAATTAGCTTTACAGAAAGGCAGCTGTGTTACACTGCCCAAAGGGTCAATAGCTTCACATTTTTCACTCCACCCTTGTCACAGTCATATTATTTAAAGGCAAATAAATATTAGTGATTTTTTCCCTAGAAAGCAATTGTCAGACACATTGGAATAGTCCCTTCCTTTCATCCTGATATGTCACATACGTTTTTCACACCTACATTTACAGCTATAGATATTGCAAGCAACAATCATTGGCCTTTATAATCATAAATTCTCCAATCCTCTTTAAAAGTGATATTATGCTTTGTGTGATCTACTCGTGTGAAGCAGGAAAGCATGGAGTATATTAGAGAAATGCTTTCCACGGAAAAGAATTAAGATGTTACAACTCTGCTCTCTGCTTTCAAATGTAGTTTCTGGAAATGTGTTTAATTAATATTTATATACTAATTGGTATTAAATAATTGTTTTCAATTAAGATTTTTATATATACTTAATGCACTTAACAACCCTGGGCATTATTATCCTTATAAGGTTTCAATTTCTTTGAGAATGCAGTGCCAAGAAAATGCTCTCTATTCTCTGAGGAACTGATACTCTCCTTAATGAAAATCTAATATATGTAACCTCATTTTTCCCTTCATGTCCTAGCTTCTAGGAACCTCAGATTCTAATGTGATACATATTTATGGCTCTTATTATCAAACTTTATAGTTTGCATGCTTTCTCTCTTTGTTCTAATTTTCTAGGTTTGTTCTATCAGCCTCATTTGATTATTGCATATATAATTTTTATAATCTGCTTCAAATGTTTTGAAAGAGGGTATGATAAAAGAAAGAAATGAATGCAGGAATCATTTGGCTATTACTATGCTTATTTTAGAGATAGGTGAAGCTATCTAAGCAAAGTTATAAAGCTCATAAGTGGCAAGTTAGGGCTTCTTCCCAGGTCTCTTGACCCTAAATCTCATGTTGTTTCCAGAATGATCCACTTCTTAAGAATAAGGCAAACTAAGACTTTACTAAATGAATGCCTTGCCTTAATAAGTAAAACTAGAGATATTTTAAGATGGAAGCATAAGTAAACATCCATACTCACTGCCTCCCACAACCACATCAAAATTACAACTAAAATACAGAACAACCATCATCCAAAAACACTAGAAAGCAGGCTGAATGGAAGTACTACAACTAGAAAAGTAAAGAAGAAAGCACACTGAGACTGGTAGGAGGTGCAGAGGCACAAAACAGGCTGATTGGGCACCCATATGTTCTGCTTTCTAATCAGGAGGGTGATTGCCTCTGCAGAGACCTACCTGAGGGGGAAGAGGTCTCAGCCTCAGCCAAGGATCCCAGAGCAGGGAAGAGAAATCCTTATGGGCAATAAGAACTACCGGCTCTAAAAACCAGTGCAGATTGGGGCTCAGTGACACACTGGCTGCTACAGACCCAGCTGTTCCTCTTAAAAGCCTGGCACAATGAACTGAACTTACAAGGTCCTGCTTCCTCTGAGCTCCAGGGTCACGGTGAGGCTCTCGGGATCACAGACACATTTGAGGAGGAATTGGATTATCTGGCATCTTGATAGGAACTCATGGGCAACTATCTCCCAGAAAGAGGTGCTTGCAGGGATAATTGTTCCTATGCTGGGACCTCCCTGGTTTCAAAGCTGACTGGCAGCCATTTCTGTTTGCTCAGCCCTGGTGATTCCCTAAGTCCTCACCTCATCCAATTTACAACCCTACCCAAGTTAGGTGCAGCGGCTTTCACATATACATGGCCTATCCTTGCTCAGTCTAAAATTTCTCGAACAAGCTTCAATTGGGTCAGGAAGCCCCAAACCTATCAATAAGAGGCCAAAGACCTGGCATCAGCAACAGCCTACCTTGCTTCATAGCTGGGACTCATCTGGTCACTTCCAAACCTGATACAAAGATGAGGAATCTGAAGGTATCTCTGTAGCTCCTGCTGGGTGGCCCCTGACAGTGGCTGTTTTTGCACCTCCCTGGAGACTCAAGAGCTAGTGTATCCAGTGGTCAATGTCAGATTGCAACTCTACACATCCATAAGTGACACACTCAAGGGGAAAACTCAGTGAGCACCAGAGCCTCACTGAAGCAAGTCCTGCTTCATAGGGTGTCTCCTGCATAGCAGCTCTCCCACTGTAGTCAGAGCTGGTCCTCACAGCCAATTGTTCTGGAGGTCAATTCCTCTGAGTGACATCAACAACAATCAAATCTCAACTATAACAGGACAGTGCACACCGCCCACCAAAGGGTGCACCTAGAGCTCCCCATTCAGGTAACTGGGGAAGCTAATCCATTGGGTCCTTTAGAACACCTACTACACAAGGCCACTCTGCCAAATCAAGGAGACATAGCAGCTCTACCCAATACATAGAAACAGAGAGAAGGAGCCAAAATGCAAAGACAAAGAAACATGTCACAAATGAAAGAAATGGAAGAAAGCGAAATACTGGATATAGAGTTCAAAATCATGGTTATATGATTACTCAAGAATCTTCTAGAAACCTAAAAAAATTAGAAAAGGACTAGTTGGAAATTAAGCATACACTGATTGAAATAAAGAACAATAGGAATTCGACAGTAGAGTAGAGGACTCTGAGAATCAAATCAATGATCTGAAATATGAGGAAGCAAAAAAACCCAACTAGAAAAGCAAAAATAAATAAATAAATAAATAAATAAGTAAATAAATAAAATAAAGATAAAAAAAAATGAAGATAATCTAAGGAGCTTATGCGACAACTTCAAGCATACCAGCATCCACATTATGGGGGTGCCAGAAGAAGAGAGAGAGCAATATATTGAAAACCTATTTGAAGAAATAATGACAGGAAACTTCCTCTACCTGGTAAAAGAAATAGACTTGCAAGTTCAAGAAGCACAGAGCGTCCTAAACAAGAGAAACCCAAGGAGGACCACACCAAGACACATCATAATTAAAATGCCAAGGTATAAAGACAAAAAGAGAATCTTAAAAGCAGCAAGAAAAAAGCAGTTAGTTACCTACAAGGGATTGCCCATATAACTGTCAGCTGATTTCTCAACAGAAACTATGCAGGTTAGAAGGGAGAGGCAAGAAATATTCAAAATGATAAATACCAAGGACCTACAACCAAGATTACTTTACCCAGCAAAGTTATCATTTAGAATTGAAGGTCAAATAAAGAGCTTCATATAAAAGAAAGCTAAAGTAGTTCATCATCACCAAACCAGTATTATATAAAATGTTGAAGGATATTCTTTGAGAAGAGAAAGAAGAAGAAAAAGAAGAAGAAAAAGATAAAAAATATGAACAACAAAATGGCAAAAAATACATACCTTTCAACAATTGAATCTAAAAATCAAAATTAATGAATAAGAAATCTAATGAACAGAATAAACTGGTGAATGAAATAGAATCTGAGGCATGGAAATGGAACAAACTGATAATTCTCAGAGGGAAGAGGGTGAGAGGATGGGAATAGATTAAATAAAGATCTTATATACATATATGCATTACCTATGGACACAGACAATAGTGTGGTGAAGGCCTGGGGTGGAGCAGGCCCAAGGTGGAGGGTAGCAATGGGGGAGGGAAAAGAAGGACATCTGTAATAATCTCAACAATAAAGATTTTTTTAAAAAGGAGTAAAACTATTACATTTTTTGTCCAAAGTTGTGCAAATCCATACTGTTGCCTCCACTATCTCCTTGAGGATCCTTAAACTCCAGAGAAATACGAAGAAGTGAAGGAAGACTGGACTGCTCTTGGCATTCTGGATGTTCCACTCATTAAGTTAGGCAATTGTCCAGGTTAAAAAATAGGGGTGGGGTGGAATTGTGGAAGCTCAGTGTAGTTACTATATATATATTTCCTTCCATTTTATCCCAATAGGAGGTAAAATTATGCTTTTTCCAAACAGTCCATACATCTTTGTTGATAGAGATATTGCAGCAGCTGCTACCCAGTTCTCCCTATAGCTCAGCATGAATTTTTCTCTTTGTGGGAAAGAAGAGATAAAAAGTCAATGTATTATTTACAGTAGCTATTTTCATCATTATGTAGTCACAATAACTGAAAGGGGTAAGTAGAATAGAATAGAATAGAAGAGAATAGAATGGGAAGAAAATCATCTCCAGTAACTTCAGAAACATTCACAGAGGAAAAAGTTCAACTGCTAAAAACAAAAACAAAACAAAAACAAAAACACAACAGCATAACACACACAAAGCACACAAAACCAAAAACAAACACTGGATCTTAAAATACAATGTAAGCCACCCACATCCGCAAAGCTTTATTTCTGCAATTTATTTGTCCAAAGCAATAGAACAAGTGTGAAATAGAACCTGAAGGGGAATTCTCAATTCCTGCCACGTTATAGGGCTTCTAATGAAGTTATTTTCTCTCAGAGTGAACATAACTTCTGGTGGTTAGCTCACCATCCTAATGTGGCCAAGGCAATGTGTTCTACTCTGACTAACTTCAATCCATTTCACAACCAAGCAGTATATCAATGACCCCAGCCAACTGGCTATCAAATATATGCTTTCAATTACAAGGGAAACTTGTTGAGAAAATGTAGGTGGATTAAGCTAAATTTATTACCCTCGTGAAACACACACACACACACATTCCTTTTTTATTTCCTAAATATGTTTTTATTGATTTCAGAGAGAAAAAGAGAGAAGGAGAGATGGATAAAAACATCAATGATGAGAGCCAAACCGGTTTGGCTCAGTGGAGAGAGCATCGGCCTGCGGACTGAAAGGTCTCAGGTTCGATTCTGGTCAAGGGCATGTACCTTGGTTGCGGGCACATCCCCTGTAGGGGGTGTGCAGGAGACAGCTAATCGATGATTCTCTCTCATTGATGTTTCTAACTCTCTATCCCTCTCCCTTCCTCTCTGTAAAAAATCAATAAAATATATTTTAAAAAATCAATGATGAGAGAAGATCATTGATTGCCTGCCTCCTGCCCAGTCTTTAATGAAGATCCAGTCCACAACCCAGGCTTGTGTCCTGACCAGGAATTGAACTGTGACCTCCTGGGTCATGGGTGGACAATCTACAACTGAGCCACACCAGCCAGGCCACACACATATTCTTTACTGAGATGTGCTCTACATACTATCCTCATTTATCAAGGATATTATACATTTATAAGATATGAACAATAGCCGAAAGCGGTTTGGCTCAGTGGTAGAGCGTCGGTCTGCGGACTGAAAGGTCCCAAGTTCGATTCCAGTCAAGGGCATGTACATTGGTTGCGGGCACATCTCCGGTAGGGGGTGTGCAAGAGGCAGCTGGTTGATGTTCATCTCTCATCGACGTTTCTAGCTCTCTATCCCTCTCTCCTCCTCTCTGTAAAAAATCAATAAAATATATTTATTTAAAAAAAATATGAACAATATATTTTCTATGACAAGGCACTAAACCTTAGGTTCCCCATGTGTAATCTGAGCTATTTGGGCTGGATAGCACAAAGGATCTTTATCAGTCAGGAGACTTGGAGCTAAGAGTAACAGAAAACCTGACTCAACATGTCTTAAACACTAATAAAAAAATATTATCCTACATAGTAATGCCTAGAGGCTCTTATTTGGCGAGTTGAAGGGCAGTTAATTTAGTAGCTTAATGATATAATTGTAACAGGCCCTTTCTATCTTTGGCTCTGTTTTGCTGCTGCCGACTTAGCCTTGGTCCAGCTCCCTTCATGGTCACACAATGTTGGCTCAGTTCCAGACAGTGTGTGCGCTCCTAGCAAAGTCAAATGTATTCCTTGAGAATCTCTTAGTAGTAATAATGAAACCTTTTTCCAAAGCCATTCAGCAGATTTCCCCTAATGTTTCATTGGCCAGAATTGCATCTCATACCCTTCCCTGTACCACAAGCAAAGGGAATCAGATGACTATAGTTGACTAAATAAAGTTAAGAAGAGAATGGGCTACCTGAACAAAATTTTAGCTCTGTTAAAATGAGGAAAACAATAGAATTAATGTTGGATTAGCAATCAAAAATGCCTCCTCAGGTCCACCCTTTGCCCAATCAACATTTAAATATTTACCTGTTCACACTTGGTAAAAAGTGCTCACATCTACCACCTCCCTAAAGGGAGACAGGCCAGAGTATCATCAGTCAATATACCTAATTCTACACCCAGGATTTCTGGTTTTTCATTGTTAACTTCTTTCTTCATAGTCTGTTCACATATGGTTAAAACAAATGTTCATCAGAAGAATACCTAATATAAAATAGGATAAATTCTTCCTTCAACTTCCCCGCCCCCCCTTCACATCCACCCCAGTCAACTATAATTTGGAAAAAGAAACAATATAAACAAATGAAATTGCTACTGGTCATAGTACTTAAATTCTGTTAGATGAGAGTAGCAAGGTCTTCCTACACTGGCAGTAGAGACAGATACTTGGCCAACCAATTGTGCAGCCCTCATTCTGCTCTCAGGAATGGTCTTTCTTTTCTCTGTTGTGCCAACTTTGTTTAGTGCTCTCCAATGTTTTTTCATCCTCCTGGAAGTGAGGCCACCTCTCCCAGCCTTTCTTGTTGTTAGCATGTAGACTGAGTTCCAGCCGATAGATTATTAGTGGAAGAGCCATGTGTCACTTCCAGGCTGATAAAACCACCAGCATGTGTGCTTACAGGTCTTTTTTCTCCTAGCTCACTGAAGTGCAGATACCCAATGAGATAAGCTTAAAATATTGTGTTCAATATGATAGTACCTCTTTCAGCCTGGATCCTTGAATTACTGCCTGGATAAAGGCTGTGCAATCTACTTTTTCACTTGCTCAGTCCTATTATGTAAACAAGAATAAAATTCCTATTTTGTTCAAGCCATTTATATATTGGGTCTATTTGTAATGGCAGCCACTCTATCCAGATCTATATAATTCTTCTTTATGAAAACATTGGAGATAAACATTGGAAAATGCTCTTTCTGAGGGCTGGACAAGCTTTAGTATTCTTTTTCCTGTTGGTGGGAGTTTAGGATCTCAGGGATTTGCCAAATAGCCACAGGCCATTGTTTATTAACCTTGGGCTTTCTTTGGTAATACAATTCCTGTAAGAACTCAGTAGGCTTCAGGTGTTTCCAGTCAAATCCATGGCCTAATACCATAGCCAATGATCTTTTCTAGAAATAGACTGTGAGCCTGAGAATTCCTGACTCTGTGCCAGGGACTTCTACATGATGCCAGTCCTCCTAGACCTTAGATTAATGACCTCTGCCCCGAGGCAATTTAAAACAATAACCTTGGGTGGAAGGCAATACCTATAATCCAATCTTGGCCATCTGGGTTTTTCAATTTGTCAGGCAGAAACAACTTTATAAAAAATATTTAAGAAGGTCCTGGAAGATTAAGCTTGTCTGGCTCAAATTTATCTGTTGCTGCTGAATCTCCTGTCTCCCTCTTTAACATGGTCCATCCTTAGTCTTTCTTTCTCATGGACCCTCACTGAAAGCCATCTATTGATGAGCAAAGTCATCCATCCAAAGCCTATCTAGGCCCATGATCTGTGTTCAGGAGCAACAGATAATTTCACCAATTGTTTTACAACCTGATAAAAAGAGTCACCACTTCCCAGTCAGGTGCCTCACTTCCATAGAGCACCCCCTCCATTACCCAACTCCTCATTTTAGGTCCCGTTACTTTCAGCACTCTACTTCTGCAATGAACATCTGTATCTGTAGGGCTTCATTTGCCAGAATAAGAAACAAAATCTATCATATTTAAGAAGAAATTGAATTTACTAAAAGGATATATGGTTGGGATTCATGTGGGGATAAAAAACCAGGACCAGAGAGTGTGTCGTCAGGAACAGTGGCATAAATCACAGTTAGAACTGGTGGGTGAGAACACAACTTCCACTGCCACTAAGCACAGCACCCTGCAGCTGAAACTGCTGCTGCCAAACCAGCCTGGAGCACAGGGTACTGCCATTGCCACTGCTACTAATACTGCTCTGGGAAATTAATCTTGCTGCCATAGCCAACCTCACCCCTCTTCCAGCCAAGAGTCATCCCATTCCAGATCCCAGCATAAAGTCTGGGAAGTTGGCTCTTATTGACTGAGTTTAGGACTCATGCATGCTCTTGACCTGTAAGGGAGTTTGGATAAAGAGGATCTAGCATGACTTTCTAATTGTAACTCACCAAATAGGAACTCCCTTAAGTGAAGAAGTGGCTCAGATACAGAGCAGCCAGAAAGAATGCCAAGTATTCCCTACAGTCCTTTTAAGCAGTTTGAAAATGTGCTAGCAAAACTTCTAACAGAAAGTTAAAACCTACAGTTCATATTAATCTTTCAACAAATATATTTTGTGCTTCCCATATTTCAGACACAACAATCAGGTAATTTTATAACCTTTCCTGGCTTGGAGAGTGAACCTTCCTTTCCTGGGTCTTACCTCTGACTGATGCTTCCAGGGGCATCCCCAAAATGAGACTCAATCCAGATCATAGTATATGCCTCCAAAAGCTAAGTCAGCTCTCTTATTGGGAGTTTCCCACCAGGAGGTAAGGATATGAAAATTTTATAATTTTAGTTCCAATCCACCAAGGTTAGAATTTCTTTAAAGATACAACAACTTCTCAACAATGTTTACTTAAGAACCCAGAACAAAGGCCACAGAAATCTCACACTTCCTGTCCTAGGTAGGACATACCTGAAATTTAGCCTAGGTCAGCCCACAAAGCACTTGTTTCTAGCATTTCTTTAAAATCTTGATGTCACGTGGAACAGACTGTGGAATCCCAGGTAGGAATGGGTGGGTGGGTGGAAGGAGATCAACCAAAGAACTTGCATGCATATATGCATAATCTATGGATACATACAATGGGGTGGTGAAAGCCTGGGGTGGAGGGCAGAAGTGGGCTAGAAAGAGTCAATGGGGAAGCAATACTTTCAACAATAAAAATAAATCTTGCCAAAACCGGTTTGGCTCAGTGGTAGAGCGTTGGTCTGCGGACTGAAAGGTCCCAGGTTCGATTCCAGTCAAAGGCATGTACATTGGTTGCGGGCACATCCCCAGTAGGGGGTGTGCAAGAGGCAGCTGGTCGATGTTTCTCTCTCATTGACATTTCTAGCTCTCTATCCCTCTCTCCTCCTCTCTGTAAAAAAATCAATAAAATATATTTTTTTAAAAAAATAAATCTTGATGTCAGCTAATTCACTGTGCCTCACAACCAAACATCCTTGCAAAAATAAAAAACTCTTCATGTATTTTATACTGGTCAGCCTCCTACTTACTTACTTGCAATATTTTACATTTTCAAGAAATCCCATATCTTGATGAAGAAAATTTCATCATTTTCAAAAAAGACTTATTAAGCTTTCTTTATTTGATTCAAACATGTTTTTTCTCCTAAGAATACAATTTTCTTTCTCCCTTTTAACTAAAACTAAACATTTCTCCTATCAGCATTAGGCTTTGGTACCTACCTGTGAGTGACACCAAGGGAGAGAGAATCTTCAGTAATATTCTAAAGCCTTGTTCAACCATCATTGTGTAAATAATGCCTGTCTTATGAGAGTTAAACTATTCAGCTTGTCTACGCTCTGTGCCTCCCCATAGCTGACCTTCTCCAAATACGGAGAATCCTCCATTTGGCTTGCAGTCTGCATCTTTACCCATTTTTCTAGATGGCTTGTCTGTCCATGTGGACAAGTTCAACACTCTAGCCTTGTGGTGCTTTATCTTCTAGCATACTCACCCATTACATCTACCATACTAACTCTCTTTTTTAAAAAACATATCTTTATTGATTTCAGAGAGGAAGGGAGAGGGAAAGAGAGATAGAAACATCAATGATGAGAGAGAGAATCATTGATTGGCTGCCTCCTACACATCCCTTAATGGGGATCAAGCCCACAACCCAGGCAAGTGCCCTTGACCAGGATTGAACCTGGGACTCTTTAGTCTGCAGGCTGATGCTCTATCCACTGACCAAACCAGCTAGGGCTACCACACTTACTCTTTGACTACACTGAGATATTTAGACACTCAATCTCTTGCCTTTTTACCCAGTTTTGTTAGTCTTTTTAGGTTTTCATTTCTTCTATATCTAATATAAACATATACTCTCCATTCTCTTGCCTCATTTGACTTACTCCTTTTCCTCCCTTTCAACTCCCCAGGAAAATCAGTGCTTTATATCAATCTGTATACTTTGTGGGCAACTCCACCCAGGTCCGCACATTAGGTGCTTAATAAATATTGAATTAATTAAGTTAAATCCATGTATTGCAAAGGTGTACTTGCTGCATTAGATGTTATCGTTGTCTCAGATGACTGTAGAGCTGAACATTTTAGCTACCTTTGGGTTACTTGGAATCTGTTACAATTAAGTTCTCAAATAGCCAGTTCTAAAGAATCTCCCTTGATCTCTCTCTAACAGCACATTAACACCTACAGGCAGTTATTACAAATGTAATTTATTTAAAGTGAAATAAGTGCAGTTATCAGTGATTCCTTTCAATAACAGGAACTTCTCTGTTCTAGAATTCGGAAGGAAGATGCAGCCCATAATCATTAACTCTCCACATTATCTGGGATACCTAGAGAGCTCACAGAATTGAAGCTGAATCTTGAACTCTTGAGTAGATTTCTGGGAATAAAAGTGCACAAGGAATTTCAGGCAAAATTATATGTGAACTCATAAGGTGTAAAAGTGTGTGGTGTTTTTGAGTAAGAGCTGAGGAAAGCAAGCCACATTTTCCAAGTGCCTATCTTAGTCATCCTTGCGTGAGGCACTTTAAATGCATTACCTAGCAAGCAGTTCAGTGAACATGAAAATAGGTACCTGGAAGGGAAAAGGTGATGGAAGGTCATCAGATGAGGTTGGAATGTTAGCATATTGTGGGGTTCCCAAAGGTCTTACATGAAACTTAAAGTTTTTAGTTTTGCTTATAGGCTGCGCAAAGTTATTTTAGGATTTTAAATAGGAAATAATGTGATCATCTATACATTTTTGGACAACACTGTTGACAGTAAGTAGGAAGAATCCAAGATGATTAATGGCATGAGCCACATATATCTTTATCACTATTCTCCTTCTAGCATCAATTGTGCCTGACATTCAAGAGAGTTGCTGCATGCATGAATAAATGAATGAATCTGAAAGCAGAACAATGAGGAGGCTTTTGCAAATACTTCAGGTGAGGAAAGTCTAGACTAAGGGCCAGAGAGGTACAGGTGGAGAAGAGAAGCCAGAAAGACTTGGGGGAAATGGAATTGTGATCTAAAAGGGAGAGAAAATTCAACATAAAGAGAATATTTGATGCAAGGTAATTCACTTTTGTCTTGTAATAATAATTCCTACCCCAGAGGATTTCCTATGTTAATGAGCTAATCAATGAAATATGCTTGAGGATCATGTTTGACTTCAAGCAACAGAAACTTCTAAAAACTAGGCTTTAATACATTAAGGCTTTTACATTTTAGCTTTAAAAAAGTTAGTCAGGTGATCCAAGACTGGCATAGCATTCAATAATGCCACCAGGGAGTTAGTTCCTTCAGCTTTCAGGAACTAATGTATGTACTATAGGCGGAATGTTGGTGTCTCCCAAAATGATATGTTGAACCCTAATGTCTAATGTGATATTATTAGGAGGTGGTGCCTCTGGGAAGTGATTAGGCCATTAGTGCTCTTATGGAAGAGGCCCCAGAGAGCTCCCTCCACACTTCTACCATGTGAGGATGCAACAGGCTGGCAGCCTGCAACTGCAAGGGGAATCTGACAACACCATCACTCTTGGACAAACGACCTTCAGAACAGTGAGCAATACATTTCTGCTGTTTACTAGTATGACTTACTCAGTCTATGGTATTTTGTAATAGCAGCAAGAAAGGACCAAGACAGTATGGCTTTCACCTCATGGCCATCAGCCAGCGCTGGGCCCATATTCTATGAAGGACAAAGGGGAGGACCCAAGAGTGTGCACTATCTGATTCTGCCGCCTTGAGTGTTCTCCCCAAAGCTCTAGCAGTGGGCTATTGCTTCTTCATATTGTCCCCTGGTGCTGGTATGGTTGAGAAAAATAGTTTTTTCATTACACACACTGCAAGCCAAAGAACAACAAAAGGTGAAAGGGCTGAGCAGACATAAGCAGGCAACTATTAGTAGTGTCTGACATATCATATCAAAAAGGGAGGTGATACAATTTGATTGTTTTGACTATATCTTAGAAAGGCCAGAAGTTTTCCTTGTGCTTCTTTGTGGTACTCACAAGCATAGAGGGTTCAAGTTGTTATTAGATTTCAGAAAATTGAATGAGGATGTCACAGAAGAAAAGATAATCTCCCCTATAAAAATGTTTCATTTATGAATAGAAATTTATTTTTAGTTTCATCTCCTTTTGTTTTTTAAAAAAGCCTTTATTGTTGAAAGTATTATATATTTCCCCACCCCCACCCCCACTTATAGACCCTCTCTATCCCTCCAGCATGCCTCCCAGGCTTTCAGCACTCTATCGTCTGTGTCCATAGATTATACATATATGCATACATGATCTTTGGTTGATTACTTCCCACCTACCCACCCTCCCCCGCCTTCCTTTGAGATTCTGCACTCTGTTCCATGCTTCTATGTCTCTGAATCCACTCTGTTAATCAGTTTATTTTGTTACTTAGATTCCACATATGAATGAGATCATGTGATACTTGTCTTTCTCTGACTGACTTATTTCACCTAGCATGATATTCTCCAGGTCCCTCCATGCTGTGTCAAAGGGTAAAATATTCTTCTTTTTTACTGATGCATAGTATTCTGTGGTATAAATGTACCACAGCTTTTTTTTACCAACTCATCTATTGATGGGCACTTGGGCTATTTCCAGATTTCAGCTATTGTAAATTGTGCTGCTATGAACATAAGGATGTATACATTCTTTCTGATTGGTGCTTCGGGTTTCTTAGAATATAGTCCTAGAAGTGGGATCACTGGGTCAAATCGCAGTTTCATATTTAATTTGTTGAGGAAACTCCATACTGTTTTCCAAAATGGTTGCAACAGTCTGCATTGCCACCAGCAGTGTATGAGCGTTCTCTTTTCTCCACATCCTCACCAGCACTTGTCATTTGTTGATGGTAGCCATTCTAACAGGTGTGAGATGGTACCTCATTATCATTTTGATATGCATCTCTTGGATGATTAATGACTTTGAGCATTTTTCATATGTCTCTTGGCCTTCTGTATGTCCTCTTTGGAGAAATGTCTATTTAGGTCCTTTGCCCATTTTTAATTGGATTGTTGTCTTCCTTTTGTTAAGTTGTATGTTTTATATATTTTGGGTATTAACCCTTTATCAGATATATCACTGGCAAATATGTTCTCCCATATAGTGGACTCTCTTTTTGTTTTGTTGATGGTTTCTTTTGTTGTGCAGAAGCTTTTTAGTTTGATGTATTACCATTTGTTTATTTTCTTCTTAGTTTCCTTTGCCTTAGGAGATGTATCTGTAAACATACTGCTAAGAAAAATGTCTGAGATTTTGCTGCCTATGGTTTATTCCAGGATTCTCATCTCCTTAGTTCTTGAAGACACAATTTTCCTGTTCCTGTACATATCCAATCTACAGGCTGCAATGGAGCCCAGGGCAGCCCTTTTACCAGGGGGAGTTCTTCCACTTGACCCTCTCCAGCTTTGGAGTTTTTCTCACTTACCTTGTTCACTAGTAACACAATATAAGTAATGATATAACATTAATGTGTGATCCCTAGTTTTGTTAAAATTTTGCAATCTGTTACTTTTTACTAGTTATCCAGTTACAGATGAACCCTCTGTCTTATCCTTTTCTAATACTATATAGTCATTTGGTGGTCAGTAAGTATTTGCCATGTCAGTAAGTGCCTACTGTGTTTCATGTACTTGGAACTATAAACTTGTAGCCCTTTGAGCCCTGCTTCTCTTGGGCACAGCCCAAACCTAGGCTGCCAGCCAGAGCCATCACCTTACCACTCAGGTCCCTCCTGCCAAAGGCTTTAGATTTCATGACCCACAAACCTCTGGTTATGATAAAGAGAAAGGCGAGAAAGCCTCATGGATGTAGTGAGAGCCCATTTGTACAGAAGCCATTACAGTTGCAGAGGTTGAGATATGTGCCTATTAGCAGAGATGAGTAAAACCATGAGATGACTCCCATATACATTCAACATGACTGGTTTTATCTGTCCTACAGGAGAGATGGTTTCTCTCCAAAAATAGTATGTGTCAAGGAGGGTGCTCTTACCTATATATAACTCCCCTTTTTGAGCACCAATGTCACGTCTTACCCATCCTCCTTTAGTATGAAGCAAAATGTAGAAATAAAATGATTTAAATGATTGTAGCCACACAATCTTGCCTGGAGATGTACTGAAAAAAATTAGGCTATATGTCAAGGGAAAGATTTTTACCCATTCGGTCAGTAATTTAACTTTTCCCTGACCTCCATTTAAAGACATATTGATGTCAGGGTTCTTCTGCTAGCTGGTTAACTTCTAGTTTTTCAATGGTTTATGAAGCACAGGTTCTTTATCAAGATCAACACCAGAGAATAGAATATACTATGTGGCTAGAAAGCTGACAGCTTCATCCCTCCTGCTTGTTTCAGTGCACACACCGAGTTTTTAACTCAGAATTACTTTGAAAGGTTCTAAGAAATGAGATTGTAGGTATATAATCTCTCTTTGTCTCAAACAGTCCCCCAATCAGCATCTGGAAATGATGAATGATTGCATAATTAACTTGCACTTAAAAGGAGGAGAATTTTTTATTTATTTTTTTTACTGATGGTAGAATGAAATGGCTTATAGGGGAACTATTCTATTAAAGGTCAGAGCATGAAGAAGTATAGTTGTAAATCAGGAAGAAAATGATAATGATATCTTTACAAATCATTTGTATGCCTATTTAAGACTTTTTGGCACATCCCTTGGCAATCAATTATAAGCGTTTTGATTAACTGGGTTGTGGAGTTATCATGCAATGTATAGATTTCTCTTTGTAAAGTAATTTCAACCTACAAATCAAACCAAAACTAATAGTCAGTGTTTGGTGCTCTTGATTGGGCCAATAGCCTTAACAAATTACAAAGAATATGTCCAAAGACAGATTAAGTTGGCTTGCTGAATTTAGGGAAATGCTTGGTCTGATAGTTAATCAATTGAAATACCTGCAACTGAAAGACTGTGTTACTAATTCTCTTCAGGATTTATCGTTCTTTCCTCATCTCTTCTAAATAAAGGCTTAGAAATTACTGTCTTTGCCAATGAAGTGATCCATTTAGCATATAGCTTTTCAGAAACAGGGATGGCTAAGAGCATATAGAAAAACTCTTAAGAAAGCTGAATCCTACTTTTGAAAATTATCCTTAGATTTTGTTTTGTAAGTTTTCCCAATCATGTCATATAAAAGATTAAACATATATTTAATTTATTTAAAATAAATTAAGAAATCTAGAGAGATATAGACAAACCTTTTGAGAACACAAAGTTTTGACTCATTGCATGGAAAGTGGGTGTTGTTATGTTCAGGAGTCAGTAGATTTTGAGTGGAGTCCTGCCTCACCTATAGGAATAACAAATTATAATTATAAAATGATGAAGTATAATTATTACTCAGAATAATTATATATATTATATATTTATATATAATACTTATAAATATTATATATATTTCCTTAGCTAATTTCTTTTTTGTTTTCCTACAAAGAAATAGTTGAGAAAAAAAATATGTGACATTCAGAACATGAAGGATAAACTACAAGTTCCATTTAACTTTGTGTATACTCTGCCCAAATTTTAAGATTATTCACCATTTGACTTTTCTATTTCCTTTCATCATTAGAACAATATGTCCTAAAAATTATCTTGAAAGTACATATAAGTATAAAAGAAAAAAGTGTAGAATTTAATGACAAAAGTAAAAAAGAAAAAAACAAAAGAAAAAAAAGCTATTACCAATAAAACAAGGAGACCTTGGTACTTGTCTTCTTGAAGGAAAGATTTTAATCAAGAGACAAAGTGTAGAAAAGCAAGTAAAAATTTATTGACCACAGCGAAAATACACAAAGACAGTTAAACAGGGAAGGCCATAGAAGAAGCAACAAGAGAGCTCAGGCTGGGCTGCTTTGGCTCATTGGAAAGTCAGAGAATAGGGGTTCTTGGAGGCAAGCTCAGGGGGTTAGCCAGGGATGAGCTGCCACTGCCCATTCCTCCCCTGGCTGCAAGTCTTCTGGGGCCCCTCGGAGTTTAGGAGGTGCATGCCCATGAGGGAAGGAGAAGGAGAAGGGAATGGCATGGTTGTGTTCCCTGGAGGGAGAGCACTCTGGTACTTTCATTTTCATGGGTTTTAAAGGATGGCTGTTTAGGGGAGTTCTTAGGGGTGGGTCAATAGAATATTCATCAGCTTTATGCTATATACCAGTATGAGATTTATTCTCTTAATGTTATGTCCTTGGGTGTGGTTGGCAAATGGCACTAACTGGATTTCTGTGATTTGTCTCCCTGAGTAGTGTAATTTTAGCTATTTACCCTCTGGCTGGGGAGAAGTGCAGACCATTTACTCTTAAGTGTCCTTGGTTTAAGGAAAATAAGATTTACTAGGTGGCTGCAAACTGTTGTTTAACTATCTTAGCTTCCCTATTCTGCTAGTCTTAGAATTTTGCTAGCTTCTTACTGTGCTATAACAAAAGGAAAAGGGGAATAAAACTTAAGAATGAAACATAACCCATGAACACAGACGATAGTGTGGTAAAGGGCTGGGGTGTGTGGGGTGGAAGTCAATGTGGGGGGAAGAGGACATTTGTAATACTTTCAACAATAAAGATAAAATTTTAAAAAATGATACTTAAGAGATAAATATATGTGCACTTCGTTTGCATCTTGATTTTACTAGAGCACATGCACTATGTACATTTATCTTTGAGATAATTTTGGAATTATGAATATGAACTAAGTATCAGATGACTAAGGGATTATTATTAATTCTGTTAGGTGTAATAATATCTATCTATCTATCTGCCATTTGAACTGTAGATACTTTGGTTATTAGTTAGAGATGGATAGTTGAGTGATGAGGACAAAGATGCTTTCTTATATAATCCTTCCAGTTTCTATTAATGTCTGAAAGTTTTCCATAATAATAATCATTGCCTTAGAAAGCAGCAAAAAAACAAAACACAAAAAAAAACAAAAAACAAAAAACAAATTGGAAAGTGCCATTTTGTATTAGTTTATTGCTTTAGGCACTCTTTATTAAGGAACCTCTTAAGAGTTACACGCATAAAGCTAGAGTCACATTTGTCCAGGAGTAATTTTTTTCTCTGTCCACAGTTAGCACCGAATTAGAGGACACAATGTTGGCAGCACTGTTACACTAGGTTTAAATCAGTTCAAGCTGTCTGCTAACACCGTGTATCTGATGGCCTGCCCCAGGCTACAATGATCCTGGGAAGTGGCAGGATCTACTTCACTTTCTGTTACCTCTGTGGGGGTGGGGGTGGGGACAAGGCTAGGAATGCTTTAGTGAAGGGAATTTTACGGGGAGGAACGTCTGAGATCAGGAGCCCGCTCCCCGTCTCCCCCGGTCCTTACCAACCCAGGAAACCCCTCTAACTGCTATGGACAGTGCATGAGAGAAACAAGAGCCATCTCATTTTTGCAGTTAGAAAGGTACAGAGAGAACTGTTCTTGGCATTCTCATACTGGGTCAAGTGATAAATTTCCTTCTAAAGCAAGATATTCCTTCCAGAAAACATTAATAGATATTATGTGGAGAAGGATGAGGTATAGTCATATGTCAGATAATTTTGAGAACTGCTTGGTTAAGTTATATTAAACATTTTTTCCCCCATGTAAAATAATATATGTGTAACAGCTAAATACGTATGACAAACTTTAGGAGCATGTGTGGGGGACACTGAATACAGTAATCCCCAAACTGTTTGGACCACTAACTCTTTTTCCAAGAACATCATGTGGCTCTGACCCATTAGGCTCAGTGGATAGAGCAGTCAGCTTGCAGACTGAAGGGTTCCAGGTTCGATTCCAGTCAAAGGCATGTACATTGGTTGAAGACCCATCCCCAGTGGGGAGTGTGCAGGAGACAGCTGATCGATGTTCCTCTCTCATGGATGATTCTAACTTTCTATTCCTCTCCTTTCCTCTCTGTAAAAAGTCAATAAAATATATAAAAATAAATAAAATATTAAAAATAAAAAGAACATCACGTGAGACTAATATTCATTGGGAAATGCTGTTCTTGGCTGGGCCATTTTCAACTGAAGCCTCAAGTGTACAATGGACTCTTAGCTTCACTATCTCTTTTTTTTGGTCCCACCATAACCATATTAAAGTTCTTTTGTACATTGACTTATTGAATTGCATCCATTTGTGGAGTGTCTACTATGCCCCTACTCTCTACTTGGTACTGGAGATAGAAAGTGGAATAAGACATGCTTCCTTGCTCTTCCAAAGTTCATCCTCTACCAGAGGAACCAGACACAGTGCAAACGATCAGGTTAAGTGTTCACAAGCCACATGAACATGGCACTCAGCACTGATAACACAAAGAAGGGTGGCGATGTATCTAGAGGGCAGAATGTTCTCTGAGCCAGATGCAGGTGCCACTCCTTGACTGCCTATCCGATGTCCATCCCTCACCTTCCAACAGTCCTCATATTTCTGCTGGGAAAATTCTTGTTTTCCTGAGAAGCTGGCTCTGCTAGTGTTAATCTGGTCAGAACCTTCCATCCCTCTGGATAAGGACATGTTCAGGAGCAACAGAGTCTGAGCCAGTTCAGTAAGAATGAATCTCAGGATTTACTCCTAGAATGTTGTGACTCTTAATTCTTGCCTCCTGATATACGGCAGCCATTTCTGCTGCTCTGAGAAAAGTCAGCCTGAAACAAAGGAGGATATAGAGGAAGTCTGAGCTGAGAGGATCCCACAGAAATGAGCCAAAGACCTCTGGATGGAGTACATTAAAGCCTACCCTGCCTGTGCACTTTCCAGTTCTCTGAGTAACACATTTCCTTGGTTACTCAGGCCAATTTGTCTCAGATTTTCTGTTTCTTGCACTTGAAATATCCTGTGACATAATCCTGTGCCCACACATTTGCCCTGTCCTCCTCTCCAATGAAAATAGCCATCTTCCCACTGGCCTAGGTCTTACTCAGGTTCTGAATCCCTCCTGGATTAGCTGAGATCATACTGCTCTCTCTTATTTATTGCTTATTTGCTCTGTGTTCACTTAGCACTTAAATACTTCTGTTATCCCCCGCCCCCCCATACACACACTCTTGTGTATGTCTTGTCTCATAAACTAGACTATTAATTTTCTTGAAAATAGAGATTATATAGCTGATTACATTATATGGAATAATGTACTCTATAAACATGTTTGAATAAATATTAAACTTAAACATCATACCTCATTTCCTGCCGTTCTTAGCACAATGCATAAGAGACAGCAGAATCACAACAGTCATCCATATTTTACTTCTCAGCAGTCATGCCAGATTGGCATTATCCTAGACTCTTCCAAGGAGGAGTGATCACTCCCACTCTTACTCATGATGTTGCCACAGCTATTACATTTTTGCTTTTATTTATTTCTATAGCTCTTACCCAGCTAGATTGTAGAGATAAAGACCATATTTTTCCATCTCTTTCCCCAGCACCTTATCAATTACCTAGTAGTTATGTAATAGATCTTGTTAAATATAAGAAAGAGGAAATTTGTTAATTTCTAGTCCTTACACTGGTAGCTAAACAAGCTATGCAATTCCAAATGATATTACAATTCTTCCATTTTGTTCAAGCATATTACAGAACTATATAGCAAGCTAAAACTGGTTAAATGAGCTTAGCAGTATGTTTCTTTCATTCATTCAGAGGCAAATCATATTAGTTCAAGAATAGTATCAGAACAACTTACACGTCAAAGTGCTTGATGATAATTATTTCTGTCTGGTGACAACCTAGACTAGCACCACTTTCCTTACCATAGAAAGGAATTGTATTAAATCAAAGAATCCATACAAAGTAAGAGAAAAGCAAGTATTACAAAATCTTTTTAAAGCACCATGACCCTTTGATAAATATTGAGTGTACCCAGTGTGATAGCTAGCATATCAAATGCCTTGAGTAATTTGCTCTAGGAGATAACATTTCGTTAAGAGAGCACAGGAGCAAAATAGCCTAGCCTCTGGCAAGTCTTGTAGCTTTTTCTCATTCCCAAGTTTTTCTGACTTGTCACAGGTTTGCATCTATTCAGATCTACTTTCTGTGCCTTGTTGTATTTAATGCTGCCCTCACATCTCTGCTGTTTTGCTGAGATGGACTAGTGTCTTTCTGTCCTAAACTCTGCCACCTTCACTAGCCATGTTACTCCTCACCAATTGTCTTTGAACATCACTCAGAAGAAACTTAGTCCTTTCTGAGTCCCAGAACAATTTTTTTCGGGTTATGAAAACCACACATCTTAACCACAAAACAATGTACCAATTTCCCCATTTTAGGATAATTTTTAGTAGATAAAGAAAAAAAAAATTCCACTGATATATTTAGAAAAGCTGTCAAAGATTTTTAGAAGCATTTATGCTGCATTCTAATATAGTTATAGCAGCAGATATTAACATAGGGACATGATATTCAAGGTGCAATGCATGGACCATCAGCCTCAGTATCACCTGGGAACTTGATAGAAATGCAGATTTTTAGGCACTTAGACCTCTTGAATCAGAATTTACATTTTACATGATCTACAGGTGACTCATATATGCTATAGTGTTCAGAATGCAGTAAATATAAGCACAAAAGGGCTTTTAGACACCAAGATATTTTTAGTGGAATTGCTGACCCATTTTTATTCTTTACTAGAGGCCCAGTGCACAAAATTTGTGCAGGAGAGCGGTTCCTAGGCCTGGCCAGCCATCTGAGCACAAGCATCAGGCGTGGAAGAGCAGGTCCCAGCTGACCTCTGTGCCCTGGGCAGCACGTGGGCCCCAGGCCTCCTCGTGCCTGCCTCTGCCTGAGTCATGGCACCTGAGTCCCCACACAGAGATGTGGTGAGCACAGCCTGACAGTGGGCCAGGGTACAACGTGGGCCTCTGGGCCACCCAGCAGCACCATACAAAAGCCAGGTGGGCAATGCGCTCTCTCCCAGCCTTGCGGACAGGCTCCTGCACTGAACCCACTGGGAGCCCAACTGGCCCCTGCAGTCCCCTTGGCTGCAGCCTCGCTCACACAGAAGAGGCCATACAGGTTCAGGGCAGGCTCCTTGTGGGCGCCTGGCACCTGAGGGTGGGGACTTTCCCAGTACGCTAGTCCTGGCATCCTGCGGTAGGGTAGCAAGGGGAGTAAGAGCAAGCTCGGCAGTCAACTTGCATTCTCACCGCACTTCTGTCCCTATCACCCCTGCCCCCAGATAGCCTGCCAGATGTTGCAGCTCCCCACCCAGGTGCCACAGGAGGTTGGTTCCTACCATCCACCCGAGTTCCCTGTCCCAGCCTGGGGCCCAGCCCTAATTGGGCGATCAGGGCCTGCTGGCTGCTGGTCACCATCTGCGGGACGATTGGTAGGGCCCCCTCTTCCCCCCAACCCCTGGCCTGACTCCCTCAGTGCCTGGGAGCAGGGTGGCAGCTCCACCCCTTGCCACCGCTGCTGGTCACCATCTGCAAGGCAATTGGCGGGGTGATCAGTCCCCTGCTCACACCCACATAGGCCTGCCGCTGCCCGCTCACCAGCTCCACTATACCACTGTGGTCCTGCTCTTCAGGGCCCATCAGGGCTGGCAGTGCCTCCACTGCTGCCTCCTGCCTGTTCCATGTCGTGATGCCCTCTACGCTCCACGCTGCCCCCTGGTGGTCAGTGTACATCATAGTGAGCGGTCGAACTCAGGATTGAATTCCCAGTCAAGGGGACAATTTGCATATTAGGCTTTCATTATATAGGATCTTGTATTTTCTAAGCTTTCTGCCAAGAAGATCTTTAAAAAATTATTTCAAAAGATAATTAGTCCTGGCTGGTGTGGCTCAATTGGTTTGAGCATTGTCTCATATTCCAAAACGTGGTGGGGTCAGGGCATATAATCAGGTCGTGGGATTGATTCCCATTTGGAGCAAGTGCAGGAGGCAACCGATTAATGTTCCTCTCTCCCATAGCTCTCCTCTTCTTTTCTCTCTCTCTAAAAATAACATAAAAGATAATTAAAATATAGTCTCAGTCAGGTTGAAGCTCACAAATTTGTAGGGATGACAAACTTCTATGAAAGCCTAGGAATGAGTGTGGCTAATTCAATATGGTAATCCGGAAGAGGCTTCAGTTTTCCAAATATATATATATATATAATATTCCTACTTGACTACCTCCCAAGGATGTTGCAATATTTAACACTGTTATTTATGGAACTGTGTATGCTTTGAGAAAGAACTGTGTAAGGAACATTTTCACAAACAACGTTTTGATGAGAATTATCTCCAGCAAATATTTTCTTCATTTTAAATGTTCAAAAATATGCAGAGATAAACTGTAGTTATGCATGCAAGCTTAGGGCAATCTACAGTGGGCTCAGGGCTGCATTCACACAAGGAGCAAAGGGACAGGCAGACTCAGGAGAACGTTAACCAATAGAATTCTATTGACCAGGAGTAGGCCAAACCAGAAAAAAAAATATATTTTTGTTGGTTCTGTTTTAAAACAATATTTAACTTTGCAACCAGTTTTTATCTAGAAAAGCTGCAGTATTTATCTAAAACTATAATTTTTTACTCTGCTGCTAAATGGATTACAGATTGGGTATTTTATTATTTGAGTACAGAGTTGGCAATAATTGTACATAGTGATTTGATATAAACACTTTACCACCAAGAAGTATGTATTAAGTGCCTCTTTAATCAACTACCATTGATGTAGTTAAATATGGCTCTACCTTTCAGGATGTGTTTAATCTGTAATGTTTATCTTTACTACTCCAGTCCAGATCAAGCAAGGTTCCCAGCAAAGTCTGTATGTGTGCCAATATTTTCCTTTAAGCTATAATATAAATATATTTATATATATACACATATATATAAATATAACAATATATATGTAGACATATATAGTTTATAACAATATATATGTAGACATCTAAATATATATGGATATATATAGACATCCATATATATTTAGATGTCTACATATATATTGTTATAAACTACATTAAATTTGCTTAATTTTGTCATAAACCAAATTACATTGCTATAAGAGAGATATTTTGTTATGAAATATAATACACTCTAGCAAAAAAATAAATATTTATTCCTGTTCCATCAATAATATACTAAGAAATTCCTTATAGAGGTCCTTCTTACTCATCACCAAACGCTCTTAAATCATCCCAGAATTTATAACAATAAGTGTTAGGAATTACAGAAGCCCCCAAAACAACACATGAGATCAAAGCAGAGGCTGGCCTATATAGCAATTAGCAAACAGTGCACATTTCAGTCAGTTACCAATATTTCTGAATCGATCAGTAATAACTTGGAGTGTAGTTTTAGCTTCATTGGCAGGTTATTTTGCATTGTGAATTGACAGGCTTAGTTTAGGGCCAGAGAAGTTCAAGCTGTTGCACAGAAGAGTGAGAAGAGGCAGCAAGGATCAAATAACAGCCTTGGAACTTTCAGCTGGGAATGGTGCTAACAGTGGCCGGACTAATGACTTTGACTTGTAAGACCTCTTAACTTTTCTGTAGGTCACCTGGAGTTCTGTAGCCATAGCAGTGATGAGCTAAGATTGTTACTCTAACTAATGATTGACGAAGTACTTTAAAGTAGTAAGAATTTTATACACACTAGTTGGTATTTTACCCTTTAAACGTGTAATCATATAGCAATCATCAGACTCTTCCAGAAAAAGAACAAATCACTCAGAAAGACAATCCTAATGATTATCTTTTCAAAAAAGATTTTCTCTTAGGATATATACAGGGAACTGCAATATTTTAAGATTGATAACAGCTTCTTTTGCTGGTATATATTCATTTTAATCTGCAGCAATTGTAATATATTTCACTTAAAACTATGTAAGCTCAATTCTACTTACTTAGCCACCTTTTCCTTCCCAAATGTTTATATGAGGCTATTAACCTAACCAAAGCCTCGTCTTCACACATAGAATGGAGAGGTGAGTCCTGGGTATGCCCCAGAAAACCAAGCTGTGATCCTAGTTCCTGAGGCAGGTAACATGGCTGGAAATTCTCGGAAAGATGATGGGGATGGTGCATTTGGAGGCCAGAAGAATACTGAGGTTCAGAGGCATACCATGTAGGTAATGTTGAGAACTGAGAACACTGGCTTCATAGCATCCTAAAGTGGGCTGTTGGGCAGAGCAGTTAATTTTTGCTTTCTTCTAATTCTTTCATTTTTAAATGATTTTTTAAAAGTGTGTTTGGTTGTTTATTTAAAGTATGTTTTACTTAAATTAAAAAAAAAAACAGTTAAGAAATAAAGTGCTTACTATGTGCCAGCCATGGTCTAAGTTTTGTTTATATATCCATTCATTAATAATACAGATTCCATAAGGTATGTACTTTCCCTTGATGAGGAAACTGGCACAGAGAGGAGAAACAAGTTGCTCAAGGACATAGCTAGTAAGTGGCAGAGCTGAGATTTGATAGGCTTAGTCTTTAGGTGATCAGTCTTGTGCGCCTAATTCCTGCCCACTACTGCGTCATTATGCAGCTCTATTAAATGAGATACCATAACAAAAATATAAAACATGGGACCTGTGCACAGAAGATTCTTAAAAATTTTTATCTCTCATATAAACATATTGATGTATAGGCTTATTTTTAAAAATATATTTTTATTGATTTCAGAGAAGAAGAGAGAGATAGAAACATTGATTAGAGAGAATCATTAATTGGCTGCCTTCTGCTGCCCTACACTGGGGATCAAGCCCACAACCTGGGAATTGAACTGGTGACCTCCTGGTTCATGGACTGATGCTCAACCATTGAGCCATGCTGGCTGGGCATGTATAGGCTTAGTCTTAAGGAGGGGAGACTTTATTATTGCTCAGAGGTTAATATTGTAGACTCAGCAGTTAATCAACCCAGGTACACAACCTGCCATGCTACCTCATGTTGTGTAGCTATGGTCAAGCTGTGTAACTTCTGTGTGTCTAGTGTCCTCATTTGCACAAGGTGATAGGAAGAGGAGGTAGAGGTCTCAGAGGGGTCGCTGTTGAATAAGATATATGTAAAGTTCTTGCACAACTCTCAACACATAGTAACCACTCATGAAATTCTGTTGTTATTACTAGGGAACCTATATGGATTGATACAATGTCCAGTATTCCATTGGGAACATAGTTGACAGGAAGTAAATATTTCATGACTGAAATGGCCATATAACTTAATTTGCCCAAGTTTGATTTGCCCCAGGGATGACTGAGGGCCAGAGGGTTATATAATATTTTCCTGCTCCCTGAAGGATGCCAGGATGACTCAGCGAACCCTCATTCTGGCATCTGACAGTGATATGCTAAGCTGCTTGGGCACTGTCTGACTTTGATATGATCCCAACTCTGACACACTTCATGGTTTTAGATATTGACAAACTCAAGCCAGGTCAGTCCCAAGGTGCTAAGAATTGCTGCAGATTCGGGTGTAGCTGGAAGAAAATACAGTTGTTAACCTTTGCTCACTAAATGTAATACGTGATTTTCTAATGTTTAGAACTTACTAAACGACAATTATACTTTTTGAATGACAGTCTCTATAACAAACATAATGTTTAGAATGCTCTCCCTTTGAGGTAGCAAAAATTCTGGGTATAGTTTTAATGTTTTGTAGACTTTGTTCTTAGATAATTAGTGTATTACTAAGTACATTAATTAGTGTATTCTATTCACACTGTCATTTATCCACCCTACAAATACTTATTAACTACCTATTATATGCCAGGCACTGTTCTAGGAGTTGAGGATAGAGTAGCAAACAAAGCAAATAATAATTATATCAATGAACAGATAATTTACATTAAAATCACATTACTTCAGTGTAATTATACTGTCCTGAAAATATCTTGAAATTGATAATCAAATTTAATAACCAGATCTTCTAAGTCCCACAATCTTTACTAAGTTGTAAATATGATTGTAACATGTTATTGTGTTGTTTTTTTTAAACGTGTACCTATGAGACTGTGGCTTAATTATTATGCCTGGCAAAACATGATGGTAAAATCTGGGAGAGCAGGGGCCAATTCCTCTAAACTGACATTTTGAATATTGTTTTCCATGAACTATTAATAGGTATTCAGCTTCAAAGAAAAAAAGTGACTTTTTTTTTTTGCATAAATAACTTTTCAAATATATCTGTGCCTCATAAATAGCTGAGTATGGAGAATGATACTTAGGGCATCTCAAACCTGAGTATTTGATTGAAAAACCCTCTTTCTAATGAACTTCTTTGTTGGACAATTGTCTTACTAAACACATTTTGGAAAAAATAGTTCCCAAGTCTCCTGTGTAATTTATTTTCAAGGCATAAAGAAATTATAGACTCATAGGAAAAATAATTAAAAAAGAATTTTTATCTTGTTTTATAAGATGAACAGCAGAATAAAAATGCACTCTAGGTCAATAGCTTTCCTTCCTACGTAACGTCTATATCCCACACACGTTCTTTCTTCACAGTGGGAAGGCAGCAGAGATGCCTCACTCTCTCTACTGATGGCAACGACAAACCTCACCTCCCTTAATTCATGTGTGACCTCCCGTGTGGAGCCGCCTCCACTCAGCATCCCCCATTTAACATCCTCCATAGCCAGTCATCCTCCTTTTGTAGGCCTTGTTCACACAACAAATGGTGGGAACAAAAAAATTGTTTTGCAATAGGAATACATTCACCTGGTTCAAAACTCAAGAGGTACAAAAGAGTAAAAATCTCTCTTTCACCTCAGTTCTCCAACCACCAGTAAAATCAATGTTGCTAAGTTTTGGTGTATCTTTCCAGTGATATAGGCAACATATGGGTGTATATTTTCTCCACCCACCAATATACAGTATACATAAATTTTACTTTTTTTTTTATCAACAAGTTATATTAGAAATTACTTTTGACCAGTCATTGAATAGTTTCCACATCTTTCTTTTTGCTTAATGTGTGCAAAGTATTCCATTCAATAGAAGAACCATAAGTTATTCCACTAGTACACTATTAACATTATTATTTCAAATATTTTGCTATTGCAAAGATTGTTGTAGAGTAACCTTGTCAAATCTATAAATTTACATGCTTGAGAGTATATTTGTAGAATGCATTCCTAAAGTATCAATATATTTTGAGTAAAAAATATGTACATCAGTAATTTCATAGATATTGTCAAATTACCTTCCACACGAGTTGTACCAATATATTCTCCACCAAAAATATATATGTGTTTCTTTTGCCTACACACAGTGTACCATATCATAGTATAGTTTAAAATTGAAATTTATACCTTTAAGAAGCAATAGTTTTTTTCATTGAAAATACTTTTACAGAAATCATTCAAGAATATATTGCCTACTTCCCTTGCCTTCTTCTATAGCTCATATTCAAGCTAATCCTCCTAATCTTTCTTTTATGTTTGGCTGTCATCAGTTTAAACACCAATTCTGTGCTCTAATGCAGCGATAGGGTAGTGTTAACAAGGGGCTTTTTGCTAGGCATGGGACTGGGTTCAAAATACTCTTCCTCTATTGCTTTTCTGGCTACATAATTTCTTTCAGCTGTTGCTTTTTATGTAAGTGAGTATCCCCTTGGCTTCTAATCTGTTTCCTTAATTAATATTATAACATAAGAGGAAGAGAGTGAGAGAGGTTCTTAGTCTTCAAAATAATAGCTGTTTATTAAGAAATACTATTCATTAAGTGTCTTTTATATTTCAGCTAGATGTTTATATGTGTTATCTTATTCAATTGTTATTGAGATCTTATATGTAGATATTATTTTCATCATACTGATAAATTTTATTGATAGGCTCTTGACATTTATAAATGGGAGAACTGGGATTCAATATTTTAATGAACTGACCAGTTTCTTCCTTTCTCCAGAAGAAGGTGTATGAGTTTTGTGACAATTGTTTTCCTCACCATTCAAAGCCCCTTTTCTCCAGATGTGTTATTGGGGCCTGGAGTTACTCTACACATGACCTCTGGAAGCACAGGGCACTACTGCACATTACTTTACACTTAATATGCATCAAAGCCTGAAGCTAAGAGTATCTTAATGTGAACCAAAATAACTAAAGAGCCAGGTCAGCAATCATTTTAGCAATAAATGTCTGCTTCATTATATTGTGAACTCTCTAATGAAATTCCTTTCCAAAGGATTTTATGTGAAGCATGTGACAAGCAGTATATTTTGTTTTTGAACTAGCAAGGAGATTCAAAGAGCTTGGCATCTGTGGCATACAGGTGGCTGATTTATCACTTCCTATCTGGCTAAGCCACATCTGAAGTTCCTTTACTGTTTCTGTGTCACAGGATGGGACTTGGATTCTTCTTGACCACTAAGTGCCACAGAATATAAATGCCCAAAGCTCTGAAAAAATTTTTTATTTTGTTGAGTTCAATTTGTTTTCCTGCCACTTACATTTAATGAACTAGCTCCGAAGCATTCTGATGCAATTCTGGGAGGGGCTCATTTCCCCTCTAGCTTCTCAGTCTCCAGTACCTGTATCCTTAAAAGCTGAGTTCCTCTGAGGTTAAGGATTCAGCATCCAGGATTCATGTCTATTGCTATTTGTATATATAAAAAAGCCTAATATGCAAATTGTCTCCTCGGGAGTTCCACCAGGAGACCAGGAATTTGATTACTTGCTATGATGTGCACTGATCACCAAAGGGTGGCATGGAACGAAGGAAGGCCCTGGCCGGCAGCCAGCAGCTGGGGAACAGAGCCTTGGCTGGCCCTGATTGCTGGCCAGGCCTAGGGACCCTACTCGTGCACAAATTTCATGCACTGGGTCTCTAGTAAGTAAATAAATGGCCTTAGAGTTTTTCTGGGATTGCGCTGAGGAAATCCTCTCTGTGTGGGGCTGCATAGCCTCTGTACACACAGGCTGATTTTAGGGGGTACAGAACCCCAGACTTGCACAGGTGAGTCATTCCCTCACACCCTTGAAACAAAACTTCTTAGAATGTAAGACTGGTCAATTCAGGAAGAGATATTTGGTGTATGTAAGCTGTAAAATCTACCTTTTGCAATCCTCCACTCAATTATTTTTACCTTCACCAATTCCACTTTAAAAACAGGGATGATTGAAATTCCCTCTTTTAAATTTTAATTATTACAATTTTTGAAGGAAATTGTTAAGCATTGAGATTTTTCCCTTTTGATTAAAATCACCTAAGTGGGACATCACTTTCAAAATATCAATAGTTCAATGTCCATTTTGAAACCTCAGCAGAATACTTGAATTTATAACTAAACCTTTAAACGAAAGACAGTGAACCCAGGAACACTTGAGGAATTTGTCCAAAGAGCCATGGAGAAAATTGAGGAGTACCTTGAATATTTATTATATTTTAATCCTTTAAAAAAAAAGGAAAATAACCAACATGGACCTACAATAAAAGTAAACTTAGCAATCTGCTAGTGAGTATCATCCCCATTCCCCAAATACTGCCTTTTAACTCGTTTCAATTCCTTTTGCAAACTACATTGTGTATTTAAAACCCACAGATTGTTATACTCGTAGGAGTAGAAGTAACAGTTTAAACTAGTCAAGGATACTTGGTCTTCTCTTTCAAATATATTTCTACAGCCCTTAGTTTTAGTCTTAAATAATTATTTTTTAGAAATCTGAAAACAATCATTGGATGTGTTAAAAAGATATGAATTTGTAAGGTGTCCACACTCTGTAAAATGATTTATGAATGTTTATTATGCTCTGGCTTCACATAGTGTGAGATATGATTACAAGGTAATGAAATGGGTTTTGTATGTGGCATGAAAAATTAGTTTCATTACTTCATATTTCTCTAGTTTGACACACTTATAAAGTAGGTATAAGTTGTCAACTCAATGGCAAAGCTTCTATCTGCATTTGGATGTCTTACATTAAAAATAAAGAATTGTTGAGATTATTTTCCTGCAATGGACACTTTGGGATGCTAGTGAAGTCTGAGGATTTCTGCATATAGTTTAAACATTTAAAAAAATACATAGAGTTTTCAAAGAAAACCACTTATGTTTACATAGAACGCATTCTTCTTTCCCACTACTTGCTGTCACTTCTCAAATTGTTTGTTACCACAGACCCACACACAACAGAGACAAGTTTCCCGGTTAGAATCAGATTGAAAACACTTTCTTTTTAGAAATTTTCCTTCTGGAAGATGTGGAAGAAGCCAGGATTCTAAGCCTAGGCCTTGCCCCCAACCTCAGCTACTCTCAGATTCCTATTCTCTCCCTTTCTTCGGTCAGGAGGAAAATCCTGGTGGTTGCTGATGCATTCTCATTAAATAATTTAAAAGGTTAGTTGTATTTGTAAGATAAATGGAAGCCTGTGTTGTTTAGCTAGGTTCCTTCAACTTCTGCTATTGCCTTCTGAGCGCAGTGGGTTTCATTAAGCAGACTGTGATCTTTTATTTGCCAAACATTTTAATGGGTTTGAATTTAGTATATGTTCGTATGTTTGTTGAAAGGTAAATATCAATACTTTATTTCCTTTCCTTTTTTTTTTTTTTTTTTTTTTTTTTTTAGAGAGGGAACATAATTTGGAGTACTTGAGGCAATGTGTTAAGAGAGGAGAAAAGAGAGGACAGGGACAGAGAAGATGTGAGAAAGATGGATGATATCTGATATAACTCCTACCGTGTTTCCCCGAAAATAAGACCTAGCACATGGAAAGATAAGACATCCCCTGAAAATAAGACCTAGTGCAACTTTGGGAGAAAAAATTAATATAAGACACTGTCTTATTTTCGGGGAAACAGGGTATTGTGCCTGCAAATCTCCACCAAAGTTATATTTCTTGGGAGGGTTGGGAGGATGGTGAAAATAGGTAGATGTGATTTTTGTGTCCAAAGCAAGAGTATGCTTGAATTCAGGAGTGAATAGAGCAGAATTTTATAGAAAAGTTTGTCAGTCACCTAGGAAGAATTAATGAAAGTAGCATCAAATATATGTTGTGCTCCAAAAGCCAAAAGGGGTCTCGATGACATCTAGGTTTCACATTTAAAGATGCTCAAAGACAGAAGAAAACAAAAGAAATGATTTTTATTTAAGATAGTTGTCACTTCCTATTATTTTACATAGGAAAATAATCCGATTCCTCTATTCTTTTTTCACAGACACAGTTAAATCTATAAAAGCCTTTCAACTGATAATTAGTTATCTGAGCCTCTCTCTTTCTAAAGAATCTCCTTCAGGACTCTTTTCTTTGAAGGGTTTATTGTTGACCCTGGAGGTGAATTAGTCAGCAGATAAAGCAGAGAGGCTATGGTGGGAGTGGGTTTCTGTGATTGGCCCTTTGGCCACTTATAAATTTTGAGATCTTAACCTTTCCAAGCTCTAATTTCTTTATTGACAGCAACAGCTCATAGTGTGGTGGGCAGTTAGACACATGACCAAAACAAGAACCATGGGCCAAGTACAGAAGGTCACCAGGGAGGGAAGCCCTAGGTGCCTAGCAATAGACAAAACTGGGAAAACAAGGACCTCACCCTCAGGGTAACCTTTCCTTCTCTAGCATATTGCTGGTCATAGGGTTTAGACCCTTGACCTTTCATATTGCTGGTCATGTGGTTTGAACCTTCCCCTGAACTTTCCTTCCTTCACATATGGCTAGTCATGTGGTAGACTCCTTTTGAGAAGGAACAATAGTCTGAAGAGTGGCCTCAAGTGACTCCCATGTGGGCCCTGGCAGGACTACTCCAGTAAGCATCAACACCTAGGATAACATCTAGGCCTCAATTGTATTGTATTGTATTGTATTGTATTGTATTGTATTGTATTGTATTGCATTTATTTATTTATTTATTTATTTATTTATTTATTTATTTATTTATAATATATTTTATTGATTTTTTCAGAGAGTAAGAGAGAGAGATAGAGAGTTAGAAACACCCATGGGAGAGAATCATCGATCAGCTACCTCTTGCACACCCCCTACCGGGGATGTGCCCGCAACCAAGGTACATGCCCTTGACTGGAATCAAACCCAGGACCTTTCAGTCCGCAGGCCAACACTGTATCCACTGAGCCAAACCGTTTCAGCAAGGCCTCCATTGTATTTTAGCTCCAGGCCCAGAAAAGCAGCAAAACTATCAGAACCAGCTGTGTTGACTTATGAACCCTATATTGGATCTGCCCCTGGGGCTGCCCCTAAAATCCCCCACTCTTAAAACAGAGGACTCAGCGCTCTCTCCCTTCCAGGAGCATGCCCACACTTTTCCTGCCCCTCCCCCCCCCCCCATGCATTATCTTTACCTTTCTCTCTCCAAAGCTTCAAGACCCTTCTTTGGCCTCTATAATTTGTTTCCTGAGTCCATGTCTTCTATCACTCACTTATTTTACTTCTGGAACTTTCTAAATAAACTTTCCCTTATAGTTTGTCTTGGCTGTGAATTCTTTCTTTGCCAGAAGTCAAGTACTGAGGTTGCAGAACCCAGGTGCAGTCTGACTCCACCGGCCTAACAGCTGGTGCCATTTTTGCTGCCAACAACAGGATTGTGTTAAAATGTTCTTGAAAATATGTATCATTCAAGTTTTTTTTTTTTTTAAATTACAAACAACAGAACTTAATTTAGCTAGCTTTAGTAGAAAACCAAGTTATTAAAGATAGCTTACTGAACCTTTGGGAGGGCCATAAAATCAGATACAGTGGCCTCCTAGTCAAGAAAAGTATTGAACTCACACCTTTGCTGGCCATGGACACTGCAGGCTGAGCAAGAGACACTGTCTAAACCCTATGAACCCTGTCACTCTACCCTCTGTGCCAGGCCTCTCACCAAGCATGCCAGGAAAAGGGAGTTCTGGTGCAGTCTCCTTCCCTCTTTGCTCTTTTCCAAACCCAGGCTCCTTTGGATGAGTCTAGTTGGCCTTTCTAAGGCTAAGTGCCTGTGGTTGGAAGACTCAACACTGGTTTCTACCCTGAGATGCAATACTCTAAGAGGGAAACTCTATAAATTCAAGGAGATGATTTATGGCTGGTGGCCACAAGGCTTGACATACTACAATTCGAGAATGTATGGTCCCTAGCACATAGTGAAAATTCAGCCCTAGTCAATTTGTCTCAGTGGATGGAGTGTCACCCCTGAAAGGTCCTGGGTTTGATTCCAGTCAAGAGCACATTCCTGGGTTGCAGATTTGATCCCTTGGCCCTGGTTGGGGTGCTTATGGGAGGCAACCAATCAATGTGTCTCTCCCCCTCCCTTCCATTCTCTCTAAAAATCAATGGAAATACACTGAGTGGCCAGATTATTATGATCTCTGAATGCATAATAATCTGGCCACTCAGTGTATATCCTATATAATAAAAAGCTAATATGCAAATTGTCCCCTTGACCAGGAGTGCCCATGTCCCCTCCCCCTGGCCAGGCTAGCCGGACCCCACCCTTGCATGAATTCATGCATTGGCCTCATATATATATATATATATATATATATATATATATATATATATATATATATAACATCAATTGTTATATATATTACTGAGTGGCCAGATTATTATGTGTTCAGAGATCATAATAATCCGTTCAATCAGTGTATATCCTTGGATGAGAATTAACAAAACAAAAGAAAAAAGAAAAAAAGAAAACTCAAAGGTATTATAAAAATAAAATACATTACTCTTGATATGCCTGCATATATCCTTTCATTAGCTCTTTCCTACTTTTTTTTATGCACATATCAGGTGTATAAAATATTTTGAAGAGTACAGATGCAACTACCTGTAAATTGTAACACAACAAACTGACTATGTTAGATGTGTTGTGTTTTCCCTCTAGCTTCACTTTCCACCCTTCTCCACCCTAAGCTAGAGACAAGGATTCTGATCAACAGCAGCAGCAGGCTTCCTTAGTCTCTGAATTCTGAGTTTGCCAAGGGGAATATTAGCAGGAGATCAGAAAGAGAAAGGAGAGTAAAGATGGAATATTTATTCCCCAGGCTCTTTGCAGAATTCCTTTGGGTTGGCTCTATCCCTTGACACAGTCACATAATGTTTACAATATCGTCAATGAGAGGTGACAATACGTGGTGAGTGGGAAAGATGAATAAATTCTGTCATTTAAAATGCTACTGGATTTTGTAGCAGAAATATGTTTGTGTTCTTTAGCTTAGTTTCTTCCTTTTTTTTGGTGGAGCCTTCTGAGGATGGTGAGTTATTACGCTTTCAGCATCTTGGGGTTCTGCTCCCTTGACTGGCTTCTTTTAGCCTGAGGATGGTAACAACACCGGTGGTAACAAGTCCCATGGTACTGCACTATCTTTTGTAGTTTCCCTACATATAGACCATACCCTTGAGAGTGATACCTTCATTAAATTCTCCCCAGATGGGCAATTTGACTGTGATCTCTCTTTCCTATCTGGACTCTGAATATTTGCTGTTGAAGGATACTGTAGATATATATAACAATACCCTGAAGATTCGCTGTTGACGGATACTATAGATACACATAACAATATTTGTGTAGAATTTTTAAAAACTTGTGCTTCCTACAGCTTTTTAAAAAAATTATTAGCTTAACTTAAAATGCACACACAAGCCCAGCCAGAGTGGCTCGGCCAGTTGGAGTATAATCCCATGCACCAAAAAGTTTGATTCCTGGTCTGGGCCCTTACCCGAGTTTCGGGTTAGATCCCCTGTCAGGGGAATCAGGGAAGGTAACGATTGATGTTTCTCTTTCACATACAGGTTTCTCTCTTCACACCCTTCCTCTCTCTAAACATCTCCTTGGGTGAGGCTTAAAAAAACTAAGACAGGAGAATAAAATGCATACACATAGAGGGACAATGAGAATAGAGACAGTGACAATAAAAGTTTGAGGAAGGTGAGATTTCACTTCCAATAGTTAATTAATTTGGTAAATATCTATTTGGTTTCTTCACAATTCCAAGCTCTGAGCAAAAATTTCAAATTATAAAATACATACGAATATAATTCAGCTGTAAGTATTAAAAAGAAAGTTCTCAGACAAGTAGAATTTATTTTCAGCAACTTTTAAGTATATAATAGCTATTGAAATAGGGAAAAAATGACTAGAATTATTTATGTGGTCATAATAAATAATTGATAACAGGAATGAAAATGTATAAACACTGTTTAGATTTTCTAGTTTCTTCTGGTGGTTATTTTGAATTCTATAAAGTAATATTGCAAGCATCTTTACAAAATTACTAGGGGCCCAGTGCATGAATTCATGCACCTTGAAAGGAACTGTGGGCCACAAGGCTGAGGTAGGCACAGGGACAGGTCTCAGCTCATCCTCTGTCCCCCCACCTGGTTACTCCCACCATGGCCCCACCACCACCACCACCACCACCACCGCTCCCACATGCTGATGGCACCGGCCCCACTCACATTTGCAGAGTGATTGGGGCCAGTGCCAGCAATGGGTGTGAGCAGTGGCTGCTGCCCAAATTGCCCCCCAGAGAAGGGGGAGGTGGAGAAGCCCTCAGGGCAATTAGAGCTGGCAGGTGGGCTGGCTGAGTGAACGCGATTGGTGCTGGGTACCAGCAGCAGGTGCAAGCTGTGGCTCTGGCACTGGCAATGGGTACGACTGGGGCCAGTGCAGGCAGTAGGTACAAGCAGCAGATGGGACCTCTATATTGGGAGCAAAGAATTTTCAGTGACCACCAGAGGCTTACCCCGATGACAGCGACTGGTGCCCCACCTTGGTATGTGCCACCAGCCCCCCTCACTAACTCCACCATCTCGTTATGATCAATGCTCACCATCTTCCACACATGCCCCCTGGGGGTCAGCACACATAATCAATTGTTCTGTTGTTCTGTCATTTGATTTGTTTGCATATGAGTCCTTTATTATATAGGGTAATTTTTGAAACAAAAGTATAGAGAAGGAACCATCCAATTATTTCTGGGCAACTCAATTTTCATGAGAGTAAAGCAGAAGTTAATTCGTAAGGAATTTCAATTCCAAGAGTGTGTAAGAATCACTCAGTTAACAATTAATTCTCTCTTAATTTTTTATATACATGTGCACACACACACACACACATGCACATGCATGCTGATTAAATCTTACAATTTCAACTTTATTTTATCTAGTGATACTGTTTTTGGATACATTTATAAAACTCTTTATATCTTATTGTGAAATACATATATAGTAAAGTAATATATAAATGTTTCCATCCAAAACATCAATTTATGCAACTATCAAGCATGTATAAACAATAGTGATGGTTTAAAAATCTTTCATAATTACTCCTATTTGTTTCATCCAGATGTCAGTAGTAGAGCTTTTATAAAATATTTTCGTATCCTGTACTTTTTTTTTTTTTTTTTTTTTTTTTGCCTCTGAGGCTCCCCACCCATTTTGTCAATGGCAGTTGTCCTTCCAGAAGGAGGGCGGGTACCATCTGGAACAAAGAGGGCATTGATCAGCTGTGAGTCTGAAAGCCAACTTTTAAAATAAACTCCAGCAAGAGAGTCGAGCCTTTTAGAGAGTGAAAATAGTTTTCTAAAATAGGAGAGAGAGAGAGAGAGAGAGAGAGAGAGAGAGAGAGAGAGAGAGAGAGAGAGGCAAGCAAAAGGAAAAACAAATTTGCCCTGTTCATGTATCAAAAACAAAGACAGATTTTTTGTTTGTTTGTTTTTTTTAAATTGTTTAAAGTTTTCAAAGACAGAGATCTTTGTGTATAAATCCCAAGGGAAAGGAGACCGTGGAGTGGCTCCTGGTCAGAGACAGACACTGAGTGAGCCCAGGGCACTCAGAGAAGTGTCCTGACCTAGCCCCTAGCTACAACCCTGGGTGTGGTAACAGCAAGTACATTTGGGTGTGGTGTTTGAAGGCTGTTAGAAAAACCATAAAAGAGAAACTGCAGAACCCAGCAAGGTGGGATGTGGGCACCACCTGGGAAGAGTGAAGACCACCCAGCATAAATGCTTGGTTCAACAAGGCACATCGCAGGCTGTCCTCATATTTCCCCCATCTTTCACAATCCTACCACCAAATTCACATTTCCTCCATGTCTGTTGCTGCAGCCCTCTGTTAGTCCCGTCTGGTTGCAAGGCACCACAGAGTTCCGAGTGTGCCCGCACAGGTGAGAGCCATTGCTTCTTCTTCCCCTTCCTTCCTCATCCCAAACTTAGAATGACTTTGGCTAGATCTCTCAAATTATGTTTTGTATTCCTTGATTGAGCAGATGTAAAATTCATGTCTACGAATTCTCATGAAGCTGTTTCCCATACTCTTGAGACAACTCCCAATCATTTCTTTTTGATAGTGTTTTTTGTTTTTTCCCCCCACCCATACTCTGATTTTGCTTGTTACTGGATCTAATGTTGTGGTTCATCCTTACAACTAGCCTGCACCTCATTCCATGCTGGGGGGAGACAGATGAATGCAGAGACATAATTCAAAGGGACCCAGGAGTCAGGAAATCCAGGCTGTTCTGCCTCCTCTCAGATGGTTCCAATTTCGCTAGTAGGGACAGACTTTGCCAAGTCGGGCATTAATTTTAACCATAGAAACCTGGCAAATCAGACAATCCAGCTCGACATTGCAATCCAGCATTGGGGACTATTAGTTTTGGATCTGATTTTAAGTGGTCTTGGAATACCAGTTAGAAACAGAAAGGTTTTCCTGAAGCCAAGTCATACTGTGGCCCTGTGTTTCCTTATCTGCCTCCAGCCAGACAACTGGGGACCAGAGCATGTGCTTCCCCCTGCAACTGTCTAATCGCATGAGAGGCAGTCCTCGGCTCTGGTGATCTTGAATTTCATTTTCTTTTCTTTAGTTTTTTTCATTTTTGCTTTTTTTATTTCTTTATTTCCAGACCAGTGCATGGGCACTGGGAGATGAGGGGGTGGGGGGAAATACAAGTAATTTGAAAGATCTTAGAAAGTCTCATATTTTCCATTTCAAAGGAACCACTTTTCACAACGTGGTGCCTATCACTTTAGAATGGGCGGTGCAGGGGGAAAGATACAGAGGGAGGGAGAATTTCACGTGCACTTCTTGTTTCCCTGGAATTGTTTCAAAGCAAAATCACCAAGGCCTGGCTTCGGTATTCACTTTATCTTTGCCCCAGATGGCTGGCTGGCTTGCTCCTCCATCCTGGAGGGGATTGTCCACTCTTCCACAACCCTACACACAAATCTGCACCCCCTCAAAGGGATGGTGCAAAGCCACTTCTGACTCTACCCGTATTAGCCACCTCATTCTGACCGCAAGGCATGGCAATGAACTTTCTTATTAAAAATGGGTGTTCTTTTATGCATACTTGTGCCACATTTGCAGTCACCAATTTGTCTATGCTTCAGTACCCCCAAGGACAAATGTCTCTCTCTATTTTCCTAACGCAAAATTCTTGGCTTCACTAGGCATTCGTGCTCTGCTCTCCTCTTTCTGTGGATAGGTCAATCGCTCCCATCTTCCACATCCAAATTATGGCAGGAACGAATCTACTAGATGCTGCTACCTTTTTTTGAACAGAACATTCTGAGCTAAGTGACCTCATTAATCACTGGCTAGTCTCTTGGCACATGTGTGTCTGCTCTTGTCCATTTATTGGCAGCCCTTGTTCAAAAAACAGATGAAGGCTTCTTTCATAAAAGAAGCAAGATGGGAAAGATCTGAGTGGGTGTGGCAGGCAGCATGACTAGAATTTCAGCAATGAGGTGGCCAACAAAAGAAGCCGCTGGAGAAGGTAAGAAAGGGTTTAATGGAAAGCGATTTAGGAGGTGAAAATGACAGGACAGACCTCGGTGAAAGATCATTAAACTCTTAGATTTCTGTTTTACATAAGTGGGTTAGAAAGAGGGAGCAGAAATATACTTGTAAAAGAGGTAGCTGGTTTGGGGATTTATTTTTAGGAATATCTAATTTGGAGAATGTGTGGAGCATTGAGGGGACATTATCTCTTTGCAAATATGAGTACACATCTAGACGTGAGAGTAGAGGTCTGGCTGGAAATGACGTGGGAGTCGTCGCATGCAGATTGCAGAGATTTCAGTCTATTACTTGGGAACCTATACTCTCTCAACTCTGGAATAAAACCAGATGGTGGCAAAAAGATGGTGGAAAATTGAGTTTTGAAGGGAGCACTATTTATTTTTAAATGTATTTCCCTTCATCAGATTTATAAGTTAACTAGAGGCCCAGTGCATGGATTTGTGCACATTGAAAGTAAATTAAATAGAAGGTGGTTAGCAAGGTGGGACTGGATGAGATGGGCTGGGCATGCCCTGGAGCCAACTTCCTCTGTCCCTCCTGGACCGGTAGCACCTGGGGTGGTATTGGGACTTGAAGGGCATTTGCAGAGTGAGCAGGGTCCCTCCGGCAGGTAGGGTCCCTCGGCCAGGCCTGCGGAGATCAGGCCAGAACCAGCAGTCCGACATCCCCTGAGGGTTCCTGGGATGCGAGAGGGTACTCTGCAAAGTTGCTGTTGTTCAGTAGCTCCTGCATTAAGCATCTTCCCCCTGGTGGTCAGTGTGCCTCAGAGCTACTTGTCAGACAGTTGCTTGGGCTTTTATATATATAAGATAATACCAGTAATAAAAATCAAGCCTTAATCTCCCCCCCAACAAACAAACAAACAAAAAAACAAAAACAAAACAAAAAACAAAAAAAACTATGCATTTGACTATGATTTCTGATAGGGTCTAAGAAAAACTGGCTTGTAGGATAAAGTAAGTAATGGCAATGCTGATCAATTACAGCTGCCAATGAGATGAGATGTATAATGGTGAAACACAGGAAATGTTATGGTCCTATGCCATGTGAAAATCTGTATTCAGCTTGGTGGCGTATAAGCAGGAAGCAACTCTTCGTGGCAAAGGATGTTTAAAAATGCCCTCCTCCTAGCCACAGGATAGAGGAGATACATTATGGCAATAACCACAGTGATGGCAGTTCCAGACTCAGGGCCCAGAGGCAGAGAGCTCCAGTATTACCTGGCAATTCACACTGACCCATGGAGGAGACAGGTGGTCATTTGTAAAACAGCTTTCTCAGTACTCAGGCCCCAAAGACTTCATTTAAAAATATATATATATTTTACTGATTTTTTATAGAGAGGAAGAGAGAGTGATAGAGAGCTAGAAACATCAATGAGAGAGAAACATTGACAAACTGCCTCCTGCACACCCTCTACCGGGGATGTGCCCACAACCAACATACATGCCCTTGACCATACATATCCTTGACAGGAATCAAACCTGGGACCCTTCAGTCTGCAGACCAATGCTCTATCCACTGAGCCAAACCGGCTTCAGCCCAAAGACTTCATTTTGAACAATGTGTAAGTGAAGCATCAAAGCTTCAATGACTGGATGCAGAAAGACCGCCAAGGGACATATGGAGACTACATGGGTGTCATTACTTCTTAAAAGCTGAAGGAAAAAATTCCAGAAGAGCAAGGAGATATTATAGGAAGTAGAGGGAGGTTTGGCAGTGCCTCCCCCAACCCTCCCACCCTCATCACTGCTGAGAATGGCTTTGAAATGATACGACTCTGTTTTTTAAATCCTAGTTTTATTATTTACTATTAATATTGACTTTGGACAAGTTTTAAAACCTTATCTGTGGACTAGGAATGTTGCTTAGTATTGTAGCAAAAACTGAGCTCATGTGTGCAAAGTTCCTGGCACACAGAAAGTATTGAAATGTTTGCTATTGTCATTTTTCTAAAAACTTTTTAGTAATTACAAAAATACCTGTAAGAACTCTTCTAGATTCCCTTATTACGTTACTCATCTCCATTTGCTTCTCCTAAGTTTCAGTCTTGCAACCACAAAATCTTTCTTACTGAAATCGTTTAGATTCTTAGGAGCCTCTCCATACCATTTGAGGTGAATTGGCTGCCATGTTGAGGAGCAAATGTAATGACTTTCATTTTTCTTTAAATCTTAAGTGATTGTTAGATTTAAACACATGTTAAAGATTCTATTTTGTCTGTGGATCTGGCTGCTCCTTGATGACTCAGTGGCCCAGGTTTCTGTGTGGTATCTGGAGGAACTAGGAATTTGTGGTTGCGTGGATGATTGCATTACCACTGCTGCATGCTTTGGATATTTGGGCTACTTAGGGCAGTGTAGCAACATGCTAGCAACTTCTTTCAAGTTCATTACCACTGTTGCAAACTTCAAAAGGTCTTCCCAGCCCTTCGACTGTTGGGCTTTTTACAAAGCCAGAACCAGCCTAAAATAAATCACGAGGCATATGCTGATGACAGAAAATGACTGTAGAGCTATCTTCCCATTTAGGCTTTATTGTTATATTTAGAAAGTGAACTTCCCATGACCTTGACATAGCTGCCCTATATTATTTTGGTCCTCAGTTATATTTTGCTGTGTAAATACTCTAAAAGTTATTTCCCTCATGGTCAACTATGCTAGCTAGAGGGCAAATTCCCGAGGGACCTAGACTGGCAGCAAATTCACTCAGGGTGGAGAGAAGACAAATTACTAAATACATTTTGTCAAATTAAACCAACTTAATGGATGTATAATGAAAACCACTGTCAGTTTTATTGCATCAGAAAAATGTTTTCAGCTAAAGTTCACTGTAACCAAATCTGAGGTAAAATGAAAAGAAACTCATTCTCCCAAGACAACTGGAATCTTCACTCCTGAGATTTACTATCTTTCCCAGAAGTAGACATGTGGACACAGAAGTGTGTGATCCTCTCCCTATTCAAGTGTATAAAGAAAGAGTTATCTTAAAAATGATGTTTGTTGGCTCTGACTCAACAACACAGTCTTGAACCCATATGAACACACAAAGCTTTGGTAACCAAGTATGATTAAATTTTCACTTCCTGTGTCCTGTTCATGCAATTTTCCTGACCCTCACATGGATGGAACTTGGATCTTGGATCTCTATACCATTCTATATAATAAAAGGGTAATATGCAAATTGTCCCCTCAACCAGGAATTCAGCCGGAGTTTGTCCAGTGGGCAGGGCCGGCCCATCAACCCCAGGGCCCCTCCCCATGGCTAGCCCCACTCTCAATCAGCCCATCCCACCTGATTGGGGGCAGGGCTGGCCCACCAACCTCCCGTGACCCACTCCTGCAGCCAGCCTGGCCCGATTGGCCCCTTGGCCCTGATCAGAGCGGGCCTGCTGGACCCCACCACTGCATGATTCATGCACCAGGCCTCTAGTTCAGTGTTTTTCAACCTTTTTTGGGCAAAGGCACACTTGTTTCATGAAAAAAATCACGAGGCACACCACCATTAGAAAATGTTAAAAAATTTAACTCTGTGCCTATATTGACTATATATAAAGTAATTCTCTTGAATAGGAATCAAATAAACACAAAGAAAGTATTTTATAATTACTTTATTATGAAATATTAAGTAAACAAAATAGTGAAAAATTATAAAATTCTTGTCTTGTCTGCACCCACGGCACACCAGGCAACATCTCGCGGCACACTAGTGTGCCTCGGAACAGCGGTTGAAAAACGCTGCTCTAGTTATAAGGTAACAGAATAGTCTGAAATCCATTCCTGGGCAGAGAAGGTAGGCACAGGCTTAGTTAAGTTTGAAGACTACACTAAATGTGAAGGGCCAGGATTGATTGTAAAAAGATGAATCCTTCCTCTAGATCAGAGGTTCCCAAACTTGTTTGTGCCATAGACCCCTTGCCATGTTTTTCGGTTTTGGGTAGACCCCCTACTTACCTGATATTGATTTTTTTGTAAATTTCTAACTGTAGTGAAGTTTAGTGTTAAAAACTTGAAATAAAAACACATGTTAAGTTTTATACATTTATTTATTGAATTTAAATTAAAACTACTCAAAATAAAATTTTGTATCTGTTATATAAAATATATGTAACATAAAATTTAATAAAAAATAATGTACCTATTTTTCTCCGGCATTCTCAAACAAAATAACACTGATTCACTATAATTTGTATGATAAACTACCAGTTTATATTTTTTTAAATGTTTTCTCAGCACTTTCCTATTCAAGATTCAGGAAACGAATGAACGTATTTTTCTCACATTCATATTTATAGAGTGACGAATTGAACAAGTCGGTGCAAGTTCGCGAAGCTTTGAGACAAAAATTGGCAAGAATGTTTACTGCGCGTATGCTTGTAACAAGATGATACTGGTATATCATTATGTGCAGGTTTTTATCCTACAACTTACACAATTTTATAAACATATATAATAAATTTTTTACTTCATAGGTACTTTTATAAATAATTTATATGTTTTTATATTATAAGATAATATGATGTAAGTAAATAGGTACTATCAGTGTGTGTTGAGATCCACTATCGTGGACCCCCATTTTCATTTCATGGACCCCCAAATTTTTTTTTCGCTGACGTAGACCCCTTGCAGGTTGTCATAGACCCCTGGGGGTCGATATAGACCACTTTGGAAATCACTGCTCTAGATTGTAGATTTTAAGACTTTAAGATTAGAATATCAGGAGAGAACTTCAAATATGAACTTTGCCACTAGTAATTAACAGCTCCCAAATGTTCTAAACTGGATTACCTGTTGTCGCCTAGGTAATATATTCATATGAAATCTGAATTAATATAGTCATACTGATGAGATCACTTTCTCTTTTATTTTTTCTCTTTGTATTCTTGATTATGATCCACTTTATTAACCAAAACTTCAAGTTTATACCAAGGAACCCAACCATGATAAAATCTAAGGATCTAATTGTTAAGAGAAAATGTCTTCTCTCTTTTCTTTACCCATTATAAATTTCTTTCTATTTTATAATACATTTTAAAATTTGCAGTGTATGATTTACTCAACATACCTTATAACACTAATTACAATAATTAAATTTCAAGTGTTTTTAGAAGAAGTCATGGCTTTGTACTACTCTGGTTATCTTGGTTATAAAAACATTGACTTTACTTAGAGGTTATAGCCTTTTCAAATATTTTAAAATGGTATTAAACAATGGACTCATTCAGTTTCAAACAATTACCTGAGGCTTTCATTCCCTGCATTCCAGCCAATCACTTTTGAGTGGTGCATTTGTCTCTGGCTACCCTGGTATTTCCCTTCTCTAGTCTTCCCTTCTCTTTGTATCCGATTCACCCACCCACAGGGAATTGGTTAATCTATATAAAATATCTCTTCCCTTCATTCACTGATCTAAGGAATATGAGCTGCATTGCTAATTTTCTAACAAGTAAAATGTAAAGTGTTAATTCTGGCATGAGAATGAATGAGCCAGTGGTAAGAAGTGGTGGCATAAGCTATACTCTGTAGTTCTCATGAGGCAGCAAGGCTCGCTCATTCTGCACAGAATTATTGAAAACAAAGTTCAATACAACATGTTGGCAATTAATTTAACCCTGTCCTCTCAACAGAAACAAGAACAGTTAAGAATCTAAAGCCTGTCTTCAAGAGTTTCTAAACATTTGGCATCTGCCTCCTTGCCAGTAATAATATACTAATTAACACCATTGTTCTCCTTTACAAACTTTATGTAAGTTGTACACAGAACATAGTATGGGGCAGGGGGTACAGTAGTTCTGAATCTTTAGGACAAGTCATCCAGAAAGTGATAGAAAGAGAATTCCATTCATCAAGTTACAGCCTGTTCACTTTTCAAGCCACTAGGACATATGCTATTTATCTGTTCCTTTCTTATTTTATACAGATTTCTTAATTCAGGGCAAATCACTTTACCATCTGTGCCAATAGTAAAAAATAGAAAGTATAATTCCTGCTACTTTGTTGCTCTACAAGTGAGTAAGTGAATTGCAACTATCTTTGTAAAAAGTATTTACAGATCTTGACTCATTATTAAATCAGACAACCCCCACTAATATTACCAAATTGCAATCAACATATAACAGTGTTAGTATAAGGTATATTACAAAATGATTTGATATATGTATATATTGTGGAATAATTGCAATAAGTTTAGTTAACATCCACCACCTCACATAGTTACAAATTATTTTTTTTCTAGTGATGAGAACTTTTAAGATCTACTCTCTTAGCAACTTTCAAATATACAATACATTATTGTTAATTATAGCCACCATGTTTCACTTTGAATCCCCAGAACTTATTTATTTTATTATGGGAATTTCATAGCTTTTTGACTCTTCACCAATTTCCTAGACCCTCCAACCATCTGAATTAGAAAATTTAAAACTTAAATTTTAATTCAAATACACCAAAACACATGATGAAGAATATACAGGATGAAGATAAAAAAGCAATTATTAGTTTAAGTTTAAAGAAGTTAATTCTATTTTTATAAAATTATAACTGATAACATTGAAGATCCTCATTGGTTAGTTCAAAGAAATGAAACATTGAAAACACATTGTTTCACATTAATAATATGATCACAAAAGGTTCAGTTATTAGAATCAAACACATTGAAGATTTTGTCTTTTCTCTGGAAAATATGTCTGAAGTAGATCTTTGAAATCTCCATAAAGAAATGACTCTCAAACATGGTAACATCATTTTGCAAACACACGCAGTTCAGAGAGCTGCAGCATGGTACTTTAAGAATTTGAACTTTTGATGATCAGTCTATCACTAACTGTGTAAATAGCAAAGAAGGAAAAAGATTACTATAAAATTGAATGTATCCTATATAATAAAGAAGTAATATGCAAATTGACCCTCATGCCATCACACAATATGGCCGCTCCCATGTGTCAAAGATGGGTGCCACAAGATGGCTGGAAGGGGATGGTAGTTGTGGGTGATCAGGCCTGCAGGAGAGGGCAGTTGGGGGTCATTGGACCAGCATAGGAGCAGTTAGGCCTCAATCAGGCTGGCAGGGAGTGGTTAGGGGGTGATCAGGCAGGCAGGCAGGTGAGCAGTTGGGCACAAGCAGTCACGGATTGTGAGAGAGATGTCCAACTGCCAGTTTAGGACAGGGATCAGGCCTAAACCGGCAGTTGGACATCCCCCAAGGGGTCCCAGATTGGAGAGGGTGCAGGCTGGGCTGAAGGACACTCTCCCCCTACCCCTGTGCATGAATTTCATGTACCAGTCCTCTAGTATTTTAAAAAAGATATATATTTTGTCTGATAATTTTCTAATATTAATATTTTGCTAGTAGTGTTTAGTATGTCATCTTGTTGGAAGGCAGAATCCTTAGCTTCAAAACATTATCTTTCAAATTTGTACTTTCCTATCAGCGTGGGTTGTCAGAAAATCTTTTGGATTAATAATTGTCAATGTAATGGGGAGGTCCTATTAGAATCCAGGGAAAAGAGTCATATGAAAAAAAGTATATGAAACACTTCCTTGAGAAAGAGAGAAAAGGCAGAGCTTTATTTTGCATTGGGGATGAGAATTATGGGCAAACACTCACTTGCTTATCCTTACAAAGGCATAAGTGCTGTAGATGAAAGAAAAATGAGAAATTTCCCAAGTATTTAATGAAAAAGGACTAAATATTGATAAGAGATTCTATCTCAATTCAATTAAACACTATCTTGAATGACACAACAGTGCACCAAGCTTTGTGACACTACAGAAGGATAAAAATAATTTCAACACTTAAGAAACTTACAATCTTATCATATAAGCAAATATATTAAAAACATGTTCCATTACACAAACCCCATTTATATTCAATAGACATAAATTCTGTCTTCACAATGTTCACATTCCTCTCTGTGAAGTGCTGTGAGAGCCCTTTAGTTTCCTCCTCGCAATATCTGAATTTCCCAGGCCAACTTTGAGGACCACCATCAATTTTTTTTCCATTTAAAAAGCTGTCATTTTAATTGGAAAATATATATAATATCTACCAAAAGTTTCTGAGCACGAGAATTGATTTTTAGCCATTTCTGACTTCTATTGAATACCCACTACATTGGTTAATACACTAAATATTCAATAAACTTCTGTAAAAAAAAAAAAAAAAAGAAAAGAAAATGTTTATGTAAATCAGTGATTCCCAAAGTGGTCTATATCGACCCCCAGGGGTCTATGACAACCTGCAAGGGGTCTACGTCAGCGAAAAAAAATTTGGGGGTCCATGAAATGAAAATGGGGTTCCACAATAGTGGATCTCAACATACACTGATAGTGCCTATTTACTTACATCATATTATCTTATAATATAAAAACATATAAATTATTTATAAAAGTACCTATGAAGTAAAAAATTTATTATATATGTTTATAAAATTGTGTAAGTTGTAGGATAAAAACCTGCACATAATGATATACCAGTATCATCTTGTTACAAGCATACGCGCAGTAAACATTCTTGCCAATTTTTGTCTCAAAGCTTCGCAAACTTGCACCGACTTGTTCAATTCGTCACTCTATAAATATGAATGTGAGAAAAATACGTTCATTCGTTTCCTGAATCTTGAATAGGAAAGTGCTGAGAAAATATTTAAAAAAATATAAACTGGTAGTTTATCATACAAATTATAGTGAATCAGTGTTATTTTGTTTGAGAATGCCGGAGAAAAGTGGGTACACTATTTTTTATTAAATTTTAACACTAAACTTCACTACAGTTAGAAATTTACAAAAAAATCAATATCAGGTAAGTAGAGGGTCTACCCCAAACCGAAAAACATAGCAAGGGGTCTACGGCACAAACAAGTTTGGGAACCTCTGATGTAAATGAATGAAGGAGAGAACAGTTTAGTATCTCATACACACACACACACACACACACACACACACACACACACACACAAACACCCTGTAATGGTTAAATGTATAACTTAAAAATTTGAGACCTTGGGCCGAAACTGGTTTGGCTCAGTGGTAGGGCATCGGTCTGCGGACTGAAGGGTCCCAGGTTAGATTCCAGTCAAGGGCATGTACATTGGTTGCGGGCACATCCCCGGTAGGGGGTGTGCAAGAGGCAGCTGGTTGATGTTTCTCTCTCATCGACGTTTCTAGCTCTCTATCCCTCTCTCCTCCTCTCTGAAAAAATCAATTAAAAAAAAATTTAAGACCTTGGTTAAAAATCCAAGTTCTACCTCTTACTACCCATGTGATCTTGGGCAAGATGCTTAACCTAAGTGGATCTTAGTTTCTTTATTTGCAAAATGACCAACATGAGTACATATTTGATGAAATTTTGTGAAGATTAGATTTAATAATGTAAGTAAAGTGTGCAACATAATTTCTTGCACAAAAAGAGTACTCAATAGCCGGGACCGGTTTGGCTCAGTGGATAGAGCGTCAGCTTGGGGACTGAAGGGTCCCGGGTTCGATTCCGGTCAAGGGCATGTACCTTGATTGTGGGCATATCCCCAGTAGGAGGTGTGCAAGAGACAGCCGATCGATGACTCTCTCTCATCGATGTTTCTAACTATCTCTCTCCCTTCCTCTCTGTACAAAATCAATAAAAAAATATATATATATATAAAAAGTACTCAATAATTATTAACTACTATTGATATATTATTTGCCACCTGCCCGTTTGTTTAAAAAAATCTGTGGCAATTAATACTAAGAAACAAATATAGTAAGACAAGACAAGAACCAGGATATAGAATTGTCAGTTAACTTTTTTCAAATTCTTTAATAAAATAAGTGAAATTGATTTGTAGCTCAGAAAAATGAGCCCCAAGCCAGGTAATATTTTATTGAAAAGAAAGATAAATTTTTGCTGCATATCCAAGAATTGTGTTAAAATTTATTCTTTACAAATTTATTTGAGTTAGGTGACAATATTCTAAAACAGAGAGTGATAAAAACAAACAAAACACCAAACCTCAAAACACCAATGCAACAAATTTAGAAAAAATGCCTTCAGGTTCTTAGTTAATAGTTAATGAATCTAAAGGGTAGTTGATTAAGTTTTTGTCTAGTCATAGGAAAATGCGTTCTTTAGAAATCCAGATGGTTGGTCCTAAAAAAATGCTGACTTGGTAACTGACAAATTTTTCTTCATTATAATCCTATATAATAAAAGGCTAATATGAAAATTGACTGAACAGCAGAACAATCGGTCACTATGATGCAAACTGACCACCAGGAGGCAGATGCTCGAGGCAGATGCTCAATGGAGGAGCATTGACCTCTGGTGGTCAATGCACTTCCACAGGGGGAGTGTTGCTCAGCCAGAAGCGGGCTCATGGCTGGTGAGTGCATCGGTGGTGGCAGGAGCCTCTCCCACCTCTGTGGCAGCACTAAGGATGTCCTACTACCAGCCTAGGCCCTCTCAGTCAGACATCCTCCAAGGGATCCTGGGATGTGAGAGAGCACAGGCTAGGTTGAGGGACCACCCAAATGCTCAAATTTCATGCACCAGCCCTCTATTAGTGAATAAAAACACTTCTCAGAGGTGCTCAGCTCAATGGAACTATGCTTTCCTCCACCCAATACTCATCAAAACCTGTTCAAACAGGGGTCCTCAAACTTTTTAAAGTGGGGGCCAGATCACGGTCCCTCAGAGAGCTGGAGGGCCGGACAATATGAACTACTAATTCCTACTGTAACACCTCGGCTGCGCTCACTGCCCAAAAAACCTGGCGGGCTGGATCAGACTCCTCTGCGGGCCGTATGTGGCCCGCGGGCCGTAGTTTGAAGACCCCTGTACCTGCTATATTTAAAAACTTATTTTAGGTGTATGGCCCATTAATCTCTAGGTTAGCTATGCTAATATCAGCCCCGTTTCTAAGTTTAAATATTTCTTAACTGTGAGGCTGTGCTATTTGTCCCATCTACATCTCTTCCAAGGCATAATATCTAGCTGGATTGATACTCTCCTTGAAGTTACACTCTAACTATTCCTGGGCATTTTCAAATGCAGGAAGGACCTATAGCTTCAGTGCCTTCTCTTTAGTTCCCCATTCTTCTTGCTCTAAAATTAAGTCACTACTCCAGACATGGGACCCGGTTTTCAGTCGGTCCCTTGTGCTCTCATAATAAAGTATTTTTATTGGTGTCCAGCATTCCATTGGCATCCCACTATGTATCTATGGTAATACTTCCAAGTTCTGCTGTCAGGTAGCCTATTTTGATGTGGCTTTTCTATTTCTCTCTACACATCAAAGTTGGCCTGTCAATCCTGCCTGACCAGGGCTGGGAGGAGAGTGGTCACACCTATTATATGGTCCCATAAGCCATGTTGGTGCCTGTAAGCTCACAACACAACTCGAGGATGAGGGCAGCCTCCATCCAAATTCATGATTGTGCTCCTTCACCTTTGACTGCCTTTCCTATGCTGTTTGGCTTTTGAAAATCTTGTGTTGGCTCTTGTCTGAAACACAGTTTAAGTTATAATGTTGCTAGATACTGTGTCTCAACTGCTCAATGGCATTTCTGAACTTGTTCATTTAGCTCTGAGCCCAGTCATTTCCCACAATTTAATGAGAGGGTCTTCAGCTAGTTCCAAAATTTTCCTTGGGCACTGACTTATCATGACTTGTGCTTCAATACCAAAATATGAAAATAGCCAACCACCAAGTCAGTTGGAAGGAGTTAGGAAGGGAAGTAATTTCAGAGGAGGAACGCTTCACACTGAATGATTTTCTCATTTAGGGTGATGGTTGGACAGGATCTTGAAACTGGTAAGAGGCCATTCCAAGTAGAAGAACCTCATAAGGAGGGGCAATTAAATAGTTGGTTTTTTTTTTTTTTTTTTTTTTTTTTTTGAAGGAAGTCAAGCAAAAGCAGTTTACCAAGAAGTTTCAATTTGGATTTACAGAGTTTAATACAAATTTCATAATAAATTTAGAATATAAAAATAAAGAATTTGACAGGATATTATTTACCCAAGGAGGATATATTGAAAAATTTTAGAAGACAAACATTCATTAAGTGCCCAGTGATTTTACTGGTACTGGAGAACAAAGAATAACAAGACTAATATATGATATTTGCTCTCAAGGAGCTAACTTCCCAGTAGGGGAGGCAGAAAAACAAATAAATTATTTTTATGTTCATTGGAGCTCTTTCATCTAATGTAATTTGGTCCAGAATTTGGTTTATTAACCAAATAAAAATTTGGTTGTAGGAGTAAATTTAAAAGTACCTTTTAATATTTTACTTTAAAACAAAATTGTACGTTCTTTCACTGATCTTTTGATATGTCACATTATTTTTCTAATGAAAACCACATTCACAATGCATGGTGTGTGGTTTAATATCTGTATTTTTTTAAAGTGGAATGAAAAACAAAAGAAAATTGCAAAATAATGGCATAGATCCTCCTAGAGTTGCATTAACTTTGTAAACTAGTATTACAGTTACATCAACCTTTAATTTGATAGTATTATTTTTTTAGCACTCAACTCTAATCAGTCTTTTAAAAAATATTCACAAGTGCTTTCACTGAAACAGCTCTCTTTCCATATAGTGTTTCATTAATTCTAACATAAAATTTAATTATGTAATTAAAATAGCAAAAACAACTGGTAGGGGAAGAATGTTACCAACATTTGGATAAACTTGGACTCAATTGGCAGGAACAGAAGTTTGTGGTTACACTGGAGAACAGCTGAAAGCTGGGAAATTTTAGCATGATTTGGGCATTAGCCATATTTTACAAAGGGAATGGACAATACCAATCATGTAGTTTAGGTATATGAATTGGAGCTCCATTAAGAACTCTTCTATATATCACTAAAACCAAGGTATGCACAAGGTGTTATGGGCACATAGTTTAAGAGCAACTGAGTATTCATCAGATTAGGTAGGTTGGAACCTTGGGAAGCATCCAACCTTATGTAAACAACAAAAGAACAAAAAATCAAATCAGAATAGCTTTAGTAGAACTTGTCTTGCTTAGTTAGAGTGAGAGAGAAAATAGGTTGGAGTACAATAGAACTCGGAAAACAGTGAAGAGGTAGCAGAGGCACAAAAGAGCATTGGGGAGCCACTGAAAAGAAATCATTTTATTACCACACATTTCCACAGATTTTCCTGAGATCAATGCTTCTCCAAAGTGCAGAACAATACAAAGTGGTGATTTAAAAATAAATATTTTAATTCAGTTTCTTGGGTAATAATTGCAACTTATTTATTAAGAAACATAGAAAGAAGAGTGAAAAAGCAGATGGGTTAGCACATGTTTTTCAGGAAAGAAAAATGAAGTTTCTATAATAAAAATGAGGTTGTTACTAGTTAAAAATTATATGTGTATAAAACAATTCCTATGTGTAGACATTGTAGGAAATTTAGAAAATTTTACAATAGAAAATTGCATACTTATACCAGAAATAAGTTATTTATAATTTCGTTTCACATCTCTTTTTTTTGTTTTATGTATATATACATACATTTATAAATGAAAGCATACTAAGCTTATTTCATTTAACAATATATGATGTCTATTTTTCACAATAATAGATTTCTTTTTCTTTTTTTTTTGAGGCATTGAATATGATTAGGATCAAACTGCTGAATTTTAGTATTGAGAACACTGCTCTTGTTCTCATCTCCTTTTATTTATATTGCAAAGGATATAGAATTTTATTAGTCTTTTTCAGCATCTACAGAATTGACTAAACATATCACCTCCTTTAATTGGTTGATAGAATGAAATACCCCCCTTTCCTCAAAGTTTAATTCATTTCTGTTCTATTTAAATATTTTGATTTTTCCAAGTAATAATGTATATAGTTTAAACAATACAATATATTTACAGGACTGACATTGAAAAATAAGCCCCTGAGCTCCAAATTTCCTATACCCACGTGCTCTTTCACAAGCCCTGTTGGCTATATCTTTTGGCATTTACTTTCTTATATTTTATAATGTTTCTTAACTTGTCAATTTTAGTTATTATATATTTATTTCTTATGTTTCCTCTATATTGTTTCAATATAATATTGCTAATTAGTTTTGTTGAATTTTTAATCAGTATTTATCTTACTATGACTATGTTCATGCTGTTTGGAGCTGAACCAAGTGACATAGTTATATTATCTCTCTTGTGCAATTTTTGTTTTTCCTAGAGTTAGTACTGTAATTCCTGTTTTCATTATTTTTTAAAATTATTCTTTTAATCCTCACCCAAGGATACTTTTTCCAATGATTTCCAGAGAGAGTGGAAGAGAAGGAGGAGAGGAAGAGAGAAAGAGAGAAAAACATTGATGTGAGAAAGACAATATGGATTGGTTGCCTCCCACATACGCCTCTACTAGGGCTGGGCAACAGAAATATGTGCCCTTGACCTGGAATCAAACCTGTGATTCTTCAGTCCATGGGCTGTTGCTCTATGTAACGACTGAGAAAAACTGGCCAGGGCTGTTTTCATTATTTTTATTTGCCTAGGTTTACATATTACAATCATATCAAGCTCCCCAACTTCAAGAGGATCAACATGATCCTTTTAAATTCTAGTTTCTACCTCAAACACATTTGGTGCTTTATCAATTTTACCCTTTCAGTCTCACCCTAGTAAGGATCCATTCTTGACCCCTCCATCCTCCTACTCTAATGCGAGTTAGTTTCTCTGCACAGCAGGCGATCTGGAACTTCTCTCTCTCCTGTGTCTCTTTTTGGAAGATTCAGGGTCTTCCTCATATTTTAATTTATGTCTTCATTGTACAGTGACTTCCTGAGTTGGGGGATCAAATTTTTAGGACTTGAATTTCTGAAAATGTTTAAATATATTGTCATACTTGATTGGTAGTTTGACATTGATTGATAGTTTGGTTGGGAACAGAATTTTAGGTTGAATGAAAATTTCCCTCAGAAATTGGCAGGCATTGCTTCATCATCTTCTAAGTTCATATGTGGTTGTAGAGTTGTTGGGTGATATTCTGATTTCAAGTCCGTATTTTTTTCAAAACTATTTTCTCAGAAAGTATTTATTATATTCTGCTTATCACCAATGCTCTGAAATTTCATGGAGATGTACATTAAAATTGATATTTTTAATTTATTTTGTTGAGATTCATTTTGCAAACTCTAATTTTGAAAAAATATATTGAAATAATTTTAGATGATATCCTCCTGTCTGCCTCCCGCTCCCTATATATTCTCTTTTCAAACTAATTTGTTGGGTATTTTACTTTCTGAACTGACCTTTCAATCACCTGATTTCTCTGTGCCAACATTTTCTTTTTATTATGATTTCAGTATGTGTTTTGCATGAGCTGTTATAGATGTAGCATGCACCCTGAGCAGTGAGAGTCGCATCACCAACATTGTTCCCAGGGAACTACACTCAGCATCAAGCTGCACAGCTTTGGACTGAGCATCTGTTATTTTTAGTGCATCTGTTAGGAAGCTGTGCCTAAGGTATCAGGAAAGCCTAAGAGAGCTCACAAGGGTGTTAAGCCTAATGTAAAACTGGATTAATCAGACCTTTCAATCATGTAAACAAAATAAAGAAATTGTGTGCACATTGGATTTTGAGTCTGGGAACACTAAAAAAATCTTCCTATAAATTAATGATAATGGCTTCTCTGCTTTATGTCATTTTGGCTTATGCAAGGTTTGATAGGAATGTTCTATTTTGGGATATCAGGAGAAACCTGTATACAGAAGTATGCTACCCAGATTTTTTTTTTCATTAAGAGAAATTCAGTCAGCATTCAGCACATAGTTAATGTAATGTTGTACCTAGGTAAATGATTACTAAATATCAGTAGAATGAAGGAATATAATTTATGTATATAAAACTGGCAATTTGCACTGAAATCTGAAATAAAAAATAGCCAAATACAAACACTAGACTTTTTTATGTGATACTAAACTGCACATTTAGGTAATGGGATTCCCTTAAAAGAGATAAAAAACGAACAAACAAAACAGAAATAGGATCATAGATACAGAGGACAGAGTGCTGGTTGCCGGAGGGTAGGGGGGGTTGGGAGACCGGTGAGAAAGGTGAAGGTGTTGAGGAGAACAGGTTGTAAAGTACAGCACAGGAAACATAGCCAATGACATTGCCAGGTGGAGAGTGGAAATATCGGGGGAAACACTTGGTAAAGTGTATGATTACTAACCATTATGCTGTGTACCTGAGAGTAATACAAAATAATAGTGGATGTAAACTGTAATTGAAAAAGGTTAAGTTAAAAGCTAACAGAGACAATAAACTCTGTTCCTATGAGACTGAGTTGAGAGTTTGGGCACAGCACATGAGAGAAAAAAGAAAGAGACACGGAGTTAAGTGTTATTTAATTTAACAGAACTCATTGTTAAAAGGAATGGGGGTCACTCTCCATACGGATTGTGATGTGATTGCCAACATGACAGCCCTGGCTGAGCCCTAGCGAATGCCCTGAGTGGAGAACCAGGCTGCTTAAGGATAGTCTGTTCTTCATTTATCCTCACTTTCTCAGAGACATGTACATCAAGAGAAATAATTGAAAGGGAAGAGGTGAAAGGGAGTTAGCACACTATTGAAATTTGGGTACTCATAAAGTGCTTGTTTCAGACTTTCAGAAAGTAAACAGGGATGCTGCCAATAATTATGCAGGAACACGGGACTTAAGCTAACCAGCACCGTTCCAGAAGCCAGAGTGTGTACTCAATCCTCATTAAAATCCTCTGCAATAAGGCATCCTAACCAACTTTGACAGGAAGGAGAGTTTCAAAAATAATACAATTGATTGACAATGAATTTTGTCTCAGCACTTTTCTCTCAAATAGTTTTATATGGAAATTTGTGGCTCTATATTAATTATCTAGCTAGCACCCAGCATGCCTGAAAAACAAACTGTAGAATGATTTTTTTTTAAATCATTCTACATTAAAATCAGAAGAAAATATTTGGGAAATAGCCAGGGAGTTCTAAAAGAAAAATCAAGCTCATAAATTTCTGGGAACATTTTTTATTTTTATTCTTAGTTATTAGGATGTTAAATGTTAGAAAATGAAATTTTCCCTACAAACATTTCTGGTAGTACAACTATTATAAATGTGTAAAATGCCTTTCAGAAAAGCAAAGCTCACTGAAAAAAAAATGATTAAGGCAAAGGCCCAGGACAGTTACTAATGCAAAGGAAACATGAGGATTGACATAAGACCTCGTTTCTCCTTACAATGTATCAATATGCTAGGTATCTTTTCGAGTTACAAAACACAGAATTTTGAAATGACCTGTTTAAAATTTTGCCTACTACAGAACTTACCATGATGTGCTGGAATGCCCAACTCCAACTCTTCCATATATTTAATATAAATAATCTAATAAGCCTCTCAGATCCCTTCCATGATTCCGTTTATAAATTGACAGTGATATATTCAGATCGGAATGAAACTGTAGGCTTACGTGGCAGGCTCCCTATTCAACAAGCCTCCAAAAAATGTTCGTGGGCTTTACGTGTTGCAAAATTGGAGGGTAAAACCACAGGTCTGAGAATTGTCAGGTTAGAGTCCCAAAACTGTCGGTGCTCCTCACCGCAATTGAAAAAAAAAGAAAAATTAGAATTCCTTTCAGAGGCAAGAGATAAGGTCAGTCTCTATTTCTTGAGGTCGTTTGTTATGAGAATGGATTTGGGGGAAGAGGAGAGGAAATCCTGTTACACAGAGAAAGAGGGAGAAAGCAATAAGGAAATGGAAAGGGAGAGCTAAGAAATGAGAGTTTCTTGCTTAATGCAGTTTTGTTTTGATTTGACTCACTGCCACCTGGGAAACATGGTGGTCTGGGAATAGCAAAGGTAGATTTTTCTAAGAGAATAAGATATGAGTCATTCTTTGTGGGCAAAAGTGCTGCTAACTGCCACTACCCTCTGGGTTCATGTGGTTTGACTGTTTTTTTGTTGTTGTTTCTTTTTATTTTTTCATCTCCTATGCTCTGCAACATCCACACAATGACTCTTGCCAGGAGACTCGAGCAAAAACTTGAACGCCTGGTTCCTTGGGCTAATAGATAATGCACAAAGGAGCTGTTTTATTCTCTGTGCAGAGCTAATTGACCTACACAAGAAACAAAACTTCAGGGCAGGCTTCATTAACACTGTGGCCTACTCTAATGAGGTAACAAGTCTAGATCTAAAACGGCATGATGCTAGCTGCATAAATGTGATCTTTATACTAACGGTCTCAGTAAATTGTGGATACTACTAAAAAGGTTTACTTTTCCAAATGAAAATGATGATAGTAAAGAATGCAAATAAAATAGAAAAATGTGAGAGAAAAAAAGTGAAACTTTTTCTATAGTCCAGGAATAATGACTATATGTATACCCATCTAGATGTTTCTGGATATGTACATTTATAACAAATAGAGATTTGCAAATTTAATCTGTATTGGATTATATGAAACATGCTGCTCCATTTGCCTGTTCTTATTTCTATTTATTGTATTATTATATTGCGTGAGTACACAAAGACCTATATAATCTTCTTAGTGCAAATTAAATTATGAACCCATCATATTTTGTGTCAATAATTCCCTATTGATATACATTTCACTTGTTTCCAAATCTTTGATAAACTTCTAACAATAAATGCATTAAATGCTGCTTTTAAATAATTCTTTGTCTTTGGTTTTCTATACTTATGTGTAAATGTGTTTAAGTATGGATTTCTTTCCTTTTTAAATTTGATCCTTAAATCTAATGTGTTTCATCATTTCTGGAAATTTCTAAGTCATTACCTCTTCAAACATTATATCTGCCTCAACTCTCTCTTCTTCTGGAATCTTTCTCACTATAACTTTTAGCTTTTTTTTTTTTTTCAACTTTTTGTCTCTCAGTATATTGTTCCAGTGATTTCTTTTGATGAAACTTCTAGGCTATCCACTCTTTAATTATGCTTCAGTTTCTGTAAAACTCATACACTAAGTAGGCTAAACAAAATATCAGTGTGTAAATTTTTCACTCTTTAAAAAGGTAAAATTAATTTGTAAGTATAATAACTAAAAGAAAAATACGTTTTTCAAGAAAGATCACATTGGTCTTGTTCCTTAAAATATTCTCAGGACCTAACACAGTGCCTGGCACAGAGCAGGAACTCCACAATAGTAGAATGAATAAACAATTGAATGTAATGAGAGCGAATTCGTTTTTTAGAAATAACATTCTTGGTTTACAAAATTTAGGGGGGAAAGTTAACCCTTGTTGATTTAACAACAAACAAAAAATACTTTGAATCAAATAACCCAAGAAAAGAAGAAAACAGGTACATAATACCCCACCCTTTTCCTTCTGCAAATGTCTGAATCTTTTTGTGGAGTTTTTCCCGTTTCTAAATGGCTTCATTTGACTGGCTAGATGTTCTTGGTGGAAAAGGGGGAGAAAGAATAATTTATTTTATGAGTGAACAAAAGTATTGTAAATAACTCAGTTTCTTACATTATTGTTTAAACAATACACAATTGGGCTCTTCTATTATAGAGCATGACCTTATATGGAGTTGATGAAATCATATACGCTGCAAATAATACCTGGGGGTTTATGGGTAGCACTATCAAAATCTACTGAGAACCCCTACCTAATTCTTTAGGCTCTTCTGACTGCTTGTGTAGCCCTGCATAGTTAATAACTTTCATACACATAACTTTGGAGTCTTCTGGGAACTCCTTTCCAGATCTTCCACAATACAAAAAGACAGTTTTCAGATGATGGTGAGGAATACTTTGTTATCTTAAGGGCTAAAGATCTTGCCTTAGAGCTATCTGTGGGATCCAGTAAGGCCGTCTCAGGTATATGACCTGAGTGGAATAGAAATGGAAGATGGACTTCGCTATGATCAGAAATACTCAGAGCAGTCATTTCCCACCACTTTTGTGTTGGGTAATCAATGATAAGTTGCATCAATGTTAATATATCCCCAAATGGATCATTCCTTTCAGCTTTGGAGTTTTCCCTCTATTTGTTGATCTTGCCACAGTGGGTCCAGCTGAGTGACTGTTCTGTGGGCCTCCATAGCCACAAGGGTTTGACGGTCAGTTTCCAATTCTGTATTATGCACACCCACACATCTTTTCTTGTTTTAACTTTCTCATATTTGCCATCTGTGGGGTCGGGAATAACATACCTACAGTGTATTGTCTCTTAGGTAAACTTATTCATTAACCAGAAGAGGACCTTATGTAATAATGAACTGAAATATTAGCTGTACCCCTACCCTCACCCCAATCTGTTCCTCTATTGTGTATTTTCCCTAAGAAGAAAAATCTTCCTCAATAACTATGTATTTTCATCCAAGATAGGGAATCCCTCAGAGGTGTGGTTTTTGTTCCCATAAATACTCTCATCCTACCTCATGCAACTTCTAATAATTAAGAACGTACATGCACTGATGACTTGTATAAGACAATGTAATCCAGATCTTATTGATAATTTGCATAAACATAAAAGAAACTTGACTGTTTATTTATTCTGTTCATTCAAAAGAGAATATGTGTAGACCCTAGACTATCTACTAGGAATAAAGGAAGAGACAATACAAATGTTTCCTAGACCTTAAAATATGTGATTTCTGGATTTTTGACACTGGGCTAGTTAGATCTATAAAAATCAAGATCTTTTAACTTTTTTAAAAAGTATATATTTTATTGATCTTTTACAGAGAGGAAGAGAGAGGGTTAGAGAGTTAGAAACATCGATGAGAGAGAAACATCGACCAGCTGCCTCTTGCACACCCCCTACTGGGGATGTGCCCGCAACCAATGTACATGCCCTTGACTGGATTCGATCCTGGGGCCTTTCAGTCCGCAGGCCGACGCTCTATCTACTGAGCCAAACCGGTTTCGGCAGGATCTTTTAACTTTTTATATGAAAGATACCAATACACTATTAAGCCAACCAACCAACCAACCAACCAAACAAACAATGTGATTAATTGATGCTAAATGATGGAGATACAAAAGAGGAATCTTCTTTCTTCCATTTTTCTAGCGTTTGAGTTCTTCCCAAGTTTCATTACTTAAAGGTCCACAGTACCTTGTAGCATATCTCTCCTTGGGACTGACTACTTTAAATCTCCATTAGATAATTAGAAACACCATTTATGGACTTCCTAGTAGAGTGGAAGCACTTTGCCATTTCTAATTATGGCTTTTTTTTCTCTCTCAAATTATCTTATAACCAGTTCTTCAAAACTAGTATAATGAATAAATACTCTGAAGGGCATATTGAATTTAAGATGAATATTTTTATAATTTTACCAAGCATGCCAACTTATCAGTTTAATCTCATTGGGAAAACTATTTTAAGACTTGGCAGGTAATTTAAATCTGCACTCAAGTAAGTGGGGAAAGAAGTGCATTCTAATACTGCCTCCAATTTTATATTTTATTTAAACAAAATAGCCTGAAAAGAAAAATGAGGCTTTTAATCAGCTGAAAGTATTTGTATTATTAAATGGATTTCTCCTGGATTGCCTACAAATTAAGAGAATGTCAATGCCATAATATAACAGAATTAAGCAAAAACTAAAATATAACACTACAACTATTTTTAAAATAGGAATATTTTGACTGTGGCATATTCAGGAAGAATTTAAACACCAACATGGATTATGCATGTATTCTTCTCTCCCTACACATGATCCCCTGATATCCTCATCCTATTCCAAAGTCTCAATTATCTTCTACAAAGAAGATATCTAAGACTAGAATACAATATTCCTAATTTCTCTTCCACCACCAGTCTGGATTTCACTTTACTTTAAGAATGTTAGTTGCGTCTTCCTATCAAAACCATGTTGTTGGCAGGATAGAGTTATGTTTTCTTCAAAACGTTCATTGAAATCATTTTCAAGGTCCACCATTTTCCTATTTCTTTTCAGTTGAGTAAAATTTCTAAGCTTTCTAAATCTCCATTTTCCAGCTAATGAAAGAAAATGGGATTCCACGAGTTTCCTACATACCTACTTCAAGATGAGATGAGGCATGGGAAAATGCTTCACAGACATTTGGTTACAGTGCAAAATGTTTCCATCTGACTATCAAGCAAATCCTCTTCCTGGGCTGGAGAAACTCAAGGAGGCTAGTAGCTAGGGAAAGGAAGCTGGGCATTGCTGCATGACATCATTACCCAGTCCCACAGTGACTATTTCCAGGCTGGGCTGGGCTGGGCTGGGCTGTGGGCTGTATTTTGTGCCATGGGGTCTCAACAGTGTCAGCTGTAATTTGGTGGGCTTTTGCACTGGGGTGGTGGTGGTGCCCACTCGGGAGAAGCCAAATGTTGCTTTGTGGGCACCAGGTCCATGATGCCATTTCTCTGTAAGTGGCCAGTGCACGTCATGGCAGCTTCTGCATTGAGTGTCTGCCCCTTGGTGGTCAATGTGCATCATAGTGACTGGTCAGATGGACACTTAGCATACTAGCTTTATATATATAATAAAAGCCTAGGTGGCGTCATGCGATGTCATCACAAGGTGGTCACCACAAGATGGCCAGCATAGGAGGGCAGTTGTGGGAGATCAGACCAGCAGGGGAGGGAAGTTGGGATAAACAGGCCATTAGGGGAGGGCAGTTAAGGGTGATCGGGCTTGCAGGGGAGGGCAGTTGGGGGTAATAGGCCACCAGGGGAAGGCAATTGGGGGTGATCAGACTGGCAGGGGAGGGCAGTTGGGGGTTACCAGATTGGCAGTGGGGGCGCAGTTGGGGGCCATTGGGCCGACAGGGGAGTGCAATTGGGAGTGAATGGGCTGGCAGGAGAGCGGTTAGGGGGCAATCAGACTGGCAGGCAAAAGCGGTTAGTGCAATCAGGCTGGCAGGCAAAAGTGGTTAGGGGCAATCAGGCAGGCAGGTGAGCAGTCAGGAACCAGAAGTCCTGGATTGTGAGAGGGATGTCTCTGTTGGATCGGACCTCAACTGGCAGTTGGACATCCCCCGAGGGGTCCCAGATTGGAGAGGGTGCAGGCCAGGCTGAAGTACATCCCTCCCCCTGTGCATGAATTTCATTCCCTGGGGCTCTACTGTATATATATATTATTAACGATTTCAGAGAGAAAGAAAGAGAGAGAGAGAGAGAGAGAGAGAGAGAGAGAGAGAGAGAGAGAGAGAGAGAGAGAGAATATAACGATGAGAGAGAATCATTGATTAGCTGCCTCCTGCATGCCCCCTACTGGGGATTAAACCCACAACCATGGGCATGTGCCCTTGTCTTTAATCAAACCCAGGACGCTTCAGTCTGCAGGCTGAAGCTCTATCAATTGAGCCAAACCGGCCATGGCGACAAACATTTATTAAATAAGTGCCATTTACCTGGCTAACTTAAGACATGGGAGATGAAAAGGCAATGAAATCCAGCCCATACCGTTGAGAATTTTGGAAGAGCTCTGACATATAAACAGGTCAAGTCACAACAAAATGGGAATAAATGCAAAAATAAAGGTAGAAACAATGTCCCCTATGGATACAGGAAGAATCTAATTTTCCAGGCATTCTCAGGGAAGAAAAATTGATTTTCTACATGGTTCTTGAAGGATGACAAGGTGTTTAGGCTTAGAACAGATAAAGGGGACATATGAAGCAGAGCACAGAGCATGTGCAATAGCCGTAGAAAGATAATCTATAAGACGATGATAAATTCAGTGGGGCTGAAACTTGGAGCATGCAGAATAGCTGTTGGAAAACTGTATTGAGGTTACATTTAAAGTGTTCTTTTATGTTATACTCCAATCTTGAGTTTTGTTCTTCAGGCATATGTAAATACTGGAATTTTAAGACTGATAGGAAGAAACCCTAACTTTTATTCTCATGTATTCTGTATCTGATACTGTATCTGACACATACGAGATTCACTTTTCTCCTGGACTGGTAGCCATCAGGAAGCAATCATATGAATTTGCTATTTATAATTTCAGTGACATAACCTCCTAACAGATCTCCTTGCCTTCAGTCTTCCCTCCTCTAATGCTTTCTGCATATGGTTATCAGACTATTTGTCCTAATTAGGCACTGGTCTAATCATGTTTCACCATCATTTTGCCCCCAAATCCTTTAAGCCACTCCCCATCATATATTGCAGACTGCCCTTTTTTCAATAGTACTCCTAACTCTTTTCTTTCCCATGCATCCTATCTAGCATCAATTGCCTTTCCTCAAACATGGCTCTCTTCAGAGCTTATAATGATGCTTTTGTTCCTTTTCCTTGAATACCTTTCCTATTTGTTTGCACCACTGACAACCCTCTTAATCTTAAGGATGGTTCAAATATCAGCAATCTGTGCTCCTACATAGTGTTGTACCTCTATCATAGCATGAAACCACTTTATGTCTTAAATTTAGTGTGTTTGTGGTTTATGTCACATAAACTGTCCAAGCCAAGGGTCGCCTTGTTCATTTTTGTGTTGCCACAGATTGCACCATGCTGCCTTTTACAGACTGGCTGAACAATAACGGCAGATATTATTTACACCTATTTATATTTTTGTCTCTTAAACATTAGAAAGTCATATATGGTGACTCATTTTCTGACCAAAGCTTTTCCCTTTTTAGTCAAAAGGACTCCCTGCTTAAAGTTTTTTCCTCTTTACCTCCGTCCATAACCAAAGCTAATAAAATGTAAGCACTCCAGTGGTAAATAGAATCAACTCCCCACAATCCAGGCCTTTTCATTCTAGAGTGGAAAATATCAGGAGAAACAGCATAAACCATAAAATAATGGTTTATGAAAATAACTCCTTTAGAAGTTCCCGATTTCTCTGGGAAAAGAAAGAAACAAAAGTCCAATCAAATGAGATTTCAGCTGGTATATCAGGTATCAGAACAATAGAGAATCTAATCTTTCAAAAAAAATATGTTTTTTGTTTCGTTTTTAGTTTTTCTCTCTGGTAGAAGAAAAATCTAGTCAATTTTATTGGACTTTAGACAGAATCAAAGAGCAGTCTGTTGAAGTTAATCAGTAACTTGAAATGCCTTTTTTTTCAAGTGTTTGGAAGAAAGAAAAGGAGACAGATTGCTGTGGAAGTATAAGATGTTATTTCTGCAAAAATACTTGTATCTCTACCAATTTTAAATGTCAGTTTTCTTCTTCCTAAGTTTATTTTACCTGTCTACTTGGATGAGATTCATAACTACCCATGTCTGAGGAATATTATCTTTCTCTTATATGTTTTTCTATAGAGCATTTTGTCATATTTTATGCCCTATATGTTGAAAATTCTGAAACTATATTATACAGCAGAAATAACTTAAGACTTAACTTGAAAAAAAATCACAAATTGGACTGAAATGAAAATAATATATTTTGGAAAAGCAAACCAGTAAAAGCTGGACATGATATGTTCTAAAATAATGGGTTACATTTTATAAAAATCTTTGAAATAATATTTATGTATTATTTTCCTATAAAGTATTACATATAGTTATTATTTTAGAATAGAATGGGATTTTAGAGGTCATTTAGACCAACTGTATCACTTCATGGATAAGAAAATATTAACCTTAGAAATGTCCTCTTTCTGAGATCACACAGAAATCAGTAGCAAAGCTTAAATGACAATTTACCTAGTCTGACTCTAGATCTATGTCTTTTACTTATATTATGGTATCTACTAGAGGCCTGGTGCACAAAATTCGTGCACTGGGGAGTTGTCCCTCAGCCCAACCTGCACCCTCTTCAATCTGGGACCCCTCAGGGGATGTTTGACTGCTGGTTAGTCAGACATCCTTCTCACAATCCAGGACTGCTGGTTCCTAATCGCTCTCCTGCCTGCCAGCCTGATTGCCCCTAGCCACTTCTGCCTGCCAGCCTGATCATCCCCTAACTTCTCCCCTGCCAGCCTGATTAACACCTAACTGCTTCTCTGCTGGCCTGATTGCCCTCAACTGTCCTCCCCTGCCAGTCTGGTCACCCCCAACTGCTCTCCCCTGCTGGCCTTAGTTGCCTTTAATTGCCTTCCCCTGCTGACCTGGTTGCCCCCTACTTCTCTTCCCTGCAGGTCTGATCTTGCCCCCAATGGCCCTCCCCTTCTGGCCTGATCTTACCCCTAACTTCGCTCCTCTTCCAGCCTGATCTCGCCCCCAACTACCTTCCCTGCCTGCCTGGTTACCCCTAACTGCCCTCTCCTGCCAGCCTGATCTCACCTCCAACTGCCCTCCCCTGCAGGCCTGATCCTGACCCCAGCTGTCCTCCTCTGCCAGCCAATTTGGTTCTGATTGGTCAGCGGTTTCTATGCCAGTCAGCTTCAAAAGCTAGGCCTCCTAGGTAGCTATTGGCTCCTCACAGTTGACCCAGATTTGGTTCTGACTGGTCATTTTTTATGCCAGTCAGTGTCAAAAGCTCTGCCTCCTAGGCAGCCATTGTCTCTTCACAGTTGACCCAAATTTGGTTCTGATTGGTCAGTTTCTATGCCAGTCAGCATCTTGGGGCCTATCTTGGGGCCTATCTATGGACTAACTAATCAGCAGCCCAGGTGGAGGCCTGGAGAGAAATAGAGGTGAGACTGCTGTCCAGGCTTGGAAAGAAAGAGAGAGGCAAGAACTGATCAACAGAGGCTACAGATCAGACCCTGCCTCTCTCTTCAGGCCTCTCTACAGGCCTGATTCCCAGCCCCCTTAGCAGTCAGTGCTGGGTCACCGTGCCTGCAGCTATACAGGCAGCAACCCAGTGCTGACTGTAGCACTGACTTTCTGTTTGTTGAGCCTCCCAGTCATTGTGGATGTGACAGACCCAGGGTTTTTATATATTAGGATAGTGTCTGAATTCAAATCTAGAATGTATATATGACAGTCTAATTTGAGTTAAATGAAAATAATGGGACAGAGTGTTTGAAATCAAAACTGTCCTCCCAAATCAGGACACTTGATAATTGACACATTAGTTTATTCTTTTCAGTATAAACATGTTTGTGCTTTATCAATTTTATTGGTCTTTAAATTGGACAAACAGAAAAATAAAGGAAATCAACAACTGCTTTTCCACACTTAGTAATTTTAGTACCATTCGAATCTCTACCACTAAGTATTAAGAATCCTGAGTGTATGAAATCATTCAAAGTTAAATATAGTTGATTCTTGCATTCTGGGAATTATATACTTTAAAAATGTAGCAATGCAGAGCATCTTAAATAATAACACAAACAAGGAAACAAATAAGCCCCTTTAGATTTGATAGTTAGGATGGCACTATGTATTGAGCAAAATAAAGTTACAAAATAAAGTTGCTATATACTTGGCTTCTTGATCTTTGAGCTCAGCATTAAAATTACATCATTCTTGTGTGAAATTTAAGGGGGATAGCCTTTAGGAACACAAACTTTGAAGTAAGGTAAAAAATACATAATAAGTAATATGTCTCTAAGCTGTCTGAAAAATGCATTCTTGAAGAGTGAAATTCTGCCCCAAAAGGTCTCTGAGACTGAATTCATTATTTGTGGTTTTGAATTTTCAGGGTTCACAGGTCCAGCCTGTGCTTGGCAATAGTTCTGTTTTCCGGAGCCCCATGGTGTGCACAGCTGCTTGTAAAACTGAAGGAGTGCTGGTAAAGGTGGTGCATTGTAACATTCTTATTCCAGTCAGACTTGAATGGTTGAGAATTTGGAGAAGCAAGAGACTATGATAATAGTCTTAATTATAGAAAATTATTTACTTCTACTAACACTTGGAAAGCTTCTCAAAATAATAACTTCTTTTAGATTCCAAAGTTAACAGGTAACTGTTACTTTGCAATTTTTCCATAGGTCCATGCAAGCAGCCTGAAGACACTAACAGCCAATGGCTGAACCTGGGTAAGCTACAAGGATTGATTTGAGACAGAAAACCACGGCTGAGCCCAATTTAGTTCTATTTCTTATACAACTGTTTTAGTCCTGTCTCCCCACTGTTCCCAATGTTGGGTTTCTAACAGATCCTGACTCTTCATCTTCTAAAAAGAGATGTGTTTCTGTGCTCCTTCAGAGCATAATGCAAAGGGAGAGAGAGATGAATACTAGTTCTGTCATTTACTAACTGTATGTAGATGAATACGTTATCTAATTATTCTGAGCCATACCTTTCTCATCTTTGAATGAGACAATTCCATCTATGTTTTAGGTTTTTGTTGTGAGGATTAAATGTGGCAGAAATAGAATAGGTACTCAATATATAATAGGTACAATGATATACACCCCCATCCTTCTCAACTACCTGACAAAAACTCTACTCAAGGGTGAGGATTATTTTCCTTCAGTTTAGTTCCATTATATTTATTTTAAACCTCTAGCCAAATGGATACTAGCTGGTTTTGCATGGAAGTAACAGTGAAAAAAGAAGATTTTCTGCCTTATCTAACTGAAATGAGTTATATTCTGAGGTTCCACATCACCATTGATTTCACCTCATGGGCCCTCTGTGTAATCATGCCTGTCAGGTCTTTACCCATTGTCCCCAAAACCTGGTGCTTTTTCCCCTCTTACTCTTCTCCTATTGATTTGCCTCCCAATCTCTATGGAATTCTCATTCCCTTTTAATAACCCTTACTCAGTTACCCTGCTTTAACTGAACTTTGTCTCTGTCATAAGGATACCAATTCTCTTTTGCCAGGGTAAGTCCAAAACTCAGTTATCAGTCCTCATCTTAGTTAAATTCTCTTTTCTTCCACTGCTGCCATCTTTGTCCAAGGCACCGTGATTTATTTATTTATTTATTTATTACCAGAAATGATACAATGGTCTATAAACCAGACATCTCTAATTCTACCTTTACCTGTCTATCACACATTCTCAAAATAGCATCCAGAGTGATTCTTATAAACCAACGTCAGATCATGTTACTTTGTTACATGGCAGTCACATCTGTAAATCACCAGTGCTTATTATTGGAATTTAGCAGACATTGAATACATATTTCCTGAGCAAATAAAAACTGAGGAAAAAGGAGAAAGAAATATGCCAGTCACTTGCCTCATCCTCTCTTAATTTCTTATATATGCACAACAATGCCTTACTTTGTTCTTAACTTCACATAATTATTTTTGATAAACAAAATCATCATCTAGAGAGGTAGGGCAGATATGTCAACTAAGACCCAGAATGGTTAAGGGATATGCCCAAGGTCACAATGGCAGTGAGGTTAGGAGGCGGGGTTTGAGCTCAACTTTCTTCCTCCAATTAGCATACTCTTGATGGTATGCTATGTTTCACATACAAGTTGGGGGGCCTCCCAGCTTGTCTATTCCTAGTGCAGTTTTAGCATTTATTGTATGTCATCTTTGGAAATATCCTATCTAATAAAGAGGGAATATGCTAATTGAACACCATGCCCTCACAAAAATGGTGGCACCCACAGCCAATAAAGAGAGAACATGCTAATTGACTGCCACACCTTCAAAGATGGCGGCGCCCACAGCCACAAGATGACAGTGCCCAGTCCTCTCAACCCCACTGGCGTGGCAGGTGCACGGCACTGAAAGGCTTGCCCCGAGATGGATCTGTCCACTTTGCACACCTGCCTCTGGAGTCCCCCAGTCCCCTCAGCCCCCCTAGCCACCCAGGGCCAGCCTGAGATTCAGGCAAGCTTTGGATGGTGGCTGCCCAGCTGCCCAGGGCCACCTGAGGCTCAGGTAACCAGGGCCAGCCGAGGCTTTCACTGCCAGCAGTGGCACCAGCAGAAGGGTGATGCGGGCGTCACCTTCCTCTGATCTCCAGGTCGCCTCCCACCACTGAGGACACTCAGACTGTAAGAGGGTCCAGTCTGGGCTAAGGGATCCCCCTCTAGTGCATGAATTTTCATGCACCAGGCCTCTAGTCTCTAATATTTCCATAATGTTAAATTTTGGGAAAAACCAAAAGCCAAAATTTAACTTTATGGAACACCGTGAGGTGGGCTTGGAAGCTTAGAAGCCAGTTTGGATCCTCCTAAATAACAGCCTCTTCCCTGCATACCATCTTCAGAGAACACATCATTGAATATAGGACCTTGTAAATAAGAGGCCTATTCCACAGCAAGAAGAATGTGACAGTGCGCTGGGGGAGTATTTTGTAAGCAATGGAACAGAGTATTATTGTTGCCAGTTCTTCCAGAAGCATATTTGCTCATGCAGATTCATCATGTGTAATAATTAAATGCAATTCCTTTGTTTCTGACTATGTAGTATAGTTTGGAAATGCATGATAACATTCAATTAAAAATAACTAACAAAATATATACAGAGATCCTTCAGCTGGCTAAATATTCTACCTGAAGACAGATAAAATTTTAATCTCAAATCTAGAATACGTTTTTCAGAAGTAAAGAGCAGAGAGTCTTTCATAATAAGGTAGCTTGCCACCTTATGGGCATTTTCTGGTAAGGGTGTGTTATAATATTTAAAAGAGTCATCTTAATAAATGGTTATAGCAAGGTTGCAGGATACAAGCTTAATTAATATTCAATCGCCAACTTACATATCAGCCATGAACATTTGAAAATTGCAAATAAAAACAGGGGATTTGTCTTTGTGTGGTGGGCACACAGTGTAATGTACAGATCTTACAATATAGAAACCCATACCTAAAACCTATATGTTCACATTGACCAATGTTATCTCAATAAATCTAATAAAAATAGAAATAAATAAAGTGCATGGGGGGGGATAAAGCAAAAATTGGGCTTTTATTCCTCTTGTTTTGATACTTGCTATAATTGACAGAGACATTAAATTCATGCTACAATGTACATGTGGCTATTTGCAGTAGATGCTGGTAAGGAAAATCAGAAAACATTGTTTATAGTAAAACACATGTAAAGAATTTATCTCAGTTATTCTGTATAGTAAATATTCCAAATCACTATTGTCATTCTGGTTCATTTTCTTCATTTCCTTGTGTTCATTTAAAAGTTTACTTGTTATAATTTAGGATTATGACTTGAAGTAATGTAATATCTCAGTTGCTTCAATTACAAAAGACAGAGGAGAAATAGAGGGTAATATTTAAAAAGCATACATATGTGAAGTAGTACAGGAAAATTAGGTAGATCTCAATCTATTAATAACAACTAATTTATATTTACAGTCACTTTTCTAATTTAAAAGGTTATTCTTTCTATGGGAAGTATTTCTGTCTTTTGGAGCAGTTAAGACATATACACAAAATAAAAGAAAACATAAGGCAAACTTATCTTCATCTTCTTCACTATTATTATCCTGGAATTTTATATTAAATAAAAATCCTTTAATAGCATGTATTAAAACATCTTAATAAGTTTTAGCAGTGAAATCTGGATATTTACACATTGACATTGATTCTCAGCTACCAAATTTGTAAAGTAGAAATATTAAAACTCTTCTGCCTACTTCACAGAATGTTATTGGATAATTAATTTAAAAAAATTAAACATTTGTATGATTATTACTTAATTTTTTTTGTCAAATATAAAATGTTTGTTAATGACATTACCACTTATAGGAAATACATATCAGTTGAACAAGTTTGAATCACAAAAAAATAGGCATTTATTTTGAAATGAGCTTATATGACATTACATTTTCTTTGATGTGTGTGTGTGTGTGTGTGTGTGTGTGTGTGTATGGTAAAACAAAGCAATGGGGCTGGTTCTTTATGAGTTTTAAATCTTTAATGTACTCACCTAATAATTAATATGTTTAATATGTGTCAGGCCTTGGCAGATTACTGATGATACAAAGAGAAAGAAGGCATGGCCTTATTCTCAAGGAGGTCACACTCTACCGAGGGAGACGACCATAATTATTTTTACAGAGTGAGGCCATCAGAGCCATGTATACCCAGAGTTCTGGGCACATGGAAATGGAGGCTTTTAATGCAACTGCCGTGGTGGCAGTGCCATTATGAAGGAGATATCTTTTGACCTGGGTTTTAAAATACAGGGAAGGGTTTCACAGTTGGAATAGGGTCTGGGGTGATAAGGGTGCCCTAATCAACAGGAGCCGACTATGCATGCCATCCAAAGGAGGCCTGAGGCTAGTATACCACACGCCTAGTGATTGACTTGTTTTTAATTTATATACTGGAGTTAAAAAATACTGAAGGTGCTTTCACTAATTGGGTATCTGAAACTTCTACTACAGGATGTTTACCCAAAGAATCATTATTGCGGTTCCTGTTGTGGTTGAATTTTCTGTTTTTAACCTCAAACCCCTAGAGAGAAAATGTTGCTTATGTTCCCACAGGTCATCTCTTCAGTGTTTGCTACAAATTTCATCTTTCATTTGGACCATGACCCAGAGTCTCCACTCCAGTCTTTGACCCATATGCCACGTTATAATCCAGAGGTGTCATACTGTAGCTTAGAGCTTTTGTTTCTAAAAGACAGATGATCCTGTGATTCCTCCACTCTAAACTTTCAGGAGTTCCCCATGGCCTAGCAGTTTTAAGTCTCAGTATGGGGTACAATCCTCTTCACAAGCTTTCTTTCCAGCCTTTTGCTGAACTAATTTCTTTCTACTTTCAACCAGGTCCCCTAAGCTGGTAATATCATCACGAATTATTCATTGTTCTCCTATATCCTATTCCCATGCCCAAATCATGCTTTTGTGTATGACATAACATAGCGTGTTAAGATAAAGGTAACTGTCTAACTCATGGTTTTGTGCATGAAACAACATAGCATGTTAAGATAAAGGTAACTTGCTTCGGTTGAATCCCTGGGTGGGAGGGGATCAGGAGAAGAAGTTGAGGCCATAAAGATAATAGGTACAGACCAAATGAATTACAAATGCTGCAATAAGACATCTGGCTCTATACTGCACTCAGAGTACTTCTTAGATATTTGGACTCTTTCAAAGTATTCCAAAGAGGAAAGAAAAATAGCCTACTCCCCAACATGGGTTTTGAGTACATAGCCTAAAGTGAGCCATCACAAGTAAAAATTTTATTTGAACTTTCATATTTTTACATTCTACTATGTATTCTGTTTTAATACTAAAGTGATATTTTACATTTTTTACAATCAAGTAAAATTGAATTTCCTTAAATATGTTATCCTGGGCACATTGCCAGGACTCTTAGGGAATTTATATTTCAGATTGAGAAACAAACCTGGGTGATGGGCAACAATTGGTGGATTTTTCAGATGGTGGTGTAGCAACAAACTGTGGTTCAATGTGTCAAACATAAAGAATGAATTAATATTGTTGGAATTTGAAAAGGTCATTCTGTTGTTGGCCTGGAAGATGGATTGGAGGCATGAGGATATACAAAGAAGAATTGATTGCTCAGGGTATCAAATGGATGGTGATACAGCTATTGAGGAAAATTTCCAGTTTCTGGTTTTAGTATTTGAATAGATAATATTATTATTTACTTAGAGAGACACAAAAATAGAAGGGAACTTTTAATTTCACACATGGAAGTTGGACATGAATTTAGTACAGAATAGGTGGAAACATTCAGCAGAAAGATGAACATCATGTTTGGAGATTAAGAGATAAGTCTATCTATCTATCTATGTACAATTGGAAATCATATGTTTATGAAAATTAAAATCACAGGAATAGAAGAAAGTGCCCAGGAAAGTAATATAGAGTAAGAAGAAGAAAGTGTTGAATTGAAGAAAAAAAAAGAGGAGGGGTCCCCTAAAGAAAGCAGAGCTAAAAGAAAATAAATATTAAAAAAGACCTGTGAAGGAATGTTAACATTTGGAAATCTCTTAACATCTTTTCTGATTTGATAGATTAAGAAGTCAATGCTTAAAAACCACAAATGATTATCCTAAGAACCTTGTTTTATTTTCTCCATCTTGGTTGAATATTTTTACCATTATTTTATTGATGGTGTTTTGTCAATAACATTTATAGTATTTTATTAACCTCACATGTGCATGGCATACAGCAAAGTGTTTCACAAGAGTTTCACTTTAAAATATAGTTTTTTAAAGAAAGAAACCAATTTATTACATCTTGTAAATAAAAGTGGACAACAGCTTTATTTTGGACAGATCGAATTAAAGTGTAACAATAATAGTGAAAAAATTCAAAAGCATAGCAATTTTTACCTAAAATGCCTTGCAAAGGGAATTTTCATTAACTTTTCCCCAGGCATTTTTCCAATTGGAGGGTTATTTTGGTGTTTGCTCACTTCCCTCTGAACCTTCCTTCCTTGCTCCTAGAGTTCTCTCTCCCAAGCCTTCTTCCACATCAGCGCCCCAATCCTGCCTCAACAACACACCCAGGCCCACCCTGGAACCTAGGTCCTAGGGGGTCAGGAGACATAGTCACCAATTTCAGAGCTGCTTCTGGTACAAGTGGGTGCATCCTGCTGTGAGAGAGGATGACAACTGTACTTTTCAAGGAGAGCCACCTGGCACTCGGGTTTGGTTACATTCCACTTGGGAGTTCCAGGATGGAGCAGAAATAGCACATTCTTGTCCTCGGTGTGTCAGAAGGTGGGTGGCTCCCCTGGACAAGAGCCCATTTTCTACACTACTTTCCTGTCCTCTGGAACACAGAAGGGGAAGCATTTAGAATGCTGCCCAGGGTTACTCTTTAGACGTGAAATGCAGTGGGCTGGATTCCTTGCTCCCACTCGCAAGTAATGACTAGCTTGAATAAGGCAGCCTTTGCCTATTCTTAAAATACAGGAGAACCACTCACTCCGCTTTTGAGAAAAACTGAAAGTGGCTGCTTGCCAGAGATTCGTGCAGCTTACTGGCTGGGTGGGTGGAAAAAATAGCACAGACCAATGCCAGGGAAACATCGCCTCCCCCTCCTTCCAGCATGTGCCCATGATGCCACCTCAGAAACACTGGACAGATGGTGAAAATCAACTTGGTGGCATTTCCATCAGAAATTGAAGTCTGTGTGCAGCCTTCAGTGGGGGGCGTGGGGGATGGTCTCAACAAAGTCATGCACATCTGCACTTAAAAGTCACAGTGCAATGGCTGAGATTTGCATCTGTGTGTGGCAAGTATGAGAAAGCACATCTGACAATGCTAACAACCCTAGTTCACAGTGGTGTAAAGATGAGGGAGGGTCAGAGGAGTTAATTACTTCTGTTCAAAAAACTAAATGCTTAGAGCAATTAACTGGTATTCTATAATTAATTTTTAAAAAATCTGATCTTAATATAGAGATCAGTAGTTTGAATTCCATCCAGTTACTATCTTCTGTGAAAATTACCTTATTGTACTATAATAAGAATGAGTTTGGAGGCAGTAAGCTACATTCTTTTGACCAGATTTCAAGGAAAATAAATCGGGAGTGCAAGAAAGAGAAAGCAGAGAAAACAATATCTTTAATATCTTATCTTGCTTACTACACTGCAGTGAAATTGATATCACAAATGCTCTTGATGACAGAGACAGTTCAGACTACTTTGAATTGAGAGGACGAGATAATATAAAATAGTTCCCTTGCTGGTATAGATTTTCTGGTGCACAGGAATGACGTGGATTAAATGGCAACATTTCACTGTAATGGTAACTTTTTGAATAAATATCAGAGAGCAATTTGGTAGGGGTGGAGTGGGTTCTTCATTCCCATTAATTGAATTTTACTCTGTAAACAGTTTACGGGCACATAGCAAGACCCACCAGCCCATGTATAGGTGAAGAAGGGAAATACAGTAAACATCCCACCTGGTTTTTCCTGTCTCTCAAAATAAACCACAGGTCACACTTTCCTCCTACTTATTTTGGAATCCTCCGCTGATGTCATGTGAGCCTGCAGAGAGGGACTCCCCAAGAACTTGTAAGTATGTGGTAAACAATGGAACTCTGAGGCCTTACCTATGAAAGTAACAACTAAAGTTCAGAGCTAGAACAAGTTTCCTTAAACAGACAGAATGTTTTTCACATTGGTGAGACATAACAGTAGCCGGATTGAATGGATTAATGTTACTAGAGAAAGATATTTTCCTTTTTGAGGAGGGGGAATCACAGAGGCCAATACTGACAAGTGTTTAAGCACTGTGCCAAGGGAGGGGAGTGGGGGCCAGCTGAGGTCCAGACTTCCGGCCCCATTGGCAAGCTATCAGTGTTGTGGCACTTTATGCTCTTGGCTCCCTTAAACTAAGACCATTCTATACACAATTAAGGTAACTTCTCTTCCTCTGATTACAAGTCAAACTTTTACTTACTTAGGACTTGTCTTTCTATGTGGGGTCAGAGTTCTGAATATACCCACGCCAATGTTGAAGACTTTGTGATAGGCCTTTTTGCAGTTCGATTTTGGTTTCATACATCTGTTTGTGAGTTTAGTCACTATGCATTTTACTCTGAGAGCTTGTATTTGAACTTATACCCTGAAAACATTAGAAGTTGAGCCCTAGAAGCCAAGGGCAAGAGTACTGTTGATGTGAGGGCACTTTGGAAGCCATCAGCCAGTTTTGCTCTGACAACACTTGTATGCAAGATGATTCGTCGAGAGAAAGACGAGTCATACTTCTGTCATAGCCATTTGAGTTTCTCTTTTTGTTAATTGAGCAAAGGTGGGACACTGGTTCTAAAAGTCAAGTTCACATGCTACCAGGAAGAACAAAGAGAGCTTCAGGAAAGCAGAAGAAATAGCCTTCATCATTTAATACAATCACAGTCAATGATTAATAATCTATGTGTAAGCTAGGCTTCATCTTGGGAAGCACTTGGGAAGCTTCAGAACTTATTTCATTCAGTTTATGTTCCAGCCAGTCATTTAAACACATGTTGCACAACCATAAAAATACCTACCACTGAGGGCTGGCCTTAGTTTATGCCTCACAAGAGACCAGTCCCTTTGGTTATGTGTTTCTCTCCAGCCTTGAGCAGCTGGAAGGAAGCAGACACAGAGGAGGTAGAGTGTTGTTTAATCAGGGTTGGGGTTTTCCCAAGAAAGTATGCAAAGGAAGCAAACCACAAAGAAACAGGAGGTGTCTGTGGAGGAATATGATTGGCCATGGATTTTACGCTGGATAAGGAGGGATGAAGAGGGGTGGAGGAAAGTAAAAAAAGTGGTGGGAACAATAGGTTGTCAGTATTGGGGAGGCTGAAGGATTGATGGAATAGGGGCACTGGAGGATGAATTAGACAGATGGGAGGTGGTGGTGGGAAAGTGGGTTGTTTAAGAAAACCCAGACAAACATGGGTCCAAAACAAACCACTCTCTGACACTTGCTATGTAACTTTGCAAGTATTTTAGCCTTTCTCTCTCTCAGGCTTTATTTTTATTTCTAAAGTGGGAATAATAGACTCTATTTTACTAAAAAAAAAAAAAACTATAAACATTAAGTCATGTAATGGAGGTAAATAATCTAGCGCAGTGAATAGCAAACATTTGATACCTTAGTAAAAGTAAATGTCAACTCTTGTATTTCTATTACAAAGTAAATGCTTTGAAATCAGGGACCTCTTTCTCTCTCCCTCTCCCATAAAAGTTTGCTGAAAGAGAACACAGAGCCAGACAACAGTAAGTCTAGATCATGGGGCTTCTCAGTTTTTCCCCAAACAGCTTGGTACAGGGGTGGGCTTGGTGAGTGAGAGGAGCTTTGAAACAGCAGGTGAAAGTTGGCAAAAGCAAACAGCTTTCTTTTTAAATTTGATTTTCAACAATTATAATTATATTTGAGGGAAACATATGGATTCTGAAAGATCTAATGAGTAGTTTTAAGAAAATACATAGAGCCAAAACCGGTTTGGCTCAGTGGATAGAGCATCGGTCTGTGGACTGAGAGGTCCCAGGTTCGATTCCGGTCAAGGGTATGTGCATTGGTTGCGGGCAAATCCCTGGTGGAGGATGTGCAGGAGGCGGCTGGTCAATGATTCTCTCTCATTGACGTTTCTGGCTCTCTATCCCTCTCCTTTCCTCTCTGTCGAAAATCAATAAAATATATTAAAAAAAAAAAAAAGAAAATACATAGAAAGCACTTAAAAAAATATATTCCCTCTTCTGAGGAGGACTTGATTGGGAAATGCTGTATGAGTTCCTTGGAGAATGTTTTTTTTATATATGGATATCATAAGGAAGAACTCCTTCTGTTATTCCCTGATTAGGTAGGTGCAGTCTCTGGAAGTCCTCTGATGAGGTAGACATTCTCTGGAAGTTCACTGTACTTGACTGAATCACTGGGAAGGCCCTCAAGAGTAGAAGGAGGGATGGAGGTGATTTGCTCTGTCCTGTGCTGTAATTTAAGTTCTGTCTTTGGCAATCAGGTCACTCAACAGTCTCCAAACTTTGTAAACCATAATAGCCTTGCAGGAGACATTTGATCTGGTGCTCAGCAATGAAACATACTTGAGCATATGTGTGAGGTACTGACAGGCTCAAGTGAATATGAAACCAATAAATAAATGGATGCATGGAACTTCCAGTCATAAAATACATGTTCTGGAGGGCAAATGTAAAGCATAGTGACTGTATTTAACTTTATCTTACCTAATAATAGAGAAACATGTAAATTGACTGTATCTTCACTATGCCCACAGCCAATCAGAGTGAGTATGCAAATTAACTTAACAAAGATGGCGGTTAATTTGCATACATACCTGGGTCCTGGGAACCTCCTCAGCATCCAGGTCATTCCCAGCCAGCCATCAGGCAGAAGCTTTAGGCTTGGGAAGTGGCCAAGCCTGTGATCAATCAGAGGGGTCGGGGTCCCCTTCCCAAGCCTAAAGCCTGGGGTGGCGGCTTGGGGAGATCCTGGGGGAACTCTTTCCCAAAGCTAAACCTGGGGCAGAGGCTTAGGCTTGGGAAGGGGCGGAGAAGCCTGCAATTGAAGGTGTGTGTGTGTTGTGTGTGGGGTGCTTTCCAAGCCTAAACCTGGGGTGGAAGCTTTTGGCTTGGGAAGGGCTGAGCTTGGGATTGGAGGGAAGGGGGAAAAAAATCAATGGAAATATATCCTCAGGTGAGGATAAAATGAAAAATAAGAAAGAAATGTCATATCCTATGAAAGACACATCTTGAAAATGCTTAAAGAAAGTTATCATTTTTTCATGGTGAAGGGACTGGAGTCCATGTTGATGAAAATACCTTGGAGCTGCGGTGACTGGCAGTGGCTGTAGCAGCGGGATAATGGGGCTGGAGCCTTCCCCTGATCAGCCAGGTCACCTCAAGCAAAGGGAGCCCAGGCTGTGGGTTAGGTCCACTTCCAATGGTGATCAGGCTTAAGCCATCCGTAGGACATCCCCTAAGGGCTCCCAGTTTGTGAGGGGGGACAGGCTGGGCTGACAAACCCCTCTGCAGTGCACAAATTTTGTGCACCAGGCCCCTAGTTGTATTATATATTTGAAAATTGCTAAGGGGTTAGATCTTAAAAGTCCTCCACTTATACACACACAGAATTTCGTCACCACATGTGGTAATGGAGGTTAATTAGGCTCATTATGGATGATCATTTTGCAATATATACAAATATTGAAACATTATGTTGTATACATGAAATTCACATAATGTTATATGTCAATTATATCTCAATTTAAAAGAAGATGCATATGTAGAGGGAGTCATGCTTTGAGAGGAGATGTTGACTAAGTCAGGGTGGGATTAACCCACCAGGAGATAAGGGAGATGAGGACAAGACGTTCTGCAAGCACAGAACTCGGTGCTTAGCAAAAGGACTAGACCTGCTTTCTTTGTGTTTTATGGAGCAAGAACTTTCAGTCACAGAAATGCCAGACTATTCCAGAGAGCTCTTGAAATCATGCACAGAGATGCCTGCATAGGCAGGGAGGTGGAGAAGAATCAGAAAATGAAAGGAGGAAGGCATGCAAACAGGGAACCCTGGAGAACAGGGGAGGAAAGGGAAGATGAAGAAGAGCAGTATAAGAAGCAAAGAGGTTAGAGTCAAAAGAGACTGCTGAAGGAAGTGCTGAAGGATTCATTCTGGGAGAGGTGAGGGTAGAGCTGGCTTCTCCGTGAAGGCGCTTAACCTTTTCTGGGAAGAGGAACCCTGGCCATTCGGTTATTGTGCCAGGCCTGTCAGGTACTCGTTATGTCTTACAGACCGGTGATTGGGGTCTTATTACATCAGACTTCAAAAAATATCAAGGCATTGCAGTTTTATGTCTTTCTCCTAACTCTTCTGGGTATTAGTCACCGCGCTGAAAAAGCAGTGAGAAGACAGATGTGCCAAAAGTAGAAGAGAAAACATGTCAACACTGAAAGAGTAATTGATGAAAAGTGTTGCTGGTTGAACACCACAAGATTGTGAAAGGTAGTCCCAGTCTCACCTAGTTCTTTGCAAGAGTACCTGGGATCTCCACCCCCTGGATCCAGCCACCTCCGCTCCCTGTCTGTTCTGACCCTGCTCCAGGTGTAGAAGTTCAATGCAAGCTTCTTTTCTACAGACCTGAGCCTGCTGCCAGACACGTTTGGATACATTCTCCAGGTATCCAAGTGCTCACTAGCCTGAGGCCTTCCTTGCTATCTTCATCTTCTTCTAATTTTTGCTTTTTTTAATGTGGGTTTTTATTTTCCAGATTCACTGTGACTGAGTCCTGGCTTGAAACCACAGTCTGCCTGGATAAGTTCCCCATGAACTGCCCTCCTCTTATTAGGGGTTAAAATGTCCTAACATCCCCTATCTTCTCCCCCAGGTGAGAAAGGGCCCCCTCCAGAGTTGGCTGGCTGACGTTCAGAACCAGTTTCCTGATGCCCCACCTTGAGGAAGACACTCTCAGGGGAAACTAAGGCTGCAAGCTTGAACGGAAGGGTCAATTAGACGAGCTGGTTGTGACAGCAAGGGTTAGTCAGAACCTGAAATGCAATATTCTTCCTGGCACAGAGGCTTCTGTTGACCTCCAGGCTCTATGACTTAATACAGTTATGGACAGTTTCCAGACCCCACTTGTAAGAAGGCAGGGACAAAGCTTCTAATTCTGCTAGGCTGCGTCAGCCATTGGTGCCCAGATAGGTGTGGCTGAGAACACAGATGGCAGGTAATCATTAGGAGAGGTGGGGCTGGGGCTGGGACAGGCTGACATTGACAGCTGTGGTTCTGGTTCTCTTAGACAGACACTCCTTCCCCCAAGGACCCTGCAAGCCACACCATTGTGTGCCATGGTTTGCTGCGTGTGTTTTGTTCTTTCTTGATACCCCTTAGTTATTAATAAACTATATTGAAAAATAGCATAGCTAATGTTATTTTCCAGAGGCTTAAAGATATTAACCCAACCCTTCTTTACCTTTTTAATGTAAAATTAATTATGAATTCCTTTTATCGTCACCTGAGGATATGTTTATTGATTTTAGAGAGGAAAGGAGAGACACACACACAGAGGTAAACATCAATGTGAGAGAGAAATAGCAACTGGTTGTCTCTCCTAAGTGCCTGACTGAGAACAAATCCACACTCTAGGTATGTGCCCTGGCCAGGAATTGAATCTTTAAGTGTAAGGGATGACTCTCCAACCAACCGCATCACACCAGATCCCTTCTTTACCTTTGGATAATTCTTATTTCAGAGCTTTGCCTTCCAAAAGACCCCATAGAAGGGGCAGCAAGCAGAGTCAGCTGACTTCACCTGTCCTTGGATATGACAACGTGGGCTGTTACCCTTAAAGGTATGTCATGAAACTTGTTATTTCCTCAGCTCAGACTGTTTCAGACATACCTCATTTAGCCACTGTTCTCAGACTCAGCCAGAACACAATCATCACACTTGTTGAGCAAAGAGCTTTCTTCAAAAGCATCACATTTACCAATATCTCTCTCTTTCACACCTGGTCTCTATGTTTAGTGCTTGCTTATTATCTCTTACATTAATTATTGTTCCACTTTTTATGCATTTGTAATGATCTTCACTCAGTCTAACTTTACCTTTTGTAGGATTGTGAACTTCCCTCCTGTCAGTTGGTTAGAATGAAGGGAAGCTGAGAAAGAAAAATGGAAAATGAAATATCAGGCTTTAGGAAAGTAGACAGGGAACTGCATTCACTCTGAGTTTTGCTACCTTTTATGGATTTTAAATGAGCATTGTTATAATGATGACAATAATTATCATGTACTGTGCAATTATGCTCTACAGTGTGCCAAGTACTTGTTATTTCTTTTAATTCCAAAAACAACTCCGTGAGGAAAACATTATGAATACTTTTCCCCAAAACATAATAGACATTTCCTGGTTTAACTCTATACAGATATGTAGCCAAATTGGAATTTGAATTCATATAACTTGCTGACCTCAAAGCCCATGATCATGATCATTCTGTTCATTTCCCCCTGAATCTGGAAGTCTGTCAGTTTGCCCCCAAAGTGGTAAAGTGTAAAAGTGGCCTCTTCCAGATGGAGTGAGACTAAGAACTAGGCAGGGAGACAACTTCCCAAGCTGAAGATAAATGCACCTATGTTCTAAGCTACACGATCTATGTGCTATGCTTGGTGTGTGTGTGTGTGTGTGTGTGTGTGTGTGTGTGTGTGTGTGTATTCCTCTTTTGTTATCCCTTAGTTGCTAATAAACCACATTTAAATATTCAGGCTTTATTGAGTTTATGCTATGAGTAATTAAAGATAAGAGAACCATAACTGGGCAATCAAGCTAAGGAAGACCAGTTTCGCAGTGGCCATGATAGTTAGCCAGAGGTTGTCAAGGAGAAGAAGAATGTCAAGATAAAAGGTTGGTGCCTGCAAGAGTTGGCTCCCTTCACTTCTATCAGGATGCTTTTTCTAATTTCTAGAACTTGTTTTTAAGAATTTAGCACTTTAAAAAAAATTAATTCTTTACTGTTTAAAGTATTACATATGTCTCTCCCTCCCCCCCTCATTAACCTCTCCCTGGTCATTCCCAACCCCCACCCCCAGCACATACCCTCACCCCCTTACTGTCTATGTCCCTGGGTTATACTTATATGCATGCATATATAGTCCTTTGGTTGATCTCTCTTCTCCCACCCCCCACCCACCACCTTCCCTCTGAGGTTGAATTGTCTGTTCCATGCTTCTATGTCTCTGAATCTATTTTAGTTCATCAGTTTATGTTGTTTATTATAATTCAGCACTTTTTATGCATCTTCTTTAACAAGAAACTTGGTAAACTAATTTAAAGAAGAAAGAGACAATTTTATTATCCCTTTTAAGAACCCTTAATGTTTAGCATGTTAACTTGTCCCAAGCAGATGTTCAATAAATAATAAGAGAGAACAAGTCTAATAAAGGAGGGTGTTTGGGCACACAAAAAAATGAATGTGCTACAGTGTAATTTTGAGGTTGATGATGAGATATAATGTCACTGCTTTTGGAGTATATTCACTTAACATATATAAACTAGTTGAGTTTTTAGTTGCTTATCAATTACATGGCATTTAACCTTTTATGGTGTATCATTTACCAGTAGGCCACTAATCAGAATCATTTAACTTTCAACTGAATGATCTACTGAGACCCAAAATAGATATAATTTCAGGAAGGTGTTTTACCAAATTATTTTTGACCTGAGAAGGATATCAATAGAGCAGTTAGTTGTAGCTTCTATTATACTGAATGTTTTTTTACTTAATTAAAATTGTGTCTCTAGTTAAAAATTTATTTTAAAAAATGTTTTCTTGCTAAATAAGACTGTTACATATACAGGAAAATGAACTCTGTCCACTGAATGCTGATGCACACTGAGGATAAAAATGTATTTTCATAAATTTCAAATAAAATATTCTTATGTTCCAATGTACTATCTTCTTCTACTGAGAAGACACCTAGTTCTCTTAGAGAAGTCAAGAGCAAACCACTTTAAGTTTAAGGTACACTTGGTTCAAGTTTCTGATAGTAACTAACACAGGGATCAGGATGGCCCAGTGAGTAAAAACAAGAAGAAAAATAGACACATAAAACAAACAAATACATGACCTTCATAAAGACACTGGCATTATTCTAGTTCCAGCTTTGCCACTGTCTCCCTTTGTGGGTCTGGGTCCCGTACAGTGCAAATCAAAAGAATTAAATTCCTTTGGTTGACCAAAGGACTTGTATGCATGCCTATAAGCATAACCAATGGACACAGACACTAAGGGTAGTGGGGGCATGTGCTGGGGGGTGGGAGCAGCCGGGTAGAGGTCAATGTGTGAAAAAGAAGACATATGTACTACTTTAAACAATAAAGAATTTAAATTAAAAAAGAGAGAGAGAGAGTGAAGAGAGCTAGGAAAAAAATTAAAGCCTGAAACTTGCTCTCCTCACCTTCTTGGGAAGATGAAAGCTAGTAGCATGTGGGTCTGGTGGGGCTGTGCTAAAGGTCATTGTAGTAAATCAATTATATTGAAGTAATCACTTAACCCAATAGGGAAATCAGGGTGGGTGACCATGAGGCTTGTCACTTACCAGTGAAGGGAAGAGCTATCACGTCTGCTCACTGGTGGTGGTGGAGGCGCGGTGGGTTTGTCGGGTTTGTCTGCCTTAAACTTTTGAGGCGTGGTGGGTTTGTCTGCCTTAAACTTTTCTCTTGTCAGTGGAAGAGTCTACGTAGGGCTTCTCTCTGAAATTTTTGTAACTGCTGCCATACTGTTTTGGGAATGGCTTAGAATTTGCAAAGAGACTACAATTCACCAGTCTCATTTTAAAGCATACTCTAAATCTTATGTTCCACTTGAAAAGGCAAATGGGAATTAAAATTTGCATCAGTGTCACTGGAGATATATTTTTATATATTAATTTTTTGTTGTTGCAGTTATTATTTCCTGACACGTTCTCTATTCAAGCAATTAATCCATGAGTCATTGAAGAACAAGAAAAAAAAAAAGTGAAATTTTTGGCTTTGGGGATCTTCAAAGTTAAGGTCAAAATGTAAGACAAAGCTTGAAAGAATTTTTAATCAACTAGGATTAGTTTTCCCAATTATAGAGTCTAGACTGAGGAAGTGGATGGCCTGCAGGAGGCCAGAGCCTGAGAGGATGGCTGGTTCCCTGGGAACCCTTCTGCTCTGTCCACCTTGGCCCAAGGCCCAGACCTGGGAGAAGCTGGGAATCTGAGACAGTGGAGCCCGGTGCCACCTTTCCTAAGCAGGACATGTCATGAGTTGACATCCAGGCAGGAGAACCTCCCTAGGCCTCCACATTCCTCAGCACGAGGAGAAGAAGACCATTTTCCATGCTACTGAGGGTGGCAAAGAAAGCCAGAAGACCTCAAATAGCTTGAAGGTCAGTGTGTGATCGATGTAGTAGGAAAATGTGCGGACTGATAGCCAAGATACAAAGCTATTGAGAACACCCACTGATGTCCTGGTCCTTTGTTAGCACCCCCAGAAACTTAGATGCAGCCATGGTGGAAAGTCATAATTGGCTGAAAATTAAACATTGTCCCCTGGGGGCCTATGGTCTTGATACAGAAATTAATTGCTGTTATAGATTTGTTATAGATTCGTACAAATGATGCACTCACACATCTGATGTTGTGGACCCCAATTAGTTTTCATAGAACAACTGTATTGACATCCACCTCACTCCAGGGCAGCATTGGGTGCTGTGTTTCCTTTTTCTAGATGCGTTTAGCTCAGAACCTTTTTTATCCTATTGATTTTCATTTCTGAATTCCGGTGAGTGGTGTTTTGATAGGTAATTAGCAGCTGCTCTCAGTATTAGTTGAGCACTCTTGTTTGTATTAAATAACAAAGGTCATGTAGATACATAACTTATCATTACCCAAGACTACTGAACTGCTTCTTTTACACATTAACTTTTATTAATTTTCAATTCAGGAAGAAGAAAAAAAGAAAGAGAAAAAAAAAAAAACATAAACATGTGCCAAGAGAACAAGTTTTAGAATGGTATGAAATCATTTTTGTGTTTAAAACCTGTTCTTTTGTTAGTACTATGAGGAACTAGCTTCAAAATGAGTTGTTTTCATTCTTTTCCATCTATATGGTAAAATATCAATTTCCTATTATTTTGAAGGTTTCTTTTCCCTGCTGGCAGACAGCTGAGGGGGAGGGTACACTTAACAAACAGGGAGACAGTCTTCTTATTTGCAGTGGAGACCCACCAACCGGGGTGACTTCGCTGAAGTCATTTATCTTCCCTGTGTCTCAGTAGACTTACCTTTAAAGTGAGGGCTTCAACTTAGTGTCTTTTAGGTGCGTATTGATGCAGAGGTGTTCTGGCTGCATCGGTGCTCCTTCTCTGTGAGAAGGTAACCAAAACAACCTGAGGTCAGTAACTGGGACACAATTATGTAAAGTACTGAACATACTTTGTAAAATGAAGGATCAAGTCTCTTCATCACTGTCAGCATTTGTGGTCCTCTACTCTACATTTAGTAGACAAACAGTGCAATTTAGAAGATCTATCCTTGTTAATAGGAAAAGCAGAGTTGGCTGTATAAGATAAAGATGGGCAACTAACTCAGGTTGGATAGCCAATAAAGGACTAAATCTTTATCACCATCTCCAAATACTTCTTATTCTTCCTCAATTTCTTCAGTTTGGGTTCTCCCAAAGGACAAGGATTTGATTACAAGCAACTGACTTGGAGGTAAATCCTAGGAAGAGTGATAGGACAGTGAGGAAGTAGCACACAGAAGAAAAGAAAGCTAATATAAGGGGCATGGCACTCCAGCTGGGGACTTCTGGAAGACTGAGTAGAAGATACCCCAGAGTTGTCCCGCTCCGCTGGATGAGAGAACTGGCGTACTAATGCTCTAAATTTCTGTCCATTCCCTGTTAAGAGCATTAAGTTCACCAAATGTCTGGATAGGCCAGACATGCTCCTGCGGCCATAAAAAGTCCTAGAGTAGAGAGTTGCAAATATTTATGGTAGGTGGCAGGTGGTGTGCATGGAAACAGGATTGACATACCAGAGGGATTTGGGCAGGGCACCAATAGCATCTCCCACACAATCCTAATCCAGGCAATAAAACTCACATTCTGCCAAAGATTCCCCTTCTAGCCACTATTGCTCTTACTCTCAGCCATTTTATATGCATGTTTTATAATACACTTCCTTAGATAGTAATTGTTCTGACATTCCTCACTTCTGTGCAACTTCATTTTATGCTACTCATCAGCTTCACTTCTATAACAAAGCTAATCTGTAATTATAATTTTGTATCCAAGTGATTTCTTCCACTTGGACTATGTTCTTCTGGCATTTACAACTAATCCATGTTCTTCCTAATATACAGACTTTTTAAAAAATATATTTGTATTGATATTTAGAGAGAGAGGAAGGGAGGGAGAGGGAAATACAGAGAGAGAAACACTGATGTGAAAGCAAAACATTGACCAGTTGCCTTCTGTATGCCCCTTACACCAGGGATCAAGCCCACCACCAGGGCATGTGCCCTGACCAGGAATCAAATAAGCAACTTATTAGTGCATGGGATGATGCCCAATCAACTGAGCCACACTGGCCAGAATAGTACACAGAAAATTTTACAGAAAACAGCTAATGCTTAAAAAAATATTTTTAGATAGAATTACATACCATCTCAGGGTTTTTCTCTGTCCAAGACCTTCCCTTAACCAGCTTAATTTTTTTTTTTAGTCAGTAACCACTCAGTCTTTATGTTCTATTCTTTTCCATTTGTTTATCCAATCTTATTAAATTTTTTAGTGTAAATATCCTTAACTCAAGGCAGCCTTTTTTGAGCCCCATGAATTGGTTGGGTTTCCACGTGGCCTGCTTCAAGAGAATTTAATGCTTGTTTTTTGTAGTGCTCTAGCTTGTCATTTCTGTTCACTTTCAATTAGCCTTCTTAGATATACTTCCATGGCCATGCGGAGAGGTACCATGATGTTACTGCATGGCTAGGACCAAGTCCAATGACTGCTACAGAATAGACACTGAATAAAATTTGCTGATTCAATGTATATGAATAAACTATGTCATTCTTAGTTTATTCATATACATTGATTGATTGATTAATATTCTTGAAATGATTTTAGTTCTTCTGAGCATTTTTTCACAAGTTTATAAATATATTGAAAGTAGAAATTGTTTCTTTTGTATCCCCTCTAGAGTGTTACATTCAATGTACTTCATATAGTAGAAGCTTCAAAATGTGTGTTACTAAATTAATTCGATAACTTCAAGGTCCCATACTGTGTGCTTTGGTAAGTGATAACTTGGACCACCAGAGGCATGCTGCTTTCTCTCAAGTAAAATACAGCAACAAATCAAATAGAGTAAATTAATTTTTGGCGAGGAACTAGGTAATAAAATCAGGTTTCAAATAGAAAAACAATGAAGAAATATATCCTGTGTTTAGGGGGGATAATGAAGGTAATGAAAATAGACACCAATTCTAAATGTGTAGGGAATGCTTGGAAAGATAAAAACACTGGGATGTGTGTGCCAATTGGTCTTAATAAGACACATCAAGAAAAACAAATTAGTTTAAAGAGCAAAAACAGGCACAAGATTTCCATTCATTAAAAAGAAAAACAGTAAATGATGGGATAAAGCAAACTAAATTTTAAAAATACAAAACAAAATAATCAGGTAATATCAATATGCTTTAAAATAAAGTCACTTTTGAAAAGACCTAGTGTTTAACATAGTAATATTAATAAACATTACAAAGAAAACCACTCTAAAATATGCTGTGTTTTCCTGGTAAAAATAAAAAATTAGAGAATAAACAGAATAGAAGAATATTACTATCTTCATATGTATATATTTTACCTGTTTATGGACTCAAATACATAACATATATGCAGATATTTTATAAACAGAGGCATGAAAATAAAAATATTTTTAAAAATATGGAAAAAAATCCCTTGCTTAGGTCTGTTCTCTTTAGGTTCTAAACCTTTTCCCCACATATTTATCTCAAAGTGATAACTAGAGATGGAGTTTATTATACTCAATTATGGTGTAAACCTTAGTAATATAAGATAAAATAAATGTATTTACCAATTTATATTTTAACTAGAGGCCCAGTGCACAAAATTCATGCACAGGGGTATGTGTCCCTCAGTCCAGCCTGTACCCTCTCCAATCTGGGATTCCTTGAGGGATGTCATTGGGCCTAAACGGGCAGTCGGACATCCCTCTCACAATCCAGGACTGCTGGCTCCCAACCGCTTGCCTGCCTGCCTTCCTGATTGCCCCTAACCATTTCTGCCAGCCTGCCTGATCACTCCCTAACCACTACCCTGCCAGCCTGATTGATGCCTAACTGCTCTCCTGCCAGGCTATTTGCCCCTAACTTCCCTCCCCTCCAGGCCTAGTCAACCCTAACTGCCTTCCCCTGCAGGCCTGATCCCCCCCAATTGCCCTCCCCTGCTGGCCATCTTGTGTCCACATGGGGGCAGCCAACTTGTGTGTTGGAGTGATGGTCAATATGCATATTACTATTTTATTAGATAGGATATACATAGGGAAAAAATATATGGGACTGATTTCTGAACATGCTTAACCAAAGAGTGAAAAAAATATAGTTTTAGGTTAATAAGATTTTTTTTTTTTTTTTTACGTAAGTGCAATTACCTGAATTTATTGTTAGGTAAATTGACTAACAGAAAGCTGTACTGAATGGTTATTATACTAAATCAAGTTAGATGTCATAAATGATTTGCCATAACATACAAAAAGGAATCAAAAGACTAGATTTATTATGTTAATATTAAGTTCTCAGGTTCTCTAAATAGGCACAGAAAACCCTCTCTGGGGAAGGGTTAAATCCTTGAGAAATACTTTAAAGAAGGAACCACTGGCATATTTAAAAAATGTGATCCTTGTTTTTCTTGTAGGCAGGGATATTGTTGGAAGACACTAACATTGAAATGGTCTGCCTGATTACAATGGAGATGGAAGATCCCAGGGTTGAGGAGAGCAGGTGCACACGCCAAGTCAAGCACTTAACCCCCAGAGGCAAGCTGGTTTGCTTTCTCTAGCAGGGACACATGGGTATTTCACATTGGTTTATTGATCACAGATTCTACACTTCTGAAATGTATAGCCAACTCACAAAGTTCATAATACATTTTAATAAGAACTCCATGTCTATTGATAGAACTCAGCCTAAGGGAGACACAGTCATTATCCCTATTTCCAGGTTTGTGGTCATTTTCTGGTGTAAATACATTCCAAGGAAAAAATATAAATAGACCTTTCACCTGTTTCTGGATAATGGCACCAAAATAACACATTTCTTGTAAAGAAGAAATACACTGTGGGTTCAGTGGTCAGAGCAGAAGCTTCTTGTGGTCAGGTGATACATAGAGTCTTGACCCAAGTCCATAATACCTTAGCACAGTGAGAGCTGCAGACATACTCTCTTTTTTTTCTCCTTTCTATTTCCCAAGTGTATTCTGGGAAAAGATATCCTAGGCAACTGTCTGGATAGTCACTTTTGCTTTTTGACTCATGAATAAGAGTTATTATGAGAGGAAGGAACAGGAATGGAGTTCTTCACTAAAAGAGTACACCAAAAGCAATGACACATTCCTGTGGAATCCCAGAGACTGATACTACCACCAAGGACTGGAAATATAGGGAGTGGTCATTTCTGTTACAGCTCTATTTAACTCTCCAATTAAGCTGATGGAGAAGACAGATGGGTCTTGGAGAATGAAAGTGGATTATCATAAGCTTAATTAGGTGATGCCTCCAAGTGCAGCTGCTGTTCCAGATGTTGTCTCCTTACTAACTCAAATCAATATAGCCCCTGGCAATCAGTCCAGGCTTCAATGCAGGCAGCCCATATGACCCAGCATATTCAGTGAAGCTTAAACAGTTTGTGGCACATTGGGGTGCATTATGGAGCTCCAATAGTAAATGCATAGCTAAGACCCCTAATATTATTTTTGAAATAAAAGCTATGGACTCTTCATCAATAAACCAGTTATATTCTGAGAAATGACTCCAATTGTTATTGGAATTTGAAGAGATTAAATGTCTGATCTTGTGAACTGAGCTTCCCATTATGAACTGGTCATTAGCTTAGTCACAAAACCATAAAGTGAGGCATACCCAGCAATACTCCATCAAGTGGAATACACATACAGGAACATATATACAGAAACAGATCCAAGCCAGTATTGAATGCACAAGTTAAATTGCACAAGGAGAATGCTCTTCATTCCCAGTTGTGTCTTCCTGCTGCACTGCTGTTCTCTCTTAATACCATAGGAATGGCTGTATGGAGGGGTAGTCCCCTCCATGACTAGTTAATAGCCTGAGAAATTAGATAGATAGGTAGATAGATAGATAGATAGATAGATAGATAGATAGATACCTGGTTTCTGGTAGAGGTATGTGAATACAACATTTCTTCCTGCTTTCCTGGGATCAAGCATTATCTTATCTCACCTTATCTCACCACTCAATTCAGTGGTGGTCCTAAAAGAAGGTACATTTTGCTGTCTAATATGCCAAGGAGAAGTCATGGATTGAATTAAGTTCAAACACAATACATTCAATTAAAAAAAAAATAAAGCACAAACTATGGTGGGTGGTGTAGATAAAGATAGTCAAAAGGTACAAATTTCCAGTTATAAGATAAATGAGTTTCTGGGTATGGTAACTATGTGAGGTGATGGGTGTTAGATAAACTTATTGTGATAATCATTTTGCAATATATACATATATCAAATCATTTTGTGTACACATGAAACTAAAATAATTCTATATGTCAGTTATATCTTGGTAGAACTGGAAAAAAATAGAAGAGGGCTGCCAAAAAAAAAAAAAAAAAAAGAATACAAACTAATGGGTAGTGGTCAATGGTTTGAGCAGGTGGTTAAAAATTTTAATATATCAATACTATTTTGGTAGAGGTATGTGGATACAACATTCTGGAGATGGACAAAGTGTAGGAAAATATTAGCATACAATTTAAAAGCTCATTAAGAATTTCTTAGGGGTCAGAATAAGGTAAAATGACCAACTTTTTGGATGTCAGATAACTTTCTCTCCCATTCTTCTTAGTGCTTGCTTAATGGTCTCACGAGTAATATAGCAATGGTGGTAGTAATGAAATCTGTTAGTATGGCTTGAGTGGTGGTCCCCAAAAGATATGCCCTTGCTCTAACCCCCAGGACCTGGGAATACAACCTTATTTGAGAAGGGGTTTTGCAAATGTAAGTTAAGAATCTTGAGATGAGAGCACCCTGAATTATTTAAGTAGGTCCTCAGTCTATGGACAAGAGAAGATACAGAGAAGGCCACAGAGATTGGAGTTATGTTTCTACAAACCCAAAAAACACCTGTAGTCACTAGAAGCTGAAAAAGGCAAGAAAAGATTCTTTCCTAGAACTATCAGAAGGAAAAGCCCTTACGGACACCTTGATTTCTGAGTTCTGGCATATGAAGAGTGAGAGATGGAATTTCTTTTGTTTTAAATTATGAAGTTTATGTTAATTTGTTATGGTAGCCACAGGAATCAGGGCATCTCTACGTTAGGTTTAATTTACCATCACCATTGCTGAGGGTTGTTATTGACTGAGCAAAGAGTAGGACCTATGTGGAACTCCTGGTAGGCTGATTACTTTAGACAGTTTGCATCAAGAATTTGTGCCAACCAAGGGGAAAGAAAACACCTAAGAATTTGCTCTTCCTGCTTATTATACTTCTGGAAGCACCATTGATTGTAGACTTAACAGATACCTTTTACTTTATCAGAATATTTTGTTCATCAAACTGCTAGCCACACAATTGATTTTAGGGAATGAAGCCAGTCAAAGTGCTACTGCTCATGTGAGTATTTGTTTTCTCATGTAGCCAATCATTCTAGAGCATCTCACTTATGGACTAGTCAAATGGCCTATGGAAGACTCCCTTTTGGTCCCAGCCAGGAAATCCCCCTTGTGCAGTAAGAGTATTTGCTCAGGAGAATAATGTATAGAGCCATTTATCTCAGAGACAGGATAAATAAATCTGGGGAAGAAGGGATGACAGAATGTTTGGTGTTTCATAATATATTCAATAAAATTGTGCTAACTTCTGCTTCAAGGATTTAGTAAGCAAGAGATGAATGTATCTATTAGGTATCACAACAAGGGTTTGAGTAGGAAGCTGAGACAGTCACTAGCCTTTTAGGTTCCTCACCATAATTTAAATATATTTTTTAAAAAAAGGGATTATGATGCTGTTTGGGGTGATTAATTCTGACACCAAAGGAAAAATGGGGTTGCTACTTCACTATGTAGGTAGAAAGGGATATAACAAAAAATTAGGGCTGTAATGAATATTAATATATTGTTTTCTTTGACTTCTATGAACTACTTATAATAATTCTCATCAAAAAAATTTCTATATAACCTGAAACTTATTTTATATTTCTATTCATTTAACAGCTGATGCACTGATGGATACTCAATTTAGTATGTATTCATATAAACTTAAAGTGTTATAAGTTGTATGTATGAGAGTTGTCATATGAAAGTCTTTGAGAAAGGAATATGACTATGCACAAAGGCCTGGAGATAAGATTGTACAGATTAGGGGTGGAACTCTGAAAAGGAGGATCAGGATCAGGTTATAACACTGCCCTAGGAAGGGACAGAACCAGATGCTATAGAACATTTAAACTTTAAATTTTAAAGAATGTGAGAGTAGAAAGATGGAAGAAACAAGGATGAATTTTTCACCCAGTTGGGAGGTAGGAATATAAAATATTTTGAAAAATTCAATAATAAAAATTTGAAATGAGATTGTGTGTTCAGAAGGGAGAGTGAATAATTCATGGACCATTGTCAGTTTGGAGTTCAGGCAGTTTGAGAGCAAAATTTTCCTGAAGTCAAGAGAAGGGTCTGATTTGTAGACAAGAAGATACTTTGATTTCACAGGTACTTGGATTTCTGAGCAACAGAAACCAGGTTGTGACCAAGGAATAAAAGTTGAAGTAAATTTTAAGAAAGATAATAATGGTTGGGACCAGGAAAGAACTACATATTGCTTTAAAATAAGTAAAGTAAACTAGGTCAAATGGGAAACCACAAATCCAGTATTGTTTTTTTTCCTCTTTTGGAAGGGGTGTGCTCTCCTAGTATTCTTTCAAATAGTATTCATTTTTTCCCCCCTGCTTGGAAAAACCTAAAGACAGAAAAAATTGCTAGGTAATTATTTACAGAATTCTGTATTTTATGGCATGTAGCTACAATGCAACTGGAGAAATGATGTCAGATTTTGTTTGTTTGAAAAATGAGAATATTTGAAGTTTATTAAATATGAACATATAATTCTTTATGGTACAAATAATATGGTAATATTACTTCTATTTTCCATATAAGTAATTTATATTCTTTTCTGATCAGACTCATTTTTCTTCTTTGTAAGTGTATCTGTACTGCCTTGAGAAATGATTAGAATTGACTTAATTTATTCCTGTAACACAGTTTTGATATCCTGCTTTATTTCTTGAGCCTGTAGAAATATTTCACAAATCTTTTTTTTCCATATTTGTAAAATTTCCTCTTTATATCAGATCTTTCCAATGGTTGTGTCCAGCTCTAATATATTCTAATAGAACTGTATCTAATATTTCTTATAATCATAGTAATCAGTACTCAGTAAAATTATGCTAATAGCAATAATCAACCTAAATGAGTTATGTGCACTAAAAATTTACTCACACAGAAAAGTGGACTTGCAATAACTTTGTCCTTTTAGAGGTTGACAAATTTATGTCAGACTTTCAGTTTTCTTGGAAAAGCCAAGATCACCCAAAGGATTTCAAATATTATTGGGATTATGTAATGCATGGCAGCTGGTGGGTTGAAGACAGAGTACTCCATTCTAATTCTTACCTATTTCATGTCAGTAATTTCAGGTCATATCTCATTTAATGAGATAAGGTGACATTTACTCTAATATGTACCCATGTACACAATGCACAATGGGCTAATCAATCATAAAGTATAATTAAAAATAAAAGACTGAACATGATTTAAATAACAAACCTTCTTCTTAGAGGCATGATCCAAAAATCATCTTAATTTGACAAAAATTTCTTCTGCAGTAAATTCTTCTAGGGAATGTGATTATACCACTTCCTTCTTTACTCAACATCAATGTTTGCAAATCTTGTATCGAAATACTATCTTATATTTAACCTAAATCCCTATGTAGAAGCATAAGCCCACTATTTCATCTTCTAGCTTAAGTGAAGATGCAATACAGCTTCCATTTCTAAATGATTATTTAAAAAAAAAAAGAAGAAGAAGAACATAGGCTTATTTGCATATAATTGTCTCAGCTATTCCTTCTCTACCCCCTCAATAATAATAATAATAATAATGATAAAAGACTGCATTGCTCCCTTTTACATTCCCTGTTCCTTTTCAGGTTGCACATTACCATTTCATTTTATCTTTGTAGTTAAATCTTCCCAGCTGTCCCCGGTTATTTCCCTATGATTAATTTCCATAAGTAAAATTTCTGGGTCAAAGGGTAAGCACAATTTAAATTTTTTAAATTCATACAACCAACTCACTCTTAACAGATTGTATTTACTTATGCATCTACTGGCTATATAAAAAGCAAAAAGTCTCTTCTCACTTTTGATAATGTTGTATGTTGTCATTCTTTTTATCTTTGGCAATATGGTACCATTATTTTATTTTTCATTTATTTTCTTATCAGTGATGTTGAATGTTTTCAGTGTATGTGTGCATAAGAATTTTCTTTTCTATTCCCTTGCACATTTTTTACATTGGAATTTTTCTCTCATTTTTTTTTGTAGAAAAGAAATTATCTTGCATCTGGCACATATTACTAATATATTCTTCTACTTGTTGCTTGTTATTTTATTCTATTTATCTTAATTAGAACAAAATGTTTTTAATTTTTATGCAGTAAAATTTATTAATCAGAAATTTGTGAGTATTTAACACCCCCCACCCCATTATTTAATTATTCATCTATATTTTCTTTCTTTGGACTTTTATATTTTAGATTAAATAAAAGGGAAGTTACCACCAGGACAGTGACATCTTGGTAAAGATCTGAGGAAATAAAGAGGCGGTCACATACATATTTTTTTTAAATATATTTTATTGATTTTGTACAGAGAGGAAGGGAGAGAGATAGTTAGAAACATCGATGAGAGAGTCATCAATCAGCTGCTTCTTGCACACCCCCTACCGGGGATATGCCCACAACCAAGGTACATGCCCTTGACCAGAATCGAACCCGGGACCCTTCAGTCCCCAAGCCGACGCTCTATCCATTGAGCCAAACCAGTTTCGGCCACATACATATTTTTAAAAGAGAACCACTAATGCAAGTACCTTGTAACAAGAACCTTTATGTCTTGTTTGAGGACCAGCAAGAATGTCAGTATGTTTGAGGCAGAATGATTGAAGGGTGAGATAAATACAAGATGAAGTGAGGAAGAACTTATGGATCATGTTACATAGGGCCTTCACGGTCACTATGAATCCTTTGCTCTTTGAGAGATGGGGACTTATTGGGGTTTTTTTAATCACAGAAGTCATGTAACTGACTTTCATTTTAACAGGATTACTCTTTGTTCTCTTATAGTTTAATCAGTTGACTTCAAAGTATTAATAAATAATCTTTCTTTTAGACTTACAAGCCTGTGAGTTTTTGTAAATATAATTTGAATTTTTATGTGTACTTACATTTATTATATAATTAGAAATTTCATTTGCTCACATTAATCTCAACTTTTTTGCATAAGTTTAATTTGTTTTATCCTAAAGCATATTCAAAATCTAGTTGGGTATATTTCTTTTTATTACTCTTCACTCAAAATTTTGTTGGCTCTTTGGAGGCAATTTTCCTCCTATATAAATTTTAATGTTGTGATTAAGTTAAAAAATCCATTAGCTTTGGATGTTTGTGTAAACAATATAGATTATTTTAACCAAGAATTGAAAGCTATACAATACTATCTTTCAATAATTAAGCCTAGCTAAAGTTTTTTAGAAAAGTGTTGTAATTTACTACATACAGGTTTTGTAGAGTTCTCATTAAAGTCTTAAGTTTGTTCTGTAGTTCAAGATACTTTGATATCTATCACAACCTAAGTTTAATGTTATAAAAAAATATTTTTTTCTTAGTTAACCATTTAAGCATGACTTGTGTTTTTCCATTTCTTTGCTGTTTGCACTTTGTACTCACATGTATATTGGTATTGGGAAAAGGCAAAGTCTTTGATTTTGGACAGGTCTGGATTTGAATCTTGGTTCTTCCACATATATTGCCTTGAAATATTTACTTTACATGTTTAAATCCCAATTTCCTCAATGGAATGATGTTAATAGTCACTTATAGGGATTTATGGAGATTAAACTAGGTAAATTATGTAGGAGAAAGCACAAAATAGTCATTTAGTATATTTTTATTTCTTGACTTTTCTAGTGATTTATATTTTTCTCTTAGTCTTGTAGTTTATATTTAATCTTCACAGGGCAAATCCAATGCAACATTAAAAGCAGGGAACATTTCTCCCTGGTGCCTACAGTCTTTTGGGTTTCCAGAGCCTTCACATTTAATTTTCCTCTATTTCCCAGTCATGTAAACAGACTCTCTTTAAGTCATTCTAAAATGTTAATAAATAATATCCTGAGAACTTTTCTTTAATTACAAAGGACAACTTCTAAAAAGAGGCATTCCAGTGGTCTCTATCATGTTACTACATTGCAATATTAGTAACTTTCTATTACCTCCAACAGGAAAGATTGGGAACATTTCCCTCCATAGATTTCACCACTATAAAATAACAACCTTGCCTTTCCCATATTATCTGAGGTAACATCCTTATCAATATGACACAAGAGTCAACCATTTGAATGAATAAAACATGCATTATAGCATAGTTAGGAAATTTGGGGTATAACTAGGTATTCTGTTTAATAAAGAGGTAATATACAAATTGACCATTACTCCAGCACGCAAGATAGCCACCCTCATGTGGTCAAAGATGGCTGCCCCCATGTGGCCACAAGATGGCCACCACAATATGGCCAGCAGGGAAGGGCAGTTCGGGGGACCAGGCCTGCAGGGGAGGACAGTTAGGGTGACCAGGTTGGCAGGGGAGGGCAGTTGGGGGTGACCAGGCCAGCAAGGAAGGGCAATTAAAGGCAATTGGGCCACTAAGGGAGAAGCTAGGTATTGATCAGGCTGGCAGGGGAGTGGTTAGGGGGTGATCAGGCTGGCAGGCAGAAGCAGTCAGGTTCAATCAGACAGGCAGGCAGGCAAGTGGTTAGGAGCCAGCAGTTCAGGATTGTGAGAGGGGTCCCAGAGTAGAGAGGGTGCAGGCCTCTAGTAACTATATAACTATCAATCTTATTTAACTCAGTTGATTTGACTCAGCTAAAACCATCTTTCAGCTTCTTCATACTTGAACCTAGTCTTTTGTCCTTACAGTTTTACTTTTAAATCTTGCTATCAGGGTGAGCCAGTTCTCTTTTGTTTGCAAAGTTGATGATTGGAGAAGCAAAATCCCTTTATGTCTGGAAAATAAGGCCACTCTGTAAACTTTAGGTAGGCACTGTCCTCCTCATTGGACTTAACCTCTGATTTAGCAACCTCCTCTTGATGATGTATAGCGCCATGCCCAAGAGGGGGTTTCTGGTGTGTTTTCCAGTTTACTCTCTTTGAATAAACTTCTTCTGTTTGTTTTAGTACCTTCCAGCAAGCTGAGGGCCTCAGCCTCTACAATCTTAGGGTGGTTCTTCTCTTGCTTTCTGTTCTCATTTATTATAAAATAACTAGAAGCCCGGTGCATCAAATTCATGCACGGGGGTATGTGTCCCTCAGCCCAGCCTGCACCCTCTCCAATCTGGGACTCCTTAAGGGATGTCCGACTGGCCCCTTAGGCTCAATCCAAGTTGGATCAGGTATAGGTAATCAGAAGAGTTAAACAAGCAGTGGGACATCCCTTTCACAATCCAGGACTGCTGGCTCCTAACTGCTCGCCTGCCTGCCTTCCTGATTGCCTCTAACCACTTCTGCCTGCCAGCCTGATAAACCTCTAACCACTCCTCTGCCAGCCTGATTGATGTTTAACTGAGCTCCTGCCAGCCTGTTTGCCCCTAACTGCCCTCCCCTGAAGGCTTAATTGCCCCCAACTGCCCGCCCTTGCAGGCCTGGTCCCTCCCTACTGCCCTCCCCTGCTGGCCATCTTGTGGGGCCATCTTGTGTCCACATGGGAGCAGCCATCTTTGATCACATGGGGCCAGCCATCTTGTGTGTTGGAGTGATGGTCAATCTGCATATTACTCTTTTATTACATAGGATAGAGGCCTGCTGCGTGGGTGGGGGCCAGCTGGCTTGCCCTAAATGGTGTCCCAAATCAGGGTGGGGGTTCCCTTGGGGCATGGGGCAGCCTGGAAATAGGGCCTGTAGTGGTTTTCAGGCCAGCCACAGCCCTGCAACCCAAGCAGAGGCCCTAGTATCTGGGATTTATTTATCTTCTATAATTGAAACTTTGTAACCTTGCGTGGAGGCTTGTGCCAGCCAGGGTGTGTGGAAAGCTTGGCTTTCTCCATTGCTGGGGAAACCCAAGCCTCCTGCTTGCTCTCTGGCTGAAGCCATCTTGGTTGGGCTAATTTGCATACTCACTCCTGATTGGCTGGTGAGCGTGGCTTATGGATGGTTAATTTGCATAATATTATTTTATTAGAATGATTATACACATCTTCACATCGCCATCTATAGCCTAGTCATTTCTTTAATTTATGGAGACTAATTACATCTCATCATCTCTATGCTTCTTCTATTATTACATTTTTCTCAATTCTGCTTCTTCTATTATTACATTTTTCTCAATTCTGTTGATATAAATATCAACTTCATGAAATGATATTAATCTTATATGGCCCACTGATATGACCATGTCAGTGAATTCTTTTTAGTATATCCAATAGGATGTGGTTCCTTCCTCATTTATACATTTTAATTCTCTTTACCTCTTCCCATGTATTCCTGGTATTCTTTCTTGTATTATCTTGAAGTACTTAATGCTAACTATGTACAGTCACTATACTGTTCTTTGGTCTGGGTGGATGCTTAATACTGTCACTTTCTATTACAGGTTCTCTAATCAGAGCCTCCCTCTTCTTCAATTTATCACATTTGACAACATCCCTTCCTCTGCCAGGACCAATACCTGAAGATTTCTATTTTTATTTGGGCTGGTTATTTTCTCTTCCCTCAGTTTTAGGAATTTGGTAGTACTGCCAGATTCTCTCTGGTGATATCCCTTTCTACTTTGGATAATTTTCAAGGTCAAGACCTAAGATAATCCCAGGTAATTGCTCTTGAGAGCTTGTTTGGAGGTTCTAGCAGGGGAGCGCAGCTACTCGTATACCCTTGACCGAAGACCCGTCCTCTCTTCTTGGGGGAAAGTCGTCCTCTTCGACCGAGCACACAGCTTCGGGAGGGATGCACATGGATCGGTGAGGGAGGAGGGGGACACCTGCCTAGCCAGCCAGATCAGCTGAATCAACCCTGGCGATCAATGGGGTGACAGATGTCGCAGCCAGATCTCCCTCACATCCGAGGTAATTGCTCTTTTATTCAACTGGTCACACCTGGTCCAATGAAAACTTTAATTAATTCATTGTCTACTTCTTTCCCTCCATCTCCCTATCCCAATACATTTTGGGTCTATGTACTGATCTCAATTCATCAACAACTATTTCACTCTTCTCAAAGGTATCTGCAAGCCCACCTTTTACACTTCATATTTCTAAGCAAAAATCAGGCACTGACCCACGTATCTTCCAATAGCCTAGGACACATATTGAATCCTTCCAGTTGTTTTCTTAAAACTGTCTTTTGACTTAAGACAGAGGATGAGTACCACACTCTTCCCCTGTAGCTCTCTCCAAAATTTCTCAATTCATCTCACTTTTATTAACTCTTTCTATCCTTTTAAAGGTATGCTGTCATTTCAGGGTTAATCAATTAATTTCCTGCCATCCTTATTTTTTCAAATCTCACTTTGAAATGTAGCATCTGTTATTTTCATGCTTCAATCAAAACAGAGACAAAGAATCTCATTTTAATATCCAGTTATGTAGTTATATTATTGTTGAGGAGGAGTTCTTATTCCTGGCTTCTCTTATTTCCATGGTGGGGAGATGACTTCAGCTGCTTTCTCCAGGAAGGGGCAGCATGTCTTTCCCCACTGCTACCCTAGATGCTCTAGTGATATCCACACTGATTGGTAAAACTGGAGAGAGCACATATTCTTTGTAACACAACCCATGTATTGATGGGTCAGCTGGCCCTGTCTAAACAGGCTCTAGACTCACTATTTCCTCTTGGACAAACCTTTTCTAAAATCCTCCAGGGAGAGTCTCTTTCATCACAGCATTGGGGTGTTAAATCATAATGGGAGACAGAGTCTCTTCACTTTTAATTTAGTTGATAATAGACACCTATGCTATTTACTATATATGTACTATTCCTTTTATACTATCTAAAAGGAATACATTTGGCTCCTTTCTTTGTGTGTAGGCTCTTGGCTTAAATCCTAGATGAAAGAAATGTCACCTGACATCTCAAAATTAACTTTTTATGCTGGTAAAGTTTGGTCTAATTTTTGGTGAGTAAGAAAAATACTTTTTTTTAACATGATAATTCAGTATCTCTTTTAACAATTTGAAATAAATAGAATATATTGTTGACATTTTCTTTAGTCACAGTTTCTTTGAAGAATATAATATAAACATGCAGAGATGGGAACATAAGATCTGTAACCAATGAACAAAAGGGTGGATGATATTATAGCCTGAGAGTTTAGTTGGAAGAAAAACACCTAGCACAAGAATATACATCAGGGGGCTGCGCCATACTAGACTCTTTAGACTTAGAGTTAGAGCATAGAGTCCATAATGGCATTGTTAAGCTTGTTGGGTCTGAGATTTTAAGGACCTGTAAATCTCATGTCAAGTAATTTAGACTTGTTTTGATGAGCAAAGAGAATATAGAGACTGGGAAATATATGGGGACAGATACAAGTCTCTGAAAGCTGAATGATGTACAAGGATATTATCTTAAGCCCAGTACACCAGAAGTATTGAAGGCTATTGGTATGGACAATGGGACAAGGAACAAATCTTAGCAGTAATGTTTTCTGCTACCATGCACTGTGGGATAACATTAGGGTTGAAAATGAGCATGCAAATAGTTTAATATATATATATATATATTTTAGAAAGGAAGGCAGAGGGAGGAGAGAGAGAAACATTAATGATGAGAAACATTGATAAACTTCCTCTTGCACACCACCTACTGGAATTAAATTATGACCCATGACCTCCTGAGCCATACCAGCTGGACATGCGTGCATATCTTTAATTTTTTTTAATCCTGCATGGTTGGTGAGCATATGAGTAATAGTTAGTTTTTACTAAATTCCTACGGTGTGTTGTATAAATAAGTACCAATCTCCACAAAGCTACAAGTGATTCTCATGTTTTCTTTATAGATGAGGGGATAAGTACTCAAAAGAGTTAAAAAGTTGCACAAATTTCTAGAACCATGACTACAACTTGGTGTGATCTAATATTCTTTCTGGGTAGAGAGTCTGATGATAAGCTTCCTCTCTACTGCCCTGAAACAACTGAAAAGAGTTTCAATTTAAATCTTCTCCTTAGATTGCTGATAAAAGGTGTGGTCAGGGAAGTAACTTTGCCCTATTACCTGATTTACTCTTGAGTAACATTAAAATACACACTAGAAGTTTACAAGTCTGTACACAGATTGCATCTCAGGGTAAGTGAAAACTGTACCAATATGGGTGTGGCAGGAGGGGCTAATGAAAGTGACATGGTGGGGAAGTGGATCTGGAGACCAAAACACAATCTCTGGTCATTCTCCACTTTTCTGCAAATGGATGACAGAAAGTGACTTAGTGGATGGGGTCAGACCTAACAGTGGAAGATCCCTTTGTTTGCACCCAGTGGAAATCGTAGGAAAAGCTGTTCTGTGAACATGTCTATTTACTCTTTTCCCTAACAGAATTTTGGAACAGATCTAGCTGTGTGCAGAAACCACAAAAATGAGAAAATAGGGGAAAATGAATTCAAGTGCATATTACTTTCTTGGATGCCATAACCAGATAGTCACTACAGTAGTTCCCCCCTGAGTATACCTGGTAACTGCAGGGTCTATGATCCAAGACCCCCAAGGTCTATCTGCAATCTTGGATAGTGCCACCTCTATATATACTATGTCTTTTTTGTATAAATACATAGGTATGCTAAAGTTTAATTTCTAAATTAGGCAGAGTAAGAGATTAACCTCAACAACTAATAATAAAATAGGACACTTGTAATCACATGCTGTGAATGCGGTCTCTTATGTGAATGCGGTCTCTCTCAAAGTATCTTATAGCATTCAACTTCCTTCTTGTGATGATGTGAGATGATAAACTGCCTATACGAGGAGCTGAAGTGAGGCAAATGAGACATTCTTAAGTAAAATAAGGATTCCTTGAACATAAGTGTTGCGATACTCCAACAGTCCATCTTATAACCCATACGGCTCCTAAGTGACTAATGGGTGAGTGTATATAGCATGGAGATGCTGGAGAAGAAATAGCTCACTTCTCAGGCAGATGGAAGCCAGCAAACATCGCAAGATTTCATCATGCTGCTCAGAACAGCAGTGTGCAATTTAAAACTTATGACTTTTTTACTTCTGGAACTTTCCACTTAATATATTTGGATGGCTGACCACAAGTAACTGAAACTGGGAAGAGTGAACCTCAGATAAGGGTAACTGCTATACTTTTCATAGGTCTGGTACCCTCTCCTATAACTGACAGTGAGGTGAATTGAAGTCTGTCATCCATTACTAATTGGTCATTATGTTTCTCCTCCACTTATACCTATATGTAGCTGCCCTGTCTAGAGTGCACCAGATATTCAAGGCCACTCTGAGCATGGGGATCTTTTTTTTTTTTTTTAATATATTTTATTGATTTTTTTACAGAGAGGAAGAGAGAGGGATAGTTAGAAACATCGATGAGAGAGAATCATTGATCAGCTGCCTCTTGCACACCCCTTACTGGGGATGTGCCCACAACCAAGGTACATGCCTTTGACCGTAATCAAACCTGGGACCTTTCAGTCTTCAGGCTGACACCCTATCCACTGAGCAAAACCAGTTTCGGCCAGCATGGGAATCTTAATCAGAAGTGTTCAAGGCTAAGATGCTATAGTAAGGTGCAAGAAGCAAGGACACAGTAATCTGTATTTACACTGCGCAAGCATGCCCTTCTGTAACCCCAAATAATGAAGTCACTATTTGAAAGAAGCCTCTTTTGTCTGAGCGGTATAAAGTATGTTACTGACTGGCAGTTAGAAGGCTCAGACTGTAGCTCTAAGGATGGCTCCTGTATCGTTCCTACGTTGAAAGCTACTTCTACTTTGTAGGAAAGGTGTATTGTTAACCAGCCAGAATACAGCTTCTGTATGGGACTTTACTTTGAAGAACTGTCTTGTATAATGGCTATTTGGGTTACAATAAAAACTTTCTTATATACCCACAACTTCTCATGGCTTCTCTGTTGAATACCCGGCATCCAGTGGGATCCAACTCCTCGCAAAAGGAACTGAGATCTGACACTCCACATTCTCATAACTTTATACTTTGTTGTATCTTATGTTTCTGCCCATTTTAAATCTTCTTTTAACTTTATTTTTAAACAAATTTTTTCATCTTTTTTCATTTTTTTAATTAAGGTATTATATGTTGTACATATCTTACTATTGCCCCCCCCCCTCCCCACTCCCATACATGTTCTCCCTCCCCAGAGTTTTTCATCCATTGGTTTTGCTTATATTCATGCATACAAGTCCTTCAGTTGATTTATCTCCCTCATATCTCCCTACCCTTCCCACTGTAATTTGACTGTGTATTTGTTGCTTTACTGTCTCTGTATCTATCTTTTGGTTCATCAGTTTATAATGTTCTTTATTATCCATAAATGAGTGAGATCATGTTGTGTTTTTCTTTCATTGACTGGCTTATTTCAAAATTTTAAAAAATCATTTTTAAAACTTTTCTCTCTCTCTCTCTCTCTCTCTCTCTCTCTATATATATATATATATATATATATATATATATATATATATATATATATATATATGGTATCACTTTGAGAAGCCCACACAGATTCTTTCTCACCACACTTCAGGAGTTGTCCTGGTAGAAATGTCACCCGCTATTGCCTTCCATGCTGGGCTGTAGAAATGGTTTTGCAGTGACTGTTATCAGAAGGAAATGTGAAAGCTTATTCTGGCCCCACTTTTCCTAAAAACCTTGAGACAATAAGAATTAAGTCATGTGGAATATTAAAGAATTTTTGGCATGACAAGTAGGGATGAAAGGCATTTAAAAATTGAATATGAATATAGTTATTAGTCAAAGAAAATTAGACTTTGCCTTATATAAGTGGAAATAAATGAAGCATGGGTTATATATTTTGTTGTAAAATACATTAAATTGCTTTAAGCTATATAAAACTATAAATACATTTACAAAATTAGCTAGAATCTAAGTTTAAAAGCAGACGAACATTTTCTTCTGCCAAGGTAATGGAATATGGCTATAAAATGAATAGTGTCAAGATTTGTACAAACTCAATGGCTCACATAAATCAATTTTTGATCTATGTGCTTGGTTGCAAGACATTTTCCATTTTGGAAGATTGTTGCAATCTTCTTGGTGGGTACGGAAAATATTTTTCCTGTGCAATAATTCAATATCTCTCCCAACAGTTTGAAATTAATGGCAACTCTGTTGACATTTTCTTCAGGCGGATGTAAAATTCTTCCTACTACACATTGCTGTCTTCTGCAACTGAGAGATTTCCTTGGAAATTTTGGCCAGCAAAGTCTTCTGCCTTCATAAGCAATGTCCTTTCCATGCACACATCTTCAGAAGTACAGCACAGCCACTGAACACCCAGGACCATCTCAAAGTTCAGCCCAGTCAACCTTAGTAAGGTCAGTCAATTACTGGAGGAGGTTGGCAAAGATGGGGGTGGAACCTGCAATTTGACCAGATCCATGGCAAGTGTGACTCAGTTTCTAATGGCAACAAGTACAAAGCTCCTCTGTGAGGTGGCTTCATAAATAAATGATAAAAATACTTTTGTATGAAGGAACACACTCTCCTTCCCAAATCCTAATTTAATATTCGTCTTCAGAGTTCAATGCTTAGCAGAAAATTCATCCTTAAGATTCCACACACTTAAGCAGGTAGCATGTGATGAAGATGCTACCTTGGTGGCAAGACTTTTAAATCCAGTGCAATTATTTGACACATATAGGCAATCTGATTTTTGTGTTCCCTCCATATTAATGCCACACATTATTTCCAGCATTTTCTGTGGATGTCCCCAAGGATGGGGACTGAGCGAGGGAAGTATGCTGATGGCCTGAGGTTCCCAACAGTTACAGGGTGATGATATTAATATCTCTGCATACCAGCCTGGCCACAGTGTGAAGAGGTACCTCTCCTGAGAGGCAATGTGATGAAAACTCAAATGTATGGGTGACTGCAAAACAGCATATGCAGAAAAGAAAACAGGAATAATAATGTACAGTGCAGGAGAAAAAGAAAACCAAAGAATAGAAACGAAACAAGGAATACAAATTGAATAGAAAGGGTAATAGCATGGAGGTGATCCCAGAGGCTGGGTAACTTTATTATGCTTTCAGCTTTGTTCTTGAATGCTACGTGACTTAGGGCAAGGCATTTAATTTCTCTGGGTTTGTTGCATGTTCTGAGTATATGATTCATGTGGTATTTTATAAATCTATCATCCTAGTAGTCTATTATCTCTATACTGATATTTTGATTTTCAATATGTTCATAGATTTTCTTACAGCAAAAGACAAATGTGTCTTCATTGTTAATGACATATAATAATGATTTAGCAAGGCTATTAGTTTCAAAGTGGCCACATAAAAACTTAACATTCACAAAGTTCCTCTGCTTTAAAAACAAACCATATACAAACTAGTTCCCAGCCTACCCAATTAGATAAATGAGAGGCAATGTATACTACAACATGCACAGACTAATCTTTTCTGTATAAATCACCTAAACCAGTTAGAAAGTGACTTCCAAAAATTTAAGACCATATTGTTTTAATATTCATTATAGATTTTTATTGGTTACATCAGGAATATATGTGAAAAAGTTGCTTTCCTCTGATTAATACAACTACTAGGAATACTGTGGTATAATCTGAAACTTCTGTGAATACATATAGCTGTTACTGGCCGAGCTATAATTTGGAAAAGAGCAAAGCAAGTAAAAATGCTAATAAGTTCAATGGACTAGCCCAAGAATTTTGCATTAATAAATCAGAAAAATCAATGCAACCAGACAAGATGTAAACTAAATATTCATGTTTCCATGCTGACAGTCCTTCACAGGTGTTTTTAGTTTTTCTTAAGTAATAAGAGAATGCACATTAATAGGGAGAGTAAGCATTAGGCTGGAAGATAGGGGAAATTGGGTTTTATTTTGGATCCTTCCATTGTTTACTCCATGACTTTCTCCACTCTCAAAACCTGTGCCTCTGTTAAAATGGGATAATGATATGCATCTGACCAATGTGAGATTAAATTATAGTCTTAAAAGAACTAAAGCCTATTGATGTCTAGAAAAATATTATTATTGCTATTTCAATGATTGAAGCTTAAAAGTTTCCAGGTACACTAAGATCTTGTAGTGGATGGACTCATCTTTTATGCCTTCAGGTCATCCAGCTGACCTATGCCCTTTAGTCCCACAATGAGGCTGAATTCCAGGTAAAAAATTGGGGGTTGGCAAATTGTTACAACAAATGTATTAGAAGGGTATGTGAGAGTGTTGTTATTCCAAAGGTAACCTTACTTGTGGAAATGTGACCTGTGGAATAATAGCCCCTTTCAGAGAACAAAGGTAAAGTAGGGTGATCATTCTTGGAGAACACAGGACTCCCGGGGCTGGTAAGGAGATTGGCCTACTCTGCTGAGGCGATCCCATAGTTAGAATGCAGAACTTCATCCTCTCCTCTTCATTCTCACTTTACTAGAAGTAAAGAGACCACAGCCAGTCTTCCTTTTCCATTTCCAGGAGTGTGAGAGGCCAAGACTTGGCTCCTTCTGGCTGTGCTCAAGTTGACTCTAATAGATCCCTCCTTAACAAAGAGACAATGTGGCTCATGGGCCATGGCTCTAAACCTCGCAGGCAGTGGCAGCTTTGGAGGCCAGAGAAGACCCTTTTAATGGGAATATCATCAACGGAGAACACGTGAAAGGGGTATTTGCCCCACTCCTGTGTGCTCAGCTCTCAATTATACTATGAAGCCCATGAGATTTATGGGCCTCATAGTATATTTACAATATATTATAGAAGTATGACAACATTCCCACTTATTCAACATCCCGTATCCTATTTGAAAGTGCAAATATGTTTGTTTCTGCCTCTTATAAATGTGACATTTTAGGTTAACATGAACTCCCTGAAATATGAGGTAATATATGAATTCCATTGTAATGTTAATGAGATCAAGGTGTGTGAGAGTTCCTCTTAACTCATCTGTTTTTTCTCTAGAGGAAGGTAAGTTATTGTATACATAAATCTCAAGTGTTTTTTTTTTCTTCTTTTTCTTGTGGGCATGTGAAAGCCACTTACTACTGTTTATAACACATTTATAGGATCAGATGTATGTAGCCAGCTCTACCTGACATTTTCACACCATGGAGAATTTGGCTTCTTGTTAATTGTGTCTGTAGTCTCAAAGCTCTTTACAGAATCTTTCCTTAGTGATATTAATAGTAATGGTGGTCCTTTATTAATAATGAATAATAACCATAGCACTCATTAAAACAACATCAGTTAAGTGATTAGAGAAATGGTTAGAGCTGTGGTTAGAAAATGGGCCGTTAGACATTTATACTACTAAAGCCATTGATTCTTTCCCTCATAAAACAGAAACAAATATAATGACCAACTAAGATCTTAATGAAACCCTACCACAATTACATACCTGCAAACTGGTGTTTTCATTTGTGGGAGAGTTTTTTTTGTTTTGTTTTGTGGGGGTTTTTTTGTTGTTTTTTTTTTTTTTTTTTTTTTTTTTTTTTTTTTTTTTTTTTTTTGCTATATTGTGTGATAGGGCATCCCCAGGGGAAAGAACAGAACACACAGGATTATATATTAGAGGCCCAGTGCATGAATTTGTGCATGGGTGGGTCCGGCCAACCTGGCCAGCGGGAGGGGACATGGGTGGTTGGCCTGCCTGTCTGCTGGTCAAACTACTGGTCGAGAGGACAATTTGCATATTAGCCTTTTATTATATAAGATATATATTGAGTGGCCAGATTATTATGTGTTCAGAGACCATAATAACCTGGCCACTCAGTGTATAACCTGACTCACTTTACAAGGACTTCTGGGACACTTGTGTTTTTACATTGAACTCTGATCTTAATCCTGAGGTTACTTACAAAATCAATATCTATGGTCCTAGGACTTGGGGGCTCATTTTGTAAGTGAGCACTTTTATAATAATCATTGTCTTCACTTGCTTTGGTTTTGCGTGTGTATTTGGTGTTGGGTTCATTATACCTTTCATGAGTTTTATGCCCATGCCTGGTTTTTGGGCCAGGGGACTCAGAAATGAAAATAGAGCCTTAGAAAAAATGGCCCAGAAATCATTTAAACCAAGCTGTGGCTATCATTTTTAACTCCCTTGGAAGGAGATCTCCTTGGAATTATTTCACAGATAACGTCTCAAAAAATATTTTAAAATGAGCTTCATTAATCATTACTTGACTGTTTCCTATGCCTTGTCCCAAAGGTCTGGAAAGCTTTAAATCCCTAGTGACACCTGCTGGGGAGACCTCTGCTCACTGCTGCAGGCTTTCCATTAGCCTATCTCTTCTCTAACCTACACAGCTAAGGGCCCACGTGGGGAGCTGGCTGGCTGCCTCCTTAGCTTGCAGCCCCTCTGCTCCTCTCAAGCAGGTGACTCTGCCAGAATAACACTGCCCTAGTCTCCCCAGAACACCACTGCACTAGAGCCTGCCTCCCCAGGACTCCCTCAGGACTAATTCCCAACCACTCCAGCCCTCAGGAAACAAACTGGGAGGAGGAGGAGAAGAGAGGCAGAGAGAGAAACAGAGAGCAAGAGGAGAGGTTCTCTGACAGTATCCACCCCCAATCTCAGCCCTAAGTTACCACATACTCCTTCTTTGTCTGAAAACTCGGAGGTGAAAGATTCTACTGGAGCAGTATGTTTTGTTCAAGCACAAACCAAATTATGCTGTACTTGCTTATATCTGAACATATGGGTTTATCTTGCATGGAGTTTAATTGATGCAAACTTGAACTTCAGTATGTGAGGTTTCAGAGAAAACACCCTTCCTGTGATTTAGATTGCCGTTTTTCTCTGAACAAAGCGAAGAGGAGCAAAGCAATTACACCCCTAGCTTCCACAGTCACCAGCCATCACAAGAAAAGTGTGCGACCTCCCTTGCAGGGTTACCTCTTGTGTCCTTTACTGCCCGGATTGCAACATTTCTCTCTGAGCCAACATCTGCATCCTTGGACAGATCAACTAGTGTGCAAAGTCCGTGTTAGCTGATGAAGCGTGGCTTTGTTTGCTCTCATTCGCCGCGCACCCAGCACTGCAGGAGTGGCTGTGCATATTAACTAAGTGCACAGTAACCTTCCTGTACCTCCTCGGAGCTCCACCCCCTCCCACACAGCCTCCTCCTCGGAAATCAACACTGTTACTCGCTCAGGAAGCTGCCAAGAGGTTGCCATGGCAACCGTTCTGCTTTCAGCAGCTACTTTTCTGGTTTTGGGGGGTGGTGGGGGGCGGGAAGAGGAAAGAAAAAAAAAAAAAAAAAAAAAAAAAAAAAAGCCTGGGGAGTACTAGGCGGCTTTCTGATCAGAGTTCAGATAAAGAAGGTCACAGTAATTTGAGGGCACTGCCTAAAATAACCCAATGGATCTGGGAGTTACAGCCAAGGAAGCAAACAGACGAACTCAAAGGTAAGCACAGTGGAGAGGCAATAATTAGATGATCTGGTAGTGGTCTATAACCTGAAGCATTTCAAATTGCTATCAGTCCATTTCATCTAGGATGCTTTATTTTTTTTTTATGAGTCGCTTCAGTTCTGTCCCGAGCCAAACAAAGATAATGAGTTTTATGAGATTATAAATAGCAAGGGAATAAAACGGCACCAGAATGGAAGTCTCACATCTGAAAGTCATTTTCTAAAACTTCATTCAGCTGGAGAACAATGCAGCATTCAGGCATAATGAGCGGAGAAGGCGCGGTGCGCCAGGTCAAGTCTGCAACTTCTGAGCCCCTCTCAGCAGAGCGGGCTGCCAAGGTAGGCCATGAAACAGCCTCATTTCAAAGGAAGGGATAGGGGGTCTGGGGGGTTAGGCCGGGAACGGTGCAAGGAGTCAAAAAGTGGGAGGCAGGGCACACCAGACAGATGAATTTCAACGACAGGAAAACTGCTCCAGACACCTGGTTCCTGGGACTGCGGCAGCTAGCTGCCCACTCAAAAGCTGAGCCATTCGCAGTGATTTCTGGCCGAAAGCTGGTAGGGCTCAGGCCAAGCCAGGTCCCCACAGTGGCAGTGACTCACGGAGTCTCTTACTCGCTGCCCCCGTTCTGCCCACCGCCCAGCACACACCTGTTCCCGTTGGCTAACACACCTCCCAGGGCTTCTCTGCTTCCCACTGCCCCTTGCATTACTTATTCTGCAGAGATGAAAACAGAGCCCTATGACCTTCTTCATGCAAGCTACTGTTTTCTGAATCTAGAGAGTTTTGTCCAGAACCCAAAAACGGCTACAACGCTGAGATAGATGGAAAGGAATTGGAAGTTAGAGAGGCAAGACCAGTACAGAGGAACCAAATGAGGATCATTACACCGAGTGTCATCCTGGAGGCATTGCCATTAATGTTTGATGACAGGATTGTGAATATTCTCAGTGGACTAACAAGTGAAGCACTAAGATCTCAGACGTTAACACCTCTTTAAGGACTTGTAACAGGGCAGCAAGGGGTCTTGAGTTTGGAGCAAAGAGAGCGCACTTTGCAGGGACTCGAAGTACCACCAATTTTGCCTGACATCATATGGTCTGAATATTTGTCTCTCCACCCCATTCCCCCTCCCCAATTTATATGTTGAAATTCTAACCTTCCAATGATGATGGAATCAGGTGAGAATGTTGAGAGGTGCTTAAATCATGAGGGTAGATCCCTGATGAATTAGATGAATTAGATTAATGCTATTATAAAAGACCCTTTTCCCACATCCAGGAACTCCTTAGCCCTTCCATCACCTAAAAGGGGAAATCTACACCTAGAGAGGGCCCTCACCTCTATCTCACCCTTCCAGCCTCCAGAACTGTGAGAAATAAATTCCTCATACTTATAAACTACCCAGTCCATGATATTTTGTCATAGGAGCCCAGGCAGACTTAGACGGTCCATCTTGTGGCAGAGATGATAGGTCTATGGTGACTTTTCATAGACTTTTGTTGCTCACATTTTCTTTTTAAAATTTTCCCTGACAAGTAGAGATGTATTCACGTAGGAAGGAGGAGGTAGAAGGGAAGGGAAGAACATATAAATATTGGAAACAGGAATGATGAAAACAAATTTACTCTAAAGCAGGATTCAACATTTTTCATGGTTAAAATCCTGAATGATCTTTGTAGATGACAAGAAAGAGTGAAATAAGGTTGAAGACAATAAAATAAGGCCGAAGTCCCAAAGTATTTTACTTAAGCAAAGTAGTGCGAAACACTAGAAGCCAATCTTGAAGGGGGATGGGTGTATGGACAGCCCTTACCTACTCTGGCGTGCTCTCTCCTAAGTTAAAGCAAAGCACTGGGAGTTAAGCAGAGTGGGCTCCCCAAATATGCTTGATGTAGTCAGAGGCCCTGTATTATAATAGTATAACAGCAACAGGATAGAGAGTGACAGTTCCTCACAGACTACAGCACATGTGATTAAATTATCACATCAGCTTCATGCTCCTGAGTATTTCCAAAATGCCAGAAAACCAAGCGTTAAGCTGACCTGTCTGCTAGACCCCAGATAGCACAGGCTAGCACTATTAGTATTCAAAGAAACCCCTCCCTCGAATGGCTGATTGGAGGAATACCAAGTTTAGTCTGTGTGGCAGTCCAGGAATAACACACTGAGAAATAATAAGGGGGGAAGGAATGAAAGCAAAGAGAAAATTCAGAAATTTGTTTGAACTCTCCACAGTTTCTAAGCCATTCCTTTTCACTGACCTGATCTAATCCAAGCAGCGATTACCCCTGTGAAACACTGCCACAGCTGAATTTATTTTTATTTTCCCTGCTCAAAGGCAATGCAAAGCAAATGTGAGAGCACATCACCTTCAGGGAAAAGACTGCAGAGTATTACTCACCACCTCCCTCCTCCCCTCTGTGCGAAAAGGTTAATTTGAATAACGCTGCTGCTTCCACAAATAGAACAGTCACCAGCGTGCAGAAGCTCAGCCAATGAGAATGTTTTCCAATGATGTCATACTTATACCTGCTTCTTATTATTTGCTGAGTTGTGACAATGTGTTCCTTGAATCTCACATTTTTATTGGTTAAAAGCCCTGTCATTCTGAATGCTTCTGGAGAGTTTTAGACACTGCAGTTCTCTGACAAGCCCAGAATTTTTTCAGCTTCTGCACTTCAACAAATTGTTGGAAAACAGAGGGTATTTTAAACACTGCCTTCTTAAAAACAAATAAAAACCTTTCCTAATTTATATAAGCTTAACATGGCTTCTGATACTTAGGTTGATTTGCAGTGTAAACACAGAATTAAGAAATGCCTGGTTTTTGTTAAGCATCTTGTTTTGTTGAAGAGAACTTTACGGAAATGTCCACAGAAAGGCTGTGTTTAAGGAAATATTGTCACTACTGGCTTAATGGAAAACAAAACTATCCAGTGTATTCTACAACAATTTAACCCATGAGCAGAGCTTTCTTGAAAAGAACTAGCTCTACAGTGTATCAGTTTGTAGGATAGAAGGTATTGGAAGAAGGGAGACCTACCTGGTTTATTTTTATTCTAAGTAGATTTTATTATTTTAACTCAGTTAGGTTTTGCTGTCATAAAATGTGTGCTTCATGTCACTCAGATTCCAGGGTTTCCCCAAGGAAATGTTTGCAAACACATTTGAAAACTGTACTACCTTGTAGTGAAGGTGATAGATCAGTTGTTCTTGAGTTAGGAATTATTCAAATAACTGAAGGATTTAAAGAAATACTGTGGTCAGCAGGGTATACAAATTTGATTGGGGGCATAGAAATAAATGTTGGTGATCAAAAAGTTTCAAAATCTATCTAAAGTCTTATAATCTACTACAGGCCTGGTACGTGAATTTGTGCACATGTGGGGCCCCTCCCAGCCCATTGGGGCCGGTCTCCCCCAGTCCCAATCGGGGCTGATTGGTACCATGGCCAGCGGAAGGGTCCATGGGAGACTGGCCAGCAGCAGGAAGTTGGCAGGGGAGCACACTAACCACCAGGGAGCAGCTCCTGAGCTGAGCTGACCCCTGGTGGTCAGTATGCATCATAGTTAATGGCCAGTTATCTGGTTGTCCGGTCCTAATGGTTGCTTAGGCTTTTATATAGATATAGATAGATAGATAGAGATAGAGAGATAGATGATGGTGAGTGGACAAGGTCAGGTGCTCAGAGACAAAGCCAAGCTGTCCATGGTTAGTTGGTGAAGCAGAATGTGTATATTGAAGGTTAATCTATTACATAGGCAAGGCAGTATATTAAATGCTCCAGTGAGAAGGGCAGGGTGAAAGGAACAGCCAGGTTTTAATGGGCAGAGAGAGAAGAGAAAATCTTGTGTGGGAGAATGGGAGAGGAAAGGGTGAGTGTACTCGAACAACCTCCTTGAGTTGATGTATGTATTGTGAGATACATTTAGAAAAGCAGGTGCACAAATTAGCAAAAAAGGATGTAAATTAGGAAGCAGTCAAAAGTACCAAACATTTTGAACATCTGTATCTCAAATTCAGTAGCTAATATCATGTGTTTTTGAAATGAAAATATCTTCACAGCTGTGTATCATGGCTTCTTGCCTATTGAGTCTGAGGAGGGTTAACTACATGTTATAAACATAGAATTATTTTATACCTTACGTAACTACCAATACAAAATTATTGTGGATTTGAAGATTCAATGAAATCTTATTGTGTTAAGAGTATGAAAAATATTACCAAAATAAAATTTAATTGTGGTAATAACTAGGGAATATAATTCTACCTTTCTATTATAGTTAGAAATACCTATAGCCATGTTTATTGTACTTGAACTTCATAGAATTTCCACCAATAAACTGCATGTAAATGTTGATTTCAGAGATCTGTCTATAGTGACAGCATCATGGAAATTACAGTTGCCTCTGGTGTCAGACAGACATAGGTTCAAATCCCAGCTCTAATACTTACTAGCTGTGAAACCTTGATCATGTTGATCAATCCTTCCAAGCCTCAGCTTTCTTAAGGGATAATGATGATACACAAATATAGAATTATTGTGAGGATTAGACTGATTAATATATATAGATCTTATTAGTATAGTGCCTGTCTCAATAAGTGGAAAAACATTTTGTTTGCTTTTATTTTAATGTTACCTCCAAGGTCCTTCAAGGACTTCCATGATCTGGCACCAGGTTGACCATTTTTTTTCACTCTCACTCTGCTCTAGCCATGTTTAACTCTTGCCACTTCCCAAACATGCCCAGTGGGGTTTTGCCTTTGTAGTGCCTCTGGCCTGAAACACTTCCCTCCCAAACCCCAGGGAGATTTATTTAGATCTCAGCTCAAATATCAACTCCCTGGAGGAATTTGACTTACTATCCTGTCTAAAAGAGCATACCTATTTTTCTCTTTTCCATTATACCATCATCATTTTTCATTGTCATTTATCACTCCTAGACCTTACTTTATGTTTATATATATTTTTTATTTGTTTGTTATCTATTTTGCTCACTTGAATATCAGGACCATGTGAGCAGTGGTGGCTTTGTTCACCTCTATGCTCTAGGGCCTAAAACAGTGCCTGAATATAGTAAGTTCTTAAAAATCCTTGTTAATGATAATGATGAAGAAAGCAACAGAAACCCTAAGTTCTTTAGGACAGTGTCATCAGAGGGAAGTGAGCACACACTGACCAGAGAGGGTATATGAACATCCCTTACTCACACTGAAGTGTAAAATACATATAAGCTTTTCTTATTGAGCCAAGAGATAACATTTTAATTTGCTGTCACAACTAAAGGATCGGATTTTTGCACAAAGGATGCTAATGCTCATGAGTAGATGAGGTTGAAAGAATCTGGTATAAATCACTGTGCCAGTAAAGATTTCTGGCTGGTATACCCTTGTTGAAATCTGTCATTTTTGTTTTACCTCCAGGATCTTTCAAACCTATGGTGTTAGCTCTGATTCTCATGAATTGTTGAGTGAAATCTAGGGACTTTGAAAAAATAACAATTAGAGAGCAAATTAGTAAATTCAGGAAGGTGTTTAAGACATTTTCAATATTATATGCACTTTCACACACATTAATACACATGGGTTGAATGAACCGATTGAAGGCTGAGAAAACTCTTAAGATCTTTCTGCCCTGTCCCACTGTAATCAATCATGATGGTAAAATAAACTCTCTTTTGGATTCCTATTTTCCCAGTAACTGAAGGACAAAAAGAGACAGCGTAGAGCTTATGTAAGCATTATCCCTGCTGACATTCCAAGTGAGCAGATCAAATGCCACCTAATCATTTGGTTACAGCTTGGATTTGGCAGTGTTTAATAAAGTACTGAATTTGAAGAAGCAGCTGCCTTTTACATCTTGGCAATGTCAGCACCTGTGGCTGCTACTTCTTCTAGAAACTAATTAATGTAATGAAATAAAATCATTGCTAACTAGAATGTTTTTGAAAGCCTATAGATACACTAGTGGCCTGGTGCATGAAATTTGTACATGGAGGGGGGGATTCCCTCAACCCAGCCTGCACCCTCTCCAATCGGGGACCTCTTGGGGAATATCCAACTGCTGGCAGTCTGACATCCCTCTCATAATTTGGGACTGTTGGCTCCTAACTGCTCACTTGCCTACCTGCCTGATCCCCCCTATCTGCCTCTGCCTGCATGCCTGCCTTGATCACCCCTAACTTTCCTTCCTGATCTCACCCCCAAGTGCCCTCCCCTGCTAGCCTAATCGCACCCCCAACTGGCCTCCCCTGCCCGAGAATTTGGTTCTGATTGATCAGTTTCTATGCCAGTCAGCATCAAAAGCCCCGCCTCCTAAGCAGCCATTGGCTCTTCATAGTTCACTCAGATTTGGATCTGATTGGTTGGTTTCTATGCCATTCAATGTCTCCTGGTCTATCTCTGGGCCTGATCAGAAAGGCAGGGCTGATTAGCAGGGCTGGGTAGTCCACCTCCTGCAGCCCCTCCCCTTGGCCACCTCACCCTTGATTGCACCCCCCACTCCAATAGGGGGTGGGACTGGCCAGCCAACCTCCTGCAGACCCTCCCCCTGTCTGGCCATGCCCCCGATGGGCCCCTACTACTCTGAATGGCCCACATCCCCTCCCCCCAGTAAGCACTGCCCCTGATCACCCCCCCTTACCCCAATAGGGGGCAGGGCCAGCCTGCCAACCACCCATAGCCCCTCCCCCAGGCTGCTGGCACCCTTATTGGTACTCCTTAATCCATTCAGGGGTGAAGCCAGCTGGACCACTACCCATAGCCCCTCCCCATGGCTGCCCCCACCTCCAAGTGGCCCCCCAAACTTAACTGGGGGCCGGGCCTTCCAGCCAATCATCCATGGCCCCTTCCCCCTGCTGGCCCGGCCTTGATTGGGACCTGATCAGGGCGGACCAGCTGGCCAAACTCTTGCCATTTCCTCTGCCTGACAGGCCCAGCCCTAATCTGCCCTGATTGTGGCTGGGCCAGCCAGACCCACCCACGCACGAATTTGTGCACTGGGCCTCTAGTATATAGTAGATATATAGTAGATATATAGTAGATATATAGTAGATATATAGTAGATAGTAGATATATAAAAGCCAAGCAACTGGAATGGCCAGAACAACTGTAACAACCAGAATGACCTGTTGCTATGACATGCACAGTGGCAGCCAACTGGCCTGATGGGGACCCTGATTGCCTTCCCCCTCCTCCCCCCTGCAACAGCCTGTGGCTCCTCCTCCCGGCCAGCCTGGCCCTGATTGGCCCCCATCAGGGTGAGTCAGCCAGACCCCATCCATGCATGAATTCATGCACCAGACACACACACACACACACACACACACACACACATTGATTTCAGGGAGGAAGGGGGAGAGAGAGAGAGAAAGAAATGATTGGAGAGAATCATTGTTTGCTGCATCCTGCATGCTCTATACTGGGGATTGAGCCTGCAACCCAGGCATATGCCCTAACTGGGAATAGAACCATGACCTCCTGCTTTATAGGTCAACACTCAACCACTGAATTATGGCAGCTTGGCATTGGGCCACACTTTAAGTGACATGGTGCCACATGTTTGGTTCTGCTCTTCCAAATAAACATATATTTTTAATGAGATAGTTCCCTATTGTTCCTGACACACATTTTATCGTATTTGGGTTCAGAGATTTTATTCTGAGGTATGTTCACATCCAAATGGTAACCAGGCTTCCTTGTGTCACTTTAAGAAATGTTTTCCTCTTCTCTACTTGCACAGGAGCTGGCTTACTGAGGCCTCACTCATCTTTCTCCCACAAAGATGTAATAACCTCTAACTTATCTCCCAGTCCCCAGCATTATCTCCCTCCAACCCACCAGCTTACCTTCTGTTACCATACTTCCCTTTCAAACACATTTTTTTGATGAGGTCACTTCTTTAAAGACCCTTGCTGGTTCTCCTTGCTTAAAATAGAGGTTGGCATGGGCTCTGTCATCTGACAAACCTGGGCTAGCATCCAAGTTTCTTCAATTTCTTTTTTTTATGTAACTTTGGGCAACTCGCTTAACTTCTAAGAGCCACACTTTGCTCATCTGCACAACAGAGATAATACTGCTTGTCTCATAGTGTTATCACATGATTTAGATGCAAAGGCATGGGTAAAGCATCTGGTACACATGTGTCAAACACAAGGCCCGAGGGCCAAATCCAGCCTGCCAGGCCTTGCAATGTGGCCTGCACCGCGCTGTCATCACTGCACTCCGCTGTCAGTTTATGACATTGTCAGTTTATGACTGTTCAGTAAACCATTCGGCCCGCGATTTAGGCTGGATTTTAGATTTTGGCCCCTTCTCTGATTGAGTTCAACACCCCTAATCTGGTACAATGCCAGCCATAGTAAATGTTCAGTAACTTAATCACTTTGTTGTCTCTCTTCTTTCTGGTATGATCAATTTGAACTTCTCCAATTTTGTATATGGACACTCTTGAAACTTCATTCCTCTTCTTACTCCTCCAAGCCACACATATGCATTCTCTAGCATCACTGAACATCTGTTTCCCAATACATCTGCTGAAAGACTTCCCATTGTCTTCCACCCAACAAATCCCCATGGTATTTCAGGGCATAGATCCTCTTCTTTCTTTCCTAGGGCAGAATTTTTGACTTCCCTTCTTGTCTTCCCACAGCACCGTGATCACACATCTCTGGTAATACACTTGCTGTAATGTGTTGTTGTGCTTTGCATTATGGCTATAGCCCTACTCAATTATAACCTTTTAGTGGCCAGGTTACTCGACTTCTCAATCTCTTATTTCTCTTATTTCTTAATCTTTAGGGATTGAGCATTTGTTTCAGGAATGTAATCGATATGGTATGTACTTTAAAGAAATGTATGCTTTAATATTATATTCTAGGAACTCTATATAGAGAAAACCAATTCTGAAACTTTTCCTAGATGAAAGCAATAGCCTAGGGCAGTGGTCGGCAAACTGCAACTCTGCTGACTAATGAGTTTGCCGAACGCTGCCTTAGGGAAAAACACTTAAAAAACATTTTAATAATGTACTAATGTCTTTAACCTGAAGTCAAAACTTCTAGGTAAGGGTAATGCCTTACAGCAGTGGTTGACAAGCTTATCTTTTATAGTACTATCTAATGCAATTTTATGCAATAGTCTGGTTTCAACTTAAATATAGGTTAAAAGCATGAATAGAAATCTTTACTAAACAAGAATTTGTAGAGCAGATAAAGGTATTTTCTGAGACAATCACATATGTAAGTGGTCTGAGGATAGTAGTTATTAGGTAGATAAAAGACAGAACTATACTATTATAAAATCTGGAAACTTTTTTTTTTTTTTTCGTATAAGATCATTGTTTAGTCTCTTCCTGCTTCCCCATCTCCCCTTCCCTCTGAGAATTGTCAGTATGTTCAGTTTACATGCCTCTGATTCTATTTTATTCATCAGTTTATTCGGTTCATTAGATTTCTTATTTGTTTGATTTTTAGGTTCAATTGTTGGTAAGTATGTATTTTTTGCCATTTTGTTGTTCATTTTTTTTTTTTCTTCTTCTTCTTCTTAAAGAATACTCTCTAACATCCTATATAATAAAAAGCTAATATGCAAATTGACTGAACGGCAGAATGACTGGTTGCTATGACACACACTGACCACCAGGGGGCATACGCTCAATGCAGGAAATGCCCCCTGTGGTCAGTGTGCTCCCACAGGGGGAGTGCTGCTCAGCTAGAAGCCTCTTCTGTCTCCATGGCAGCACTAAGTATGTCCAACTGCTGTTCATCCCCTGAGGGCTCCCAGACTACAAAGGGTGTAGGCCAAGTTTAGGGACCCCTCTCCTCCCCAATGCACAAATTTTGTGCACCAGGTCTCTAATTTCATATAATACTAGTTTGGTGGTGATGAACTCCTTTAGATTTTTCTTGTATCTTCAATTCTAAATGATAGCTTTGCTGAGTAGAGTAATCTTGGTTGTAGGTCTGGATATTTATCACTTTGTTTCTTTCCACTCCTTTCTGACCTGCATAATTTCTGTTGAGAAATCAGGTGATAGTAGTATGGGTACAGCCTTGTAGGTAACTAACTGATTTTCTCTTGCTGCTTTTAAGATTCTCTCTTTGTCTTTAGCCCTTGGCATTTTAATTATGATATGTCTTGATGTGGTCCTCTTTGAGTTCCTCTTGTTTGGGACTTTCTGTGCTTCCAGAACTTGTAAGTATATTTTTTTCACCAGGTAGGGGAAGTTTTCTGTCATTGTTTCTTCAAATAGGGTTTTAATATCTTGCTCTCTCTCTTCTGGCACCCCCATAATTTGAATGTTGTTATGCTTAAAGTTGTTCCAGAGGCTCCTTACACTATCTTCATATTTTTGGATTCTTTTTGCTCTTCTGGTTGAGTGTTTTTGCTTTTTCATATTTCAAATTATTGATTTGATTCTCAGGATCCTCTAGTCTACTGTTGAATCCCTGTATATCATTCTTTATTTCAGTCAGTGTATGCTTAATTTCTGACTGATCCTTCTATTTATTTATTTATTTATTTGTTTGTTTATTTATTTTCATTCTTACTAAGATCCTTGAAAGTCTCATTAAGTTCCTTGAAGGTTTCTAGAAGATTCTTATAACTGTGATTTTGAACTCTATATCCAGTAGTTTGCTTCTTCCATTTCTTTCATTTGTGACATGCTTCTTTGTCTCCGCATTTTGGCTGCTTTCCTGTGTTTGTTTCAATGTATTGGTAGTTGCTAAGTCTCCTTGAGTTGACAGAGTGGCTTTTTGTTGTAGGTGTCCCATAGGGCCCAGTGGATCAGACTCCCCAGTCACCTGAGGTGGACACCCTTGGTGCACTCCTTTGTAGGCTGTGTGTACAATCTTGTTGTAGTTGAGACTTGATTGCTGTTGGTGTCACTGGTACATATTGACTTCCAGGCTATTTGGGTGTGAAAACCAGCTGCAACTACAGTGGGAGGACTCCTATGCAAGAGACACCCTTATGGGGCAGGACTGCTTCAATGGGGCTTTGGTGCTCATTGAGTCTGCTCTTTGAGTGAGTCACTTATGTATGTGAAGAGTTGTAATCTAGTATGGTCTGCATACACTGGCTCTTGGGTCTCCTGGGAGGAGTAAGGTTAGTCACTGCCTGCGGCCACCCAGCAGAAGCTACAGAGAGATATTCAGATTCCTCCATTTTGTATCAGGTTTGTAAGTGACCAGATGAGGCCTATCTATGAAGCAAGATTGGTTGTGCTAGTGCTGGGTCTTAGGCCTTTTATTGATAGGTTTGGGACGCCCTTACCTAACTGCAGCTTGTTTGAGAGATTTTAGCCTGAGCAAGGACAGGCCATTCATATACAAAACCCATTGCACATAGGTTGGGTGGGGCTGCAAATTGGATGGGGTGGGGTAGCAGGGAATCAAACAGAAATGGCAGCCAGACAGCCCTGCAACCAGGAAGGTCCCAGCATAGGAACGATTATCCCTGTGAGCACCTCTTTCTGGGAGAAAGCTTCCCCCAAGTTTTTGCTCAGATGCCAGTTAATCCAGTTCCTCCTTATATGTGTCTGAGTCCCCCAGAGCCTCACCATGGCTCTGGATCTTAGAGGTTGCAATACCTTGTAAGTTCAGTTTGTGTGCAAGCCTTTCAAGGGGACTAGCTAGGTCTCCAGCAGCTTTTGTGTCACTGAGCCCCAAACCACACTGGTTTTTACATCCCTAGTTACAGGGACTTCTTTTCCTAGCTCTGGGACTTTGGACTGGGGTCTCTGGTGTGGGGTGGGACCCATTACTTTTTGGGAAGCCTTTGCAGAGACATTCTCCCTCCCAATTAAAAAAGGGGCACATGTTAGTATCAGACCAGCCTGTTCAGTGCCACCTTGTCTCCTACTAGTCTCTGTGTGCTTTCTTCTTTACTTCTCTAGTTGTAGAGACTTTCATTCTGCCAGCTTTCATCAGTTCTGGATGATGGTTGTTCTGTATTTTAGTTGTAATTTTGATGTGGTTGTGGGAGGCAGAGAATATAGTCATTTGCCTATGCTGCCATCTTGGTCTCCTCTCACCCCCACTTTTTTTTTTTTTAATTTATTAATTGTTTTGAAGAAGCTTTAAGCAGTCTTGCTCCTGAGAGAAAACTATTTTAATGATATCTTTTGACTTTCAAAGATAGTGTTTCTTTTTACCACACAGTAGTTTCATAGGCAGTCCTTACACAGACATCACTAAATCATGTAGGAGAGCTCATTCCTATTATTTCAGGCGATCACACTATATCTAAGGCTAATCTTGAAATTTCCCATGTGTTATCTGGTTCTGAGAACTGCTAGTTGTAGCAGACCCTCCAGTTATTTTCAGGAGGGGAAATCTTGTCTACAAGAGCCTTTCAAAGAATAATCATATAGCGAATTGCAATTAATGACAAATTGGTAGCTTGATGAGCAATTGTGATCCCAAATATGTTTGAAATCTGTTGGCAAAGCAACTACAAATTGTGAGAAAAGTTTTCAGTGGGGACTCTAGGACTACACAGTGGAAGTTATTTTCATTCATTCACTCATTCATTCATTCATTCATTCAATGTTCTTATTGACCTCTTTTAAACCTCAAATCTGTAGAATCTACAAGGTTTCTTAATAATTTGAAGTTATCTAGAATATGCCAGAATATTTAGAAACAGGAAATTTATACCTAGGAATACCTTAGCGTCAAATAGCATTTCTGTATGTGTATTCCCTGTAACATTAGTTCTGTGAGCTATTAAGTGATGTCAGATGAGAAAATAAAATATTCTAAAGCCAAATTCACAGAGAATGAATTTGGAGTTTTTAGAAAGTTAACAGATTTCTTTGCTACCAAACTTCTCAGAATCTTTAATATTTCAATGTATATTCTAACTCTTCTCAGGTAGTATAGTTGTCTTTTCAATTTATTTTGTTCAGGAAGTATTTTAAAAAACATTAACCTGTAGAATAGGCACTGTGGAACTGTGGACAAGTGTTTTTTTCCCCCACTAGGCTTCAACATATTTTGTCTGGCTATGAGCTAATGTTCTACTCGCTGGTGTGGCACCACTGAATCAAACCTACATAGACTTGATGTTTAGAGAATAATAAAAAAGGCCTGGCTGCCATGGCTCAGTGGTTGAGCATCAACCTATGAACCAGGAGGTCACAGTTTGATTCTTGGTCAGGGCACATGCCCGGGTTATGGGCTTGATGTCCGGTGTGGGGTGTGCAGGAGGCAGCTGATCAATGATTATCTCTCATCATTGATGTTACTATCTCTCTCTCCCTTTCCCTTCCTCTCTGAACTATATATGCCTTTCACAATACCTTTTTTTTTTTTTTTAATATATTTTATTGATTTTTTACAGAGAGGAAGGGAGAGAGATAGAGAGCTAGAAACGTCGATGAGAGAGAAACATCGACCAGCTGCCTCTTGCACACCCCCTACCGGGGATGTGCCCGCAACCAAGGTACATGCCCTTGACTGGAATTGAACCCGGGACCTTTCAGTCCGCAGACCGACTCTCTACCACTGAGCCAAACTGGCTTCGGCCACAATACCTTTTTATTTCTTTGCCTAATAAGTTGGAGTGGATATATACAATTATGTTAGCAATATGGGGTTCTTTTCTATCAAATTTGGGAAATTTTAATTAATGGTAGAATTTCAGTCTTATCTTTTAAATAACATTAACTTGTCTTTGGTTACACAGCAATTTTCAGCAAGAGCATATTGATTTTAGATGCCTTAACCTCCAAATATTGCATCTAATTTTTTTTTTTTTGTAAACTCTCATTTTTAAGTGCTAGTGAGACACATTTTGAAAGAAAATCCCATAGACAGTTTTGGTGTAAAATTTTCAGCATGTGGATGCTAGGGAGAGAATTCAAAGCAAAGGGAGTAGAACTTATAAATTGTCAAATAATGTTCCTGTTTTTTACTTCTTCTTTATAAAATACTAGAGGCCTGGTGCACGAAACTTGTGCACAGAGGTATGTGTGTGTCCCTCAGCCCAGCCTGCACCCTCTCCAATCTGGGACATCCCTCTCACAATCCAGGACTGCTGGCTCCCAATCGCTTGCCTGCCTGCCTGCCTGCCTGCCTGATTGCCCCTAATCGCTTTTGCCTGCCTGCTTGATCACCCCTAACAACTTCTTTGCCAGCCTTATTGATGCCTAACTGCTCCCCTGCTGGCCTGATTAACCCCAACTGCCCTCCCCTGCAGGCCTGGTCCCCCCAAACTGCCCTCCCCTGCAGGTCTGGTGCCTCCTAACTGCCCTCCCATGCCAACCTGATCACCCCCAACTGCCCTCCCTTGTAGGCCTGGTCCCTCCAAACTGCCCTCCCCTGCCAGCCTGATCACCCACAACTGTCCTTCTCTGCTGGCCTGATCACCCACAACTGCCCTCACCTATAGGCCATCTTGTGTCCACATGGGGTCAGCCATCTTGTGTGTTGGAGTGATGGTCAATTTTCATATTACTTCTTTATTATATAGGATTATTATGTAGGATATTTCTGGCTCAAGTTACTTTGGATTAAGGGAGGTCTCAAGCAGCCACTACAACCCTAACTTCTATTTCTGTTCCTTCATTCCAATGTTTCAGGGGAGGCAAAAATAAGAGTTGAGAGATACTGAAAAATTCTTATTTTTCTCTTTCCCAGTCTGGGAAACAAACTCCCTACTTGTAAACAGTATCCCTAATAGAAAAACAACAACAACAACAACAACAACAAAAAACAAGATGCTAGAGAGAGAAAATCACCTTTAGTTTCATTAGAGCTAAAATAGAACAATTTTTAGATAGCTGAAGTAATAACATTATGCAACTTTATTTTTCTTAGAATTAGAGGGAAATTTTGAAGAGGTGGACAATGAAAAGAAAATATATCATCCTTGATTCTAAAGAAATGCTTATTTAATCAAAGAATCTATCGCATTTCCCGACTAGTAAATGCATCCTTATTTATTTTCGAGATTGTTCTTGATTGCTGGCATACAACTTTTTTTGGTATAAAAACTGTAGCCATCATTTAATTCATAATATTGTGAACAAGAATGGGGTTCTCAAAGATGATCTCTAAGGTTTAAAGGTTACAGAAGGTATGGAGAACCAAGAGTAAAACAACAACAAAGATATAAATTAATGTTCAAAGGGGAGGGCAGAATGGACAAATAGACTTGTTTCTTCATTTCTCTTTTATTTTATTTTATTTTATTTTTTAATATATTTTATTGATTTTTTACAGAGAGGAAGGAAGAGAGATAGAGAGTTAGAAACATCGATGATAGAGAGTCATCGGTCAGCTGCCTCTTGCATGCCCCCCCACTGGGGATGTGCCCGTAACCAAGGTACATGCCTTTGACCGGAATCGAACCCGGGATCCTTAGTTCTGCAGGCCGACACTCTATCCACTGAGCCAAACCGGTTTCGGCTTCATTTCTCTTTTAGATTCTCCTTGGGATGGTTTCATTTCAGAGAAAGGCAAACATCTCCTTGCCTCTGATTCCTAAGGCAACCCCTGCAAGTTTGAGGTTTATATGGTGCCATGTCCACACCCCACTTTAAGCCATTTTATATGATTTTTAACATAAAATTCATCATTGTCATTTGGGGTTCTTTTTTTTTTGTTTGTTTGCCATCTGATAATAATATTGAAGAAAATTGAACTGAAAAAGTTTAATAGTCCCCTTAATAAAGTAAAGTAGTTTCCAGAATTAGTTGTGGAAACTGGTTTTAGGAAGGTGAGTAGTCAGGACTGGGTTTTGGAGGTGCATTGAGAAAACCCGGTAGGCTTTCACTACTCTTATCCATTGCATTGCTCTTACAGGACTAACATTGACAAATAGGGAACTTTGTGGGACATTCTTTTGCTAAGGACTCTGATTAAACCATTTTTAGGTTATTTATCTTTAGATTGAGATATACTCGACATGTAACATTGTATTAGTTTCAAGTATATCACATGCTTTGATACTGTGAAATGATTACCACACAGTTACAATTTTTACAATTTTTTTTTGTTCTTGTGATGAAAACTTTTAAGATCTACTCTCTTATCAACTTTCAAATATGCAATATAGTATTATTAACTATAGCTAAAGTAACTATAAGACAAGTGTATTTTTTCTGAGAAAATTTCCCTCACAAGTTGATATGTTGAAGAGATTCACTATTGTATTTCTAGGGGCTCTAGCTTCTTAAACACTATTTTGAAAGTCAGGGAAATTTGCTGTGTTTCATAAAACTTTTGGGCCTATATATCATATATTTTTTGTAGCATTCTACAATGAGAAACAGTACATCTAAAACAGTATTTCAATATAGTCCTTAGCTGACTTTCTTCGCTATAGCAGATTCCCGATTCCTTTTGCAGCTAAGGATGCAAACCTAGAAAAATCCCTAAATGGAAATCCTTTTCTCCCATCAGCCGCACTGCGCACTGTACAATGAAAGCCACCCAAAATAAATCAGTGCCATAATTTCCATGATGACAGCCCCCAATACAGAATTTTGTTATTGTTTCCTTCAAATCACTAGAATTCTTCCCACGTGCTGTCATGTCTCTAGATAACAGCCACATGGAGATTAAACATGAGTTTAAATGAACTTTTACATGCTTCCATATTTTCTTCTTGGATTTTATTATTTTTAGAAGCAAGTGATGAAAGGTTATTCCCTGAAAAATTTAGCCAGTTAAATATGCAGCAGAAAGCCCTGCAGTCAGACACATAAAGAGCAAAGGGGAAAATGTTCCATTGGGGCTGCAGCTTTTCAGCATATGCAGGAATGATGTCATTTGTTTTTACAAATCCTGATTTAAATTTGCTCCTGCCTATCAAGAACTGCAGCAGAGTGCATCTGTGGAGACTTCCTGCATTCCATATTTCAGGAGGAGAGGGTGGATGCTGCATCAAAATCTAGCCAATCGCAGTGTGCAAGCTTGCCCTCCCCCATTTTCATTTGTTCCCCCTACCTGAAGACAGTGTGTGCTGCCTGGGTTAGATCACTGCTCTGCACCCTCCAGCTGTGTAGTAGCTGCGGAGGCATCGCTCCATGCCTTGGATGTCTTAAAGGAGAACAATGCCAAAATAATAAACTCCCTTCTGGTCACCCACATGCATTTCTTTCCATGACAAATAACCTCCAGGGAAAGGATTGTCTGTGAATTTGTTTTGTTTTGTTTGTTTGAAATTAAATCTTAGCCTTTTCTTTTTGCATCCCCTATGTAGTACTGGACCCATCACAAGAGGTAAGGAACAGACATCCTGGTCCATTGAACTTTTAGCAGCAGAAGCAAGGACCTTCAAAGTTAATACTAACACTTACCTTCCCAAAGCAAACCCCATTTCTATGGATATATGCTACATGATGATTAGAGCAATCATGTTTACAAACTATGTTAAAGTGATAGAGGGAGACAATGGTAGGGAATTCACTTGCAAAAATAATGGTTAAGAAACAAAGTGAAAAGCCGAAACTGGTTTGGCTCAGTGGAAAGACTGTCGGCCTGCGGACTGAAAAGTTCCAGGTTCGATTTTGATCAAGGGCATGTACCTTGGTTGCGGGCACATCTCCAATAAAGGGTGTGTAAAAGGCAGCTGATCAATGATTCTCTCTCATTGATGTTTCTAACTTTCTACCCCCTATCTCCTCCTCTCTGTAAAAAAATCAATAAAATATATTTAAAAAAAAACAGAAACAGAGTAAAAAAAAAAAAACAGAGTAAAAAAACAGAAACAGTAAAAACAAAAGTAAGGTGACACAATTACTAGCTAGCACAATTACTAGTGCTAGCTAGTAATTGTGTCACCTTACTTTTCCTTTATTCTTCCCTCAAATACAGCCTATCAGCAGCAAAAGTTTCAGTGTGGGTTTACTGGTTGTGAGTAGCAACAACCAAACTTTGACTATTTTAAACCAAACAGATATTTATTGGGAGGCTATGAGGAAATTCACAGAATGAAAATAAGGCAGAAGAATGAACTCAGAGACAAGAGAGGCCATGTCACTATGGGGGTCTCTGTAGCAGAGGCTGCTTGTCTGGATTGTCAGTAGACCTGCTGCTAGATTGAATGATCTCCATGCTTCCCTCCTTCTTCTCTCATCTTATCATTAAGCTCAAGGGGCAAAGTTCCCGAAGAGAGTGTCCCTTTGGTTCTGTGCTCATACGCTCACACCTTGGCTTGGAGAAAAGGGAGGACCCTTGATTTACCAACACAGAGACATCTCTCAAAGAGATAGGAGAAATTCTTCCAAAGGAAGTGGGTGTGCTATTTCTAAAAGAAAGTGAATTAGATGTTGCCTTGACCACTGTTTTGAGCCAGAGCCTTATAATTTCTTTCCCAAGTTAATAGTCCTCTTTCTTTAACTCATATTTTACATCTTTTAATGGTTCCTTGTTTATAAGGGACAAGCCAGGGAGCTTTCAGAAATGAACAGAAGTGCTATTGATAATCATACCAGGACAAGAGGCATGAACTGGGATCATCTTTGGCAAACTGGGATGTATGGCCACTCTCCTTTTATTAAACACTTGTAATTTTCTGTGTTTGATGAATACCTATTCTATTCCCAAAAGTTCTTTGAGAATAGAAACATGCTTTCTCCTTCTTTGTGTATTCAGCATCCCATCTCTTGCTTGACACATGGCAGGTGCCCAGTGGACCACCATTGTGGAGTTACAATTGAGCATAACCTCGAAAATCCTATCTTTCCATATCACATGTGCTTCCACATCCACATTTTCAATGCATTTAGGGAGTGCACCACCTCCCAATTCACTTTGGGGAGGCATAGCTAACTTTTTTTTTTTCCTTGCTGACTGTCATTATTTTCTTCTAACAGTGGCACTAGTATGCCTCTCTATCCAATAAATGGGTCAGATAAAAAACTAAATGAGCCCAGACCATTTCTACTTATGGAATAGTAATAACTTAAAGTGATTTTGGCTGAAATAAAAAGTAAGATATTTAAAAATATTGTTCTTAAACTTGAATGACAACTATTTTGTGGAGTACTCTAACAGATTTTTCCCAAGCAAACTTATTTCTTGGTTACCAGATTTTATAAACTTATAAATCCTCTAGGCTGACTTTTGGCTAGATATAACCTTCTTATACCAGGGATGCTGCAATTGGGCTATAACTCTTTGATCTATGAGTACAAAGAGATCTGCTGTGGATTGTCTTTTCCACAGCCTGCTCTGTCTTAAGGATGAATCACATTGGCATGTACTTGATCCCTACCAGTGCTCAGATCATGTCCTAAGGCCTCTCCTTAAGCAATATCTCCCTTATGAAGCAGAGGTTTAAAAAATCCCTGAACTTTTCTGCATAGCTGAATCTCAGAGTGAGAATCAAAGAGGTTTCCTAGATCAAGCAGAACCCCAGGCAGATTCCTCCTAGACCTCCCAAAGGCCTGCCTGATGGACTAATGAGTTTGCTTTCCTCCACATGGATGTCCTTTTTTCTTCCAACTGAGTGTTGTGAGAATGGGGAACCCACGCCTAATGAGCTATTGCGTGCTGCACCAAGGCTCTGTGATTAAGGTCCGGGCTTTCCAAGGCCCCAAAGCCTACAGATACATTTTATATCAGAAACTAGGTCACTTCTTGTCATTCTCATTGTTCTCCACCTTATCCATACTGTTTGCCTTTCTTGGAAATGTGTACTGACTAATTAACTTTTAAAAAATTTATATACACATTACTTTATAATACCAAATATATGGGATTTTGGTTATTAATTTGAGAGAAAAATTAGTTAACAGGAACAAAAGAGAGGAGGATAATTTCACGCGAGGCTGAAGGAAGAATGGTAGAGAGATGGCAAAGTCCTTTGGGATATAAAGTGTATGAAAATGGGTGGAGAGTGATGTGTACTAGGTTACTCATCTGAGGGTAAAGCACGGTAGCTTTCAGACTAGAAAGTTGAGAAGTTTTTATTAAATAAAAGAAAGCATGCATCTGTACCCATTAGACATCCAGTTCTACAAAACAAAAACAAAACACACATATTTTTCCTGTTAGAAATTCTACAACACTTAACATTTTCTTCTGTTCCTTGTTGCTGAAGATAATTCTTTCACACACTCTTATTTTAGATTTTCTTCTCAGAATCTATCTGAGAAGATATCAGAGTTAACGTAAAAAATGACTAACATCTGGATAATCTAATCAATGATGCTTGTTATATATCATTAATCCCCTCACCTCTCTGTGGCCCCCTACTCTCATTCATTCTCTTTTCCCCAGTAGTACTCTTGATTTTTTTTTAAATCTCAAATTATGTGAGTAACTGTTTTCTGTAATTCACATTACTTGAATATACATAGTATGCCTGATATCAATAAGATTTCTTTAAAAATTTCCACATCTATAGAGGGTATAATGGAAAGAAAATAAAAAGCTGCATATCTATTGTCTGTGCTGATTATCTAGCTCACATTTTAAAAGTACTCTAAATTTAAAAATGGTGCTTACATATAGAAACATCAGCACATCCTTGTCCTGGAACTGGCTTATTTATTTGTAGTTCACTTTTCCCCATTTAACTTCATATAACTATTAGGCTACTAAAGGTTAGTACTAAATCTTTAATTTTATTTTCCTTTTAAAATTGTTTTTCACTTAAAATTGAAAAAATAATTAATTCTCTCTCTCTCTCTCTCTCTCTCTCTCTCTCTCTCTCTCTCTCTCTCTCTCTCTCTTCAGAGTTTAAACTCTGAGAGCAAGATCTATATATTCTTTACTTATAATAAACCTTGAAACTTTATTTCCTGCTCTCACAGTTCAGTGGGACTCACTTAAGTTACATTCAGTGTAATCCTTAAACAGAAATCTTCCCATCTCCCTGAAATTATCTTTCTAGTAAAACTTGTTCCTTAAATGACTAGAGCTTCCTCAGAAAATAAAACGACGCTGTTTGCTGCTCTTTCCCTCTGAGGTGATGATAAATTGCTGAGGAGTAAAAGCCTTTATACTAATAAAAGAGGAAAATTGACTCTAAGATTTCATCATTTTGTTTACCAGCTGCCTTTACAATTCTATAAGAATCCTAGCCCACATTTAAAAAAATGTTCAGAGATAGTGAAATAGATGAGAAACAAATGATCTCTGCTGAAATTATTTTAAGCAAGGGGAACAGGCTGGAAAGAAAGATTTGATTCAGAAACTTACCTATATCTCAGGCATGCTATCCGGTGACCACATACTCTGTGCTGAAACACCACTCAGGAGCATTACATCATCATGACTAACTTTCATTGGCTGCAGAAACCCCAAGGATAAGACAGGCTTTTAAGGTACTGTGTGAAAACTCCTGTTGGTTCTTTATCAGGCTATTGCCAAAATATTGAAAGACAGATTTTTCCTACAATAGTACTGCTATTGCTGTACTTACAAAACATTGTTAACCATTTCCTAAGCATGTTTATCTCCTTTTTAGTGACTACTTTCATATTTAACCTGTTGAGAGCTTTTTTTTCCTTTTAAAAATTAAAAGATATATGTTTGTTTTCATTTAGCTTGTTTTTGTTGTTTTTATTAGAAGTACACAGTATTGCTCTGTCACTGGTTCTTATTTCCCTGTTACTTCTTATCTTTAAATTATATTTGAATCAGTAAATCTTATTTCCTTTCTATTACCCAGTCTGTCCTTATTCTCTCCAGACAAAGAGGACCAGCACCCAAAGATTCAAGAAAGCAAGTGTATTTATTTGTTATGAGCAGTTTAATTGAAACTAGTACACAAAGCCCTTACTTCCTCATTGTTCATTTCATTCTTAGTCTTTTCTTCTATTGAACTCCATGAGTTATTACCATGGTGATTTACAAAACAAAACCATGCACATAGTTTGAGGGCTTGAGGAGATCTGCATCCCTTCTACTGCCTGAGCTGGAAACTTTAGATGGAATGAAAGTGCTCTTGTAATATATAAAAAGAGGAACAATTAGATCAACTATTCAGAAAATGACAATAGTATCTCATTACCAGTGAGTATCAACCTCTCTCCCTCTCTCTCTCTCTCTCTCTCTCTCTCTCTCTCTCTCTCTCTCTCTCTCTCTCTCTGTCAGTTTGTATGTCTGTGTCTCTTTCTCTTTAATTAAATCCTGCAGAGAAAGACCATATAATGACAACAGTGACTAAATAAATGTTTTTGTTTCTTTGTGTTTTATTTTATTTTATTTTTCCCATCGCCATTTATTTCCTCTATGCCCTCTTTCACCACCATCTATCTCTACAATCACCTCTATGTTGTCCATAAGTTCTCTCTCTTTTTTTTTTTTTGCTCCATCCATGCCCCCAATATCCTTTCCCCACCACACACAGAGCACAGCCGTCTGCTTGCTTTCCATTTATGAGTTTAAATCAATCTTTTAAAAATATTTTATATCTGCTCTCTCCTAAGAACTGGACTCTCAAGTCTCTTAAAGACAAGTAAACACACACACGCTCACACACACACACACACAAATACCATATGAAATTCTCAAGGTCAGGAACTGGGACATATGTTTCTAGTATATGTCTAGGCTACTCATCTCTGTTGAGTTTGTCTTCCTGTTGCTCTCAGACCCCTGTTCTTAGCTATGTGCTATGGAAAGGACCAATCTATTTATTTTTAAATGAGGAGTATCTGTTAAAAACATGACCTTCAGAGAAATCCTTTTACTGTTACTCCTTAGACTCTGGTCTGGGAAGAAGAATTAGTGACAACTTTTCCATTATGTAGAGTGATGTCAAGGAGTCAAGACCCTAGATAATAATTCTGAGTATTTAAGAACTTTCTAAAGGTAATCAGAAAGGAGAGAGAGTGAGAACCTTCTCTTATCTTAAAGTAATTTATAATTACTACTAAAGTCTGATAAAAATATGATAGGTATGCAGTAGTCTCTCTTATCTGTTTGGGATGTGTTCTAAGAACATAGTTAGTAATATATATATAATGTTTTTATACACATAATTATTATAAATATTAATATATAAATTAGGCACAGAAAGAGATTAATAACTACTAATATGGAGCAATTATAACAATATACTGTAATAAAATTTATGTGAATGTAGTCTCTCTCAAAATATCTTATTGTACTCAACTTTTTGCTTAAAGGATGCCCTTTATGGCTTCTTTTTGGCATACCTGAATTATAACATCACTTCTCCCATGCTTTGGGGTCAGTAAAATAATGGTTACTTGAACACTAGCATTGAGATACCACAACAGTTGATCTGATAACCCATATGCTACTAAGTGGCCAATGGGAAGTGTTTATAACATGATATGCTGCATAAATGGACAATTCATGTCCAAGATAGGATGAAACAGGATAGCCAGATATTTCATCACACTCTTCAGAACAGTGTGCAATTTAAAACTTAAGAATCGTTCGTTTCTGAAATGTTCCATTTAATATTTTCAGTCTCATGGAAAGGGAAACCTAGAATAAGAGTGGACTACTCTGTAGACATTGGTGGGCATATGAATTAGAGTGGGACCTCGAAGAAGGGCTATTTGAGCTAAATTTTGAAGAAGTAGGAGATAGCTAGTTGGAGGGAGAATACGAATTTCATTAAGAGAAAATAGAATGTAAAGAAAAGCAGGGATGAATACCATGGCTTTCTTGAACAGCAGCAAATGGTTATCTGTTTATGGCAGGTAAGTGTAATGTGGAAGATTGATATGATCATGGAGGGCTTTGTGAGCTAATTTAGGCTTTAACTTGAAAGCCCTGTAGCTCATTTAGGAACTATAATCAGATTTGTGACTAAGCTGTATTAGTCTAGTGGTAGCATGTAATAGATGGGAATGTACTGGAACCAGGGATTTGAATTAGCTTATATTCCAACTAGAGTCTTGGCAGGAAACAGGTGGAATTTCAAAGGGCTTAACTGTAGAGACATTATCAAAGGGCTATATAAAGGGGGTGTGGACAGGGATAAGGGCATTCACAAAAGATGGTAAAGCACCCAGGGAACTATAACAGTAGGGCGCTCTCACTGCCCTATGCCCATTATCAGAAATTGAATCCAGAAGAAGCACCAGAGAAGGAAAGGTGGGTGATGCACTAAGTAGAGTTTAGCCTCTTGGGCATTAGAGAAGGGTAGACCAATGTAGAGAAAGTATCCTGAGGTGGAAGAATGATAAGAAATAAATAATAACCAGCATGACTGACTGGCTAGCATAGTACTCCAGGACAGAAGCAATCAAGACCTGAACTAAAGTAGTGGGGCTGCAAAGAAGTAAATAGATACCAGAAATTTTGAGGAGATAGACTCAACAGTACTGGTTAGTGGTAGTGGTGTATGTGTGCATAAAAACATCTAGTTAAAACAATTTGTGGATTGTTTTTTAGTCTGGACAAATGGAGAGTTGTTCATTGAAAAAAAAACTTTCATGGGTGTATGCTTGCTTCAGCCAAGGAACAGTTAATTATATATGAATGCTTTGGGAATATTTAGTTAAAAATATCTATGCCTGGAGTTCAGAAGAGAAATCAAAGATCAAAGATGGGGCTGTACATTTAGGAGACAGAAGTATACACATCATCATTGAGGCCATGAATGTGGATGAAATCACCTAATTAAAGAGTGCCTAATACTAGTATAATGTGAAAGAGGGGAGCTGATGTATAAGCCTGGGGAGCACTGATGTTTAGGAGGCTGCTGAATACAGAGGCCCAGGAAGGAAAACAGAGAAAAAGATGTTCAGACAGGAGAAAAATAAAACACAGAGTAGAGTTATGTCATAAAAGATGAGGAAGATCCCTGGCTAGTGTAGTTCAATGATTAGAGCACTGGCCTGGTCACTGAAGGGTCATAGGTTCATTCCCCAGTTAAGAGCACATACCTGGGTTACAGGTTCCATCTTTAACATGTTCGGTAGGCAACCAATTGATGTTCCCACCTTGATGTCTCTCTTTCTCTCCCTCTCTCCCTCCCTCCCTCGCTCCCTCCTTTCCACTCTCTCTAAAAACTCAATGGGAAAAAAATATCCTCAGGTGAGGATTAACAGAACAAAATAACAACAGCAGCAACAACAACAACAACAAATATGAGAAAGAGAAAAGCTCCAGAAAGATTGGTCTGCAGGACAGTTTTGGAGAGAAGTTGATTGGAGTAAGAATGGTGAAAATAAATACCTGTTTGTTGTAGGTTATATGGTGATCATTGGTGGCACTGGAAAGAATGGATTTAATATGAAAATTTGCAAATTACTCCCCTCGGGACAAATTTGACTTGGCACCTGTTTTTGTATCACTGATAAGCTAAGAATGTTTTTAAATATTTTTTTAATGATTGAAGAAAATCAAAAGAACTAATATTTTGCTATATGTAGACATTATATTAAATTCAAATGTTAATGTCTGTAACACGTTTTATTGGAATACAGATAATATCATTTGTTTACATATTGTCTATGTTTTTATGCTGAAATGACAAAGCTGAGTAGTTGCAACACAATGCATTTGGCCTGCAAAACATAAAATATTTACTATCTTGGCATTTACAGGAAACAATTTGCTGACCCCTGGCTAATAGAATGGTAATGCTGATGCCAGGTTATAGTGGGAGGTTTCATTGCTATGAATGAGGAATCGAAGAGATCAGACCTCGATATATGGCTATGAAGGAAAAGCAAAATATACAGTGATTAGCAGAAGTAATTTTAGAGTTGAGTTTTTTGTTGTTTGTTTTTTTAATGGGAAATAAAAATTCTTGCTTATAACAGGATAAGATCAAGATATTTTAAAAGTTAAAAATAAGAAAGCAGAGAGAGAATGACTGAGAAAAAAATATCCTTAAGAATGCAAGAATGAATGGAAAAGTTTTCCCCTATTAAGGTGTTAAGAAGGCCAGTCCTGAAGCCCTGAATTTCTCAGTGAAGCAGGAGGCAAAGTCATTTGCAGAAGCCTGAAGAGGGTGATAACACCTGTGGAGTTTGGAGAAGGAAGTGAAATGTTAGAGTTTGAGGAAAATGGGAAAGGAAATTGAACAGAAACATAAGCCGCACAAATCTGTGGTGATACCAAATTAAACTTATTGGTCTTCAGCAGTGTTTGTTGGAATAGGTGTTAAAGTGGAGAGAAATGAAATAGTTCTATCAATTCAGGTTTGGGGTCTAGTAAGGCGAGTGCTGGCAGGTAAAACATTAAGTGGGGTTAATCAGTTAAGGATAATGGTTAGGAAGGTTTTAGAAGAGATAGGTGATAGGTTTCTCCATTATTTCTGCTAGCATATGTTACAAACTGCCACATGGCAGATGTGCAAGCCTTTTACTGATTGGATCTACCTTATGATGAGGCAGAGAAAGACTAAAGTGAGGAGAAAGTCAACTGTTGGGGATTCGAATTTTCAATGAGCTTAGAAAATAATATATTGGGAGTGAAAAAGTTAAAGAAGTATTTATTTTATTTTTTAAAATATATTTTTATTGTTGACAGTATGACATATATCTCCCATTCCACCTTTCCCTCCTCCTCCCAACCTCTACACCCCATCCCCCGGTCTTCTCTACCCTATTGCCCATGTCCACAAGCTATGCATATAAGTATCTAAGTTCTTTGGTTTATCTCCTTTTGTCCCCCAACCCCACATTGAGGTATGTCAGTCTGTTCTATGCCTCCCCGCTTCAGGTCTTACTTTGTTGGTCAATTCATTTTGTTCATTAGATTCCACAAATAAGTGAGATCATGGGATATTTGACTTTCTCAGTTTGGCTTATTTCACTTAGCATAATATTTTCTAGGTCCATCTATGCTGACTCAAAGGATAAGAGATTCCTCTATTTTTTTTTTTAGACTTCATGGTTTTAAAAGTCAGGCCTATTGTATTAGACAACCAGGGCCGCCATAATAAAACAACACCAACTGTGTGGTTTAAACAACAGACATTTATTTTCTCACAGTTCAGGAGGCTGGAAATTCAACAGGGTTGGTTTCTTCTGAGGCCTCTTTTCTAGGTTTGTAGATGGATGCCTTCTCTCCGTGTCCTCATGTGGCCTTTACTTTGTGCACGCCCATCCTTGGTTTCTCTTCATCTTCCTACAAGGACACCAGTCCTGTTAGATGAGGGCTTAATTCTTATGACCTCATTTAATCTTACTCACCTCCTTAAAGCTTCAACATAAGAATTTTGGGGGAACAAAGCTAACCCATAATACCTAGGTAGAGTGTGTGTTAGGATAGTGAGCTGCTGAAATGGAGAGTGAGTGAAGATCATTAGAATTGAGGCAACCTAATAGCTATTACTCTCACTATAATGCAGCCCCATATTTTGTTATTGAATTTTGTAACTGTCAGGGTTTAGTGAGATTTTTACTGAATTTTAAAAATGAAGTAGAATAATAACAGTAGTAGTATAACTATCATATTTATCTGTAAAATGGTGTAAAATATTTATCTATAAAAGTTGGAGATCTGTTGAAGCATTTTACATTAAAAAATTTGTTCTACATTTATAGAACAAGTTGAAGAATCTCCTTTTCTGTATGTGTATGTATACCATATTCACATAATGGTTTGTTTTTTATTTTGCCCCTGGACAAGTATATTTGAAAGTGAATGTAACTTAACATGAAAAAGTCTAGAATGAAAATTTTACAGAAATGTACATAGGATTGTCTTTTCCACATATTAAAGTACTTTTATATGCAAAAATCTAAATCTGAAGTGATCAGCACATGCTTAGCTTGTTGTACTTTAATGTATTTACTAGAGGCCAGTGCACGAATTCATGCACCAGTGGGGTCCCTCACTGACCATAGGGCCTAAACTGGCTCTCCAACATCCCCAGAAGTGTCCTGGATTGAGAGAGGGCACAGGCCAGGCCAAGGAACCCCACCAGTGCAGGAAAGGGACTTGGGAGGTGGGCCAGTCAGGGAGGGACTGCAAGAGGGCTCCAATGCATATCTTGCTCATCTCACTCAGTGCTGATCAGATGGACCCCAGCAGCAAATTAACATACTGGTTGGAGCATCTTTCCCCTGGTGATCAGTGCACGTAATAGCGAGTGGTTGAGCAGTTCCTCCCCCGGCCAGCCCTGCCCCTAATTGCCTTCCTAACTCACCCTTAGTGGCCTTAGCATATCATTAGCATGTTACACTTTGATTGATTGGACAAATAACCGGACACTTAGCATATTAGGATTTTATTATATAGGATATGGCTGGTAAATGCCAGAAGAAAACCTAATCAGGAATTTTTTGTTAGTCTCATTTCTCTAAAGATAAAATTGAGGCTTGAGGACAATACATAATTAGCAAAATATTTTCCAAACACTGGAGCACCATTCCCCAACACAATCTTTTACATGTTCAGTTATTTCGTTCTCTAAATAAATGAGGTTGTTTTAAAGTTGACTCGGTAGACAATCTTATCTAAGAGGCACAAAACTGTACTTTTAAAGTGAAGAGGCTAAGGTATCATCTAGTTAACTAACTTGCTAGTCTTCAACTCAGAAACATGGCAAGGAATATTATTCAAATCCATGCCTTCTGGTCCTAAGAACTGGAGCCTAGGTCTTCAACATGTCCCTTCAATGCTCAGGGCTCAGTCTGATCATCTGAAAGATGAGGAGTTGAATACAGATATCTTTCCTCTCTAAACTTTTATGTGTCCATAATCTTTGCTTTCCAAGAATTCTAGGTGTGTCTAGGGATCCAACTCTGACACATTTATAATCTTTGAATCTAGAAGATACTACCAAGGTACATCATGGATAGCACTGGAAACAGCAAATTCTCAAGATTACTTTTGTATATAGTGTGTCTAGGTATGTCAAAGATATTGTGGAAAAGTTTTAAAGCAAGAATAAATATATTTGATTTAGTTCATATGTATTGTAGATGAGAAAGCAATGGAATGCATTGATTAATCACATATAATTAGCATCATAATCAAAGGTGATTAGAAGTTATTGGAACATGAGCTATTACAAGTAGACCAAAAGTAGACTTTTTAAAGTGAGGGAAAATTAAGCTTATAGAAGCATGGTCTATGCAAAAATAGAATAAACATATTTAGTTATAAAAATAAAAAGAGGACTGAAATTTATAATTGCCCATGCATCTTTGGAAAAAAAAATTGAAGATTGCATCACTAGGTTATATCTCAAAGATAGAGTAATATAACATAAAATTAAAGTTCTTCAAAAATTCTTGGATGAGATTCTATACAAAATAACATGGTTATGAAAATCTAAAAATACTTATAGGACATTAGTAACCATTGTTTCTTGACTTCAACTGTAACAGATATTGATCAGTTCAAAGATAATTTCTGGGCATGCTGTTTGTGGCAACTTCTAAGTACAAATTTTCTCATCAGCCCCAAATGTGCATTCTTTAAGAGTCCTAAAAAAAAAGAGAAAAAAAAGAGAAAAAAAAGAGAAAAAAAAGAGAAAAAAAAAGAGAAAAAAAAAGGATTGGAGCAAAGAATACAATAGCCAGGGCAATATCAGATCCAGGAGATATCTGAGTTACCAAGGTCTATTTAATGGAAAAACAAAACAATGCATATTTAAAATTTGATGACAGAGGACTAGGAACTCTATTCAATTTCACTTAAAATTTTGAATCCAGAACAAAAGGTCAAAAACAATAATAGGATTAAAAATTAGTTTATTAAAAGTCCAATGTAAACATTTTTCCATTGCTGTAATTTTTTAAATTGAAAAGGAATATAATTTTCTAAACATCATTAATTTAATTTTTTTCCTGGATATTGAGTATGTCAACCTTATCTTCTAGGTTATCTTCTTAATGAAAGTTCTGGTGTAGCAAAGAACAGTGATACCAATTATTGAGTTGCCTCTGTTGCTTTTATTCACATGTACACATGTATGAATGCTTACCTGCTCTCCCACTACTCTTTATTATTCCCTGTCCTATAGAAAGTATGATTTTTGAAAGTGAAAATATTATTATTACATTCTACTGGATTAGCTAAAACTTAGAAGGCTCTAATCTTTGGAATGCATTGGGAAAGTACTTGGGGAAAAGAAGTCTTCTTATTGAATTCAAGGAAGGCTGGGTCTTTATAGTTAATTTCAAAACAGCATCTTCTGCAATTTTTCCACTAGTCTCCCCTCACTTTAGAATCAGATGCATAATTCTTGAGTCCTTCTGAGGATAATGTAATGCAGAAAGTTATTAATACACAGTAGGCATTATTCAAAATTACCCAAGAGGTTTCAGACTCGAAAACTTTGCAGTTTTAAATGTGCTCTGTGAGTCTGGTTTGACATTCATGTTCTGTAGGAGAAGTCTTATAATTCTTAATTTTAGGGTAAATATTTCAAAGAAGGCATTCTCTATACTTTTTAATCCTCCCCTGAGAATATTTTTCCCATTGATTTAGAGAGAGTGGAAGAGAGAGGAAAAGACAGATAGAAATATCCATATGAGAGAAATACATCTACTGGTTTCCTCCTGCATGAGCTCCAACCAGGTTCTGAACCGGGAAGGAGCCTGAAACTAAGGTATGTGCCTTTGACTGGCATTGAACCCAGGACCCTTTGGTCCACAGTCTGATGCTCTGTTCACTGAGCCAAACAGGCTAGGGCTAAAGCAGGCATCCTTTATGGACTAAATCCACAGTTTGCCCAGGAATTTTGCTTGTCTCCCTAACTATGCTGCACAATAAACCCATTGTACCTTTCAGATATAGTTAACTACACAACTGTTTCATTTTCAGTTGTAGACCCAATGTGCATGGAAGAAGCGAGCATCATCTGAGGTTTGGATTCCCAAAACAGATTTGTTCTTAGCCAGGGATTCTCTCTCATTGGGTGACTACTGGACACTTTTTTCATAAAGAAATCAAGGTATTACTTATATGGTTGTGGTATGTTTATGTACTACAGGTATATTCAGAGAGTTCATTTCTAATGTTTACATCTTGAGTCAGGAAGGAATTTCTGTCATTTATTTGAGAATGCAGTACTTTCCTCACCCTCTACACATCAAACACACACCACACAGCATCACACCACATCCATCAAGCAACACTTGTCAAGGAAAGAGGGAGAGGATGGGGAAAAAAAGAAACCTTGCACATAACTGACAGTCTGCTTAGACAAAGCTCATGCTGCATTAGACAGCTGTATTAGAAGACACTATTATAAACATGGGCAGGAATGGTAATGCTTACACCATTTTCCCTTTAAATGGGAATAATCTGTAATTTACAACTTTACATTTTCATAGTCTATGGCTCAGCTTGTTTATTGAACATAATAAATGAAGCTCTTGCCATGCATATTATGAATAATTACATTAAAGCAATGCTTGACCTGGGAGAAAACATGGCATACATATGATCTCAGACTTCACCAGGAGGTACGTGAGCTCATTTCCCCAGTAACTCCTTTGTTTATTTGTGTATTTATTTATTTCAAACACCAATGAACAAATTAGTCTAACATATTGGATAATTAGGTGAGGTAGAGATTAGATTTATGACATTTAGAAATCTGTACAATTATGACTTTATAATTACTGACTCTGGGGAGTGCACTGAGGCCTATGAAAGGCAAAGCAATAAACTATAAAGAGTTAGTTTGCCTGTTAAGAGTATAAGTGAGGATTCATTTTTGGTAATTACAGTTATATAATGGCTGTAACAGTCATCCAGTCATACTCAATTTCATTATACTAAGACTAATTTTGTATTTGATTCAATATTCTATATATAAGGTATCCCACAAAAATGTATATACATTTAACAGCTGATAGCTCAATTGATGTTTCTTTTCTTTTTCTTTTTTTTCAGATTTAACCCATTGGACTTAATAATTATTCAAAATGTATATACATTTATATTAGAAGTTCATCAGATTCTTATTGTATTATGTGAACCTTTAAACCATGGTGTAAAGCAATAATTTCTCCTTCTGTAAGAGTGATTAAGGTTCTACAGTAGTTGCTTTGATATTGAAAATGTAGAACAATGCATTTGACTTCCTTAAATAAGTGTATCTGTTTGCAATATATTTAGTATGGGATTCCAAAAAGTTAAAGATGCTAAAGATGAGAAGGATTATATGTCAAGCTTTGAAAGATAATATAATTATCATAACAATTTAAGTGAATTACTATAATTTAATTGTAAAACAAAATTTGATTATTATAAAAATTTAATAATATAATATACTACACAATAATATTTATTTAGTAGGGTCAAGGTTATTTGAAAGCAAAACATTTTGTATGGAAAATACAAATCTTTACAGGGTCCCTAACATATTAACTTGTGTTTTTCAACACTAGTAGGTAAAGAGGAAGTACAACTTGACCATAGTCAAAGAGAGAGAATTTACTCAGGTTTATTTTTCAAAAGCTACACAGTAATGCTTCTTCATGTAAACACACCAAAAGCCACTTAACTTCATTTATTTTATACTTTATTTTGTTTTTAAAAATGTATCTTTAGTGTTAAAAGTGTTACAGATATCCTCCCTTCCCCACATTGACTCCCTCCAGCTTGTCCCTCCCCCAGTCCTTCATTGCACTGTCTGTGTCCAAAAGCCACTTTAAAGATTAAGTTGGTTAAAAATGATAAGAAAAATGAATGCTTCTCCTTTTAGTGAGTATTTTTGAATATTTTCAGTAGTGATAATTAGAAGCAGAATACAGTGACGTGTTTGAACGTGTGTAATTTGTTCTTCTTACAGATAATGGTTTATTGCATGACTTCCAAAACTAATTACAGTGCTAGATTTATCTCTTAATTTCCACAAGAAAGTAAATAGGGTTATTGTGAGAGTACACAAATACCAATATATTTTGTCCTAAATGAGCTGGTCCCCAATATATGAAACATATAATATCCACTACCAATCCAGGAGTCAAAAATTCTTTAAGCTGATTCTGTTGACTCCTTTTAACTTCTCCAGCAGCTGCCCCAGACAACATAGGGTCTTCTTTTCTTCCATGTTCACTAGGAAACTGTTTTTGCTAGTTACTAATGTTCGATTTCCAATCATCTCTTTTCAGGTTCATAATCTCACAATTAACTCATTAGAGCCACAACTATAGATTTATTGTACCTTTGTTGATGAGTGTCTATCTTTCTTACCTGTTTGTATTCATTATTTATTGATTTTTCACCACTCCAGGGGTCTTCAAACTACGGCCCGCGGGCCACATGCAGCCCCCAGGGGAGTCTGATCCTGCCCGCCAGGTTTTTTGGGCAGTGAGCGCAGCCAAGGTGTTACAGTAGGGATTAGTAGTTCATATAGGCCGGCCCTCCAGCTCTCTGAGGGACCATGATCTGGCCCCCACTTTAAAAAGTTTGAAGACCCCTGTAACCATTGAGTGGTAACTGTATATAAGGCTCTAATTTATATGTCCTGGGAGAAATAAAGATGACTGTTAATTGATACCTACTTTCAGGAAGGTTAGTTACTATCTAATGGACAAGGAAAGCATAAAAAGAGCAAACTATAATTAAAATCAAAATTAGACTAAGCTACATGTTACGGGAGAAAACCAATTATTTTTGGCTCAAAATCAATGATGAGTCCAACCGGCAAGGCTCAATGGTTGAGCTTGGACCTATGAACCAGGAGGTCACAGTTCCATTCCTGGTCAGGACACATGCCCCCGAGTTGTGGGCTTGAGCCCCATTGTGGGGTATGCAGGAGATAGCTGATTAATGATTTTTCCTTATTGTTTTTCTATCTTTCTTTCCCTCTCCCTTCCTCTCTAAAATCAATAAAAATATATTTAAAAAAACCCACTCTCCTAACTTTATTTAATCTATATGTAACATTCATTTTATTCAATGATGGTTTCATTTTGAGCATTCCAAACTTATCTAAACATTAGCCTTCAGAGTTTAATGTCCCCTGAATATTTTCTTCATAATATTGCTAAAACCACCCCCTCCAGAAGGTATTTTTTACCAGACCCTGTCTGTAATTTTCCCCCCTCATTGCCATCTGTACTATTACTTAGTAAAATTGCTTAATACATTGCATTGATAAATGCCTTCTTTTAAAGTACATGAATTCCATTTTTTTCCTATCAGATTTCAAACCCCCTATGAAGAGATTAAGTCTGTGTTTTTGAATTCTCTATTTACCATCTCATGTTATATATGAGAAAGAGCCAATACATGTTTATTAACTGATTTACTTCAGGTATCAGAAAGCATGTTTGGTCAACTATTTTTACCTTTGCCAAGAGTTCTTTACAAATGTAGAAATTAAGATTACTCATCTCGGGTTTAGAGATCTCCAGTTTTAAGAGACAGTAGATAAAAAATAAAGGAAGCAGACATTTGAAAGGAAAGTAATGAGAAATATCTTGAAGTGAGTTTTTAGATAAGCTATGAGATGGTTTTTCCAAAAGCATAAAGCAAGTGTCACAGCTTGGTTTTAAGTTGGTATTTTCACTGGAGTTTGGTCATATGTCTATATAAGAACAATGTCAAATAAAATCTATAGAATCACTTATTTTTACAAGGTTACCATTGTGTTTAAGCACTTAACGCTGAATTTATGATTTACACATCTCTCAATCACAGATAAATAGACTAGCTCTCAATGTAGCCAAGAACTTGCTCTTTTTTTTAATTATTATTTATTGATTGAGGTATTACATATGTCTCCTTTTCCCCCATCACTGCCTCCTCCACTACTCCCCTCCACCCCAGCACAAGACTTGGCTTCCTGCTGAAATACACTCAGCTTTCCTGTTCTGTCTGCTATCCACATTGCTGCACCCATAGAGGCTATGAGGGCTTCATGGCCTTTTGGTTCTTCTACAGAAGTGTTTTTATAGACTAAACAGAGAGAAAGTTAGCACAAAATGAACAATTTGTAAATGGAACCCATAGAGTGGATTCTATGACAGAGGCCCTAGAGATTATAAAAAGAAGCAGACTCCTACCTGTGAATATGCTAGCTTTATACTATAAAAGGAAATTGTTTGTAAAAGCTAAAGGAGTTGTGATGATTGAACATCAATGCTGTTTGTCTTTATCCTTGATGAGGAAATAGTAAAAGGAAATTATTTCAAACCAGCCAAGGAATGATTTTTTAAAAAGCTTTAGGCACCATCAATGGACACCATATTAATGAACACTGTAATATAACTGCTGAGTATGGACAATCCATTGAACTTTTTCTAAGATTATGTGTTTCTGTGTGTCTATTTTTTAACATAATTAAACAAATATCCACTTATAACATGATGAAAGACATTTTTTTTCTTATTCAACTTAAGTGATTGTGGCCATGTCTGGCTGTTTAAAAGATCATCTAAAAATGTATTGTGTCTTATTCTTTTCTTTAGCTGGTTTTATGGAAAATTTATATTATAATAATCTGAATCTGTTCTGATTAAGAGATGAAAGATCTAAAATTATCTCAATGTGATTGCTTCAGTGACTGCTTGTAAACACGACACATTACCCTTCTTGTCCTTCCAGGCAGAAGAGGCCTTCAAATGTCTTGAGGAGCCTGAAGGAGCTGGCAGAACACTCATATTCCATGGTATTTTACTACTATTCTCATTTAAGATTGTGTAGTTTTGTATGGGAGTTACATTTAATTGGGTTAATGAAATACAATACACATAAAACATGATGTGGCTTTAGGAGTTAATATTTTAATGTATTTTTTTGTAATTTGTTACAATTGGTGGGATTAATATGGTGTTAACTTCATTTTAGGTTATTTAATTTAGATATCTTGAATACAGATTGTGTCTTTAAATTTTCTTCATTTTCTATATATTGTTAAAATATAAGTAAGCTTGGTACATTCTGTGTCAATTGGGTTAAAGTAGGTTAATCTGTGGTAACAAACAATCTTGAGGTCTTATTTCCTTCCAGCCACAAAGGTTTATTTCTTTTTTTTTTTTTAATATATTTTATTGATTTTGTACAGAGAGGAAGGGAGAGAGATAGAGAGTTAGAAACATCGATGAGAGAGAGTCATCGATTAGCTGCCTCTTGCACACCCCCTACTGGGGATCTGCCCGCAACCAAGGTACATGCCCTTGACCCGAATCGAACCTAGGACCCTTCAGTCCCCAAGCTGACGCTCTATCCATTGAGCCAAACCGGTCCCGGCATAAAGGTTTATTTCTTATTCACAGGTCTTGCCTGTCAGGAATTGATTGGAGACTCTGGTTCATATGTCCTTATTCCAGAACCTGTACTGGCGGAGCAGAAACCATCTGGAAGGTTGTTGTTTGCCAATGCAGGTGGAAAAAGAGTGTACTGAGTTCTGCACTAATTCTTGAAGCTTCCATTTAGAGGTGACATACATCAACCCACAGCAGGTCACCCGGGGAGAAAGGAATCTCAATCCTATTATGCACCTGAAAAGAGAACCAGAAATATTTGGTGAACAGCACTAATGATTACCATAATATTTATTATCTCAAAATGCTAAAAACTGATAAAGCAAACCCAGGACATAAATCCATATGTCAGAGTCGAAAGCTATCCAGGTGAGCAAACAAGAGCATCATATTTTTTTTTCTCAGTTCCCCTTTGTAGCAAACCTTATGAGTGAGCTATACTCACTCATTCTCTTCAATTGTTTCCTCCTCAATCTCTTTGCAACCACATTTTTTTTGAGCTTTTATTTCATTTTTTCTCCAACAATTTCCCCAAGGGTTTCTTTTTTTAAAAAAAAATTTATTGATTAAGGTATCACATTTTCTTTTTATTCATTCTGCTAGAACCACAATGGCCTTCTTTTTTATTTTTCATTTAACCTCCATGAACATGTGGGTACAGTTTAATTTAGGACATCACTCTACCGCCCCACCCAACTGACATACCCACTGATTTAAAGGGGGCCTGAAGATCTATCTGAAACAACTCCATACCACCATTGAACTCTGAGTTTACAGAGGCAATTTTGGCTGATGGGTAGACTGAACAACAGAGCCTGAGTGCTTGAGAGAAGATATGTTTCAAGTATTACAAAGCAGCTGATTAGGGAGTTTATTTCAATCCAGTCTCTATGATATATACATGCATCCTGAGAGAAAGGTGTGTGTGTGTGTGTGTGTGTGTGTGTGTGTGTGTGTGTGTGGTTGGTTGGAGCAACCATGTTGAAGAAGTCTTGCAGTGGCATGGAGCTAGTGTTCTAGTTCATTGACATTTGGCACCTCATTGGCGGTACTGGAAATGGGAAAAGAGTTTTTGTCATAGACTAACACCCCTAGGAGCTCTCAAGCCTAGGGTTACTGAGCTCTTCTTTGGCTGGCAATGGTGGAGAGGAAATAAGCAGCCTCGTTTATTAACGACTATGACACATTGATCTTTAAGAAACATCAAGAGGACTCCAACTGAGAACAAGGCATGAGTAACTGAGTAAATGAGACGTGTGTCTCTGGGGTGGAGTGTGGCACCGTCTCTGGGCACAGTAGAGTTGCAACTGTCTGATAGTGATAGCCATCAGGATCCAGCATGGCCACTCTTTCCTTGAGAATCTGTGGGTCTTTTGTCATCCTTCCCAAGGCCTCCAAGGCGTCAACTGCTTGTGATCAGATCAGACTCCTCAGCACCCAAGTGCTATCCTATCTCATCAGACTTTTAGGTAGGCTCTTTTCCCTGTGGAATCACAGCCACTCTCCTGCCTGGCCATGTCGCTGTCTCAGGAAATCCAGCTCTCCTTTTCTTTGGAATCATTCTCCACATGTCCACTTTGTACTTTACAACAAGCTTTATTTTTATTCAGCATAACCTTTAAATATGCACTAGAATTCCCAATGATCTAACTCATTTTGTTCTGCCCATTTGTGGGGTGGGGTGGGGGGGATGTATGAATGGTATTGATATTCTGGGTACTAAAGGTTAAAAATTATATCTAAATGGAGACATATTATTATCAACAATTTGATAATGGGTTTCATAGTTACAGAGTGATAAGTGCTGAAGTTTACAAAAATTGGCTGCTATACTCCAAAATAAACTAGTTTGTGCTAAATTCTCTGAAGCACAGTAACTTGAAAAGATCTTGGTAGCAATTCTCACAAACAAAACTATACTAGATATATTTTTAATCATAGTACATAAGATATCCTTTACTGCTACAACTGCCTAAATCTCTTCTTCCTTTAATTTCTTTACCTTCTCTCTCTTCCTTCTCTGTACTTTCCCTCTTCCTTTCTTTCAAAACTTCTGGCTCTGGAATTTTAGGAGACAAAAGTTTCTTTGACTTTAAGAAAAACATACCTTTAGGTTTGTAAACTGGTTTTAGATACTCATTAGTATCTTGGATGGTTTTACTTTTTCCTGGTAGTGTTTCTGTTATATTCTTTCTTATTTTCTGTTGATCTTTGATTTTGAAAATTCATTTATGGTTTCTTTTATTTTAGTTGTTTTGTACTTGCTAGATAACATGCTGTTTTGGTTTTGAAATGGTACATTATTTTTAACCTAAAATGTTTAAATATGACTAAAATGACCAAAAGTCATATTTAGGGACCTGAAAATATATTTTAATGATATGTCACTTAAAAATTCTGGTTAAATAGAAATAAATGTGAAAAAGTGTTTTTTTATTTTTTTATTTTTTTGGCAAAGACTATCCTTTTACAGGCAGGTAAAATAGGGGTCTATTATTTCTGGAGATCATTTTGTCCACTGGAGTATGCTGTTGAGAATCTTAATCTCTCTAGCTAATTCTTGTATTTAGACTCATTTAGACACTATTAAGGAATAAATGGGTTTCTTCTCTAGGGATAAAGGCAATCAACTTGATCTGACATTTGATTTTGCATGACCATTAGCTCAGCAAAATAAAGTATAATCAAGTTCAAAGCTCTTAGTACAGGGGTCCTTGTGAATCTTTGATTATATTCACCCAAAGACAAATATATTTTGAATCTAATACACATTTCAAAATAATACAGATGCAAATCTAAAGCCACAAAATCATCATTTATCAAGCTCCATGGAAAAGCTCACTACTTACAAAAGACCAAATGAAAGAACTTTGACTTTTGACCCTTGACGTGGTTATTCAGTTTATGAAAAGAAAGTCAACCTATAGATTAATTCATTTATTTGTTCTACAAATATTAAGCCACTATATTAATTTTGTACTGCTGCTGTAACTAACTGTCACCAACTTAGTGCCTTCAAACAACACAAATATACTATCTTACAGTTATATAGGTTGGAAGTCTAACACATCACACTGAGCTAAAATCAAGTCCATGTTTCTTTCTGAGACTCTAGAAAAGAATATATTTCCTTGCCTTTTCTAGCTTCTTGAGGCCACTGCATTCTTTAGCTTTTGATCCCCTCTGCCCTAAATATTCAAAGCTGAAATTGCTGCATCTCTTTTTTAATCTTTTGTCTTTATATGTTGCCCTCTGAGGAAAGCCTGGAAAGGTTCTTCACTTTTAAAATTAATGTGATTAGATTGGATCCACCAGGATAATCTATCTCCAGGTCCATATCCTTAACCACATTTTTCAAAGACCCCTTTACCATGTAATCCTATATAATAAAAGGCTAATATGTAAATTGTCCTAACAGTACAACGACTGGTCACTATGATGTGCACTGACCACCAGGGGGCAGATGCTCAACACAGGAGCTAACCCCTGGTGGTCAGCGTGCTCTGCTCAGCAGGGCTATGGCTGTCAGTTGGATATCCCCTGAGGGCTCCCAGACTGTGAGAGGGTGCAGACTGGGTGGACCCCCCCTAAGTGCATGAACTTCATGCACCGGACCTCTAGTTGTAACATATTGAGTCTAGGTGTAGGGTGTGAAAAACTTTGAAGACTATCATTGTGCTACCACAGCTACTAGCATGTTTCCTGCCTTGTGCTAAACATTAGGCATGTAAAACAATAAAACAAGGTTGTTATTTCCAGGAGATTTTATTATTAGAAGCTGAGTGGTAGAACAAGCTCTTGATACAACTTTTAGGAATATATAGCAATCAGTTAATATACCCAAGACTGGGATAGGTTAAATTGAGCAGTGTGCATAAGATCAATGATTGGAGGCAGGCACAACTGGGCTATAGTTCTGGGTATATTACTTAACTGTTAAAAATAGAGATCTACCAAAACTTGGTGAGCTCCAGTTTGTTTAAAAAATGGGGGATAATAATACTCATTGATCAGGACTGTTACTAGGAATTAAATGAAATTGAATGTGTAATACAAGTTTAGAGCGCTCAAGAATTACTTCTCTTCTCTAAACAGAGTATATTTATATGAAATTCAGAAACATAACTTCAGGGCCAAAAAACAGTGTTCTTTGCAGTTGGTATTATTTAGAGGCATAAAGAAAACTCACTGATTCTAATTTTCCTTTTATCACATTTCTTGAACCTTCAGAACTAGAAAATATTCCTTGGATTTATGTGTTTTCTTTCTGAGAGTATTCATTAAGTATATGGTTGTTATCCAGAAGGATAAAGCATATAGTTGTTATAAGTAATTGCCGTGATAATGTGAATTTGTCAAAAAAAAAAGTCTGATTGAGAAAAAGTTAGGGGTAATTTTTGTTTGTTTTGAGTGAAATGGAGAAGAGAAAATAAATTTATGTAGTACAACTTCCAAGGAGGCAGAACTGATTAAGGTGCCAAAGCTTGCAGTACTTGAACTGATCATTTATGGAGGAAGAAAGTTCAAAAGGAAAAACCAGGGGGATTTCAGTTCCAATTTCTCCACTGTTCTATTTATCTGAGGATGACACTGCTGGCTTGTTCATTAGACATCTTCTATTTGGGGGACCAACAAAGCATGTTAAAGATAGCTTTCATTACATTACAATTTTGGGTTCAAACTCTTACTAATACTTCCGTTCAAGAATAACACTTGTTCTGAATGAATATTGAGTGTGAAAGTATCATCTATATGGTGTTTGGAATCAGATAGATTTCTGAAAGTTCATTTCTTGGGAGGGAAGAAAACAGAATCAGGCACAGGCAGTGATTTTACTCTCTGTGAGGATGGAGCTGAGTGAGCAGAGAAACAAAATCACCTGGCTGGGTCCCAAAGAGACTGGGCACTAGAAATCAGGTGATACCACAAAGGTCCATTATGGGAGATAGACATACAGATGTGAGTCTAAAAGGTTGGACTAAGATCTGGAGCTTAGTTCTGAGGATGGGACAGGCAGATTGCTTGTATCATGCCAAAGGACAAAGTCGAATGTAGACGTTAGAGTTCTTTGTCAATCAGGGAAGAGAAGGCTGAGTTAAAATTCTAGGACTGAGATCCATGTTTGATAAGGATTCAGGGGATAAGCATTTTACAAGAGAAGACAGTGAGTACGGGTAATACAAAAAATTACTGGTTACATTAAAATTATAGGCCAATGAATGAGCTTACGTTAACCAGTTATAGTAGCAGGTTTTAGAAACTTGCCACAGGAGATTGGTATACAGGTCCTAACAGATATTAGAGAATAAGTACTAAGATAAGGTCCCATGGAGAGGAATTATTGGGGGAAGGGAGAAGAGGCTTAAAACGACGGAGAGGCAATATGAAGGAATCCTAAATATGGGGGCACTAGGTTAGAGCTCTAGAGCTCTCAGCTCCTCAACTGCAATAAGGGCATAAAATTATATACACCTGATAGGTTTGTGATTAAGTGAAAATGAGAGAATGTTTGCAAGGTACATAGGACAGTAACACATAATAAGCACTCAATGCATGTTAGGTATCACTTATTTTATGATTCTGAGCCACAGATCTATTTCTACATGTGCTCTGAGGGCTGGGACCTGAGGTTGCTTAGTGTTGGTTTTCAGACCTTTCAGCATATGCAGGGAGTGGAGAGGGGAGCTTAAACCACTTTCCCTCTGGCTTTCTCCTCCTGGGGATTAAAATTTAAGCTGGAGTATGATAAGTTTACCTGGATAGTACTTTCTGCAAAACATTATCATAGTAAGGAACCTCCCTTTTTCTGCTCTTTTATGCAATTAACACTGTAATTTCAATAACTCCCCCATCAAGAACTTAGGGGTGCATATACATTAGGTCCTAGCACTATGCTGGGGAACAGGGTAAACAAAAGTTGGCATGCTATAAAAGAATCTACAATTGAGAAATCATTAGTCTAAGAAATAATAGCCTCTAAAGGTTGTCAGCACCTGCTCCAGATATTTTAATACATATTGTCAAGAGAGACAGCTTATTTTCTTCCCAAGGTTATCATGGAGTAAATTTCAATACCAAATTTTCATAGAGTAGCATACTATTTCTACGAATAGAATAATGACAAATTCCATATCACTTTTATCCACATGTTTGTCACTTTAAATGCTCACTATTAAAACTATAGGCTTGAGTGTAAAAGAGAAAGAAATATAAATGGCACACCATATAGAGAAATCAGATTGATTCAGCACTTAAAAATATTCAATTTTCAAATGTCTTGCAATATAAATGAAGTATTGATAGATTGAGTAGAGCTATTTTTCAGACTGCCCCCCTACTCGGCATTTATTATGAAATCTCTTTAAATGAGAGAGACTATTCAGTCTTCACTGAAGTGTTCCTGGTACTTCTTAAGGAAATAACCTTCATGGATTTTATAATAAATAAATGCCAAAAGAAATCTATTTCAAATCTGTTATAATAATTAGATAAACCTAAAATCTTAAAGAGTCTAAATTAGAGAATTGATTTTTTTTAAATGTGCTAAAATGCTAAAGATTAGAAATTAGTAAATTTCTCTTTAAGTGAAGTTTAGCAGTTTTTACACTTAAATAAATATATTGTGGGCTAAGAACCTTAAAATTGCCAAAAGAGCCAATGGGCAATTTGCTGATTTGGAAGATTCTCAGAGAAATAGATTTGGCTTAGATTAGAATTCCAACTCTGCCTCTTATGAGTTTTTTTTTATATGTTTGACCTTCAGTTTCATCTATAAATGTACTAAAACTGTTTACTTCACATAGTTGTTTAGGAGATTAAATTCAACTTGTTTTTCCAAATTCTCTCCTCTTATTCATTTTTGAACCCATTCAATCAAATTTTCACCTCTACCAACCACTCTATTGAAAGGCCATAGTTACCTCCATTTTGGTACATTTAAAAGAAATTTTAAATTCTTATTTTACCTGTGCTATCATTTCTTCCTTCCCATATAGATGCACACTTATCACCTTCTCTTTATTTAGGTGTTTTACTCAAATTCATTTTCTCAGTAAGACCTGCTATTCCTATCCAACTTAAAATTTCAATTCCTACTTATGGATTTCATATTCATGTTTCATGCTCATCTTCTTAACAGTTAGCTCTATTAAATCTATTTTACTAACTTTTCTTATTATTGTCTCAACTCCTCCCTATGGCTCTCTCCCATCTGTATTCCTCTCCCCATTCTATGAAGGCAGGGATTGTTATTTATCCTTTGTGTGTGTGTGTGTGTGTGTGTGTGTGTGTGTGTGTATTGCTGGCAAATAGTGGGTACTCTGTAAAAATTGTTGAATGAGTGAATAGATGAGACCATGTATTTGTGCAGAAAAATATCTGCACATGCTGAACCAACATTACTCTTTTCTCTTTTACAATACGGAACATTGAAATCATTATTTCAATAAAGCTTAAAAATAATTCTAGATAATATAGGCCCCTAAATTACTATACCTATAATTCAAAGATGTGTCTTTAAAGATTGACACAGACATTATATTTTTAATTCATTAATTTATGTTATCAACACATGTTTATTGAGTTGTATGATGTACCAGACATTGTGTTAGGCATCTTTATATGAAGAGGCATAAAAATCACATTGCTACCTTCAACCTAGTGGGGAGGAAGACCCCAAGAAATCAATACATCTACACTAATAAAAGAGAAATATGCAAATTGACCATGCTTCCACAACACCCACTAGCCAATCAGGAGTGAGTATGCAAATTAACCCAACAAAGCTGGCAGGTTACTTTGCATACACATGCATGGAGCAGACTGAAGACAACTGAAGACTAAAGACTGAAGACAACTAAAGGCTGAAGACTGAAGAGGTGTGGCTTCTCAGCTGTGGAGAAGATTCTTGTGTGAATTTCCCTGCAATGGGCCTCTAGTTAGTAAATATAATTGGAGACATATGCAGGAGAGGGGACATTCACCCATCCCACAGGCCCATGAAACCTCCTAGCAGAGATAATAATTGGACTAAGTGCTAAGAATGAGTATGACTTAGCTTGGGGAACAGAAACCCAAAGGCAAAACCACACAGGGAAGCTTGTGTGAGTAAAGAACTAGGTGAGAGACAGCATGGTATGTGTGTGTGTGTGTGTGTGTGTGTGTATGTGTGTGTATACTAATAAATTTTAAAGTGTGCAGTGCCTGGATTCCTATTTTTATTATTGCTCTTGTCCCATACTTTCGCTTTCTTTGTGGCTAATGTGTATATACTAATACATACACAGATACTATGTTTCATCTCCTGTTCTAAACAGTGCCTTTGCACTTCCTTATACCTTAAAATTCTCTTTCTGTAGGATCAGGAGTCTTTAGAATATATAACCACTAACATGAAAAGATAATATTTTACAGTTGTAATTATCACTTCACATATGTAGAGATGACTTAGGTAGGTTAAATATTCAGGTTGAGAAAAACTAATAATAATTTGCTGTGTCAGGGGGGGAAAAACCTCTTGCTTAGTTCTAGCAGAAGCTGGTAATATAGAGGAGATGATTTGTTCCACATGACATTTTGCATATAGAGAAGCCAAATGAGACTTGTAAAAACAGGAACATAATACTTTGTAAATCACAATTAGGTACAATTTGGGAAATTAAGAATTTGAAAATTAAAAGCCATGAATATTCAAGAGGAGAATTTCTTACAGTTTTATGAAAAAAATGTTAATGTTTTAATTATATTTTCTAGAGAAAATAATCTTGTATTGGTCAAAAAAGGAAAATTGTGTTATAATGAGTTTGTGTAACCATCCTGTTAGAGGCAGCTTATTAAGCTCAAGAGAGCAATATTGAAAAACACCATTCTCTTATTAGTCATCACAACAACCTTGGAAGGCAAACACAGAAAAACCCCATAATAATTCTATTTTGTAAGTGAACAAATACATGCATTTCAAAGGAGACTCATACTTGCCTTCCAGGTGTGATGCAATAATTGAGGTCATCAGAGAGCTGCTGCTGCTATACTGTAATTTGAAGTTGATTGTATCCTAATTAGAAACTTCTATAAATTGACTATTGTAGCAGGTTACTATTTGTATGCCCTAATGTGTTTTTCCTTTTGTCCTGGGCAGCTAAATTTCCTTGCTTCCTTGATGAGGACCTTCTGACTATATTTGAGCCAATAGGATTTGAGCACAGTTATTGCCCTGGACTCTGACACTTTACTCCTTTGTGTTTTCTGCAAAGTAATCATATCCTATAGAGCACATGTGTCAAACACAAGGCCCGCGGGCCAAATCCAGCCCGCCAGGCCTTGCAATGTGGCCCGCACCGCGCTGTCATCACCGCACTCTGCTGTCAGTTTATGACATTGTCAGTTTATGACTATTCAGTAAACCATTCGGCCCGCGATTTAGGCTGGATTTTAGATTTTGGCCCCTTCTCTGATTGAGTTCGACACCCCTATAGAGAGTGTGTAGGAAAGGCCCCTGAGCTGATTGTCATCTGAATCCAGTGGTGCTGCAGCAGAGCCATACCCTGGAAACATACCTTGCCAGAGGCAAGTGTGTTGTCAGCTTCACCTTTAGCTCAGGTGCCAGGGGGTGGGTTTCATTATCTAAATCCAGCCAAGCACCAGGAACAAACAGGATTATCCAGGCCCACCCCAAAGTGACTTTACAAAGAAGCCACAAGAATGCACATAATCTCCTTTGTTTTGGGCTTTAGTAAAATTTCCTGGTATTTTGCTGTATAAAATAAATGTGTGGTATCAGCTCTGGGTCACTGTCTCTCCATCAAAGGACAGCTGTCTCTTTCCTTTTCTCAATCTCCAGCCACTCCTACTCAGGAACTGGACCACTCTCTAGCCGCAGTGGACTCAGAAAAGAGAGAAATATTTATAATAACCCTGATCCTGTTTTGCCCAAGAAGACAAAGATAATAACATTGGGGTGATATAGTTGAAAGATAGAAAGAACCTGGCTCTGTGAAAGATTGTGGAATGGAGCACCAGGTTTTTTTTTTGTTTGTTTTTTTCTGGACAATCAGTTTTGTGAGAAATAAACTTCTGCCTTACTTACTTGTCAATCAGTAACTTTTAAAGAAATAGGTTCTGTGGCTGGATTTTATTTATAAGAAAGTGATTTTCTATTCAATATTATTTTAACACTTTTCTGATCTCAAGGGACATATAGTCTAGGACATAGGAAACAATAAAGAAATAAACTAAAAACATGCAATACATTTTTTGATTTAGGAAAATGCACTTTAAAGTGACTCCTATTTAGTCCTACATTTGTATATTCTCCCCTTGAGTTGGGGGGAGGAAGGGGCTTGCATTAAGCCATCAAATATAGCAAAGGTGTTAGGATGTCACTTTCATAGACATATTCCATCATGTCAAACACCATTTTAGCAGACTATAGACCAGTATATTTGGGAACATATAGGTAAAATTGTATACTTAGCTAGTGCTCTAAGACAGATTTTATATACAGAGCCCTAAGTTAGGTATGCAATTTTACCTATATGTTCTCAAAAATTCTAGTTTAGCACTTCTTAGTTGGGATTCAGGAATCTGTGTTTTAACAACTCCACCAGATGATTCTCATCATGAGAGAAGTTTGGGAAACACTGCTATAGACAGAGATTCTCCTGCTGGCCTCGAAGAAAGAAACTTCATGTTGTAAGCTATCTCTGAAGAGGATCACAACGAGGGAAATGTGCTGGTCTCCAGGACTTGAGCATGGCTCTCCCCATAGAGCTAGTTAGCATATGTTCCTTAGTCATACAACTTCTTAATGGTGCCAACAACCAGAATGAGTTGGGTGTTAATTCTTCCCCAATCAATCCTTCAAAGCAGAATACACCTTGATTATAACCTTCTGAGACCCTGAGTTAAGCCAAGCCTAGACTCTTGACTTCAGAAACTGAGACAATAAATGTGTTGTTTTAAGCACATTTATGTACTTTCAGCAGAAAACTAATACACTGATGGTGATACATTTTATGACTCCTAACCTCAACAATAAGAACCAAAAGCCTCACACCAATCCAAAATACTGCATGACTAATTCTATTTTGGATCTCTATGGATGAATACTCAATCATTCCTCTCAGTTATTTTCCTAACATTTTAGATATACGATGATAGGATCATTCACTAAAATAATTAACTTACATAGCAACAATGAGAGCAGAACAGTTCATCTTATGTTACATCTTCATCTGGATTGACACTTCTAATAGATAAAATTTCTTTCTAATCTGCTCTTCATTTTTTCCAAAATAGTCATCTTTACAACAAAGATGTAAAATTACATGACCTATTTTTGTTTTTTAAAAAATAAGCTATTACAATTTGACTCACAAATTATAATAATCAGATCAGACACAAAAATAAACAGTTGAGGAAATTCTGTTCTGACAATTTTTATTTATCTATTTTTAAAAATATATATTTTTTTATTGAGTTCAGAGAGAAAGGGAGAGAGAGAAACATCAATGACGAGAGAGAATCATTGATTAGCTGACTTATACACACCTCCCAATGGGTATTCAGCCTGAAACCTGGGCATGTGCCCTAATTGGGAATTGAACTGTGACCTCCTGGTTCATAGGTCCATGCTCAACCACTGAGCCCCACTGGCTGGGCTGTTCTGACAATTTTTAGAAATTTCTTATATTTAGAAATTATGTAATAGAAGACATTGTTCTTCAGAAGGTGTAAACACAAATATTTATAATTATATATCATTAAAATCACTTTGAAAATGCTCCAGTAAATTAACTACTGTGGTTTATAGGTTTTGAACATTATTAATTATTGATTTAAAAAATTTCTTTACTCATTATCACCTGAAGGCATGCCTACATAACAGCAATATTTTGTTTTAGTAAAAATGCAAATGGAAATTTATATGGGTACAAATTTCTTAACAAGGAACTATTAACTTACATAGAGGATTTTATTTCTTCACTAGAGGATTTTATTTCTTTGCTAGAGGCCCTGTGCAAAAATTTGTTAATGGATGGGGTCCCTTGGGATGGCCTGCAGGGATCAGGCTTCAGCTAATGCCCCCAGCCTCACAGCCCCGCAGCCTTGCCTGGCACCCCACTGTGGCCTGGCACCAGGCCTAAACGCCATGGCCTAAGCGGGCAGTCAGACTTCACTCTCACAATCCAGGACTGCTGGTTTTCAACTGCTCACCCGCCTGCCAGCCTGATCGAAGCCTCACTGCCCTCCCTGCTGGCCTAGTTGCCCATAAATGCCCTCCCCTGCTGGCCCAGTTGCCCCTAACTGCCCTCCTCTGCAGGCCTGATCACCCACAACTGCCCTCCCTTGCACGCCTGGTCCCTCCTACCTGCCCTCCCCTGATGGCCTGATTGCCCACAACTGTCCTTTCCTGCTGGCTTACTTTTGGTGGCCATCTTGTGTCCACATGGGGGTAGCCATCTTGTGTGTTGGAGTGATGGTCAATTTGCATATTACCTCTTTATTGGATAGGATTTCTGAAACTCAATCTCCATCACCAGAAGTTCTGATTCAACTGGTCTAGGAGAAGATATAATTTCAGAACTAGAGTTGGAGGGAAATGGAATGCCTCAGTATCTAAGTTTTTATTGCATTTCTTCTACTCATATGTTTAATCTCAGCTCAGTAGGTCTACTGTGAAAGGCAATGGTTTTTGGTGATGCTGTAATCACAAAAAGCAATTGCCTGTCATCATCTTTTAAATGAAACTTGGTGCTTGAAGTTCTAAAAATTCTCAAAAATTGATATAAATTAAGCCCCTGATTAATAGAACTTCTCCATCTATAAATATAAATTCCTAAAAAATAATAGTATGGGAACGAAATATTACATGTGTGGGTGTGTTATAAGTATTGATGTTTGGGTGGATGACAGAAGGAAAAGAAAAGTTACATACTTTAACTGAAATATCCTTACTTAGCTGTCTAATTTGTATTCAATATTCAAGGCTCAGTTTAATTATCACTTCCCTTATGAAGTATCCTTCATTCTTCAGGAAAAACAAGGCTCTACATACCTCTACTCTCAGCTCCCTGTAAATAACTCACCTGCACCTGTCATAATACTTTATAGCTGACTTTCACCCTGTCTGCTGAGGTATCCTGAGTCCCTAGCACAGTATGTAATATAGAGTAGGTTCCAACGCACACAAGAAATTGGACTGGAAAAGTGCCAGAAAATGATGAAAATAAACTAAAAAATTTACATAGGTAAGGAAGAAGAGGGGGAAAATTGTGTATTAGCCTCGGTAACTTTTTTGGACTTCTTATTCATTTAGAATTTGATGCCGAAGGTTCTTATTTATTCTATTTATCTCCCCTCCCCCATATCTCTCATTTGCTTATCATCCTGCCATCCTGCCATTTTAAAATTGATGGCATGGCTATTAATAGTTTTTATAATGTTGATATACTTATTTAAAGTGTAAGCACAATTATAATTTCCCTCTTTATTCTTCTATTCAAAAGTAAAAGCAGATGTAATCACCATCCTAGTGGGAACAAGAATATATGAAAGAATGAATTACTTTAAGAGGATAAGAAAAACTGACATTTACAGATCATTATTACATCCCAGGCACTGTGTTGGACACTTTTACTTAGATTATTTCATGTTATTCTTCTATCAACCTATGAAGTAGGTTTTATATTTTGCAGAAGAGAAAAAATGGTAGTATTGGAGAGGTTATAGATAATCGCCCAACATTATTGGTACAGGAAAAGGAAATAAGAGGGAGGCAATGTATTTGAACCCCATAAGACTATGCAGACTTGAAGGGTGGGAACTTGATTTTAAAGAATAATAACCTGAAGACTTTCTCATTTCTGAAATGGTATGATAGTAGTGAATTTTATAATAAATTTTAACCCACATTGCCATTTTAAGGAAATCATTCTACAGATATTCTTACTTTAAATTATTTAAAATTATTTAGTTTTGTAATTTCAACAGCAAACATTCATTCAATAAATGTAACTGAGTACTTAGATATGTACAGCCTTAGGCTAATTGCTATTAAGGATACTTAAATATGATATAAACACATCTAAGGAACTTATTATAATCTACCAGTATAATGATCAGAGCTGATTTGTACCATCAGAAATGATTCGGCATGTCATCTCCGCCCACTTTCTTCTGTATCTCATAAATATGGCCATTAACATCTCTACAAAGTAGACTCTGGCTAATAATGTTTCCTAAGATAACCCTAAATTATATAAGATGACAGACACCTTGATCCCACCACTTGGTGGGTCTTGGTAATTATTTGCATGCATCCTATCTAAAATTCTGTGGCTAGGAACATATTTATCTAATATATATTGGGTATCTACCATATGCCAAGCATGGTTCTAGGCCCTGACAACACATCAGTGAACAAAACCAAGCCCCTGCCCTCATAGAATTTTGCATTCCAATGTGGGGTTCGTGTAACAGTTCATTAAAAGGACTATAGACTAGGAGAATGAGTGGAAAGAGAATGAAAGCTCTAGTGAGATGAAATTTGAGCAGATGCTTGGTCAAAGTGAGGGAATGAACCATGTGGCTCAATACAAATATACTGCATAAATGAACGAATTATTCCATTTGAAGAAGTTTTCTATGTGCAAAACTTTGGAATGTGTTGTTACTACTATTTATAAGGAGGGATGGCAAGGGGAGAAAAAACATATTTTTGTGGTGAGGAATGTGGGTTTTTCGGGTTTTGACCATGCTGGGCTTCAGTCCTGCTGACTAACTGTGTTTCCTTTTCTGTAAAATGGAAAGCAATAAAAATAACAGACCCTTAGGATTGTCTTGTGGACTAAGTGAGATAATATGTTGCAAAATGTATAGGACATTACTTGCACTTTAGTTTTTCAATTATTATAATTCCTCAGGAATCCACAGTTGTATATTATAAGAAGTACAGAACTTTAACAACCTTGACATACACCATGCCTCTTCCTTCTTTAAGTAATTTTATGGAGTGAAAGACATTAACGATAAAACAGTTTAAGTCAGTACTTTCCCTTCATACATTTGGAAATGCATCATGTTCTGTTTTGGAATCACTCCTGAATTTTTTATTTTTTATTTTTTAATGTATTTTATTGATTTTTTACAGAGAGGAAGGGAGAGAGATAGAGAGCTAGAAACGTCGATGAGAGAGAAACATCGACTAGCTGCCTCCTGCACACCCCCTACCAGGGATGTGCCTGCAACCAAGGTACATGACCTTGACGGGGAATCGAACCCGGGACCTTTCAGTCTGCAGGCCGACGCTCTATCCACTGAGCCAAACCGGTTTCGGCCACTCCTGAATTTTTGTCTTATATTATTGTGAATAATTTAACTTGTTTAGCTTGTAATTCACAAATTAATTGTTTTCTTTTTGTTTGTTTGTTTTTGTTTTTGTGTGTGTGTGTTTTTTAGTTGCAGGCAGATTGAGTTTCTGATTGTGCTTGAGTCTTAATTGTGTCAATGACTATTCCTTATATTGGGCATCCTGGTACTGGAAAAGTGTGACTGATGAACGTTAGCTACAAGTCCTAAATTTGGGTGCCAGTCTCCCCACCCGTAGCAACAGACATACAGGCAGGTCTTTCAACCCTCTGTGAACACATTTCCTCATTTGTAAGATGAAAATGGGTTAATATGTGTATGTACAAGTGCTTTGTAAGCTGTCAAGTGTTGTATCATTATAAGGGGAAATATGACTAATAAATCCACAATGATTTATTGATTGATGCCAGACTGAGTGACTAATATCATCATTGCCTAAGGCATTTAGTAAGTTATATTAGTGTAGTATTTACACATTTGCAATGATCTAAATTAAAATGCATTTAAAATGATTAATTTAGAAAAATATCTCAAAGATGGCTTATGTTCCATTATGTTAAGTCTCACACTTGGATTTCATGTTTTAATTATTAATCATCTTTGAAATATCTGCTTATCTTGTATTAACATTAAGAAAAAATAACTAGTTTGCAGTTTAGCTGTATCTTCTATTCAGATGGTTAATATTTTGGTTAATAAAACCAAAGGATTTATTTTGATTCTTTATTAAGAACACATAATGGCTAAAGAAAAATTCACTGGCATTTTACCTGTAATCATTTGAAAGACGCTAAAATATTGTCACCCTCAAGCAGAAGAGGAATTGAATCTAATTAAATATTTTTGTTAGCCAGATTTTAAAGATTGTCATGTAGGCAGTAAAATTGATGACTTTTCTCTTGCATCTAAAACTATTATTAATGTAATGACTAATGTTGGCTGTAAAAAATGAGAATCAAAACAATATTGATTCAGTGATTATAGAAGTAACTATTTGATGTTGATGCATTTTTAAGGCTTTATATTCCTTTGTATCATTTGTCTTACCATTAATAATTTCTACAATAGTTCTCTGTCCTTAGTTAAAGTCAGCATATGCTAAAAACAAGATTTCTTAAAACATTATTTCAGGGCAGAGTATCACATAGAAACAAGAGAAAAACAAGAGAAAAAAAGTCTCAAAAAATAGCATCAATGAAAGTATCAACATCTGCTTTTCTACTAAATATGAAACTTAAAGTATTGTTACATAATAAGCAAAAAAATGTTCTCTTTGTCATTGCATGAAAAATTTCAAGCATACACAAAAGATGAAAGTATAATGGAACCTCAATATAGCCATTACCCAGATTCTAAAATCACTATATTAAGATTTTTGTTACCTGGGCTTTTTCTGTCTTTTCTGTTTCTCCCTTTCCCTTTCTTTTTCTCAATATCTATATATTTCAGTACTCATCTCTACAAAACGTGAACTTTTCCTATGTATAAAAATAATATTTTCTTGATATCATATAGTAATCAATTTATAGAAAAATTTCCAAACTTTTTAAAAAATGTCCTTTTGCTTTTGATTAGTTTGACTCAAAATTTAAATAATTTCTACAAATCACATTTCTCTTCCCCCACTGTGATCCTGTTCTCTCTTTTTTTCTTGCACTTATTACTAAAATTTGATGTATTCTTGTTATAAAATTTGTTACATTTTGGATTCATATTTTTGCTTTCTTGTGATATCATTTAATTTGCTCCCCTATCTTCCTGTCTGGAGTGGGGAAAGGGGTTTAAAATAATGTACAAGTTGTTGCAATGGGGCTCTTTCTGCCCTTGTTTTCTTTCTCAAAGACAAGAAGACACAAGGACTGAAAAGTTATTCCATACCTTCAGGAGGAAGAGAGCACACATGCAGCAGATGACAGGGGTTAACAATTTCTGCCAGTACCAGCATCAGCTACTGTTAAAGAAAAAAAATATTCCATGACACTTGTTAAAGATGCTAAGGCAGTCTCTATTCATGTTAGGTATAGTGATCATTACAATGAGATTTTACAATGGAGGGGGGCAAATTAAAGTCACCTCTGAATATAGCATAGGAAAATAGGCATTTATTACCAAGGAGCCAGGGAACATTAGCAACAGGAAACATCCTATATAATAAAAGCCCAGCAACTGAAGCAACCAGAATGACCAGAGACCAGAATGCCCACAGCCCCTCACCATGACTGGCAGACCCCCAAAGAGCAGTTAGGGGTGATCAGGAAGGCAGGCAGAAGCATTAGCAGCAATCAGGCAGGCAGGTAGAATGGTTAGGGTCAATCATACAGGTAGGCAGAGGCAGTTAGGAGCAATCAGGCAGGCAGAGTGCTTAGGGGTGATCAGGCAGGCAGAGGGGTTAGGGGTAATCATGCAGGCAGGCAAGTGGTAAGGGGCCATCAGGCAGGCAGAGGGGTTAGGGGTGATCATGCAGGCAGGCAAGTGGTAAGGGGCCATCAGGCAGGCAGGTGAGCAGTTAGGGGCCATCAGTCCTGAATTGGGAGACAAATGTCTGAATGCCGGTTTAGGCCTGATTGGACATCCCCCATGGGATCCTGGATTTCGAGAGGATGCAAGTCATGCTGAGGGATCCCTCACACCTATGCACACATTTCATGCACTGGAACTCTAGTTAGAAATAGGAGGGTTCTGGCTAAATCAACCTAACAAGAATTTTTACTGAAGACAGGCTAGGGTGATCAGACATCATCTGGGGGCTGACAGAGGATGAGAAACCAGTGAAATAGTGAGGGTGATCAGATATTCAGGGTCCCAGTTAAACTGACTCAGCCAAGGCTTTTTCTAAAACTAGGTTTTATAAGGAAGAGCACAGATGGGTTTAGGAGGAGGCTCAGAAGCTTGACTCAAGTTTGGTCAAGTAAAGAGCCTGTGTCACTACCATTTATTTCCAGCCTAGAAAACAATGGAGATTCAAGAGAGAACGGGAGATGACAGATAGATAGATAGATAGATAGATAGATAGATAGATAGATAGATAGATAGATTAATGGGTAGATAGAATGAGGGATAATAAGAATTCCCTAGAAATAATTGTCAAGGGTTTTAAGAGAAGAATCACCTGGGGCTTGAGGTTTGATATGTGTGCCCTGTTGTTGGGGGGCTGCTAACTCACTCCGGTCAAGAGATTATAGGTGGAGGTCCGTGTCTAATAGCAAAGAGAAAAATGACTACTCTGGGAGAAGTTTGACTTCTACCTAAGTGCTAGATAAGGAACAGTGAGTTTTCTTGTGTGGCCAGACACAGCTCAGGCACACTGCCTGGAAGACAGAGGTACCTCCAGAAGACACGAGTGAGGTGGATCACATAATGCCCCACAGGATAAAGGGGAGATGAAAGCCTAAAGCCAGTTGAAGGAGTGGTATGATCTACCTCAAAGAGATGTCACAAGGGTGTGCTTTCTTCACCCAAACAAACAAAAACAAACACCTCACAGGATGTTCCATAATTGTATAGTGCCCAGCATCTAGAAGGAACCAATGGCATATCACAAATTATATTTGTGCCTCAAGAATGTGCTGTTTTCTCAAAGGTCCTTTCCTGCTTGCTTTGATGCTGGCTGGTGAGGGGTATGGAGCTGGAGTTAGGAGAGAAGGAGAAGGCACATGCCATGCTTTGTTATCGCAGGTTTTTTGCCTGAATCAGACCAGAGCTACAGGAAGAAAGTTTCAACCTGAATGTAGTTAAAAATTGTCCTTACCTTATTGATTTGCTTATTTTTATATTTGAGATGACATTTTTCTAGTGACTAAGAGTGACTTGAAAACCTGTGGGAACTGCCTGAAATTTCACCCAGGAAGAAAACAAAGTTCAGAAAGTATTTAGAGGGGCCATCTGAGAAAGTATAAACCTCCTGATCTTAAATCCTGTGCATTTAACAAAAAGCTTTCACACCAATCATAGAGACATATGTACTCTGGAAATTACAAAAAAAAAAAAAAAAGCAAGTAATGAAAATGTAATAATGCATGCAAATATTCTTTCAGAAACTATCACAATGACACTGCATTTCTTTCTCTTTCTCTTCCCCATCACTTCCTGTTCTCCAACTCCTCATTCATTCATTTCCGACAGTTGAGACATTTTTAATTTGTTTTTGTTGTTTCAGAGTCAGTTCCACAGAGGCGTTGTATAGAGATAAATATATCTGTAAGCCAGAAATATTACAGACTACCAAGAGGAATCAGCAGATTGCCTTGTCACTTTGCTCTCCTTCACAAAGAAGCATCTTAAAGTTAGACAGAATTGTCCGTAATATGCAATTCTCTTCTATGGACAGCGTTTGATGTGAGGTCTTCGGTAATGTTGTTTTGTGGGAAGGGATCTTTATCTTACACATCACCTTCACAGGAGATTTAAATAAGAATGACCTAGTTGAACAAAAGTGAGTGTGAAAGGTCCCCTTTTCAATAATGTTAAGTAGGAAATGGCAATGGGTAGATACCAGTAGGTTTTCCTATGAGGTTTGCGCATTTTAAAGCATAACAAGCAAGCATTTGATTGCCAAAATATATAAAACTTTCATACTTTACAAATAGTCTAGTTATATGTTAACTAGAATCTTAAAGCATTCCTCAGACTTACCTACTTCTGTATCTGTTCCTCGGTTCTCACTTCCTTCATCCTTTTACCTTCACAGGAAGAGGTGTTGATCCTTGGGATCAAGGTCTGACTTAGGATTTCTTCATCACTGATTCCCTCCCTATTCCACACTCATCCCACCTGGAGCAGATTCTTCTGCTTAGTCTGTAAAACAGGCTCCTTCTGGTCCTTATATTAGAGCAAAAGCCTTCCTTGGGCTCACATCTCTGTGTAGCTACTATCCAACTTTTCTTGTCTTCTCAGTCATTTCCTAGTGGTCAAATTCAGTGGACTCTTTTCCATTCTTATTGATAACACTGTTTCTTAAAACAAACAGCCCCTCCCAAATTTCAGAACCCAACAGAAGGTTATTTCTTGTTCACTTCTGATATGGAAGTTTTCAGTGGCTTTTCCTCCATGTGGTGACTCAGGGACTGTGGCTCCTTCCCTATTGTTGCTTTGCCATCAGCCAGGGCCTTCGGGTTCTCAACTCTTGGGAGTGATAGTATACAGTTACTAATGTGTTCTCTTAAAGAGATTGTATATCTCTTTTTAAATTCTTTTGGCATCATTCTATTGATGAAAGCTATTAAAGTGGCACACCAAAATTCATTTGAGGCTGGGAAATATAATCCTGGCTAGGTGGCCCATGACAATTTTCTACTAAGGAAGGGGGAGCACACATTTTCAGTGCAGTGTCAACTATTTGGAAACACTATTACAGCCACTATCTATTTTTTTTTTAGATAGTTCTATAGTATTTTTCCTGCCTCTCTTGCTACCTCTGACAATTATTTTTATTCTCTCCTCTCATACTTCACTATGTGCCAAAGCTCTTACTATTTTTACTCTACACTGTCTTCTCCACAGGAAATCTTAGAGATTCGACTAAAATATATACACGGACAATTTATAAATTTGTATCTCTAGCCAAACTCTTTTTAGGACTTCATACATATTAAATAATTTTGATATGTCTGAAACTAAATTTATTTTCTTCCCTCACACTAATCTTCAAACCAAAATTTACTCCTTCATTAACTAGTTAATAATGTTGCTATAAATGTAGTCAACCAACAGAGAAACCCAGAAATCATCCTAAAGTACTTAACATTATCTTATCTCATTCCTCCACCCACTCCATTAAAAACCAACCTGTAAGTGATAGGTATACACCAGTTGTATTTTAATTATGTCACCTCTTCTTCAATGCTTACGATGCTCATCTAAAGCCCCAGGAATATGATATTTGAATATTATATTCCAGGCTCTGTTTGCCCCTCAAATTTACCAGCCATACTGCTACCAGCATGGTGTATCTAAGATGAATATTAACTAAACCTGCTATTCCATCACAATCTATCAGCCATTCTCCAAAACTTACCAGATAACATTCCATTATACAAAGTCAGCAATTAGTTGGGTCCTGCTTTTTTTCTTTTTAATTAAGGTATTACATATATGTCCTTATCTCCTCATTGCACCCCCCCTCATACTCTCATCCCCCTGGTGTCTGTGTCCATTGGTTAGGCTTATATGAATCCATACAAGTCCTTTGGTAGATCTCTCCCCCTTAACCCCACCCTCCCCTACCTTTCCTCTGAGTTTGATGGTCTGATTGATGCTTCTCTGTCTCTGGATCTATTTTTGTTCATCAGTTTATGTTATTCATTATATTCCACAAATGAGTGAGATCATGTGGTATTTATCTTTTTCTGGCTGGCTTATTTTACTTACAATAATGCTCTCCAGGTCTATCTATGCTGTTGCAAATGGTACAAATTCCTTCTTTTTTACCACAGTGTAGTATTCCATTGTGTAGATGTACCACAGTTTTTTTTAATCCACTCATCTGCTGATGGGCACTTAGGCTGTTTCCAAATCTTAGCTATGGTAAATTGTGCAGCTATGAACATAGGAATGCATATATCCTTTCTGATTGGTGTTTCTAGTTTCTTGGGATATATTCCTAGGAGTGGGATCACTGGGTCAAATGGGAGTTCTATTTTTAGTTTTTTGAGAAAACTCCATACTGTTCTCCACAGTGGCTGCACAAGTTTGCATTCCCACAAGCAGTGCACGAGGTTCCTTTTTCTCCGCATCCTTGCCAGCACTTGTCATTTGTTGATTTGTTACTGATAGCCATTCTGACAGGTGTGAGATGGTTACCGTATTGTCATTTTGATTTGTATTCTCGGATGATTAGTGACTTTGAGCATGTTTTTCTATGTGTCTTGGCCTTCCTTATGTCCTCTTTCAAAAAGTATGTATTTAGGTCCATTTCCTATTTTTCGATTGGGTTGTTTATCTTCCTTTTGTTAAGTTTTATGAGTTCTCTGTAAATGTTGGAGATTAAACCGTTATTGGTGATGTCATTGGCAAATATGTTCTCCCATGCAGTGGGCTTTCTTGTTTTGTTGATGGTTGCTTTTGCTGTAAAAAAGCTTTTTGTTTTGATGTAGTCCCATTTGTTTATTTTCTCTTTAGTTTCCATTGCCCCAGGAGTGGTATCTGTGAAGATATTACTTCAGCATATGTCTGAAAATTTTATGCCTGTGGATTCCTCTAATATTTTATGGTTTCCCATCTTATGTTTAAGTCCTTTATCCATTTTGAGTTTATTTTTGTGTATGGTGTATGTTGGTGGGAAAATTGGACAGGTACATGCAAAAAAAAAAAAAAGAAAAGAAAAGAAAGAAAGAGAAAAAGAAGAAGAAGAAGAAGAAGAAGAAGAAGAAGAAGAAGAAGAAGAAGAAGAAGAAACTGGTTCCCTTTTTTTATGCCAACTGTTGTTCACACCTGACATCCAAAAATACTGAATTAGTTCTTCAAATGATATATGATACTTTATTCCTCAGTGGCTTTGTTGTGCTCTTTTGAAGTGTTTCTATTCCCTTTTTTCCCTTCCCAAGATTCAGTTCAGGGACTACATCCTACAGAAGGGATTACCCAATCTTTTCAAGCAACCCAAGTCTCTGTGCTTCCTTTTCAGCCTTAAACATTGTTATCCTTAGCTTTACTATGGTATAGATAAATTATGCATCCCCCCTCCCCCATGTGAACACAGCAGTGGGTTCCTCAAAGCCATTATTATCCGTAAACCTTCAGGGCCCAGCACAGTGTCATCCACAAGATAGGTACACAATAAATGTTCATTGATCTGAAATCGAACATTACTCTATCATTATATTATATATAAAATATATATTATTATATTTCTATCATATATCATTAATATAATTTATTATACTACTCTATCAATATGTATATATGAAATATATATATTATTATATTTCTATCATTTCACCTCAAATGTTTTTTAATCCAACTTTTATATAGTAAGAGGAAGGAAGCATCTCTTTCATTTTCCGTTTGGCAGAAATAGACTATTTCTTATTAAACTTACCTTTTCTTTTTCAAACTCCACTAACATTTTTTCTTTTAAAATGCTTTTAACACTGTGTATGTATCTCTTTTTGTATCATAAAGAGAAATATGATAATTTTTATATCATTTTTATTCACATAAAATAAGTCAAACTTATTGAAACAAAGGATGAAATATCAAGCTTATGAAATGTTATGAAAGGCTGATATTAAATTCTGAGTTTCCACTAAAATTGATGTATTAGTCTGAGTTCTCCAGAAACAGCCAGAACCTCATTTATTATAAGGAATGGTTCATATAGGCATGGAGACTGAGAAGTCCCATGTTCCGCAGGTGGCAAGCTGGAGACAGGCGAGCTGATGGAGGAAGTTCTAGCTCAAGTCTGAGTCTGTTGGTGGGAGAAGACAGATGTCCCAACTTGTAGATAATCATGTAGAGAAAGTATATTCTTTTTTACCCTCGCCTTTTTGTTCTGTTCAGGCCTCCCAATGGTTGAGGAGGGAAGTCTGCTTTTCTCAGTCTACTGATTCAAATGCTAATCTCATTCACAAACTCTCACAGACATACCCAGAATAATAATTAATTAAATTACAGGGCACTCTGTGGCCCAATCAACACATAAGATTAAACATCAAAATAATAAGTTATTAATACTTCCTGTATCATTAAATATTTATCAAAGCCATGATTTTATTGTTTGCATAATCTTATGGAAGGATCTTCAATCACTATGTAGTTCCCCAATTGCTGGATAGAAAATTGTTATACATTTTTACTAATACAAGTGATAATGTTATGGACATGTTTGTATAAATATCTTTGGTTACATATCTTTCATTTTGTGGAATGGTGTTGAGTTGTCTGTCTGCCCATCTTTGCTTCCTTTCAGGAACTACCCCTTGCATTCAATGTAATACTATAGGTCTATTTAGTCTATTGTCTCCACTACCCTAATCACCATTACTGTGATGGTGGAAACCAGATCAAGATGGCTAATCAAAGTAATCCATTAAACTGCATCAAGTTGGCTGATCAGAATAACCCATCCTCGTGGCTCAGGGAATGGTTCAGAGATAATCATGGGTGACTTGGAGTTCTCCCTGAGACCATGACTAGAACTGTCAGAGGAGATAGATTTATTATGTTGGAACTGCTGACCTTGAGGACATTATCTAGATTCTTGGTGGACTCTCACTGGTCTTGTGAACAGAATGTCTCTACTGAGTAAAGCCAATGCTCAGAGGGAGGAAGGATTAAGATATGCAGAGAAAAACAGACCTCTTTCAAACTTTATTGATCCCTTATGTAGTATTTCCTCTACCAAATTTATTTCTGGAATTCTCAGTTATTTAGACTAATAAGCCCCTTGCTTGTGCATAAATTGTTTTGAATTGTAGATCTCTTATTTTCAACCTAAGGGGAAAGATTATTAGAAATGAAATGATTTAGACATAGGTAATAAACACTTACTAATTAATTTTACAAGATTATTTTTTAGTAGTATTATAATATATTAATTTGTATTTTTATCAGCAGTTTATTAGAAATAACAGAATAAAATAATAGACATCATTATAATAGCATTAGCAATAAATATTTAATTGAATACTACTCAATTAAGCCTAGGCTTATAATTATCAGGGAGTTAATTTTAAGTATACTTGTTCCCATCCAAACATATACTCAGTGGAATGGTCAATAGCACATTGGGTCTAGCTTTCTATTATAATAAATCAAATAAACTACAATTTATTGTGTATGCCTTTGCTTTTATTTTAAATATTTAAAACAAAAATAGCCTACTTAACTATGCCAAAAATGAACAGAATAAAATAAATATAAGCCAATATTTTAGCTATTATGCTATTTTTCATAACATATAAATCTCTGTGGCTTAAAACTACAGAGACCATATATATTATTCAAACTAGAGCATTTTGAGAATGAAGGGAGGAGCTTTTAATGAATATAATGGGCTAAGCTATGTAAACTGGGAATATTCTGGGAATAGTGAAACAGAGTCATTTTAATTCATACAATAGATGCCTGTTTCTTAAATAAAGAGGTGTTGGAGCAGTGTTGAAGATTCTGAGTTCACATGCAATTGTTTGTGGGTCAAGGCTTACAGAGACGCTTTTATCTTAAATATGTGGCTCCTAAGGGTATACTGGGAGTTACCACCTAGGAGGTCTTACAGACCTTGCCTAGAAACGAGGCAATTGTGTTTACCCGCATTTCATTGGCATGTTCTTAGTCACTTGGCGTCATCTAAATACATTGGTGACTTCAAGTTGCAGTCTAATTAAATATCCAGGAGGAAAAGAGAAATTGTTCATTGACAGCTGGCCAGTATGGTTCCACAGCTAAAAATAGAATATTTCAAATAATATTTAGGTTTATAAAAACATGTTAAAAATTTTGCCCCAGGAGAAATAACATTCTGTAATTCTAGTATTTCTAAACTACTCAGTTCAAATATGTTAGACAAACTTTATCTCCCATTAGATCCTAACCTTCAAAAGTATCATATTATTTTTATCAGAATCCATGTGCCTAGTCTCGCTTTATTTAGACAGCATAATAAGAAAGCATAGGCTTCAGGGTCAGAAAGTCCTGAGTCACAATACTGATTACTATTTGTTAGACTCAAGATGTTGAACAAGCTACTTATCTTTCTGAGCCTCAGTATTCTGTCCTATAGAATGGAGGCAAAAACCTATCTCATGAGGTGGTTGTGAAAATTAAGATGAAAGCCTAATGTGTTAAATTTAATGTTACACCCAAAATAGATACTTGATGATGTTGATCCCCTTCTTCTAGAGTACTTACTATCTGTTATATATACTTAATTGCTACTCCAGATAACCATTCCCTCACTCTAATTAATAAAGTGCATTAAATGAAAAGAAATAATATTAAATCTCAAAGCACAGAAATTATAGTTACTAAAGTGTTGGCAAAAGTTACTCTTTATCAAATAAAAGAAAAAATATATAATTGAGTGCAAAAAAATTCTTATTCAACCCACAGCCTTAATTTTGTATAGATGACATCACATAATGAGTTTATTGTTCAAAGAATTTCAGAGATCTGAAGGTAGCAGAATTTGCCACTCTAAAATAAGCAACTTTATCATAATACTAGACGCTGGTAAACAAATTTGTGCATGGATAGGGTCCAGGAGGCCCATGGAAAGGGGCTGCGGGCAATTGGCTGGCCGGCCCTGCCCCCTGGTTGAACTCCCCAAATAACTTAGAGTCGAGAAGCTAATTTGCATATTAGCATTTTATTATGTAGGACTAGAGGCCTGGTGCACAAAATTTGTGCATGGGAGGGTGTCCCTTAGTCTGGCTTGCACCCTCTCTAATCTGGATTCCTCGGGGGATGTTTAAACTGGCAGTCCAACATCCCTCTCACAATCCAGAATCACTGGTTCCTAACCACTCTCCTGCCTGCCTGCCTGATCACCCCTAACTGCCTCTTCCTGCCTGCCTGATTGGCTCTAACCACCTCTGCCTCCCTTACTGATTGCTCCTAACCTAAGGTGACCAGACATCCCACTTTTGGCAAGACAATCCCAATTTTTAACAATTTGTACCACGTCCCATGATGTTTTAAGACTTTTTTAAAACGCCACGGGACAGGGGACAAATTGTTAAAAATTGGGACTGTCCCGCTAAAAGTGGGATGTCTGGTCACCTTACCCTAACCACATCTGCCTGCCAGCCTGATTGCCCTCTAAATGCTCCCCTGCCAGCCTGATTGCCCCCAACTGCCCTCCCCTGCCAGCCTGATCACCCCCAACTGCCCTCCCCTGCTGGCCTGATCACCCCCTAACTGCTTTCTCCTCTGTACTAGCCTGATCGCCCCTAACTTCCTCTTCCTTAGCCCCTGCCATTGTGGCTTTGTTTGGAAGGAAGTCAGATGGCTGGAAGATGTCCAGTCGATCTGGTCTAATTAGCATATTACCCTTTTATTAGTATAGATTATTTTGAGCTGAAGGCAATTGAAAAGTGATTAAAAACAAACTCACTGCTCTCTCCCTATTTGCCTAAAAGAAGAACACAATTACGAATGTGTCTTTCTCTTCATCTCTACCAGAAAGAACACAAATTAATTACCAGACACAACTTTTATTAGCTTGGGTACTTTACTAACCAGCCTTTGGCTACAATTAGTTTTCCATTTATTTGCTTGCCCACAATTTGCTGCCCTTGGACACGCAAGGTCCTTTTTCTGTCTTGTCACTTCTCTAAAAATGTATTATTCCTTTGCTAAGAGGCTATATAAACCCAAGCTCTAGCCATCCCTTTGAATTACTCATCCCTAAGTATCTCCCTTGTATAAATGAGATAGTCTTTTTTAAAAATTTAATTTATTGTTTAAAGTATTACATATAGTAGTACATATATCTCCTTCCCCCCCCCCACCCCCCATTGATCTTCCCCCAGCCTCCCCTACATGAAAAACTTGTTAGGTTTTTCTTGTTAATCTGTCTGTCACAAAAATGGGAGGGAAAAAATGTTTTCTCTTTAATAATGGCAAGCTAAATTTCATTTATCATCACAAGAATGAAGGGGATTTTTTTTTTTGAGATTGTGATTCTAAAAGATAGATAAAAATAATGACTAATTATTTGGAAAGAAAAGATGAACTCTTAGGAACTGACGATATCCCATTGGAAAATTATGCTCTCCCATACTGCAACAATCAATGATTGTCATAACTCGGTTTATTCTATAGGAGACTAAAAGTAGAATAGAATCCTTGTACAATAGTCCTCATGTCTAAGTAGGCTGTTAGGCAATATCTGTGTTTTGGAGCTTTGATAACATGTACAGTTTACTTGAATTTTAAGCTGCTTTTTTACCAATGTTTCAAAAGCAGTTGAAACCTAACATAATTTAAAGCCAGCTATTCAAATCAGAGCAGGCTGCCACAAGCCTTAACTTTTTATCTTTTTTGCAAACTAGGAATATGTTGATTTTCCACAACCATGAATGAGATTGCATGAGTGCATGTCTAAGCAATTTTCAAAAATGTAGTCATCACTTAAATTTTGTCTTTAAAGGGAATTAAAAGCCTACTAAATTAAATCTACAAGTGGCATAAAAATCTAACATCTCCACTTAGATTATTTAAGACAATATTAGAGGCCTAGCTGGTTTTGCTCAGTGTATAGAGTGTTGGTCTGCAGATCAAAGGGTCTTAGGTTTGATTCCTACCAAGGACATGTACATTGGTTGCAAGTTCCTCCCCAGCCTGGCCCCTGGTCAGGGCTCATTCAGGAGGCAATCAATTGATATGTTTGTCTCACATTGATGTTTCTCTATGTGTTTCCCTCTCTCTAAAAATCAATAGAAAAATATCCTCAGGTGAGGATTAGCAACAACACAACAAAAAATATAATATTAGAAGAATTATTTCATACTAGGTTACTTTTAATTTTTTAACTTTCAAGAAGAAAAGAATCTACTTGGAGCTAAAAAATATAGTCAATCCTGTGAAGGTATATTTGGTTTAACCCCTTCTTCCTATCTCCTCCACTTTCATTTTCTGGCATTATTATTCCATGTATGCCCCGTTTGGCTACCGTCCTCACTGTATCCCTTTTCTCAATGAACTTTCTTCCCACGGGTCTGTAACAGCAGCATTCTCCATCATCATTGCATATCATTTGTTCAGTGTTCAAGATGCAAACTATATATTCTGATAAATGAATCTGAGCCAAAGTGTTCATAACTGAGGACTAGCTGATTTCTGGTGATATATGGATTTAGCTGAGACTTTTAGACATATTTACTTCATGCTTGTTGTTGTTTTTAACATAAATGGATAGCATTTTAGGCTTGTATAAGAGCTGTGATTCTGCTGAAACCGGTTTGGCTCAATGGATAGAGCGTCGGCTTGGGGACTGAAGGGACCCGGGTTCGATTCAGGTCAAGGGCGTGTACCTTGGTTGCGGGCATATCCCCAGTGGGGGGTGTGCAAGAGGCAGCTGATGGATGATTCTCATCGATGTTTCTAGCTCTCTATCTCTCTCCTTTCCTCTCTGTACAAAATCAATAAAATATATTAAAAAAAAAAAAGAGCTGTGATTCTAATGACACTCAAATTATACTTCCTGGAGGCTATATACTTTATCTAGTATAGGGTAGACCATGGATTATTATCAACTCTGTATTCCTTTGTGATAGGATAAAAGGTTGAACCAACTGATTAATCTAGTCAATATTTTCTTGCCTATATCAATATAATTGGGAGGAATATCTGTAAAAGAAGTTGTGTGGTGCCATATGCCTACAGGGATACTTTACACATTTTTACTTCTTGTTAAATTCACCATGGTGCTTAAATTATAGCACAGCTATAAAAGACTAACCAAGGTTTAATAGCAAGCTTCATTTTCTGCATTAAGCATTTCCTGAATACAGGAATTTAAATATGGCCTCTGGTGATCAGCAGATCTCATAAACAGACTAAGAAATTTGCCTGTAAGCTTTCAATAATATCACTTGAAGGTCTCCTATCACTGAGACAGAAGACTTGGCAGGAAGGATGGACTGCAGACATTTTGCTTTTCCCAATTTCAGACTTTTCTTGCCTAAGCCTTCAGAGCTAACATAGATCTACTTTTCTTTTCTTTTTTTTTTACTAAAACTTTTTAATATCTCAACACAGGGCATCTGCCATACTTATGCCCAGATCAATGACATAACTAGGCAGATCAAGGCAGCCTATACTAAATACTCATACCAGGTTTTCAAATTTATAGTTTGCATGAAGTACTCAAAGTGGTCATAGAAAAAAAATCATGTTTGTTTCTTACTTAAATTATTTTAATTTGACCTAACAAACCAAGTGTCAAATCTTATCAAACCTGTTTTATGGTTTATAATTTTCTAAAATGAAATTGAACTCAATAGCAGAAGACTTGAATGTATTCCAATGCTTTCAAAATAGAAGATAAAAATAATCTTTCATTTTTATCTAAAAAAAACTCCTTTTGAGAAAAACAATGTGATATGGGCAGATTTCATAGTCAGCTGGGTGGCCTTGTGTAGACAAAATAGTGGGGCATCTGACTAAATTTTGGGCTTTGGTGTTACATAGTCACAACAAATACAGAGGAAAGCTAATTCTACAATGGATTGCTCATCTTTTCAGGTTCATATAGTCAGTGCACTTGTGAAAATTTAAGGGACTATAACTATTTTTAAATAATAATAATCAAAATATGATAAGCCCAAATAATAGAGTCATAAGTAAATGATTTAAAGTACATGTTTTCATATATCTCTTTGGATTTGAGCCATGTTGCAGCAGATTTGCAATTTTTGAAGTCTTAAGAACCTTTTTTTATTCATTCTGCTGAATGTATGTGAGTATGTGTGTGCGCGCATGTATATGCACATTTTTAGAGCTAACAAAGGGTAGCAGCTGATACAAATGGCCAGCAGGCTCTTTTCCTTTACCTAACTGGACCATAGGTTGTAAAAGTTTTAGAATAACCAATTTCAGACATTCCTTAATTTCTATTGTCCTGGAGAGAAGCTGAAGGGGTATCTTTTCTTGAGTTGATTACAAAAGAACTTTCTTCATATCCCTCTATAATCAAATGTTCTCATTCCCTTTCTTTGCAGGCCCCTAGGCTCTTGTTTCTGAGATAAATCACTTTTTCCTCCCCAAGGAAATTGAAAGGGGCAATTATACTCTCAGTGATTCTTAATTGTCCCAATTAACCAAGTCAGTTTCTGGAGTCTGAGATGAAAATGAAGCTTAGAATGTGCCTTCAATAAATAGAATTTGTTAAGTCTGAGCCTTCTCCCCCCTCCAAACACACACACACACACACACACACAAAAACCCCACCACAACACAAAACAGCTATTTGAATATTGAACTTCAGGCTCTTTACTAGTGGCATCAGAAGAATGAAAGTAATGTGTTTCTCCCTACACCCTTAATCAAATGAAAGGGAACAACAGTACACACTGTGTTATCTCTTGAACAGTTTTCATTTTAAGCAATAAGTTTCCATTTCTTTCACATATGGTCCCCTTACACCAAATCAGAATTTCATTTTTTTTCTCTTGTATTCGTGCCAGTTTGTTTGCCAGTGAGTATTAATATATCAAATACATTTTACTAAGTACTGGTTTCAAAAGCACTGCTGGTCCAATAGAGAAATTAAAACCTGGGTTATGTAACTTAGAAGTGTTTTCTCTCACATATTGAAATATCGAAAACATTCATTAGTGATTTGATAAGTAGAGGAGTTTAAGCGAAGTGTTTTTGAAAATCATACATACTATCACTATGGTAATTAAAATTTTACACGTTTCAAATCAAGGCAGAATAAGCCTATAGACAAAAACCTCATATTTGCATCCAGGATAATATCATTCAATCAATTAATTATTAGAAAATGTTGTTTCTTCTTTATTCCTACCACCCCTTTCTAATTTTCCCTTTCCTTCTACTCTTTTTTATATACCCTCTGTAGGTAATGAATCTCTTTATTTTCTGATTTATTGATTTATCCTTTTTATATTTATTTTGCATAAATGAGTAAATACATGCATATTTCCTTATATCCCCTTCTTTATTTCTTGTTTTAAAATAACAACTTTATTTACACATAATCCACATATCATCAAATTTACTCATTTAATTTATATGTGATTGACTTATTAGTATGTTTACAGAGTTGTGCAATCATTGCTACAATCAATTTTAGAACATTTTCATCACCCCCAAAAGAAACCCTTTACCCATGATCAGTGATTCTTCATCAGTCATTCCACACTCCCAGGCCTAGATGACCACTTGTTCTTTGATAACTAGTGTCTTGTGCTTAGCATAATATCTTTAAGTTCATCCATATTATAGCAGATCAGTACTTCATCTCCTTTTGTGGCTGAATAATATTGCATTGTATGCATATATCACATTTTATTTATATACTAGAGGCTCAGTGCACAGATTCATGCACCAGTGGGTTCCCTCGGCCTGGCTTGTGCTCTTTCACAATCTGAGAACCCTCTGGGGATGTCAGACTGCTGGTTTCAGCCTGATCCCTGCACACCAGGCCAGGGACCCCATCTGTACATGAATTAGTGCACTGGGCCTCTAGTATGTGTATAAGATCTTTGATTAATCTCATCTCACCCTTCCCCATCCCCTTTTCCTTCTGAGATTCATCAGTCTGTTTCATGTTTCTATGTCTGTGTGTTGAGCTTCTCCCCCTGGTGGTCATATTGATCATAGCTACCACTGGTCAGCCTTTTTGTTTAAGCTTTTATATATAAAGATTTATCAGTTAATGGACATTTGGGTTGTTTCCACTTTGGGCTTATTAAAAATATTGTTGCTACACTATTTTACAAATTTTGTGTTAACATTTGTGTGGACATATATTTTAATTTCTCTGGATACATGACAAGAAGTACAATTCTTGAGTAACTTGTATGACTTTATGTTTAACCATTTGAGGAACTGCCAATTGTTTCCCCAAAGTGACTGCATCGTTTTATTTTTTCACCAACAGTGTTTGAGGGTTTCAATTTCTCCACACTCACCAATTTGATTTTATCTGTCTCTCTTTTTTATTATAGGTATCCTAGTATTACCTTCTTTTTTATATGAAGTATATATTAGAATGCTTTAGATATTACTTTTCACTTTGCTTTTCTCACTTAACAATATATCTTGGAAATAACTCCAAATAATTTTAGAGGATTTTCTTGCATTCTTTTATAGTTGCACATTATTCCATTATGTAAATATATTGTAATTTGTTCAACCACTTTCCTATGTATGGGCATTTGGTTTACTTACAATATTTTGCAAATACAAATATTGTCATAATAAATCACCTTATGCATATATATTTTTATGTTGTTGGAAAAGTATCTTTAGGGAAATATCTAGAGTAAGATTGCTGAGTCAAAATGTAAGTGCATATATAGTTTTATTAAATATTACCAAATTTCCCTCCTGAAGGGATATTACAATTTTATTTTCCATGAGCAATGTATAAGCGTCTATTTCCCTACAGCCTTGCCAACAGAATATCTTGCCTTGTTATTTAACTTTGCCAGTCTGGCAGAGGAGAGGTGATAGCTTAGTATTGTTTCTCTTTCAATTTCTCTAATTTTAGTGAGATTGAACATTTTCATGTTTGAGCATCATTTTCAAATCTCTTTTGTGAAGTTTCTGTTCACTCCTTAATTATCTTTTAAAAAGACTAGTTAATAAATGACAGAATACCTTTCATTTTTATGCACTTATTTACAATTTCTAGAACTTTTCTACTTCCTATGGATCCACTTTTCCATTTGGTAGCATTTTCATTCAATTTGAAAAGCTACCTTTAATACTTCCCTTAAATAGGTCTGCTGGCAACACATTTTCTCAGCTTTTATTTTTTTAAAGAAGTCTTTACCTTGCTTTTATTTCTTTGACATATAGTTTTGCTAGATATAGAAATGAAGGTTTCTGTTTATTTTCTTCCAATACTCTATGTTACTCTGTTGTCTCTGGCTTATACGTACTTTCTTTGAGACATCTGTAGTCATTCTGGTCTTGCTCCCCTGCCTTTCCCAGTCAGTAGTGTTGACACTTGAACACTCAGAGTTGCTAGGAGGAAAGTGCTCATGCTGGTTCAGTCCTGCATTGTGTGTCGCCTTTGATTTTTTGATCTGTCATTCTTACTCTTTGCTATTGAATGATTATTAGTGGTTTGGCTGCTTATCTTATCATCCTGCTATTTTCATAGGGATGTAAATGGCCTCAAGTCTTTTCTTCCATAGGAAAAGTTTCTTATATACTGGAATTTTAGTCATCCAAGTTTTTTTGTGTATTTAATTTTGTGCTGAGTTGAGAGATGAGAGAGAGAGAGAGAGAGAGAGAGAGAGAGAGAGAGAGAGAGAGAGAGAGAGAGAAGAGAGAGGCTATGATTTTTAGATTCTCCAGTTTGTTAGTATGAGAACAATGATTTCTTGGGAACTGAATCTAATGAAGCAGAAGTTCATGGCTTCTAATGAGAATGTCTATAGTTATTTCATTTAGCTTACTTGTACACACAGTAAAAGTTTGCATACTGCACAGCACTCATTAAAGCTCCTGTTAAGATATGATCACCCTTTATTTTATTATAGGAAGTATGAATTTTAGCAAGAAAAATGTAAAGTATAACTTAAATCTAGAAATAATTTAATCTGTAGTCTCCTACTGGTAATCAAACAGTGATTAACTTTTGCTTTCAAAAATTAGTATTGTCAATGGGATTCAAACAATATCATGGTTAAAGGAACTATATTAAATATTAATGAAATATTTGCAGATCACAGTGCTCTATAACATATGAGAAATTGAAGTTTTTCTTTTCTTTTGAATTTCTGTTGAGCCGACTCTCCTCTTGCACAGACATTGAGCAGTGCTTAAATGCAGGTTTCTGCTAGAAAATGGAATTGTAAGGAACAGGGCAGATTTCCAGTTTGCATCACTACCTTTTCTCTCTTAAATTATATGTCAAACCAGAGATTTCATCAGTTTTACCACTAAAATCATTAAACCTCCACAAAAGTTTTAATAGTTAAAAAAAAAAATTTAGCCCTAACTGGTTTGGCTCAGTGGATAGAGCATCGGCCTGCGGACTCAAGGGTCCCAGGCTTGATTCCAGTCAAGGGCATGTACCTTGGTTGCGGGTACATCTTCAGTAGAAGGTGCTCAGGAGGTAGCTGATTGATGTTTCTCTCTATTGATGTTTTTAACTCTCTATCCCTCTCCCTTCCTCTCTGTTAAAAAAAATCAATAAAATATATATATTTTAAAAGTTTAAACCATGCTTTTAACTTTTGTTAGAGAATGTATTTATCTACATTATTTTACTATGTTGGATTCAAGATGCAATCATTTGCATGAACAGATTAAATATTTCATTTTCAAGAGTGAGTAATATCTCTAACAATTCTTTCATTTTTGAAAGAATAGCAATTTAAGAGGGATTATGTTATTTTTCATTTTAATAAATGTCAGCTTTCAGGAAGTAAAATAAAATGCCTTTACATTTAATTGTATCATAACGGCTTTTGAAATAGCTAGATATTTTTATTGTTTCAAAAAGTGTCAGTGAGTTATAAAATCAGTATTTTTTCTATTATGATTTCAAGGTTGGTATCCTAAATTTATTAGTTTTATTTAGGGAATGATAATTTAAAAGTATATGGCTCTTCATAGGTAGTTTAGAGAAGTATCTGACTATTCTGCTCCTTTGGTGTTTATAAGCCATGTTAAATATGTTTATGCTTGTGTATTATTTGTATGAGGTAAGAACATTTCCTTCAAGGCATACTTTTCCCATGCTTATTTTCTATCTATTGCTTGAAATGCAGTGGAGTGAAGTATATAAAGGAGAAAGTTGCATCTATTTCGCTCCTTTCCCCTATCGCTATCTTTGCCCACAGAAAAGGAGCAGCCATCAACCAGCAGCACTTAGGTCTTTGGAGAAAGTCCTAGGTGTGTGTGTCAGGGGTAGGATCAGGTGTGCTACATGAGAAACTATCTCCTCTCTCTCCTCCTTTACTAAATCTTCCTCTCCATGGAGGATTGACCTGAGTTCTTTATCATCATTTCAATATCAGTATTATTGGATGACAGGGCAGAGTGGGAGAGAGAAGAAAGAGGTAAAGCAAAGGTAAAAAGTGTCCCATGCCTTGCGAGTGTTGAAGCTTTATTCTGGCAGAGGCCAGGTGGGAAGGGAGATGTAGTCCGTGTGACTTTCATCTTCTATCACCTATTGGGTTACTCTAGACCTGCACTAGCCTTTCCCCACTAGGGCTCATGGCCGACAAAATGCTTTCAGTTTGCTTAGGGCATTGTCATCTATCTCATCATCTTTACCATTTGCTCTTGTTAAGATTCTAAGGTAAATAGAATCCAGACTGTTGATTCAACTTTATCTGCAAGGTAACTAATCTAAGAGGATAATTAACAAAATTATACAATCTGCAAATGGCAAAAGCAGGTGAAAACCCAGGGTGAAGTACAATTTTCCCCCCCAAAAAAAACTAGATAATTCTCTCTTAAAAAAAAAATATATATTTTTATTGATTTTTTACAGAGAGGAAGAGAGAGGGATAGAGAGTTAGAAACATCGATGAGAGAATCATTGATCAGCTGCCTCTTGCACACCCCCTACTGGGGACGTGCCTGCAACCAAGATACATGCCCTTAACGGGAATCGAACCCAGGACCTTTCAGTCCACAGGCCAACGCTCTATCCACTGAGCCAAACCGGTTTCGCCGGTAATTCTTTCTTTTCCTCTTAGAAATTGCAATTCACTTATCTGGGTGATTGCAGGTTTGAACTTCTAGGGGAGCTTGGTACTTGAATGATACCTGTGTTCACTGTTCTAACTTCAGATATAATCACAAGCCCCAGATCTCCTGTACTTCTGACTAACCAGCTAAATATTGGGATCCACTGATCCCTTCATTAAGTTCAATAATTAGTAGAATAGCTGACAGGACTCAGGAAAAGTTTACTCACTGTCATTGGTTTATTATAAAAGTTGCAACTCAGAAACAGCTTAGTGGAAGAGATACAGAAGGCAAGATATGGAAAGGGGCAGGGTGCTTCCATACTTTCACTGAGTGAGCCACCCTCCCAGCTTTGATATGTTCACCAACCCAAAAGCTCCGTGCACCCCTTTTGTTTCGCTTTCTATGGCAGTTTCATTACAGAAGCATGATTGATTAAATTATTGGCCATTGGTGTTTAATTCAGTTTCCAGCCTCTCTTCCTTCCTCATAGGGAATTTATCTTTTGTTAATGTTTATATTATAAAATAATGTACCCAGGGTCTTTGTAGCATATAAAAAAAATGACATCTTAAAAAAAAGACCATGTAAAACAGACCAAAATATAATGCTAAGTAGTCAAAGAAAAAAGTTTGATTATGATGTCATCTTTAAAACCAATGACTTCAGCTTAGTATGACCAAGAATGGATCAAGGCTTCATTTTGCTTGGTATAATTTTTCAGATAAAAGAATATAAAGATAGACCATCTTCTACAGTTCATGTTTGACTGTATATTGCAATCATAAAAGGAATCGTCATATATTGCAATCATAAAAGGACTCATTTGTCTTAAAGATCAATTGTCCTTAATGACTCTTTAAATCCTTTTTTTGCCATCATTTTTGCTTCTTCCTATCATTCTTTGCTTTTTCTCTAGTCTAATTTTGCCAGACAGTAATTTATCAAAGACTTTGTGTATGTTTTAAGCAACTTTGATTTCTGCTTGCAAATGATATGCATAGTATTATCAGAAGTTCCCAAATCAAAGAAAACCCTGTGCTCACAGAAATCACTAGACACTAGAATCACTTGGGGATTGGTGTAAGGTTCATTAGTGAATGTTTTCAGAGTAGGAGGACTTTTACTTCTGTATGCAACCTAAGAAATAAGAAATTAATAAATTTGATTCCTGTATGCAACATAAGAAATAAGAAATTAATTATTTTGATTTCTTAGAATATAAGAAATCAAAGAATGAATACTTGCATAAAAACTTCAAGCTTAGGCCTAGAAATTACCAAGAATACAAGTTCCACTTTTAGAATTTCTTTTAGACATTTTCAGAGCCCTGTTTTCTTAGGCAGAGACACACCCTCATGTTGGGATAGATTAAATTGATGAATGCTTTTCTTACATGTCAGAGCATTCTGCTTCTCTGCTTAGTTGTAGCTTTGGGAGTATATTCATTATTTTTTAAAAAGCCAATAACTATTTTATAAAAAGTAGAAAAATATAGGAAAGAGAGAACTTTAGAAAAGTAACTATGAAGTCAAGTAGAAAATTCTAATATATAAAAACACAGAGTCCCTAACGTCCAAAATGACCAAAGGCTCGACCAACTGGAAGTCAGTCCTACAGTCAGTACTGGGTTGCTGTGGTGATCCAACACTGACTGCTGTTGCTACTAGCACTGCAACCCAGCACTGATTGCCTAGGGGCCTGTAGATCAGGCCCAGAGAGAGGCCTGGAGAGAGAAGCAGGGTTTTAGCTACAGTGTCTGTGGCAGCTGTTGATCAGCCTTTACCTTTCTCTTTCTCCCTGGGCCTGGCCAGCAACTGCACCTCTCTTGCTCTCCAGGCCTCAGCTGAAGTTGCTGATTGGCCCCACCTCTCTTATCAGGCCCAGAGATAGGCCCGGAGACAATGACTGGCATAGAAACCGACCAATCAGAGCCAAATCTGGGTGAACTGCAAAGGCAGAACCTAAGGTGGGGCTGAGGAGGGGTTTTAAGGACAACAGCTGTTTGGTGTAAGGTGTAATAAAGCAGTTCAATTTTTTAATGACCGGTTTAGCAGTATAGTGCATATGGCTGACTATCAGTCCAAATATAGGGATTATGTATTTTTGTCTGTCTAGAGCAGTGTTTCCCAACCTTCTCTCATGATGAGAATCACCTGGTGGAGTTGTTAAAACACAGATTCCTGAATCCCAACTAAGAAGTGCTAAACTAGAATTTTTGGGAACATATAGGTAAAATTGCATACCTAACTTAGTGCTCTGTATATAAAATCTGTCTTAGAGCACTAGTTAAGTATACAATTTTACCTATATGTTCCCAAAAATTCTAGTTTAGCACTTCTTAGTTGGGATTCAGGAATCTGTGTTTTAACAACTCCACCAGGTGATTCTCATCATGAGAGAAGGTTGGGAAACACTGGTCTAGAGCATCTCTTCCTGCTGAAAAAGGCTTTTCTCCCTCCTCCCCATTTAAGCAATCCTATCCTATATAATCTACCTATACTACTAAAAGGGTAATATGTTAATTAGACCGGGTCGACTGACCATCTTCCGGACGTCCAACTTTCTTCTGAACAAAGCCTTGGTGGTGGGGGCCGAGGTAGAGAGGACAGTTGGGGGTGAGATCAAGCTGGCAGGGGAAGCCCATTGAGGGCAAGATCAGGCAGGCAGAGAAGAGCATTTGGGGGTGAGATCAGGCCTACAGGGGAGGGCAGTTAGCAGCGATCAGGCAGGTAGAGGCAGTTAGGGGCAATCAGGCTGGCAGGTGAGGGCAGTGGGGGGAAAGATCTGGCCAGCAGGGGAGGCCAGTTAGGGGCAATCAGGCAGGCAGGCAGAGGCAGTTAGAGATGATCAAGCTGGCAGGCAGGTGAACGGTTAGGAGCCAGCGGTCCCAGATTGCAAGAGGGATGTCCTACTGCCTGTATAGGCCCAATCCCCCAAGCATCCCAATTGGAGAGGGTACAGGCTGGGCTGAGGGAACCTCACACCCCACAAATTTCATATATTGGATCACTAGTACAAATATAATCTTATTATCATTTTCCATAAAAAAATGTGCACATACCCATACTTCTATACTATTTCTTTTAAAATCAGTAACACACTATCTTTTCATTTAGAAGTACACTGATTTTATGATACTGTGTTAACTTACTATTTAAAAGTGTTTATCGTAAATCCCATTTTGGGTTTTTATGATAGATTTCAATTTGTATTTTAATTGACATACTGACATAAATCATATATAATACTGTCATTTACTCTTGATCAAAGCAAAACCAAGAATATAGAACTTTTAATGGATTTTTTAAAATAATGGTAATTTTTCATTATGAAAATGGGAAATACACACCAATAAAAATGTAAAGAATGCAGGAAAGGGGGGGGCATGAGAATAATTATTGACATTTTATTTCAGTTTTTTTCTGTGCTATGTAAATTTCATATATTTCAAATTAAACTGCAGATGATATTTTCTCCCTCTTTTTTCTTTATAGTACGAAGGCTTTAAAAATCCTTGAATAAAATCTTTCATATTCTAACCTATCTTACCCATTCTTATTGTTTTAGTTTATTGGGGTCATGTTTATAATGATATTTTGAATCTATTTATACACCCTCTCTTTTGGTCTCCTCAAGAACCACTTGAGACAATTGTTATTACTATATCCATTTTACCATCAAGAAAATGGAGGCCCTTAAAGTTTAGACAGCTTGTCCAAAAGGTTCTTTTGAACCCAGACAACAGTGTGGTGATTGCTTGGGGGAACAGTGTGTGTGTGTGTGGGGGGGAATGAGGGTGGAGAAGGGTATAGGGTTTAGGGAGGATAAATGGTGATGGATGGAGACTTGACATGGAGTGGTCAATACTGTGTTCAAATGATATATTGTGGAATTGTGCACCTGAAATCTGCATAATTTTGTTAACCAATGTCACTCTAATAAATTCAATCAAAAGGAAATACATAAATTCATTAAAATTTTTAAAAGAGATAAAGATTAATATATCATCATTACCCCATTTTTAAAAAAAAATCCTCACCCAAGGATATTTTTATTAATTACTTTAAAGAAAAGGGGGAGAAGAGAGAGAAAGAAATATCAATGTGAGAGAGAAACATTAATTGGTTACCTTCCTTGAGAAAGCCCTGAGCATTCCTGGATTTAGGCTAGAATTAGATATAGAAAAAGATTGTCTTAAAACTTTAAATGACTTTCAGAAATTATTAGGAGACATTAACTGGTTAAAACCTTATCTGAAGATCTCTATAGGAGAAATGACAAATTTATTTAGTTTACTTAGAGGTGACTCTAATCTTTCTTCTCCTCGAACTTTAACAAATGAAGCTAGGAATGAATTGCTAAGGGTTGAGCAGGCAATTTCCTCAGCCCAACTAGCAGGGGTACAGCCGGAATTACCTTTATTGGGACAAATTAACCCTACTGCAAAGAGCCCCACGTTGGGTGCCAGATGTGGGAACCCTTAACAAGATCTACGTGATTAGGGCCCACTCAGGGTCCGGTTTCTGGAGGAGGCCACACACTAAAATGAAGAGAGAGACTAGAGTTAATTTGGGACAAATGGGGGGCCAGGCAGGAGTCAACCTCTAGTGGGAAGACTCTCTAGGCTCTGGCCTTGCTCTCCCTTTTATTGAGGCTGCTATGGGATACACCCATTACCCTTAAGCAGCTTTGGGAAACACCCATAGCCCTTAGGCAGGTAATAAGCGGATTATCATATCAGTAAGGATTTACATGATTACAAGATGGGGAGGTTGCCTCAGTTACTATTGTCTCAATTAGATAGGGTGTGGTTGGCTCTGACCTTTCAGAGCTTCAAGGTTGACCAGCCTCTTTCTATTAGTGAGACAATGATTGGTTTCCGGCATGCCTTGACTGAACAACTGAGCCACACTAGCCACGCTGTCATCATTATTTTTTTATGTATTGGTATAGTGTTCAGATAAAAAAATAAATAAATAAATAAGATTTTCTTCTGTTCACAGAAATTAATCCCTACCCCCCTACCCCCCAAAAATAGTCATATTTATTGTAAGTATCTGAATGAAAACTTAGGTTTCATTTGTCTCAAAGCCTCTAGTCTTCACCCTATACTTTATAGCCAACTATGTGAAGGTGATTGGTTAATATTTAAAGTGAAAAGTAAAACAGATTAGATCATCATCACAATCATGAAAACCACCTTTCCAGGGCTGTGCTCCACTGGATGAGTGATATATTCTCCTTTGGACAAGAAGGTCTGAGTTTATCTTACTATGCCAGTGCTTTCTTCATAGTCTCTGGCAAAATTAAGAATGTCAATGCTCTCAATGCTCTAAATACCCAGGGAATGCACTTGCCATGGCCTTCTGCAGATCACAAGGGTGCACAGTGGTAGCCTACATAAAAGTTGTTCCTTTTCTGCAGCCGAGCCCTGGAGAATGAGCAAACCATGATGGTGGCCATCTATGCACTAACAACCTTCACCTCTCCATCTTCTTCCCCCTCTTCCTTTCTCCCTTCCTCCTCCTCTCCTCTCCCTATTCCCTCCCCCTTCCCTGCCCTCTCCCTCTCTCCTCTTTAGCAGTTCAGGACAGTTGAGCTTGGATGTGGCAAATGCTTTTGTGTACATTGCCACAATGTTCAGTGTGGTCATTTTCTTCCCAATCCCTGTGTACACTTTAATAAAACAATGACTTGTTTCTGACCTACAAAACAAACAAACCCCCAACCAAACAACCAAAGAAGAACAAAACAAAACAAACCCCCGAAAGCAATCAATAAAAAAGCAAACAAAAACAAACTGAAAATCCTTGAATGAAGTGAATGATTGGATTTCACAGATGATTGAATGTATGGAATAGAAACCGATGATGGGACCGGGATCTGCTGGATGAACACAGGGCATACCCTCAGGAAACTGGAGGAACATGTTTTCTGGGGGGAGTGGAACTGAGTAGCTGGCTACAGATTTCAGTTCCCAGGCAGAAAAAGAAACAGGAAAACTGTAAATGGCTGACAAAAACTTAAGTCAGAGAGCTCAAGGATTCTTGAGATCAGGTACCTGTCAGTGTCATTAGCAATGGTTTCCAGTGAGGCTCAGGGACAGAGAAGGTGCATGCCAGGCTCTCTGGGGACTGTGTGGATGGGGAGGAATCAGTGCTATAGACATCGGGTACACAGACAACTTCTCTAATGAGTGCTTTCCAATACCAAGTTCGCCTGACACTGAGGATGTATATAAAAGAGCAGGTCAATTATTTTGGCATGTGGTTCTAGTTTTATTTCATCTGTCTTTCTCACATGATGAGGCTAGTTGCCTTTGTCCCAGTGCTTTGCATGCAGCAGATGCAGTATCTTTACCTTTGAGATATTAAAACGTCTATCTCACTTTAAGTGTATTAAAAGAAACCCTCACCACACAATTTAAGATTTTTAAAATCAGCCTTTGGTTGGATCTCGTTGCTTAAGGTTTTCTGGAGGTCGAAAGAATGGTTAACTGTGTAAGTTTATTGCAACGAAAGTTCCTTTCATTCGGAATGCAGCGTGTGGGAGAGGGTTCCTGTCAATTGCTGTGTTTTCAAACTTAAATGGGGGTTAAGATTCAGGATTGGTTTTGGTGGACTTGTGGGAAGAGTCTGAATCTAGGTCATTGATCAAGGTGAATTTGGCCCAGATACTTTACCAGCAAAGCCCTGTGATATTTGGAAGATAATAGTGATTATTTGGGGGCTAATAAAAGTCTTAATGTGTTTTATTTTTTTTTCACAAGCCAAGGCAGAGAACTTTGCTATTCATTTTTTTCCTGAAACGTTTTAATAATATGCTTTCCTTAAGGAAGTTTATGCAATATTAACGTCTAATTTATTTTATGAAATGCCCACATTTGAAAAAGAATTCTTCTTAAGTGCTTAGTATTTTGAAGTCACTGAATAAGATGCTATCTTTAATTTCTTTCTCAATATGTTCCATTTTGAAATTTCCACTATTGAACATTTTGGAGTAGGACTAGTGTCATTTATTTTCTTGCAAGAGAAATCTGACACCAAATCTTGATTTTTGAGGAGTTACATTTCATATGTGTGTGTCCACATAGAATTTTGTTTGATTATTGCATGTACTCAATGAATATTCTTCATCCATAGATCTTCCATATGTAGATACTTGCCAGAATATTTTGGTAAATGACGGACTCAATGGAAAACATGTATTTTAATGAAAAATATTAAACAGGCAAATATATATTTAATAAATTTTAAAATATATATTTTATTGATTTTTTACAGAGAGGAAGGGAGAAGGATAGAGAGTCAGAAACATCAATAAGAAAGAAACATCAATCAGCCGCCTCCTGCACACCCCTAACTGGGGATGTGCCCACAACCAAGGTACATGCCCCGACTGGAATTGAACCTAGGACCCTCAGTCTGCAGGCCAACCAACGCTCTATCCCCTGAGCCAAACCAGTCAGGGCTATATTTAATACATTTTTTGACTGATTACCAGTGTATTAAAAAGTAGAGCATCAAGGATAGGGATATAACCACATTTTTGTTTGTTTTTACTTAAATTTATATCAAGGAGTGAAAATATCATAGCTCACAGTTTCTAATAGGGAGGGTATATTTTCAACATTTAAGAACTACTAGTCGAAACATAGCATGTGGATAATGTCTCTAGAATTACATTTCTGGACTTAATTTTATAATATGAAGCCACACAGGGCTTTTCTTTTTCTTTCTTTCTTTCTTTTTAAATATATTTTATTGGTTTTTTACAGAAAGGAAGGGAGAGAGATAGAAAGCTAGAAATGTCGATGAGAGAGAAACATCGACCAGCTGCCTCTTGCACACCCCCTACTGGGGATGTGCCCGCAACCAACGTACATGCCTTTGACCGGAATCGAACCTGGGACCTTTCAGTCCGCAGACCGACACTCTACCACTGAGCCAAACCGGTTTCGGCTCTGGACTTAATTTTAAAATAAACATCAGAGGCCTCATTAGAACAGTAAACAAAAGTTTTCCTTCCCCCCCAAGGCCTTTCTCATGATCAAACAGGAATTGTCCATCTAAAGCTCCTGAAATGACATCCAATTAGGGTATCAGTTAACTCATCATGAAAATAACAGAGGAGAGTTGAGCATGTAAGTTAGTCATTACCTAAGATTGTTTCAAAGACTTCTAAGGTATCATTTCCAAAGCAGGTAACATAAACTCTGATAATCACTGATATCACTATTCTAGGTTTAATTCCTTCAGTATTTTGCAATTATTAGATTTTAAGTAAATATAAATATATAGAATTTTACTTGCACAAACCCTGTTGGGCAATATAATGTACAGGCTATTCTTCCTTCTCTGTAACATTTTGATACCAACAAACATTTTATTAAAATAGAGTAGGTATTCATTATTACTCTATGTCTTATGTTTATGTTGTTAAAAATGAATCATTTTTTATGCATTTAAAGCATTTCGATAATTCTTAGGAGAGTCACATTGTAGTTAAGGTATAAATAATTACATTTTAATATGAGTCCAATCATTTGGGAGAAGTCCTCTCTGCCAGTTAAGATTGAGCATGAGCATTGTTTATAAGGCCTTAATTAGAAAATTATTATGTGAACCCTTTCTATATATATCTGACATGCAAACCTATGCTTCAGAAATTCAAGAGACTTTTTAAAAATGTTTGTAAAAGCACATTTGTAGAACTTTGAAAAATATTGATATCTGAGTCTGAATTTGTAAATTCTCTTTGCTTTGAACTTTCTGTATGAGCTTGTAACTCAGCATTTGATGGCCAGCTCCGGAGGTGGTGGGTTAGGTGAAGTGACTCAGTCTGATGCTGGGCATCACTTCCTGCTTTGAGCCTACATCTTAAAAAGAACCTTTCAAACATCACCGTTTGGCTTTTTTATGTTTGCAAATCACAAACATCAAACAAGCTAAAGGACAAACAAGATTTTTTTGGAAATATTTAGCAATGATTTCTAAATAGAACTGTCAAATTCACAGATTAAAGAATAGTGGCCATGCTTTCCTCTTTCATTATTTCATCAGTGTATCCAGTTATATTATTCAGTACTCTCAGTTATAAAGTTCTGAGACATCTTTTCAGTTGTTAATATTTTCCTGCATTTCTAAATCTATGAATAATGAACAAAGTGTGTACACACAATTCCTTTAAAAATAAAGTATTAGAGACTGGAGTTTTAGAGACTCTAGGAATTTTCAAGTAATTGAGAGCTTTGAAAAGAGCACTTTAGAAGTTAAACCTTGGGCTCAGTTTGTAGCTAGGGAACTCTAAGCTTTACAGTAAAGATAAAACATGGAAAACAAAACAGTCATTACATGAAGGGCTGAAGTCAATCCAAAGTGATACCTCCTTCTTGAATTGAGTATCTCACTATTTATAAGAGATATTTTTCTCCATGACCATGAACCTCATACATATTAGTATATCTTGCTTTTTAGCCATAGCTGTGAACTCTATTATAATTAACTCCTTTTATGTATGTGTGAAATCAGTCAGGTCTAAAATGCACTCCAGACTTCTGGGTCCTTGTCTCTCTCCTCTGGAATTACTGAGGGACTATGAACTATTGTTCCATGAAGGAATTATATAAAGGTCAACTTATTAACACGTGTCTGCAAATATCTTACTATTTGCAAGTCTTAATATTAACCAGTCACTTCAACTTTTATAGAATGTAATCTGGTATATGTAAATTAAACTAAGAATTCTTGAAACAAAATAATAAAAAGTAGTATATTGTATTCAAAGAGCAGATGTTTTGTGTTATCAAGCTGAATATTTATGATCTTGCTTAAAGTCATCACTGAAACCGACAGCTTATCACTAATTATTTTATTAAAGAGAGGAATTTCATTAGCAAGATAGTACCATTTTTGCTATGCAAACAAACAAACAAATAGATTTTTACACTAAGGAAAAAGAAAAAATATCTGGAATAAGATTGAGATAGAAAAATTTAATAAATATATTTAAGTTTCTAATTAGTAGTGACTAGTGACCCATAACAACTAGCTTAAGTATTTATTAATTATATTGTCTCTAAGTACTTTAATTTACCTGAAAGTTGAAAAATTACTCTCAGTTTAGTTCTTGTTAATTTAAATTCTCAATCAAAGTAACCTTAGAGATAACATTTGATATGTATAAATTGTTTAAGGAGCATCTTATTTGTTAGTTAGTCTTGGAAGTGTTTCCAGTTTATTCTGGCTTTTTTGTATAAGAGTTCAGAAAGCAACTTGATAATTTACTTTTTGTTAGATAAACATATCTTTTTTGCTTCTAAAAAATGAGGCAGGTGGGGTGTTATTATTCATTTTGTTTCTTTTATATTAGATATGTAACTTCAGAATTTAGTAGAGCCATAAAGAATATCACTTAAGTGAAACTTGAATCCCATATACAACACCTTTATCATGTTATTCTGTCTGTTTTGGAGTATTGCAATAACACGTTAGTCTCATACATCTTTAGAGAGTTGTGTCATTCATAAGTTCACCCACTTAACAAAGTTTTAATTGAGTTCCTACTATTGGGTCGGCAGCTAAGTAATTGCGGGTTTCACACATATATGGCTTCAGTTGAATTTTTAGGTTTGCAGACGTAGTAAAATGTAAAACACATTTTGTTATTTGATAGTTGGCTATTCAGCTGTTAATCAGTAAAAAAAGTTTTTTGATCTGTTTTGTAGTTTTCGTTTGGCGTTCGTTGAAAAATGGAAAATCAAAAGGAACATTTTCATCATATTTTGCTTTTTTATTTCCGCAAAGGGAAAACGCATCACAAGCTCATAAAAAGTTATGTGCTGTTTATGGTGACGAAGCCTTAAAAGAACGGCAGTGTCAAAATTGGTTTGCCAAATTTCGTTCTGGTGATTTTCCACTCAAAGATGAAAAACACTCTGGTCGTCCAGTTGAAGTTGATGACGCCCTAATCAAAGCAATAATCAATTCAGACTGTCACAGTACAACATGTGAGATTGCAGAGAAGCTTCATGTATCACATACATGCATTGAAAATCACTTAAAACAACTTGGCTATGTTCAAAAACTCGATACATGGGTTCCTCACGAACTGAAAGAATCACAGTTAACGCAACGCATTAGCAGCTGCGATTTGCTAAAGAAACGTAATGAAAATGATCCATTTTTAAAACGACTGATAACTGGCGATGAAAAATGGGTTGTTTACAACAATATCAAGCGGAAAAGATCGTGGAGCAGGCCAGGTGAACCAACTCAAACAACATCAAAAGCTGATATTCATCAAAAGAAGGTTTTGTTATCAGTTTGGTGGGATTACAAAGGAATTGTCTACTTTGAACTCTTACCACCCAACCGAACGATCAATTCTGATGTCTACATTGAACAACTAACGAAATTAAACAATGCAGTTGAAGAAAAGCGGCCCGAATTGACAAATCGAAAAGGTGTTGTATTCCATCATGACAATGCAAGGCCACACACATCTTTGGTCACTCGGCAAAAATTAATGGAGCTTGGTTGGGATGTTTTGCCACATCCACCATATAGTCCTGACCTTGCACCATCTGATTACTTTTTGTTTCGATCTTTACAAAACTCCTTGAATGGTAAAAATTTCAATAATGATGATGATGTCAAATCGTACCTGATGCAGTTTTTTGCTAATAAAAACCAGAAGTTTTTTGAACGTGGGATTATGATGCTGCCTGAAAGATGGCAAAAGGTCATTGATCAAAATGGGCAATACATTACAGAATAAAGTTATTTAGTTCCATGAAAAAATTGTCTTTGATTTTCTTTTAAAAATCCGCAATTACTTACTTGCCGACCCAATATATAACACACTCCTAAGAAATGGAGATACACAATAAACCAAACAATCCCTGCCCATGTGGCATATATAGACTGCTTTTTATATTATATCAAACTCTACCTCTGACATCCATCTTTTGTTATTAATTTTAATCATAGACACCTGGACTCTTAGTCAGGTCTTCTTTTGTTAATTGATCTATAAACTAATAATCTTCATATCAAATCTGATTTTTAAAAAAGTCTTAAAGGTAAAAATTTGAATTAGCACTTTCTAGGCTACCTGGAAACCATACCAGCTAAAACATGCATGATTCTAAATTATGATATTAAAACAGATACACTGGCCCTTGCTGCATGTCTCAGTACTTAAGGCATCAGCCTGTGCACTGGAAGGTCTCAGGTTCCATTCCCAGTCAAGAACATGTACTTGGGCTGCACTCCCAGTCCGGACACATGCAGGAGGTGTGTGTCTCTCTCATCTCAATCTATCTCCCCCTTCCCTTCCACCCTCTCTGAAAAGCAATGGAAAAAATATCCTCACACCTCAAGTGGGGATAAAAAATAAAAACAAACAAAAAATATACAGAAAAAACAAACCAAAAAAACAAAAACAAAAAAAACAGATGCACTGACTGTTTTACCATTTTCTTTCCCTTGGTCCATGTTTCTGAGCTTGCTTCATTAAAGTTCAGTGAGTAAAGCTGATTGACAAGTAAAACAATGTAAATGAATATATCTGAATCCATAATTGGGTAGTCCATTTAGAAGGGAATTGATGGCTATGCAAATACAATAACTAAATAAATACTTATTCATGTATTGCAAATCACCTACAAAAAACATTATTTTGTCCTTAGAAATATTTTATTATTGCTTCATAGTCACCAAATTTATTTTTTAAAGGACATAAAGCAGATATTAATTATTTGCAGGTTATATATGAGAAAGAATTCAGCATATAATCTCCTGCACCAGAAGACCAATTATTCTTTGAACTAAACCTTCCACCACCAGTAATGGAATGCCAGCCATATTTCCTTAATTGGCTCATGAATATGTTAAAGGATTAGAGTTATGATCCTTTGCATATTTATTAATTCTATGCTTTCATCCTTACCTAGAAAGGTGAACTTTAACAAAGAAAAATTATATTGACTCAACTTTTTAATTTACAAAAATCACATTTTCTATCTCAATTTACTATTTTAACAGTATGCACAGAATAATTGATGATTTTGTCACTTTAAAAATGGTATAATTGATGATTTTGTCACTTTAAAAATGGTAGATAGATAATTTCTAGATGTGTTCTTTTTTTATATTAATGCAAAAACCTCCTTTTGAAAACTTCTAAATGTTACTTCCACCTTGTAGAATAGATCCGGGTGCTATAACTGCCATCATTCAGAATATTTTCTGTCATTGTTTTAATTATAAATGAAAGCATCCATTTTATTAATATAGTTCTCTATCAACACTCTGGTGCTAAATATGTTCTAGTTGACAACACTGACAAAAGGAATAATCTGAATAGGAGAATAAGAATGTTGTCTGAAATCTCTATATTTCTATTATAATAACCATCTTCTTGGTCACATACAACATCCAAACATTCACGTCCTCTCCCCGCAGGAAGAGCCAGAATAAGTGTGGTAGCATTTGTTATCCTGGAATCGGACAGGCACAAATCATGAGGACAATTTTGTAATGATGGAAAAGCACAAAGGAGGGAAAAGTTCCAATGCATGACTAGATCTGAGTAGGGAATGGAGTCAACCAAAGAATGCTTCGCTCTGTGATTGTTCTTCACTCCCAAGCACAATCACCAAGTCCCTCTGTCAGAATAAAATACTGCTTCCTGAGGCACCGTATTACCCAGTCTGAATTGATGAGCAATTATCTGTTTGTATTTCAGGATCCCATTTTCCCCTACTAGTGAGATATAGAGATCACCCCTTACCACAGTGCACTAGCACAATGCTTCTCAACCTTTATTCTTAAAAATCAAGGATATGAACTCTCTTCTTAGAAAAATTAGTGTATGCATGCACACACACACACACACACACACACACACACGCGCGCACATTTTTTTGTAAACAATTTAAAGGGGGTCATGCACTTCCTGACACCCAGCTATATTCTCCCTGGAGCCATGGATTCCAGGTTAAGAATCTCCCTCACTAGATAAGAAGGAAGTAGTTTTCATACTCTAAATGTAAGATATTATAATAAACAATTTCTTTGTACTACCTTATGTAATCCTTACAGTAGCCCTGTGAGTTAGTTTTATTGTCTCCATTTTTAAAAAGAGCTGGTGAGCATTAGACTTTCTCATGGTTAAGCATCCCATAACTGAAAACCTCAGAATACGGAGGAGTCTCTTCCTAGGTACTTACGGCTGCATTGGCTCATTCTCCTTCTTATTTTCTGCCCAGTGTAGCTAATATTCCAAACTATGTTCAGTACAGGATCCTGGTGCTTAGCTCCCTAGAGTGTTATTTAGCTTCCCTTTAGTCTTATCCAGGCCAATATTTACTCGTCTGATTCTTCCCACTGGGAGCTCCCATTATGTTTCATGACAGGCCCTCTGAGCCATGCTATCTCTGCTTTCACCAGCTGCCCAGAGCTGAATTTTCTCACATAAAACCTCCATACCCTCATCTGCCCTCCCCTTACCAATAACCCCTCTAGGTTCAGTCCAACATCTGTTCCTAAACCAATACTAATTGAGGAAGGAAGTAGACCTTGGTATAATGAGTCTTAGAATTAAATTACTTTAACAAGATCCACCAACAGTCTGAGACAGCTGGGCCCCCAAGTACCCATGTCTGCCATCCAGATAAGGAACCTAGTGTGCTTAGTGTATTGTGCCTCTGTAGTTCCCATTTAATGGTATGCCCCGTTGACAGCACATGAGGACTTTTCCTATCTTGGAAATTAAATAAAAGAGAATCCCCCTTGAGAGTTAAAATGTTAGGTAATAAAACCAAGGCAAAGATAAGCAAAGTGATGGGGAAGGGAAAGAATGGCTAACATGCTAACAGGATTTGACGGCAACTTGTTTGTCCACATCCATTTATTTAAATAAAGAATGTGAACATCAAAAGAAGAATTGGCCAGCCATAGCAATATAGAAAAAAAAAAAGAGTTGCAGGAGATAAATTTTGAAAATGCTAATCTAAGAATAGTCGAGGGAGTATATGCTTCTAAATACTCCCTTGGAGTTCAAATGCATCCTTCACAGGAAAGGTATCCCTCTTATTAAGAAAGATGCGAGGAATTGTGGGAAATAAACACAGCGTGTTCTGCATCCATTCACAAAAACATTTTTAGGGTGAAGTGGATGTGTTATCTTAGCCTAATGGCATTAAACCATTTATATATCAAATCATCCTTGTACTGGTTCCATGCTTACCTTGTTATCATCTAATTATGATTTGATTTTCCTTTTAGTTCTTTCGATGGGCAAAATTTAATTGCTCCTATAGACGATAAATATCATTGGTGTCTATGACAGTAATTTTTTAAGATGACTTAATAAAGTGCTCTTTGAATATTATTTGATTTCTCTTAAAGCCAGATTGCAGCTGAGCACTTGCTGATGCAAGTGGTCTGCTCGGCATGGCAGTTAGATCTCTTATTAACATTAGCAAGTCAAGATCTACATGTTCTCTTTGGTCTTGTGTACATTTTAGTTGGGGGTCTTTCAGTTTTCCACCACCTGTTTTATGGCCTCCATCAAGAAGGGGAAATGGAACGTTTATTACAGAGGCCAGATTCTCTGAAATGACTTAACTAATTGACCTCCAGGGAGGTCTCACCCAGCACCAGGTAGCCTTCCCTTTATGGTATGACAACTAATTTTATCCTTCTGAGTAGATTTTCACAGTGTCTGCAGTAAGTCTGGACTGCATTTCCCCGTGTTCCCCACACTTTAGACAGATTGGTTTTTTGCCTTATTATGTACCCAGTCCCGTACTTGCCATGAACTCTAGCCATTTGGATCCTATCCAGATGCCTAGGAACAAAGCTTCAGCTTCCCTGTGAATTGGTGATAAACGTGCTGAGTGCCAGTCCCTGTCCCCTTGGACGCCTGGCTGGTGGCCTTTAGTATAAAGAAAAAAACTGCAAGTGAGGCCTTCTGGCCGCCTAGTGTTAGAGGACCATCTGGATCTGCCCCTCCGGAGTCTCACAGTGTTAGAAAGGTGAGCAGACATTGGTCACTGACCTGCTTTCTGCCTGAAGTTTTTGTCTTTTGGAAATTCCTCACCAAAACCAGTGCCTATGGTTAGATTTGTTTTCCCAACACTTTCTTCTGCTTAGTGTCAGCTTTCTTTACTCTTTCAGATGGTCATATTACAAAGGATTTTAAACACCAGTTTGAGAAATAGGTACAGAGTTGGGCATAAGTAGGTTTATAGTTGTTTGTATGGAAAAAAGACGTACAGGTTATGATTATTACAATAGCATTATTAACTCAACGGAATGACACCATGGCACAGTAAACCCACTTTTGCCCACCTCCTATTTGCTTATTATAAAAGGGGATAGTAGGCATTCAAAAGATCAGAGAGTGAAAAATAAATTGAAAAGAAAGGTCATTTTTAGATGGAGACCAGATAGTCTTAAACAGGGGTCTGACTCCTATTTTTCTGTGTAAATAAAGTTTAATTGGAACATAGCCCTGCTCTTTCATTTATGTATTTTCTATTCCATTTTCTATGGCAACTTTTGCTCTACCACAGAATTGAGTAGTTGTGAGAACACATAATATTCAAAGCTTAAAATATTTATTATCTGGCCCTTTACCGAAAAAAGCTTGCAAACCTCTGATCTACATGATAATTACAGAGACATGGACTAAATTAAGGGGTTAAAAATAAGGATAAAAGAAGTAGTTGTGAGCAACAGTGAAGAATTTTTATGGCAAGTTCCTGATAAATTCCTAAGAGGATTTTATTTCACAATCTACCTGTTCAACTTTTGAGTAGTTTTGCAAATGTGACCTATAGGTACCCCTCCTTCTTCATTAGACAAAAGGAAGAAAGAGAGGGAGGGGGAAGGAAAGAAAGAGAGAGAGAGAGAGAGAGAGAGAGAGAGAGAGAGAGAGAGAGAAAGAGAGAGAGAGAGAGGGGAAGGAAGGAAGGAAGGAAGGAAAGAAGGAAGGAAGGAAGGAAGGAAGGAAGGAAGGAAGGAAGGAAGGAAGGAAGGAAGGGAAAAATGAGCACATACTGATGTTCTAAATTGTTGGAAAATAATAACATATTATCTTTGAGACAATGGCCATTTTTCATCTGAAACTTTATGATTTGGGGAATAAACATGATACCCAATAAACTCAATGACAGGTAAAGTGGAATAATTAAAAAAGGTGAAGATAAAAGAAATATGTTAATGTGTTAATGTGTTAGCTGAAGAATAGTTTCAAGCAAAGTGTAAAGAGTATAGAATTCTGAAAAAGAAGAGCAATGAACATGTCTGAATTTTCAAGAGCAGAACAAAAAGCTTTCTAGAAAGATGGATAAAGAGATAAATGAGCAGGTGGATAGATAGGTAGAATTCTATTATGTTAACTGAAGTTCTTCTATGCAGTACAATCTATTTCCCCTTAGGCTGTGACCTTTCCCCTTTCTATTCATTAACATGCAATGTCTCAGGGGAGAGATCACAGTGAATATAGAGCACAAAATGTCAATACTTTGATTTCTGAGTTTCAAAATAGACTCTTGAGACTCATAGCAGAGACATATTCTTGAAAGCCAGGACATTTGACTTGTAAGAGTCAGAATATTGTAAAAGACTAAGCCCAGAAGACATCTAATTGCTTCTGTAACAAATAGCTTGGATATACAATAGGAGCATATCCCTGGACATCAGGGGAAGGTTGTCCAAGCTAGGGGAGAAAGGGTAACTGTGGAGTATTTGCCTTTATTTTAGAAGCTTATGTTGAAAAAGCATTATATCCTAAGAAAATCTAGAACTGAGCTGCAAATGGGGAGAGTTCCAGACTCTCTAACTGTGAATAATGTGTATGATACAGAATGTACCTATATCTTGTTTCTGAGAGTGACTGGGGAGTTGGTAAGCCTTGTAGAGAAGCCCTGGTGATTGAATAGCACTAGCCACAGAAGTTACCTAGGCAGATGAGTTTCAGGTAGCTCCACAGAGTTTTCAGAGAGTAGACAATTGTTCTCCATATCCTTTAAATAGGCTGTGGATAGCTAGCAATCAAAAGTCCTTGTTGTTAGAAAGAGAAGGATGTAGAAAACATGGCCTAATGAAGGGAAACTAGATAGCATGTAGGATATCTCATTAAAGATCAACAAGAATAAATGCAAACAAGCAAATCCTATATAATAAAAGCCTAATATGCAAATTGGCCCTTCTGACTGTCATTTGACCAGGAGTTTGACTGGGAGACCAGAAGTTCAATTGCTCACTGTGACCTGTGCTGACCATCAGGGGGTGGTAGCCAACTTCCTGCAGTGCCTGGGCAGGGAGCTGCATCCTCTCACCAGCTACCTGGGGGTGGGGATGATGGGAAGAGAGGTGCAGTGAGAATGTGGGATGTCCACCGAGCTCCTCTCTGCCTGTTACCCTCCGGACACCAGGGCTCATGTGCCAGGAAAGCCCCTGTGCTCAGGTGCCGGGCACCTGCAAGGAACCTCTTCTGAGTGAGATGGGCGGTAGCTGCTGGGACACAGGGGTCAGTCAGGCTCCCCAGGTTTTCACACAGGAGCCAGTCTGCAAGGCCAGCCAGGAGAGAGCGAGTTGCCTGCCAGGCTTCCATGGCCCCAGGTGCTGCCCAGGGCCCAGAGGTCAGCTGAGACCTGCCCTTCCATGCCAGACGCTCCTGCTTCAATTGCCGGCCAGGACTAGGGACCACACCCATGCACAAATTTTGTGTACCAGGCCTCTAGTGTGGTATAAATAGATGAGATGGGAGAAGATCTATATCCCCCCTCCATTTTGATAATGCCTGAACTGAACCAAAACTTAGATAAAATCTTATATAATAAACCCTAATATGGGAATCAACTGAACAGTGGAACGCCCATTTGCTATGACACACACCGACCAACAGGGGGCAGATGCTCAATGCAGGAGCTGCTCCCTGATGGTCAGTGCCCTCCCAAAGGGGGAGCACTGCTCAGCCAGAAGCCGAGCTCACAGCTGGTGATCACAGCAGCAATGGTGGAACCTCTTCTGCCTCCACTGCAGGCAGGTGGTAAGGAGTAAGGGGTCCTGGGTTGTGAGAACCCTGGACTGGGAGTGGGATGTCAGGCCTAAGCCGGCAGGTGGACATCTCCCGAGGGGTCCTGAACTGTGACATTGCACAGGCCAAGCTAAGAGACCCCCCCCCCCCCAGAAGTGCTCAAATTTTGTGCCCCAGGCCTCTAGTTCTAGGGATAAAGGAGAGGGAAGAAACCCTAACTGACTGAAAAATTCTAATGTGTCTGAGAAAATACAGCATTGACTAAATACTTTGATTAGAATGAGTTTACATTGAAGTGAATAAAAGGTAGTTCTTGTCAGCAGACAAAATGATTATCTTGAAATAAGAAATAATATTTTAGTCTGGCCAGTGGTGCTTAGTGGCTAAGCGTCAACCTATGAACTAGAAGGTCACAGTTCCATTCCTGACCAGGGCACATGCCCAGGGTGCAGCTTGGTTCCCAGTAGGGGGCTTGCAGGAGGCAGCTGATCAATGATTCTCATCATTGATATTTCTATCTCTCCCTCTTCCTTCCTCCCTGGAATAAATACAAATAGACTTAAAAAAAAAATAACATTTTACGACTCTGTAGCAGAGATTTTTATACTTTGAATATTTGTACTCATCATTTATATATCAAGAGAATTTTTTAAAGCAGTTTGTATTTAGGTGGAAGGATTATGACTATTTAAAAATATATATTGTTATCCTTAATATATTTTCCAATAGGAATGTAGAATTTTAATAAATATAAGTAATAATATTATATGTTCCAGGAGCATTGGGTTCTCTTGAAAGCAAAAACAAAAACAAAAAACATAAGTGTGCCTATTGTATAAAGAGCATTTTGGTCATGTCTGTATACATAGAACATGACTCTCATTTAGTGGCTACAATCTGGAAAAGTAACTGTGTCTCACATTCTATGAGTAGTCACACATGAAGGTGTCTCTCTCAGTCAAACAGGATGCTGGGGATATACTGAGAGTGAACATACAGCCCAACAACCTGGGGGAGGAAAGGTGCTATAAGAAAAGTGGTTGCTCAAAAGGGTGTGTATGGGTGGGAGGGGGTAGGAGGGTGGAGATGAGGGATGGGGGCAGTGTCACACAATGAGCCCGGTAGGTAAATCACACAAGTTTCCCTGTGATGAATCACTTCATTGCTTGTCAAAAACAACTAGGAACAAAAGAAAAATCTTGTAACATTTTGCAGAAGATTCATACCTTTGATAGTCTCATAAAAAATGAAAAGAACCTTGAAACTGACTTACAGCTTCCTTTTGTGGTTCAATTGGGCACTGATAAAATGTCTTTGTCATGTTAATTTTCTAGATTACTGGTGATGATGTGGAAAATTTATTATTACAACAAGTAAAATCACTTTGAGGATATAAATATTTTTTGGATATAAATTTATTTGATATGTGGGCTTATGTGAAACTTTATATAGAATACTTGGCAGGACATTTTGAATGCTGTTTACTAACATTTGATTTTGCTACTTTTAAGTTGATTTAATAATATATTTATTAGAACAGTTTGGTGACAATCACATGTAACATATTTTATGATCAAACATTGAAAATCTCAGTCAAGTGCATGGGTGTGGGGATAGGGAAACTAAATATTTTATTTATATATATTTGTAAGCATTCTGGGAGGTAGAGAAGTTTATTCCTATTAAATAACAGGAGATCCAAGAAATACATTAATCAGTTATCAAATAACTAAATGAACAGAAGCTAGAATTGAGATGCTTTTCTCCCTTCTACTGAGGTACATATTTCAGGAATAATTATTATCCAAAGGTGTTACATTATGGGGTTGACTTAGGTTAGTTAAGCCAAAAATTTTACACTTCACAGGTCAACAGAAATAAGCAATGACAATTTATGTCTTTACTGCCAAAGGAACAAGGAGCTTTAGGAAGAAGCTTGATTGTAATGATAGTTTAAAATCGTTCAGTATTACTAACAACATTGTCAAATGGAAAACTAAGACTGGATGTAAGGGAACTTGCATAAAGTTTAGAAATAACATGCATAAAACTGGAGTTTGTCATTTATTTCTACCTTAATGAATTCATTGCATCCATTTGTTATTAATCAAACTTTTTTTTTTCCTTTTCCTTTTCTCTCCACCCCGGCCCCCAACCCCTATATTCCTAAACTATTAATCTGATTGGCTTTGGGTTAAAGCTCATTGGTAGTGTATGTATATAAATACAAACACCAATGACACCCCATTAGAAAAATTCTTTGGAAATGCAAGCCATGGATATCAATAGTTCTTAATGAACATTCCTGGATAATCTTATTTCAAAATGGTAGATGAATTTAGAAGCTTTGTTAGGTTAGCCTCTGAGAACTTAAAAAATTTTGAGACTTAAAGGTCACCTTTTGTATGTAAACAGATCTCACCCCTGCTAAAACAAACAAACAAACAAACAAACAACCCCAAAAATAAAAAATAAAAACACCTTAATCTTGGCTTTGGAAAAAAATAATTTATTATATTTGAGTGTTTCCTTTAAAGCACAATTCAAATACTATTTTAATGGCATCTACCTTCTCATTCACAAAGTCTTTATGAAATATCTATAATATACTTACAATAGACAAGAAAATGTGTTAGGCTCTAGAGATAAAGTATAGCTCAATAGAAAATCAATCCTGCCGAAACCGGTTTGGCTCAGTGGATAGAGCTTTGGCCTGCGGACTGAAAGGTCCCAGGTTTGATTCCGGTCAAGGGCATGTACTTTGGTTGTGGTGGTCAAGGGCATGTACTTTGGTTGTGGTCACATCCCCAGTAGGGGGTGTGCAAGAGGCAGCTGATTGATGATTCTCTCTCATTGATGTTTCTAACCCTCTCTCCCTCTCTCTTCCTCTCTGTAAAAATTCAATAAAATATATTTTTTAAAAAAATCAATCCTATGCCTTTGTAATACTGAAAAATGTGGAAGATCAATATTATACAAATGAATTTATCAAACTAATATATATTTAGAAATTAGAGTTTTAATTGATTAAAATTTAAAAGTATGATTTAAGGAATTGATTTAGATTCAGGATCAGTAAGTGATAACAAATTTGAAACCTGAAGGAAAATTATGAATCAGGCTAAGTGGGGTCATGCTTTCTCAGATAAAAAGATGAGGCTGGAGATACAGGCAGCATCACATTGCTGGCAAGTTGGATTCTTTTTCCTTGGGAAGGTAGTGAAGAATTGTAAATATACATTTACAATGTTAAATTCGCATAGTTAGTTTAAAACTTCTGGAAGGAAAATATATTTAAGGAAAGTAAGAGAACATGCAGGGATATAATTCAGAAATTATGGTGATCTGGGACTAGAGTCATTGGGGAGAGAGAATGTGAACCTACATATCTATCTCACCAAAAAAATGAACACTGCATGGACAAATACTAATTATCATTATTTGCTTAAACTTGTCCTTTTTCATTAATATGTTGCAGTATGTTAGAATGAAATCCATAATCTAAAATATTTGTGGAATACTATTGTTCCTATAACTTTGCAGATCTGATGCCGAAACTATGAAAAGGTGAAAAGAAAATGCTAAAGGCTTAGTGTTCAAAAGAAGCAGTGTCCAGTCTTGCTCCCTTTTGAGGTCAACCCTCAAAACAGTTATGTTTTTAAAACAAACAAACAAAAAACTGGGTGAGCCCCATCATGCCAGAATTCAGGAAGTCTAGTTGTTGTTTTTTGTTGGTTGTTTTTTGTGTTTTTTTTTTACCAGTTTTTTTCTTTTTTCCCTCTGAAGGTTTTCTGATGGCCATCTGCCACTTTAGCCAACCAAGAGTCTCTAGACCATAGCATGGCTTTTGTGCACTTCATGGCTTGTGGTCTTGAGACTGGGTTCTCCCAATAGGTGCGAGTGTCCCAAGGCCCACGTGGTTCTGGGTTCAGGTTCAGGCTCTGGAGGAGGTCATGCACAAATGAAAGAGGCAAGTCAAGAAATAACCATTTGGAAATTGGGGCCAGGCAGAAGCCCAAGGAAGGACTCTGCTTTGATCTGGCCTTGCCATCCCTTTTATTCAGGTCTGGGATACACCCATAGCCCTTAGGCAGGCAATTCCAGTAACAGGAAGACTACCTTATCAGTTATCAGTAAAGATTTATATGACTATCTGGTGGGGAAGTTGCTTCAGCTACCATTGTCTCTACTAAACAGTGGGTGCATAGCTCTGACCTTTGCCAGAGCTTTAAGGGTCACCAGCTTTCCAGGATCCCTGTCCACACTTCTCTGATAGTGAAGACAATGGACGGCTTCCCACAAATAGTCTATAACCTACCCCCTAATTCTCCCAACACACACACACACACACACACACACACACACACACACACACACCCCTACCTGCAGGTGACATTTCCTGGCTTCAGGCTTCCCATAGTAATAAGTGACTCTGTAAACCTTAAAAATATTCTTACGAAGGCTTGGGGATAACAGAAAAAAATGTAATTCAGGAAGAACAAAGCTGGAAGCTATAAATAGCCCTTCTCAGTCCACATCCATGCCCAGCCAGCAGGGACCATCCTTTCTCTCCAGCCTGTGATCTGCAGCCTGGGTACCTGCAGGCTCAGGAGTCTTCTTGCTGCCAAAGTAACTCTCCTTCAGTGATTACTCCCCCACCAGGAGTTCACTCCTTGCCACCAGAGAGAAATGCACATTTCTCAGTGAAAATTAGCTGCAGGTAAATAACTCCATTCCCAGTGAAATGTGGGGTTTAGGGAGCAGATCTCTCCCTTGTGGGTTCTCTTATTCTTTGAAGAATAAAATTCATGGACTGAAAAGACTTGTTAGTAAAAGGGTGGAAATTTATTGGAAGTGTGTCACATGCTAACCTGACAAGCTCAGGGGAGGTTTGTGTGGCAGTCTTGCAAACTCAGAGACCTAAAATAACCACAAAAGATGGTTCGAAAATTAAATATCTAACTACAAACAGGTTATAGTGGGTAGTCATTTCCTAGACCAATAGATATTTCACCCTACAAAGATCAACTTAGATCTTTACTGAGCCCATTTGCCCTTCTTTTCTCTAGGATAACATATCTGTGGGATGTCTAGGTAACTTGTAACTTCCCTTTTTCTAAAGCCCCTGGGGCTTAACCAAATGTGGTGGGCTCCAGGATAGATGCCTCAAATTCCTTCATTATCATGTTAATTATTCCTGCACTCACCTAAGTACCTGTCCAGCATTGTACTTTTTATCCAATCCCAGGGGTTTCCCACCGCTTTCCTTCCTTCCGCCTCCTTACTCCATCACCTATGAATTTCATGTAACCCACCTATGTCCCTCCTTTGATTTCAGTGTATAAATAGAAATGTAACCCGCCATTCTTTGGAGCATTATCTCAATCCGTTGAGGTTCTGCTTCCCGGCATATGTCGAAAGTTTGGCTCAAATAAACTCACAAAAATTCTTTACAGGTTTCAATGATTTTTTCATTAACAAAAACAAATACAAATTTCCATATTGAGAGAGGTTCCCAGGGGGTAACCAACTGAGCTTCTTTCTTCTAAGGTTATAAAGGCTGTAGTTCTTTGTCTCTACATGCTTCCCTCTAATTGGTCCCCTTCCCCATTTTATGACCTTATGCTTTTCTAATTGGTCACTCTTTTGCAGAATATCAGCTTCAAAATCTAAGAGGTGGCGCCCTTCTCTCTCTCTTCCCCTTATCTTGAAACATTCCTCTATCTCCTGTTAAAATATGTTTTCCTCTTTCTGTCATTGTCGACATTTCTCTATCCTCTGGGAAAGTATATTTCCTTCTTCCCCACACTCTGTAACTTTTCTCTGGCCTCTGTGAATGCATGCCTTCTGGTGGCTCCAATCTCTCATCTATGTATTTCTCCCCCATGTACCCTCTTTATTCCAAAGACTCCCTAAACCTGCTGTTTTATCTCTAGAATTCCTTTTACCAGTGAAATCCCTTTTATTGTTATTTCACAAAAAGCTTTAGCCTCTTGACCTTGGTCTCTGGATTGGCAGAGTGGAATTTGTGCTTTCCATGTCCCAAGGCAAAAAGATCTTAAAGTGGTTACTCCCCAAACAAAACAATTGTTCTATGGTGTGGTTTCAACCTTTAGAGATCAAAGTGTCAAAAATGCTTGGGTCCGTATTAAACTTTTAGGCTTTGCCATAACCAAGTACCTCAAACTGGATGCCTTAAAAAACAGAAGTTTATTGTCTCACAATTCTGGACACAATAAATAAAATTCTAGAAGTCGGAGATAATGGCTCCTTCTGAGGGCTGAGGAAGAATCTGTTCCAGTCCTCTTCCTTAACATCTGGTGGTTTGCAGTCAAATTCTGCCTTCCTTGGCACGTAAAATCAGCAGCCATCTCTTCTTTCACCTTCACACGGTGTTCTTCCTCAATGCCTCATGTCATCACCTTCCCTCTGTCTCTCTCCATCTCTGTGTCCAAATGTTCCCTTTCTTAGAAGAACACCAGTCCTAGTGGATTTGGGGCCCACCCTATTCTAGTAAGGGCCTCATCCAGGCTCAACTAATTATATGTGCAACCATCCTACTTCAAAATAAGTCATATTCTGATGTACAAGGGATAGGACTTTAAATTTATGAATTTTGGGAGGGATGCAACTCAACACCTAACAAGATCTTATCTCAATTGGAACACCTAGTGGAGGAGATATTTTAAATCATGTCACCTTATATAATATTGTGATTAACAAATCACCAGAAACCAAGCCTTTAATGTTCTTGGCCTGGAAGGAAGCAGAACCTGAGGGAAGCTGCCTGCCCCCTACTCCAAAGTCAGCAAAGAAGACAGCAAAGAAGTCCATAGTCATTGGAGTTATCCCAAGTCTAGTGAGGGTTTTTTTTCTCTTCTAATAACCTCATTGTTTTATTTTGGATTGTAAAAGTATAAGGTCATTGTAGAACATGTAGAAAATATAGTTATAGAGAAAAAAGAAGAAAAGCCATTATGCTAATATCTAAAATAACCAACATTAAAAATTGAATCATCTTGTTTATTAAAAATTGAAATTATCTGCCGAAACTGGTTTGGCTCAATGGATAGTGAGTCGGCTTGGGGACTGAAGGGTCCCGGGTTTGATCAAGGGCACTTACCTTGGTTGTGGGCATATCCCTAGTAGGAGGTGTGCAAGAGGCAGCTGATAGATGACTCTCTCTCATCGATGTTTCTAACTCTCTATCTCTCTCCCTTCCTCTGTACAAAATCAATAAAAAAATTAAAAAAATGAAATTATCTGGCTTGTATAGTTTTATATCTTGTCTTTTTCACTTAACATTATATTGTGAACATTTAACAATATAATAACACTAGAGGCCCCACGCTCAAAATTTGTGCAAGGGGCTCGGCCCTCACAGCCACAGTGGCTGCCTTGGCCCTTGTAGTCGAGGCTTAGTCTAGAAGGTCAACCACTGCTGTTCGGGTGTCTGGTCTAATTATCATATTATGTTTTATTATTATAGATCATTCAATACTGTGATACATTTTTTTAATGACTGCATGGTATTTTGTTACTGGATATGTTATAACTTATCTAACCATTCTTCTCCAATTGGTTATTTAGATGATTTCTATATTCATAGATACACATCAGGGCAATGAGGATTTTGTACATAAAACTTGTGTGTATCTTTAATTATTTCTCTGATAGATATATAATCACAGGTCACATTTTCTAAACTTTCAATTTTTACTGAAGATATGACCACCAAGATGACTGATTTATATGTGGCACTGTCAGATTATATTCATTTTGCTGATCCTTTGTCAACATTGGACAAAGAGTAACATAAATTCCACATTGAGGCATAAAATATTTCATTGTTTTATTTGCTTATTTTACTTTTCATAATAATGTTTAACATTTTTCAGACATTTACATCTTTGTTTTTTATAAATTATATTTTCATATTCTTTGTCCATTTTTTCATTCAGAATTATTATTATTTTATTATTATTGTTATTTGCTGATTTATAGAAGCTCTTTTTTTTTTTTTCCAATCATATGTGACACAATGTATTTTTTCCCCAGGATGTCCTTTACCTTTTAATATTGCTATGGTTTTAGTTTTGAAATATAAAAACTTATTTGTATTTTGTTAATTATGTCAATCCTTCCATTTATAGTTTTTATCTTTGATTTTATTATTCTTTGAAATTTCTTTCTCAACCTAATCCTATATAATAAAAGCATAGAATGCAAATTGTTCCCTTGACTGAGGGTTCTGGGAGTTTGACCAGGGGGTGGGGCAGGCCAGGGGAAAGGAGGGAGTACTCAACCAGCAGCCAGCAGCCAGCAGCCAGCAGCCAGCAGCCCAGTAGCCAGCAGCAACTAGGGATGCTATCAGTGCACTGGGTCTCTAGTCTATATATTAATATATATGGCTAATATGCAAAGTATCCCCTTGAGAGTTCGATCAAGAGACCAGGAGTTCAATCACTCATTATGACATGTGTTGACCACTAGGAGGTGGCACAAAATGATGGAAGACCCGGCCAGCAGCCAGAAGGCCCTGCTCGGAAGGGCCTGGAGACCCTAACTGTGTATGAATTTTGTACACTAGGCCCTTAGTAGATATAAAATGTATCTATATTTTCTTCTCATTTTGTGTTTTTGTTCTCATACTTAATTTTTTTAAGCTGTCTAAAATTAATTTCTGTGTGTGAAATAAGAAAGGGACTACATTGATTTATACAGTTGCCCCAGCATGTATTTCTCCTTATCTGAACAATTTTAAATAGCATTTTTGTCATATTCCAAAATCTTAATCTATCAGAGTTGGTTTTGGGTTCTGCATTCTGTTCCATGGAGTAATCTTCCAGGTCTCTTATTTTGTACCTTATTTTCATATAGAGAGAGATATTTGGGGAAAAAAAAAAATCTCCTTGTTTCTCATAGCAAACGTGATCTGAAAGACTAGCTTAGGCCAGCTTCTCTGGTGTTTGCTTATTTCTGGGAAGCCCTGATGCCGAGCTGCCCTTCAGCTTTTGGAAGTGGCAACAGAGGTTGAGGTAATAATGGGAATGGTCAACCAGGGTGCAGGCAATAAGGCTTCACACTGACTACAAAAAAGCTACAATAAACAAAATAACTGATAAATGTGGATCAGCTCTTTGTAAAATATTAAATTTATTGGGTGATATTGGTTAATACAAACATGTGGGTTTCGAGTGTACAATTCTACAACACATAATCTGTATATTGCATTATGTGTTTACCACCCAAAATTCTTTTCCATACCCTATATTTGACCCCCTTTATGATCTTCCACCCCCTACCTTCCTTTTTCTCTGGTAACCATCATACTGTTGGCTGTGTCTATGAGTTTTTGTTTGTTTGTTTTGTTTGTTCATTTGTTGCTTTTAGTTTTATATCTTAGAGTGAAATCATATAGTTCTTGACTTTTTCCATCTAACTTACCTGCATTTTATTACCAGCAAGTTAAAACAATGTTAATGATACAATTTTTTCTCTCTTAAAAAAATCTTTTGTTGGTTTAACGTCTAAACAATTTCCATGCAACAGATAAATTTTAATAACATATGCATGCCTTCCACTTAATATATTTTAATATTATCCATCATTGAATACACATTACTTTCTTTATGGAAGGTAATTCAAAGAACTTTAAATTATACAACCGGCTTCTAATATTTAAAGATTAGATACATGTGCTAACTTAAAGAATAAATTCATTAAGATTCACAATCATTTGAGCTTACTCTGGGGAGCAGTTTTCCAACTACTGAGGAACTAGATATTCCTGCCATTAAACAGTAGGTACAAAATGAACAAGAGAGCACAGTGATTTTAAATCAGAAGAAACAGAACATGATGAAATTTCTGGTGAAGCTATTTTAGTGGAAATTTTTTGACTGCAGAGAGATTTGAAAGCTGCTAGAATCAATTCTGAGAATCAATGACATGAGAAGTATTGCAAGTTTTGGAATTTATTATAAAGTGAGATTTTTATAAATACCTGAAAAAGTTGTCTATATGTATATCTGTTGGACCATTTGAAAAAGTATTTTAATCTTAAAATTAATATAAATAGATTATGATTAACTATAGACATCTATAGACTGTTAAAACTGTACTGTCTATGAATGTGAATGCGTGAAAAGTTTTAAAGATGCCATTTACAAATTTGTACAAGTCATGTTTTGTACCTTTTTTGTTCATTACTGTGACAGACAAATACAATGCAGGTTTATGTTTTATTTACATTTATAAGTATCAACCCATTACTTATTTTCCAACTTGGTTTTATAATATTTATTTGATTTTAATGAATTTCTTTATTTTTATGAGAACAGTTATATGATGATGCTATAAAAGGGATTTTTAAATATCTGTTTTTCCCCCCTGATCAATGCTGTAATCTATTTCATTTCATAATTATTACTGAAAATAATTTGTTGCTTAGAAGAAAGGGTATTAAAAGCTACTTCACTCCAAGTTTTAAATATGCTAGACACAGCTGGTTCTGGGTAGACCTCTTCTGTGTGGAAAAACCTTTCCCACTGTCAATGTGTCTGGCCATCATCTCAGAGAAGAGCTTCCCATGCTTCTATGTTATTTGTACCTGCCTGTGGCCTGCCCTCACCGTGGTTTAGAGGATGTAGGCATTCTGCAATGTCCCTTCTACTAACTTTGCAGGTATATTAGTTGGCCAACAATGTATGTCTCCTTCAAGTCATGCCAAAGTTTCTGGTATACGGGTCACATTCTTCCCAGTATCCAGTGTTATTGTACATTTCTACCACCCTCCTCCCAATTTTACATTTTGAAGGTTGGTCCCATGGTGTTACCTTTCACTGTCTTATCTGGAAGAACACCAGGAAAGAGGGGTTATAGGGAGGCAGTAAGAGATTATTATCAATATAAAATGTGACAGATAACTTAATGCACTTTTCTTGGGCAAAGGAAGAGTGCTCTTCTGAGGGGTGAAAAGAAGGTAGCTCATTCTCTGTGATGGTGCTGAAGCCTCCTGGATTATTTCTGTTTCTGGTTATAAGAATTCAAGCTTTGAGTTGATTGGTTGGAATGAACTTTATTATGAAATATACACAGAATTTTAGAGCTGGACCTTGTAGACCAAGCCCTTCATTTTAAAGATGAAAAAATTAAATCCTAGAGGAGCCAAGTTAGTTAATTCCTCAGCATACTTTGTGGCAGAATTGGAACCACAGTTCACTCTACACCTAATTAAGCTTATTTTCTAATAGAGACATTGTTGCATTTGCCTTTGACATCACCCTTAATCTTCCTCCACAATTCCAAATTATGATGATTAAGTATGAGAATATATATTTAAAATATGTCTGATCTCTAAATGCTCTATTCCTCTTTCTCCCACCCCAGAAAAAAACTGGCATCCTGGTTTCTAATAAATGCTCTAAATACTAGAGAGGTTTAAAAAGGATACAAATTATGTATTCTTTTTCAGTTTTGTATGGAACACACTCTTGTCTCTTTTAGAGTGATATTGACATACTTATACTCCAATGAACTAATGTTCATATCTCAAATGACTCCTTTTGGCCAGAACAAAAATTAACATGTTAATGAAAAAAAAAAAAAAGACAAGAAAAAGCTCAACACGGAAATGATAGCATGTCCTAAAAGTTATCAAGAGTCAAATGCCAGTGCTTTATTTTTTATTTTAAAGGGAAGCATTCAGCATTTATATAATAACCGTAAGTATACGGACAATTGCTCCTGATTATAGCCATAACCTCTCCCTTTCTTTCTCCTGCTTATCCATTTGGATATTTGGTAGTATTTTCATTAGTTTCTACTTTACTCATTCCTTTCTAAACTCAATCAAATATTTATTGAAACAGTATTATGTGCCTTACTCTATAGTTACAACAAGTACAGTCTAGGGAGAGTAAGACTATTATAATAAACTCGAGGCCCAGTGCACAAAATTCCTACACTGGGTCTCTAGCAGCTGCTGGCTGCTGACTGGACACTCCCTTCCCTTCCCCAGCTGTCTCTGACCCCTGATCTAACCCCCGATTGAGAGGACAATTTGCATACTACACTTTTATTATATGGGTTTATAAAAAGAAATAGGTCAGCAGAACTAGGGTGTTAGGAAAGCAAGGAAAAAAATTGATAAAACTTGCTACATTCAGATATGCTGAAAAGTAGCAATTCTGAGACAAGTACCTATTTACTGGGGAACTACCAGTGAAAGCAAGAATTTTGAAATCATATTTGAAGTCTAGCAACTGAAAATTTTTTGTTAATCTAGATAGAATAATTAGGAAATTTGAAATTTCTTTTGAGTCATTCTTTGTGAATATAATTCTGGCTTCTTTTATTTGAGATATAATGAATAAGGAGCTAGATTCTAAATAATTTAGGTTTTGAAGACTCATAAAACATTTTCTATAACTAAAATGTCATCTATAGAAATTGAGAGTCTCAGGTGGGAATCTTTGGATATATCAACAATATGATCAATGGTAAACAGTAACATGATGAAGCAAAATCTGTTAATAGGTAGGGATTTGGAAATTAAAAACAACAACAACTATGAATTCACTGTATGCAGGCAGATGAGATAAATGACAGAAAGCACTTTTATAAGGAATCATTTTATTAAAATTTGATTTTTGACTGATATACTAAACTGGTTCACTGTTCCTAGAGATAGTATATAAAATATCTTTCCAGCTGGTTAAGAAATAAAATAAAAAGTAAATAATCAGCCGAAACCATTTGGCTCAGTGGATAAAGTGTCAGCCTGCGGACTGAAAGGTCCCAGATTCAATTCCGGTTAAAGGCATGTACATTGGTTGTAGGCACATCCCTGGTAAGGGGTGTGCAGGAGGCAGCTGGTCAATGTTTCTCTCTCATAGATGTTTCTAGCTCTCTATCACTCTCCCTTCCTCTCTGAAAAAAAAAAATCCATAAAATATATATTTTTTAAAAAGTAAATAATCAGTGTTATCATCTTCAGTTGTAAGAATGAAGACCGGAAGAAAGTTATTCTGTAATATTCAATTATGAACTAATAAAAAGAGCATAATTTTGTGATGAACAGATATTCCTCTCTGTGAGAGAATTCCAGCAATAAATTATGACTACATAAAACCTAATGTAGATGACTGAATAAGATAAAAAAAAGTAATAAAAATTAACAGAGAAGAATTAGAAATACAACATCATAAAACAGGAAAGGAAGGGATAAGTGAAGCTAAGGAAAGATAAATACGAGTACTCAAAAGCTATCATCTATCCCCATTGTGTAAAATATATATCAACAAAGTCAGGAATGAAGATAATATGAACATTGAGATATTGGAGAATATTTTATTTTCTGTGGGCCATCAGTTATTCAACAATATAATGAGTATATTAGTCATAATTAAAAGGTTCAAGTGATATAACTGCAAACTCAGTGGAAATAGTAATACTTTTTCTAAATAAAAATAAAAATTTAGAAGTAAATTAAAAATATTAATATATATTCAAAGATTTAGATTACAGATTGAATTATTGAGTCTATCATAAACCAAAGCAATATAGCAGAATGTAAGTGAGACCGAATTTACCATAAAACCTCATATACTATTATTTTGAGGTCTATATGCAGACATAAAAAGTAAAATTTATTTGCCAGGGAAAGGGGCCAACTTCTTACATACTTAAGCAACTTTATCATTCAATTTGTGGCATCTTGGTGATGGATGGGAAGAAGTGCAGAAAGAATGTGAGGGAGTGTTTTCCTGCTCTTGACAGTTTGATTGTTTCTGATTTTGACCCTCCCATTTCTAATGTACATAAACACATACAAGTCCATGTTCTTCATTTCTCCTTCCTGTAGCAGTATAAAACCCGATCACTTTGCTAGATATAAAATCAAGATTACTAATCTAATAGATTTTGCCGAAATATTTAAAAATGGAGAGGACACACAAAAATAATAATTATTGGTGACAGTCTATTCCAATTAATGTCTATGGCCATTTTCTATATAAAAACGTGTAATTGTCACAACTATCTGTGAAGAAGGGACCACTTTAAAGGAAGAAAGGGAAACATGAAGAGAGTGAAGCATTTGTTAAATGTCACATTGCTGGCCCAACAAAGGACCAGATGCAAAACAAAGCCATATGATTTAAAATTGTGTCACCATAATGCTTCTCTTTTGTGTGTAAAATTGATGAAATATCTCCTCAGGTTTTTGTTGTTGTTTTTGTTGATTCTCACCAAAGAATATTTTTCCACTGTTTTTTAGAGTGGAAGGGAGGGGGAGAGACAGAAAGAAACATCTCTGTGAGAGAGACACATTGTTTGGTTGCCTCTTGACCAGGGCCAGGGATGGAGCCTTCAACTTAGATATGTATGCGCCCTTGAATGGAGTCGATCCTGAGGCCCTTCAGTCCTTGGGCCATTGTTCTATCGACTGAGCCAAACTGGCTAGAGCTCCCCAATTTTTATTGTGATATAATGGGCATTTAAAATTGTATTTATAGTATCAGATATACTATATTTATATGATGATTTGATACATCCAATCTAATAAAAGAGTAATATGCAAATTAACCATCACTCCACTATACCCACAAGCCACTCCCACAAGCCATGCCCACCAGCCAATCAGGAGCAAATATGCAAATAAACCCGACCAAAATGGCTATGGCCACAGAGAGCAGGGAAGAGGCTTCAGTTTTCCCAGCAATGGAGGAAGCCAAGCTTTCCACCTGCCCTTCCCGGCCCAAGCCTCCGCTTAAGGCTACAAAGTTTCAATGATAGAAAATACATATATCCAAACAGAAATGGCAGCAGCCACGAGGAGGCTAAGGTTGCCTCCAGCAATGGAGGAAGCGAAGCTTTACGCATACCCTGGCCAGCCCAGGCCTCCGCTTAAGGCTACAAAATTTCAATTATAGAAGATACATAAACCCCAACAGAAATGGCTGCTGCCACAGAGCAAGAAGAAGGCTTGTCTTCACTCCATGCTACAAAGTTTCAATTGTAGAAGATAAATAAGCCCCAGATACCAGGGCCTCCACTTGGGTCACCAGGGGAAATGGCTGGCCTGCAAACCACCATAGGCTCCTCACCCAGGCCGCCCCACACCCCAAGGGAACCCCCACCCTGATCCTGAACACTCTTCAGGGCAAACCAGCCACCCTCCACCTGTGCACTAGGCCTCTACCCTATCTAATAAAAGAGTAATATGCAGATTGACCATCACTCCAACACACAAGATGGCTGCCCCCATGTGGACACAAGATGGCCACCACAAGATGGCCAGCAGAGAAGGGTAGTTGGGGCAATCAAGCTTGCAGGGGAGGGCAATTAGGGGTGACAAAGCTGGCAGAGGAAGGAAGTTGGGGCAACCAGGCATGCAGGGAAGGACAATTGAGAGAGCAGTTGGCAGGGACCAGGCCTGCAGGGGAGGGCATTTAAGGGTGACCAGGCCTGCAGGGGAGCAGTTAGGCATTAATCAGGCTGGCAGGGGAGTGGTTAGCGGGTGATCAGGCTGGTAGGCAGAAGCAATTATGGGCAATCAGGAAGGCAGGCAGGCAAGCAGTTGGGATCCAGCAGTCCTGGATTGTTGAGAGGGGTGTCCTTCTGCCCATTTAGGCCCAATCCCAGTAGGATCCCAGTAGGATTGGGTCTAAGTTGGACATCCCTTGAGGGGTTGCAGATTGGAGAGGGTGCAGGCTGGGCTAAGCTGCACCCCTCGCGCCACCCCCCCCCCTCGCCCCCCGACGAATTTTGTTCACTGGACCTCTAATATATATATATTACAAAATGATCACTACCAGTTTAATTAAACATCTACCTCCTCACATAGTTGTCAATTTTTTTTATTGTGATGAGAACTTTTAAGATATACTCTCTTAGCAATTTTCAAGTATACAATGCAGTACTATAGTCAACATATTTTACATTATATCCCAATAATTTATTTATCTTATAACTGGAAGTTTGAAACTTTTGACCACCTTCACCCATTTTCCCCACTCTCTACCCCCCTGCCTCTGGCAATCACCAATCTTTTCTCTATATCTGTGATTTCAGTTTTTTCCTAGATTCTTCATGTAAGTGTTATCATACACTATTTACCTAGCATAATGCCCTCAAGATCCATCAATGTTGTTACAATTGGCAGGATTTCTTTCTTTGATATGGCTGAATAATACTAAATAAAATATTGAAAATCTCTTTTCATAAATTTCTTAGTTTAAAATATGAAACAATGTAAAATCCATTTTAATCTTATTTGAGAATAACTTAATCCTCTCTGCTAATTTAGTGCCTAGATTTTTTTCTTCTGTCTTTCATACCTTCTATTTTTCTTTATCTCTTTCAAAACCTGAATATGTCTAATCCATTTTAGAAATTCAGAGATTGTAAAAAAACATCTGAACTATGCCATCTGATCTGTATCAGTTAGAATCAGGCTTCTCAGTTTCTCAGTTAGAATTATTGAAATACCGTTACACAAGGGTTTATTTCTTTATGTAAAATACAGCAACAAAGTTCAGAGGAGTGTGGAGAAAGCACAGAATCATTAGAGATCCAGGATACTTTATTTATGGTCTCCTTGACTTTCATCTGCAAAATAACTGCATTATGTAAGATTGCTGCGGGAATTCCATATGCGTTACTCAGGTAGAAAAAAGAATTAGGAAGAGGAGGAGGAAGAAGGGGTGGAGGAGGAGGAGCAGGAGAAGATGAAGAATTGTTTCCCAGTCCTTGTCAGTGGATAGAACATCAGCCTGCCAACTGAAGAGTCCCAGGTTTGATTCCAGACAAAGTCACATTTCCAGGTTGTGGGTTTGATCTCCAGTAGGAGGCATGCAGGAAGAAACAAATCAAAGATTCTCTCTCATCATTGATGAATCTATCTCTCTCGCCCTTTCCCTTCTTCTCTGAAATCAATAAAAATATATATTTAAAAATAGTCACATAATGGACAATCCACACCTTCAAAGAAATCGTTTCCCATTTAAAGAAACTTTCTAGAAAATCCACAGGGCACTTCCTCTTCTCATTGATCAGAAATTAGTCACATGGCCATGTCTTGCTATAAACCTGGCCTGAGAAATTTAATCTTTTAACTGGACATATGGCCTCCCTGAATAAAACTGTATTTCTGACTCTTAAGTGGACAATGAGAATGAGTGTTGGTAGAAAGATCACACAGCATCTGCTATAGCATCATAAAGATACGTATGGAACTCCAGACTACCAGGAGAAAGAGGACTGGGAATCAAAGTTTAGATCAGAAATCCATTCTAAACCTAAAATAATAAAGGGAGGCAACTGTGTGCTAGGGAAGTGGATTATGTTTATTTGTACTCATTTATAATGGACTAGAGGCCGGGTGCATGAAAATTCATGCACTGGAAGGGGAGTCCCTATGCCCGGCCTGCACCCTCTCATAGTTCAGGAGCCCTAAGGGACAGGAGGTGACCCAGCAATTGGGAAGGTGACACCCCCATCACACCTCTGCTTCTGCCACTGCTGGCAGCACAAGTTTCTGCTGGCCCTGGTTACCTGAGCCTTGGGAAGCTCTGGGCAGCTGGGCAGCTGGGAGCTGCCATCCAAAGCTTGCCTGTGCCTTGGGCTGGCCCTGGGCAGCTGGCAGCCGAGGATGGTTCTGGCTGCACTGTGTGCCTGCCACTCCCCCCCAAGTGGTACTAAAAGGATTAGGGTACTGCAGCGGACCTGAGGGGAGTGGGTACCACCATCTTGTGACTATGGGTGCCACTATCTTTGTGATAGTGTGATGGTCAATTTGCATATTCCCTCTTTATTAGATGGGATTAACTTTTTTTTAATTATTAGGTATCAAGTTCTACCTAAAGCAGCTTCTTATAGGTTGGATTTACATAGAATAGTTACTTTAAATTTCTTTTGGGAATGAAGAAAACCACAACCCAACTTACTTATTCTAAGTCTGCATTCCCTGAAATCAATCAGGCGTGGACTCAGCCCTCTCCTTTTCACGCCCCAGAATGCAAAGCAGTGTGGTTCATAGGCAAAGGAAGACCCTCCCTTCCTTTCCCTGTTTTCTTTGTCTTACACCACCATCTCTGAGATACAATGTATGATAGCTACATGCCAAAAAAAACTTTAGACAATTACGTTCCGTTCTCTTCATCTCCAATTAGAAATGAAACTACCATCAGTAAGGACATTTTCATAAACATTTTACTTTTGTGTTCCAATGAATGTTGGTGAGAGAACATATGCATGCACAGCCATATTCACAAACATTTATAACCTCCAGCAACTATAAAGTCTCATCTGTTCTATAAAGGAAGGCTCTGTTCCCAGTGCCATTTGCCAGCAAATGCTGATCACTTGACAGTTCACATTTAAAGGCAGCAGGCTCTTGACTCTGGATCCTGTGCACTAAACACCTGTTCCCTGTCAGACACTGCAGCTGGCATTTTTCCAGGAGACCTAGTTATTTTGTTGGGATGGTTCCTTGCCCTCATGTACCACATAAAAATAGTGGGATGCCTTAGATTTCAGTAGTCTCCAAGTTGAAAGCAGAACCCTGCAACACTCTGGACATGTGAAAAGAATCACAGAAAGGTCCAAGTTTAACAACAGATGAAGTATCTTTAACTCTCTCAGCCCCAGCCCTTCAGCCACGGTAGACCAGCATTCTCTGGTATACTGTTGGCATGTTACTGTGCATTCTATCTGAATCTCAACTGCCTTTCTTTAATCCTCACCAGAACATATGTTTATTGATTTTAGAGAGAAAGTAAGGGAGACAGAGAAGAGAGAGGGAGAGAAATATTGATGTGAGAGGGAAATATTGATCAGTTTCCTCCTGTACCTGCATGGAAGTGGCAACCTAGGTATGTGCCCTGATTGGGAATTGAACCTGTAACTTATTTGTGTATGGGATGACGCTCCAACCAACTGACCCATCTGGCTAGGGATTTCAGGTTCTTTTAAAAACAATATTAACACATCCTATATAATAAAGAGGTAATATTCAAATTGACTGTCACGCCAACACACAAGATGGCCACCCCATGTGGACAAGATGGCCAGCCCAACATGGCCAGCAGGGGAGGGCAGTTGTGGGCAATCAGGCCAGCAGAGAAAAACAGTTAGGAGGGACCAGGCCTGCAAGGGAGAGTTAGTTGGGGGAACTAGACATACAGGGGAGGGCTTCTAAACTCATTAATCTGAAGAGCTAGGAAGTGAGAGGCCTAGAAAGGTCCAGGTGGGAGTTCTTCCATATGGATATGTAAGAGGAGGGAGTTGAGTGTCCCTGCTTCCATATCACTGAGGCCCATGAAATATGGAAGCAGGGAGGATCTTGTTAACCAATCTTCTCATTCAATGCCATTGAAAAAGGGGAAGAATGAACTGTCAGTGAGAAAGAGGTAAAACTAGGATTAGGTGCTAATTTTTATGGATGTGAGTACAAGGATATCCCATAAAGTGTTTGGCAATCTGGCAGAAGTGCGTCTGCATTTAAGAAAAGTTAAGCCTGGCCATGTGGCTCAGCAGGTGAGCATTGACTTATGAACTAGGAGCACTGACCTATGAACTAGTATCTTTGATACTGGTCAGGGCACATGCCTGGGTTACAGGCTTGATTCCCCAGTGTGGGCATGCATGCAGGAAGCAGTAGATCAATGATTCTCTCTCCTCATAATATATTTATTTTAAAAGTTAAGACTTATGCTTAGTACATTTTTTGCTCTTTTTTAATTTTTAAAAAAATATATTTTATTGATTTTTTACAGAAAGGAAGAGAGAGATAGAGAGCCAGAACAGTCGATGAGAGAGAAACATCGACCAGCCGCCTCCTGCACACCCCCCACTGGGGATGTGCCCACAACCAACATACATGCCCTTGACCGGAATCGAACCCGGGACCTTTCAGTCTGCAGACCGACACTTTGCCACTGAGCCAAACCGGTTTTGGCTCTTTTTTTTTTAATTTTACACCACTCAGATGAGCGTTGGTTGTTAATGATGGCTTTTTTCCCTCATGACTTATATTTAAAGAACGAATACTATGTTTTTATCCTTACCTAGTTTTTCAGAGAAGAAAAAAAATATTGTATAAGAAATTTATATTTGTATTATTTCTGAATACAATGCTTTAAAATTAATGTCAATGAGACTTGGCCTGAGATGGAAGAATGGAGGCTGACTCCCAAGGGCTGAATTCTATAGCTATTGGCATTTTCATGAACTGACTCACTATTGTTGGTAGTTTGGTGGAAGAAACTTAGGATAGGGAGAAGTATGCAGGCAGCCTTCTAGGATAACAGCTTTGAAGAATTCACAGTATTGTTGAGAATTTGGCTAAAGCATCCTATAGTTTTTATTTAATGACTTCACTCTGTCCTGTAAGGGAAAGGCAGTTTTCTCAAAGTTCTTTGTTAGGAGAGGAGGAGGGTGTGGTGCAGTAAAAACATAAAAAATGAAAGAGGGCATGCTTATTGTTTATGGTTGCTTGTTATTTTGTAGCTTTCTTACACACATGAGCGTGTGAAAAATGGCAAAAGAAAAGAAAGAGCTAGCTATCATCTAGGGATTAATCTATAAAACAGCTACTGGATAAGAAAACCCCTGAGTGACTCTACATTACCTTTAATTCTCCTTTAATCAAAGGGCAGCACGTGGTTGTGAGAGATGGTGTGAGCAGGGGAGATTATGCAGAGAGTGACTTCATTCTGAGAAATTTTGGCATGATTCCTAGTCTCCTAGCCTGAGGGAGCATTTCTAAATTTTATTTGTGTTCTTTACCTGAGAGAATTGATGCCTTCACGAGAGCACAAGACAGAGGCTAAACAGACTTGCAATAAAATTACCCTCCTTGGATGGGTCAGGAGCTGCCTGATAACTTCGTCTACGCCCACATCAATCCAGGAACAGCAGGAGCCTCAGCAGTCAAGGAGAGCTGAAGGTGGCATTGCTTACACAGGTAGAACGCCTAACAGAAATACACAAAGAGCCAGGTGTGGAGCTGTTAATAATGTCCTCTGGTTGTCATTCTGCATTGTTTGTAACTTCTACAACAAGCATTGTCGTTTTCTTAAATAAGAGCAAATAATAAGCTAATAAAGATATGGGATCAATTTTCTCCCCCTCAGAGGAAGTCATGTTTTGCCTGCACTTTTGTAAAAATTACTCTTGTTTCTTTCCTTCTTTCTTCCTTCCTTTCTCCTCCCTCCCTCCTGCTCTCTCTCCATTTTTTCTCTCTTTCTTTCTTTCTTTCTAAGAGTACATTCAGGATGACCAGTGAGTCCACACCTCTGGGTAAATGATAAAGCAAATATTAAATTTGGTGTCACCGTTTTCATTATAACTCATTGTGGAAATTCGGCTTTATAAAATGTATTCTGGCGGAGTTTTAAGGAAATCAGGTTATCTTGTGGTCATCAGACTTTATAGAACTCTGTCCAATACCTTCTACTGGATTAGATTTTAGCTCTGCAAACAGTCTTATCTCTTAAGAGCTAGGATCTGAAATTAAATTATAAATTGATACTATCAATAGCAGGAATGTTATCTTGAGCCTGGAAGGCCAGGAGGCTGATTGAATCTCATTCATCACAGATGCACTTTGCTAGTGATGGCTGTGTTTGGGTGTGAGGGCGTGTTTATGTGTTACAGCCAGTGTGCTGGTTCGCTGAGCTGGTTAGCATGGTGCTAATGGAAGCAGCAGGAAAAGCTCTATAGCTCCATAGCTCCATAAGCCAGTTAACTCTGCTTTGTTTAGTGATGATTGATGGTGACTTAGATCCTATATGGCAGTCTCATATCCTGCTGATGATCCCAATAATTGAACAAACTTTATGCATGAGAACTTAAAGCTATTTTTCTCTTTTTAGATTCAAAGAGATTCAAATGGATAAGCCATGCAATGCACTTACTGCCTTTTTTAGAGAATCCACAGAGAACTTGCCATGGCCACTGTTTCCTTCTTAGGGATTTCTACACATAGGATGTAGAGAAACATATGCCTTGTTCCATTGGACCTGGAAATACTGGCATTCGTGTGCTAGACTAAAATGAATGTCAATTAAAACCAGCCATTTATAGATTCATCAGTGGCCTTAATAAGGGAGCCTACAATGGAAGCTGGACTTAAAATTAGTGTAGCAATTATGGTAAGATCCTCTTGCAGGGGGTTTAAATACAAAACACAAAGAGAGGGACACCAACAAATGAATGGTATAGAGATGAAGTTCCATACAGACAAAAATTAGCAAGGAGAAGTGATAATCCAGTAGAAATTATGAGGTAGCAGATGCTGGGAATAAACAAGAATTGTGTGGCAGACTGCATAGCAGAGAGTATTTCATCAAGAGCAGCCAGAGTGCAGGCAGGGGTGGCAAGGAATAGCTGAATAACCATGCTGAGCAGCACATAAAGGGAGCCTTTCTGCTGCTGGGGGCAGAGAATGATAGCAAGGTCTTTACAGCTACGTAGCACACTGGCTGGCATTTCTTTTCTATAGGAGACCCAACTTTATTATTATGGAAGGAATCTGAAAGTTATTCTAGTTTCTCAGAAGCCTGGCTACACAGCTGTTTCGAGTCTTTCTTCCTTTCTTTCTTTTTTTAAATTTAAATATATTTTATTGATTTTTCACAGAGAGGAAGAGAGAGGGATAGAGAGTTAGAAACGTCAATGAGAGAGAATCATTGACCAGCTGCCTCTTGCACACCCCCTACTGGAGATGTGCCCACAACCAAGGTACATGCCCTTGACCGGAATCGAACCCGGGACATTTCAGTCCACAGGCCAATGCTCTATCCACTGAGCCAAACCGGTGCTGGCTCTTTCTTCCTTTCTTGTGTGTCCTTTATAGTAAAACTTGATCACCTGAGGTAATCTGAGGGTGGCATTGCACTTGCTCCCTGAAAGGTCCTAACATGCAAATGTGATTTGCATGACGAAGATGTTTGATTGCTTTGGGGATTACTTTACATTTCTGATTCTCATCAAATTTCTTCCTGCCAACAAGTGTCACTAGCCTCTACCAACATTTGGGGTGCTCTTCAATAATCTTATATTCAATCACCGAGAAACAATAAATTCCTCAGAGTCCTAAAATGAATTAAAAATATTATTGAAAAAAAAATTCCACTCTAATTTGTCATACATATTAAGGGAAAGCCTTTTGTTGTATATTGGGGCATTAAAAGATGTTATTCTTCTGGGCTTTAACATCTAATATAACAAACTAGAGGCCTGGTACATGAAATTCGTGAACAGGAGGGGGGTGTCCCTCAGCCTGGCCTGCACTCTCTCCAATCTGGGACCCCTCAAAGGATTCCTACAGAGATTGGACCTAAATTGGCAGTCTGAGATCCCTCTTGCAATCTGGGACCACTGGCTCCTAACCACTTGTCTGCCTGCCTATCTAATTTTCCCTTAACATTCTGCCTGCCTGCCTGATAGCCCCTAATTGCTCTGTCTGCCTGCCTCCTGATCACCCCTAATTGCTCTGCCTGCCAGCCTGATCGCACCTAACTGCTTGCCTGCCTGATTGACCCTAACCATCTCTGCCTTGGTCCCTGCTGCCATTTCTTCATCAGGAACAATGTATGGAATCACATCTGGGAGGTTGTTCAATTGTCTGGTCTAATTAGCATATTTGCTTTTATTATTATAGACTAGAGGCCTGGAGCACGAAATTCGTGCATGAGTGGGGTCCCTAAGCCTGGCCAGCAATCAGGGCTGATCAGGACCCCCACCTTCCTGCCCTCTCCTTCTTTCACTACCTGTACACCACCACTGCACAGTTCCCCACCTCCCTGCATCCTTTATCCCTTACCACCCACAAGCTACCACCGCATAGTTCCCTGCTTCTCCACCGCCTCTCCTCCACCTTCCCTCAATGCCTGTGTCTGCCACCACCCAACCCCGGCTCCCTGTCCCAGCTTGGGGGCAAGCATGAATTGGGCAATTGGGACCTGATGGCCATGGGGAGGGTCTGGAAGGTTGGCTGGCAGGCCCTGATCAGGCAATTGGGGCCTGACGGCTGTGGGGAGGGACCAACCTCCACCATGGTGGGCAGTTGGCAAGCCAATTGGGGCCTGCTGGCTGGGTGGAAGGACTTGGGAGGTTGGCCACTGGCCCCCTGGAAAAGGGGCTGCATTCATTGCCAACCACCTCCAGCTTCCCATGTCAGCCTCGGGGCCTGGCCCTGATCAAATGATTGGGGCCTGCTGGCTGGGGCCTGTGAGCTGGGGGCAGCTACTGCATTGAGAGCCTGCCCTCTGGTGATTGGTATGTGTCATAGTGACTGGTCATTCTGGTCGTTTCGGTTGTTCTATCATAATAGTAGTTTATGCTTTTATACATATAGATAATATATTGACAATGGCTCTGAAGGAGGAATTTGGGAAAGTTTTCATGAAGAAATACAGTCCAGATTCTGCTGAGACAGCCCATGTGTTGAAGGGCTTGAGATAAGATTGCTACCAAATTTACTGATTTTGACACTCTGTTTCCCCATTGGAAGGTATTGGAAACAAAGCAAGTTTTTGTGTCAACCCATGGTCCTGGGGTTGATCAAAACATTCTCCAACTATGCATATTATTTGAAGGCTAACTTTTATTCTACAGGAACTCAGGCACATTATGTATACTGGAAGTAAATGAAAAGAAATTTGTTTCATATGCAGAAATCTACGTGTTTATTTACTTTGATCTGGATATGCAAAAATATTAGAATTAGGCTTTAATTCAAGAAATAAGAATGGGGCACAGAATAATGTGATGAAAAGCATTTATTGCTCATAATCCTAAAATGAAGAGAAAATTAAAAAATAACCTAATGGAAAATTAAATGTTTCTTTTTAAAGAATAAATTAAAAAATAAAACATTGCCCTAACCAGTTTGGCTCAGTGGATAGAGCGTCGGCCTGCAGACTGAAGGGTCCCAGGTTCAATTCCGGTCAAGGGCATATGCCTTGGTTGAGGGCACGTCCCCAAAGGGGGTGTGCAAGAGGCAGCTGATCTATGTTTCTCTCTCATCGATGTTTCTAACTCTCTATCCCTCTCCCTTCCTCTCTGTAAAAATCAATAATATATATATATATTAAAAAACAAATAAAACATTTATGTGTGTTAATTTCAAAATTGAATTTATATGGTTAATTGATCTTTCTATTAGAATGAATGGTTGTTTGTTTAAGCAGGAGTATTAGTCCATTTAGGCTTCTATAACAAAAAATACTGTAAACTAGAAGGCTTAAACAACCAACATTTATTTCTCATAGTTTCGAATGCGTCATCCTAGAAGATACATGATTTTGATGTATCGTATTTCTGATGATGTTAACTTCAATCATTGGTTAAGGTATCATCTGTCAGGGTTCTCCAAAGATGATTCTTACCTGAAGCAGTAATTTGCAATGGTATTTGACAAGTGTTGAATTTTTTAATGTTCATTGTATGTCTATTGTTATTAATAGCAATACTATAGGAAGAAGGAGTTATTCTTATATTTCATTTATTCATTTACATAAATTTACTTTTATTTCTAATTCAAACTCTTTCTCTATCTCAAGTATCACCTTTCTTAGGCAATGTCACCTATTTGCACTGGGGACCCCCGAATTGGTCATGAGCATAAAAGTGTACATATTACTTCACTGTTCTTCCTTACTTTACCCTAGGTTCTGTCTCTACCCATTGTTTTGGGTTTCCAAGATAATTTACTTAATATGACATTTAATTCCTATCTTTCATTGACTCTGTTGGTCCTGGTTTTCAATACTACATTCTTGACTGCTACTGCCCTTATTTAAGCCTGATATTTAGCAGAAAATTCTTCTACTGTTAGAAAAGTAATTTTATTTAATTCAGCAAACTAGAGAGTGTATTGCTATTACTCTCAATGGTGGGTATTTTGCCTGTCAGCTTCTATTCCTTCTTATTTTAGTAATGAATTCCATTAGGAGGTGACTTCTTCCCATTGTATAGGTGGATTGGGTGGGGTTATCTGAAAACGTCACTTGCATTCCCCAGACAGGGATGGACATCACCATTCAACTGGATTGCCCACATTCTCTCTTCGGCTCTGTGTGGGGTGAGCCAAAGATAAAGGAACTGAACAGAACAAAAGCCATTTGAACACATTCATTGCCATGGTGGAGCTCTAAAGATACTGTCACTCAATTCCTGCTAACAAAACATCTGGAGTGTTCCTGGTTTCTGGTGTTTTTAGAGCCTCTTTTCCAATCTCTCTTGACATTTGTGAGTTTTTGGAAATTCTCCAAATAAATACATTGTTGCACCTTAGCCAGAATCATTTTTCTGTAGTTTGTGGGAAAACAACAACCCCCCTAAACTACTCTCATAAGTGAGGTAGATAAAATATTATTATTTTTCTGAAGCTAAAGACTTGGGAAAGGAAATACTAGGTACTCTGTTGATAGGAACTAGATTAATAGCAACATAATAACAACCCTAACCCTAACCCTAACCCTCACATAGCAGTAGCTGGTTGCCTCAGGCCATGGAGCATTTAACCATTATACATGGAAGTCCTGGAAAAACAACCACCAAAGACTTAAATGCCTCGCCTACACAAAGATCTGCACGTCTCTCTCCTAGATCTGATTTTCTGGTTTCCTCACACTGCTCCCAGGTCCCTTGGTGCATCTGCTGAGCTTGTCTTGCCTTCGGCCCTTCCAGCCTTTTCTGGTGGGCCCAGGAGAGTTTCAGTAGCTCTTCTCTCCCCAGTTCTTTACCTAGAACTCCACACCATCCTCACAGTAGTCTCTTCCATCGTATGAAATCTGGAGAAAAGGAAAAATATTCTTAATGAATTCTATAGTGACAGAGGAAACTGATCATTTTAACAAAGTTGTCTCCGTATCCCTGAAAAAGTGGCCCTACCCTGCATACTGGGCATCTGTTTTCATTTTGTATTCTGTGCCCCTCGCTCTCAGGGTTACGATGTACCTTACCTTTTAGACAGATTTACAATTTCTTATAACATGGTGTTCTTCTACAAGGAAGAGGTAGACTCAGCACTATGTAATGAAGATATCGTAGGTAAAATATTTTAGTATCTTGAGATTATGGGTTTTAAGAATAAAAGGCATGTTTTATATAGTCTTATGTGGTTGGAACTATGCAGATTCCTTCAATATGCATGAACTAGAGTTCTCCAAACAAAGATGATAAAAATGAGTGAAATAATTTTGTGACTCAGCATTTAAAACAAACAAACAAGCAAACATGTTCACATCATTTAAAAATATTTCCAAAGGCCAAGGAAGAAAATCATGTCAGGATGGGGTCAAAGTAAAAAATATATGTATACACACACACACACACACACACACACACACACACACGAGCACGCGTGCATGCGCAGCCCCCCTCCGTATTTTCCGGCGTATAAGACGACCCCCCTAATTTTAGTTAAAACATAGGTTTAGGCCTATATTCGCTGTATAAGACTACCCCCCACTTCCAAGACAACACCAGTTCTTTTTTTAATAGACCACTTCTCTGACTCTGGCCAATCTGAGCAGGCTCCCCGCCCCCCCTCCCCCCTTTCAAAAGTCGTCTTATACGCCGGAAAATACGGTATATTGTAATATTCATGTGACCGGATGTCCTAATGTTTTATATTAGAAAACTCTGATAGGAGGCACCGGGGAACAACATGCAGGGGGCCATGCTCCTTGGTACATCTTCTTTCAGAAGTGAAACCTTTTCCCTTCCTCTCGGAGGAGCATGTGTGGCCAGTCAGCCAAACTTTTCTGGAGTGAAAATGGCCAGGGATGCTCAGAATTAGAGCAAATAACCCTAGCCAGTTTGGGTAGGGGACAGAGCATCAGCCCTCAGACTAAAGGATCCCGGGTTTGATTTCAGTCAAGGGCTCATACCTCAGTTGCAGGCTCAATCCCAATCCTGGTTGGAGGCAACCAATTGATGTGTCTTTCTCATATTGATGTTTCTCTGACTCTGCCCCTTCCTTTTATTCTCTCTAAAGATCAATGGAAAAATATCCTCAGGTGAGGATTAACTAATAAATAAATAAATAAATAAATAAATAAATAAGGCAAATAAGATGGTGATACTATTCCAATGATACTAAGATGGTGATACTATACTGGTGATACTAAACGAGTATTTACTTAGATTTGAACTTATAAGAGTTTAATACTAATTTCTTTCTTGAACAGGAAATGCTATAGAAGCTCTGAAGGGGCTTTTGGTCATGAGGTCCAAAGAGTGTCCCTATCTAACTTGACTGAAATCCTGCCCTGTGTGCCAGGGACAGATCCACATGGGAAAAAAAAATGCCCTCCCGGCAGAGAAGGGAAACTTGTTTCTTTGAGGTTCTCTCTAATCCCACAAGCTGAGAACCACCTCCCTCCTCCTTGATGTTTGCCCTAGAGGTTTACATCACTGCTATTAGCAAAGTTCATATCGCAGTATAATTGCTTATTTACACATTTTTCCTCCCTGCAAAGTTATGAATTTCTTAAACACAAATTGTGGCATTTTCAATATTCTATCCTAAGCACCTAGCAAAGATTAGCCCCATATAAAATGGTTAGTAAGCATATTAAAAATTATATCCTAACCTCTGACCTTGTGTTGTCCTTACTTTTCTGTCCTGTCTCATATTTTTATATTTTTATTTTCCCGTGTGTAAAAATGTTATGTCTATTGTAAAAATTTTAAGCTTTTTTTGTTTGTTTTTTTAAATCAGAATAGGCAACTTTCAAAGAAATTTAAAAACCGAACTCCTTTCACAGAGTTTTAATTTCAGGTTCTTTAAAAAAAAAAAAAAAAAAAAAAAAAAAAAAAATATATATATATATATATATATATATATATATATATATATATATATATATAAAGTGACTGCTATAGGATTAAGTTTATATCTACTATAAGAAAAAAATAGGTTTTATTTTTAGCAATGTTAAGATTGTTTCTCTCATAACAATATGAAGTACAAACCAACACAGGCAGGAACTCGCTCCCCCAGCTTGCCCTGTCTACCCTTCCGGGGTGCCCACATCTGTCCCTCCTTGCTTCTGGGATTTTTCACAGGCGATCAACCCAGCACACAGCCATTGCAGGCCCATAGACACCCAAGGAGATTGGGAAAAATAGCTTTTCTGCTTACTTCAGCAGAGATAAGATCAAATTCTTTATTTAAATCTCCTTATATGCATTCTAAGATTTTCTCTTTCCCCCCCCATTTTTACATTTTATTTATTTTAAAATATATTTTATTGTTTTTTTACAGAGAGGAAGAGAGAGGGATAGAGAGTTAGAAACATTGATAAGAGAAACATCTATCAGCTGTCTCCTGCGCACCCTCCACTGGGGATGTGCCCTCAACCAAGGTACATGCCCTTGACCAGAATCAAGCCTGGACCCTTCAGTCAGCAGGCCAACTCTCTATCCACTGAGCCAAACCGGTTCGGCTACATTTTATTTTATTTTCCCATCACCATTTATCCCCCTACACCCTCTTCCACTCCACCTCCCTCTCCCCACAATCAAAGATCATAATTCTTAACAATAAACTTACATTGGTAATTAAGAGTAAATGAACAAAACAGAAAGGTGCAACATATTAACAAAACAGCATAGTTTCTGTGGTTTCTTTTAAAAAGTCTTTTTATTGACTTCAGAGAGAGGAAGGGAGAGAAACAACACTGATGAGAGAGAATCATTGATCTGCTGCCTCATGCACATTCCCCTACTGGGGAATATAGTAGCAATCTGGCAGGTGCCCTGACGACGGGGAATGGAACAGTGACCTTCTGGTACATAGTGTACCGAATTTTTGGACTGGAACATGGATTCTTTGTCAATCGGAATCGAAGAATGAATCCATGGACAGAAAGTGGTATAGCAAAGGCGGAGATTTGTTGAAGAACAAGCACAGACTCCCACGTCAGGAGAGGGAAAGAGTCCCACAGAATGGGCTCCCATGTAGGGAAGGGGAAAGGGTCCCACTGAGTTCCTTTCCCCATGGCTTATAAAGGCTGCAGATCCTGGTGCCTGATATCTCTTCTGATTAGTCACTATTCCCTTAGACTGGTTACTATAGTAACTCCTGGGCTCAAAGGTTGAACTTCACATAGGACGTGTGAGGCTCTCTGCCCCCCACCCCCACCCTTGTTTTTCTATTCCCTTTGGGCTCTCTTTCTCTCCTTCTGGATGAAGGGCTTCCTTCTCTTTATTTTGTAAATATAGATCTTTCTTGGCTACTTCCAGTTCTCTTATCTTATGAAATATGCCTGTTGCTGCTTCCTTATCTTATGGAGATCTGACTGCACCTGGCTTCCTTGTGTTATGGAAATGTACCTTCTCCCAGTCTGCAGCCACTTGCTTTTCCATGGACCCCAATTCTAAAAAAATTTCCTAAGCCTGCCTATGTTTCCCCAAAATTCATGCTTCAATAGGTTGACACTCAACCACTGAGCCATGCTGCTGAGCTGGACTAGAAGTTTCCCTTTTTATAATTTAAGCAACATTGGATCATTGTTCCCCATTCCATACCTTTCTAAGCTTCTAGGATTTTCCTCCCGTGTTCCCCAGGGACATATTCTATTATCCCATACTATTGGGGCAGAGAACTGATATGTGACATAACAGTCAGTGGTAGCAAGAAGCACCTTCAGAATTGTAGAGTAAGAACCTCCAAAAACCACTTCTCCATAAAAGCAATGAGAGCGCTGGAAAAAAATGTCAATAAACTTTTTTAGAACTCTGGAAATTAACCAAAGGTTTGCAACACTGTGAGGATCATTTTATTTAAGAAAAATGACTGATTTTCATTAAGAATAGTGAACTTTTGGTATTTTAATGTGCCTATTTCTACCCCCTGTTCCCAGTGCTACAGGCGTCTTGAAAATCAACATCCTCACAACTAATGTATCAGTGAAAAACTGGTATCATATTAGAAGCCAGTAGAGGAAGTAGAATGGGTTTGACAACTTCCTCCAAACTCTCATCTACCTAATAAAAGAGCAACATGCTAATTGACCATACCTTTGAGACACCCACCAGCCAATCAGGAGTGAGTATGCAAATTAACCAACAAAACTGGCAGGGCCAAGCGGCCTGGGGCAGGGCCAAGCGGCCTGGGGCAGGGGCAGACCTCTGGGTAGTGTGGGAAGGTAGAAAGGAGGCTCTGGGCTTGATGGAAAGGCAACTCAGCCAGAGCAAAGGCGGTGCCAACAGCCAGGGGAAGGAAGGCCCATTCTCGGATGAATCTTTGTGCATTGGGCTTCTAGTTCTTAGATAATTGTCAATTGACTGAACTGCCATTTCCCTGGTATAGTCTGCAATTGTAAGGTTCATCTTTTTTCCCCCCAACATTTTTTGTGTGTGTTAGTTTCAGGTGTATAGCATAGCAGCCAATGTGTTCTTCATAATGTGTTCTCCCCAGTAATTCAAGCACCCACCTGGCACCATACATACTTATTACAATACTGTTGACTATATTTCCCATGCTTTACATCTCTGTGACTATTTTGTAACTATCCATTAGTGCTTCTTAATCCCTTCACCTTTCACCCAGTGCCCTAATCCCCATCCCCTCTGGCATCTATCTTTATTTGACTAGACTCAGAGTTTAGTCACTAGGGAGTGATTGTTGAAAGCAATGGTGAATACTATGAACAACAATTGGCCAACAAATTACTTGACTTAGGTGAAATAGAAACATTCCTAGAAAGGCAGAAAATATTAAATCTGATTCAGGAAGAGAGAAAATCTGAAAAGACTTATACAAAGTAAAGAAACTGAATTAATAACAAAAAAATTAAAAACAACACACAAAACAAATAAGAAAACCAGCCTAGTTAATTTCACTAGTGAATTCTACCAAATGTTTAAAGAATAATTAAGCCAATCACAAATTTTTCCAAGCAAGAGAACAATTATTCTCTGAAGGCAGTAATAGCCTAAAAACAAACAAACAAAAAAACCTCCAGACAATTCTATCAAAAGAAATTATAGACCAGTATGCATTATGAATATAAATACAAAGGAGCCTGTACAAAGTTTGTTGAACTGAGTCCAGCAACATATAAAAAGATTATGCACTATGAAAAAGTGGGATTTATCCTAGCAATGCAAGGCTGGTTCAACATACGAAAATCAGTTACTATAATATGTTTATAGAATAAGGGTAAAAAAATCACAAGGTTATCTCAACAGAGGGAAAAAAAAAACATATTTGACAAAAATCTATCACCCTTTAATAATAAAAACCACTAAACCTAGAAAGAGAAGGAAAAATTTTCAACCTGACACAAGTCATTCATTAAAAACCCAATGTGTTTTTTTTCCTGTTTTTTCTTTTTTTTTTCTTTTTTCTTTTTCTGTTTTCCCTCAATTAAAGAAAAACAGGGAAATGGGTCTGCATACTTTTTAACTTCAGGATATCCAGATATCTCTCGGCACAGCACCTTAGTAAATAAGCATCATTAACTGCTCTCTGCTTCAGCTTCATCATCAGTAAAATGGGAATAACCGTAATCCCCGCCTCCTTGCTGTTCGTGTTGCTCAGTGAATTAACGCAAAGCATCTAGAGGAGTGTTCACCACACAGTGAGTGCTTAGACAGCCTTGCCTGAACCTGCAAGGCCAGAACTTTTTACATGGGCATCTGCCTTCAAGAACTCATCCAGGCTGTTCGCCCTTTTCAATCTCTCTTTTTGTCGCCCCTTCTCCATTTCAATGAACATTATACATTGCCCAGGGCTTGAGGCAAAGAATAAAAGAAGGAAGCAGTTAAGTAGAAACCAAGAGTAGAAGAAACAAGGCTGACATATCTTTGTTGGAAAAAAAAAAAAAAAAGAAAGAAAGTAAGTTTAGATAATGCCTTTGAAAGACCACAGAGAAACCTCAACAATAAACCAGGTAGAAGCACTAGTAGATAATCTAAATTTAAAACATATTTCCCCTCTTAATATTTTAATGAACAATACATGAACTTTCAGTAATATTTCTCATTTTTGCCACAAAATTATGAGTGTGCATATGTGTGTGTGTGTGAGATAAAATTATTTCATTTTTGCCCTGACCAGGGGCTCAGTTGGTTGGAGCATCATCCCATACAACAAAAAAGTTGCGGGTTCAATTCTCAGTCAGGGCACATACCTCGGTTTGGGAGCTTGTGGGGTGCAACTGATTCATGTTTCTTCCCCTTCCTCTATATATATATATATATCTTGGGGTGAGGATTAAAACAAACAAAAAAAATTACTCCATTTTTAAGGTCAATTATCATTATCCATAAAGATTTAAACAAGAAATACATCCAGGCATATGGACTACAACAAAGATTTAGATTTGCAAGAGTAAGAAAATTAAGCCTCTGGGGAAAATTAGCATACTGAGCCACTGTTTTATCCCACTTTGCCTTATGAAAGTATTTGTCATCTCTGTTATGTTTACCAAACTAGTGTTTAGAATTCTAAATTCTTTCAAATTGTTAATTTTGTAGAAATACTTTATGTCTATTAGACCCAAGTTTTTTTCCATTTGGAGGGAATGACTAGTTAAACTTTGTGAGCCCACTACAAAATGATTATATATATCATTTAAATATATTTATATTTATATATATATATTTAAATAATCACCTAAGGATATGTTTTTCATTGATTCTAGAGAGAGAAAAGGGAGAGGGAAAGAGAGAGAAAAAAACATTAATTCGCTGCCTCCTGCACCTACCAGGACTGGGGATTGCATGCCCAGATTAGGGGATGGAACTCACAACCCTATAAGGCACTGGAAGAGTGGGCTACACATTTTATTCTAAAAAATAGTTCTCAGGTGCTCAATCATTATTTAATTACTATAAATTCTCAGAATTATAGACTCAGCCCAGCTCTGTTAATGACTTCCTTTTGCTTCTTCAGAGTCACTATCTCTCCTTCCATATCTTTCTCCAACTAATTATATCCTAACATGTTATTCTCCCTTACTAGAGGAATCTATTTATATAAAAGGCTAACATGCAAAGTGTCTCTTTGGGAGTTTGACCAACCCGGAGTTCAATCTCTCGCCATGATGTGTTTTGAGCAACAGGGGGCAGCACAAAACAAAGGAAGGCCCTGGCCGGCAGCTGCTAAGGACCCTACCTGTGTATGAATTTTGTGCACTGGGCCTCTAGTATTGTATAAAGTAGTTAGTAAGGAGACAAAGGAAATATACAGTCATGGACTCATAATACATTTTAATATGTAAGTTCTAGAGCCAGGACTCATTAAACTTATTGTAGGTAAGTGAATATACAGGGATGAGAAAGAGTAGGCTTGCAGTTATTTGTATAGAAAGTAATACAATAATTAATAAATAATAATACAAGAATAAATTCCGTGCTTCACAACTGTAAACCTACTTTTGCCCACCCCTATCTTTAGCAAAGGGAATGGAGAAATTTAAATACTGTATATCCATACTTTTGAGACATGGTAGAGTCTTACTTTGAGAGTAATTGAAAAATAAATATAGGTTAAAAATTAAGTTTTATTGGTTGAATGTTAGCCCAATACCAATGAGGCAGAGCAGGGCTTGCCACCAAAAATATTTTGGGATATTGATTTTAAGCCAGTTATTTTGAAGGAATAAAAGACTCAGAAAAAATCTTTGCCCTTTCCCCTAATTGCTTAGGAGAATTTAGAGCAGGGGTCCTCAAACTTTTTAAAGTGGGGGCCAGATCACGGTCCCTCAGAGAGCTGGAGGGCCGGACTATATGAACTACTAATTCCTACTGTAACACCTCGGCTGCACTCACTGCCCAAAAAACCTGGCGGGCCGGATCAGACTCCTCTGCGGGCCGCATGTGGCCCGCGGGCCGTAGTTTGAAGACCCCTGATTTAAGGGCTTGCTCCAGAAAGGCAGCTATCAGTACAGATAAAGATGGGTTAATATGAACTATCAGAGGGAGGAACCTAGTAAGTTTGATCTCTGTGTCCCATTGTTAAAGATGGCCTAACAAATATTTATTTACAAAACATTAGCATTTATATTTCCACTAGAGGCCCAGTGCACAAAATTTGTCCACAGCAGGGTGGAGGGTAGGGGAGGTGGGGGGGTCCCTCAACCCGGCCTGCACTCTCTCACAATCCAGGATCAGGCCTCAACCAGCAGTTGGACATCCCTCTCACAATCTGAGACCTCTGGCTCCTAACCACTGGCCTGCTTGCCTACCTGATCACCCCTAACCACTCACCTACCTGCCTCATTGCCCATAATTGCTTGCTTGCTTGCCTTATCACCCCTAACTACTCTTCTACCTGTCTGATTACCCTTAACTGCCTGCCTGTGAGCCAGGTGGCCTGCATAGGAATCTCTATCTACCCTCCTGAGATAAATAGTGCCCTGTGTCCCCCACCCCCAGTGTGTGACTTGAGTCCTGTTGATATTGTAGAGAGGGAGGAAAAGAAGTGTTACAGAAGCAGGGAATGCGCACTCCGCTGTACTGTTGGGACCGACCATGCTGTACTGGGAATGCACTAAAAAGAACCCAGAGAGGAAAAGTAGAGAAAGGTGAGCCTGAGAAGGACCCATAGTTAATATTTTCTCTCTTGATATCGAGTGTACTTCTTTCTTCACCCTTCATAAAATTACAGGGTAAAATAAAGGAGTACAAAATAAGGTCTGAAATGGTTTTTATTATGAACATACTCGGGATTCCACTCCTAGTATTTGTCATCGAAAAATCAAATTTCAGAACAAAGTCCGTTTAAAAATATTATATCCTACTAAATTAAACTGTAAACAATTTTATTTTAGATGCATTTCTCCAATGTGTTCCCACTGTGCAGGGGATTGTTAAAATTTCCAGCAGAGGAGAGTATCATGAACTTGGCCCAAACTCTGTGACGTGGGGTGTAGCCCAGAAACAGCTGCTTGGGTAGTTGTTCCTGCCCCTGCTGTTCTTCCCTCATTCATAGTTCTGGGTGTTTGCTAAATGCCACCCCCAGAACAAAATTATCTCGGTGCTGCTTGACAACCAAAGAAAGGCAGCTAGTGGGTTAATCGAAACAGAAGATGACTTCTTTTCTTCCTAAAGGTGTTAAATCAATACCTTCTTTTGAAAGGGGTAATAAAAAGTAGAGGACATATGGCAGGTGGTAAGTAGGAACCACAAATTTCACCCTCAAGTTTTTTTTTGTTTTTTTTTTTTTTAAATCTGGCCATGGCCATGCTACATAGTGTGGCATGCAGGGAGGCTGGGGACAGCAGGGGTTCCCTCAGGGCCTGTGCCTGAGCTCCAGCTGCTCCTCAGTGTCCATACACTGATTCTGATCTCATCAAATCTACCGGTCCCTCCCATTCCCCCTATTGCCCTTACTATTTTCCCAAATATCTTTCATTCTCAATCTTTTTCTCTGCTAAATACAGCCCAAATTGAACTTGTTATTTTTACCCTTCAGGTCCCACTTTATACTAAACAAAATTTTCTACCAGCAATCGGGCCTTCCCCGGGGCTGCCCAGCTGCCATTGGGGTGATTAGGGTGTTTCCTGCAGCTGAAGTCTCTTGTAATTAGCAAGCCCTTCAGGCAGTCTGGACTCTGAATTTAGCTGCCATCTGGTATCATCTGTAAATGACAATGACACTGTATCTTCTCTGTTGACACAGCCCTGACTGCACTTCCATACCCCCACCCAAGCAACCCTTAAAGAGATATTACTGCCCAGCTTCTCTTGTCACCCTATCACTATTAGGGAACCTCAGGCTCTAGTTAACTTGCCAAGAGTTTCCAGAGCCATCAAGAGGCTGCAGTGAAAGGCCACAGCTGACCAAGGAGCATCTCCTGTCACTCTTCACCAGCGTTTCTCAAAGTATGACTTCTGGACTAGCACACTGCAATTATCTAGGAACCTAAAAGAAACATATTCTTAGTTCTCACCCTGGACCTATAATCGAAACTCTGGGATGGGCCTAGCAATCTGTATTTCAATAAGCCTTCTGGGAACTCACCTGTAAAATATTCTGATACATGCTAAAATTTGTGGACCACTGTCTATGGCTTCTCCCTGTTGCCCATCTGTCATTTTGTGCAGGGTAATTATTTGGGGTGGGGACTGTCCTGTGCATTGTATGATGTTTAAAAGTACCCTTGGCCTCTCCCCACTAGATGCCAGTAGCATCCCCTCAGTTGTAATCATCCAAAAATGTCTCTAGACCTTGGACAAAATCACCCCCCAATTGAGAATCATTGCTCTACATTCTTTCTCTGCAGGCTTTATGTCAGATTGCTTAGTGCTATTTGACCAATGATTGTTGATGTGAAAAACTCTATGTACATTGGATACAGAGTGCTGTGTATGCAGTACTTCTCAAACTTTAATGTGATACAAGTCACCTGGGGATCTTGTTAAAAATAGTTCCGATTCAGGAAATCTGGGTTGGATCCTAAGACCGTGCATTTTAAACAAGCCACAAGTGATGCCTCTGTTGCTGCTCTGCAGACTACACTTTGATTAACAAGGTTCTATAGGATCTTGAAATATTTATTGAATGAAGACATGAATAATTAAAAGATAACATTGCCTTTTTTTTTTTAGAATGTGCAAGCATTGTTTCCCTTTGCCATTGAACTCATTTCTGGAATTTCTTTCTTTTTATTATTCCTATGTTTTAATTTTTAAAAGTTATCAACTTAATTTCAGTAAATGTGGCTGATATAGGCCAAAAATTACCAAAAGATCTTTGCATATCACTTATATTACATTTAAAGATACATAAAAACAAATGTCCAAAATTTATTCCTTAGCCAATAAAAGATATACTATGTTGCTATACCAGTAAATTCTAATTCACTAATGTCTCTTCAACACTTTCTCTTTGAAGAATATGCTAATCAATTTCTCATCTTAAATATATATGCCACTTGTAATAAATGCACACCTATAGCTGTGTGCTTTCATTATATATATATATATATATATATATATATATATATATATATATCAAATGATGTAAAAGTAATGTTTATTGGGAAAGGTTAATGCCACAAATACATATAAAAGAGAGAATTAGTCAGCAGGGCTAACTTGTTTCTATTGTCATATGGGTTAGTGAGAAATTGGTTTCAAATGATCTTCTATCACCATAGGAGAAGGATGGGCTTTACAATTACAGAAGTGGCTGGGCAATTTTCTTTTAGAGCTAATAAATACCTGATGCTTTCTTTGTTTCTCTGTTAATGCATTGACAGATGTGGCTCTGAAGTGTGACAAAAACCTAAAATCTGTGGATTGAAATTTTTATTTCAGAAGTTAACAGTTCTTTGGCGGGTAGGGGTTTGAAATTGGAAAACACAGAGAGAAAGGTACACTAGCAAATATTCCTATATAAACAATGATACTGTGTGATAGATAATAGGGAAAGTATCCAACCTACCATACTGTTTTTGTACCAAGGTTTTAGACAGAACTGTGTGGGGTGATATGAATAGGCTCAATGGATTCATTTTCACTTCAGCAGCCCAACATCCCACTGCCATTCAATTTTAAGTTGTTCTTATGTTGCAGATAGATCAGTGGCTATTGATGAATACATTATTGTTAAAGTGCATTCTCATTTTACAGTGTTTCTCAGAGACTTACTAGCTATTCAATAAGCCTGTTTCCTCTCCCACTTGGGCTTATGGCTAAAATATACAGTGGCCTTGCAACAACATGGATTTGAACTGTGCCAGTTCATGGCTAAAATATACAGTGGGCCTTGCAACAACATGGATTTGAACTGTGCCAGTTCACTTGTATGGGGACACTTTTCAATAAATATTGTAAATGTTTTTTCTCTTCTTTGTGATTTTCTGAATAATTGTTTACTTTATTATAAAAATACAGTATATAATATATGTAATATGTAAGGACATGTTAATCAACTGTGTATGTTATCAATCATTATAGTCATGGACTCCATGAGAACAATTCTGATGAAGTTATCAGAAGTTAGAGAATTAGTGGGAGATGCAGATTATATATATATATGTGTGTGTGTGTGTGTGTGTGTGTGTGTGTGTTTGTGTAATTATATATATATATATGTAATTCTTTTAAGAATTTTGTAAAGAATGAGAAAATAAGGGCCTAAGAAAAAGAAGCAAAGAATAAATAACTCTGCTGCATGGGGAATGTGGAGAGATAAAGGAAAGATGAATGTCCAGAGTTATAGAGCCAGATTGAGGGTGATGAATAGTCGTTTCTAATAATATAATGCTGATCAAATTGTAGATACATGGAAGGGGAAGGAACATGTGGGATTGGGCCTAAGCGGGCAGTTGGACATCCCTCGAGGGGTCCCAGGTTGGAAAGGGCTGAGGGACACCCCCATTCCCTGTGCACAAATTTGGTGCACCAGGCCTCTAGTATTCTATATTAGGCTCTCAGGAGAGTTCTTCTTTTGAAATGTTACTAGTGCTACTGTCCCCAGATCTTCAGTTAACTTCTACCATTTCTGATTGAGTATCATTTTCATAAAACCAAGGTAAAGAACATTTGTTCCATGCCTTATCCATTGTGGACAGAGAGAGGAGAGCATGTTTGAGTGCTGAATAAATAAAACCCAAACATAGTGAGTTAAATAAAACAAAAGTCAGAGAACTCTACACAAAGCCATCAAGAGATCCAAGTTAGCAAGCATTTCTGGATCCAAGTTAACCATTTCATTGTTATCATTTTCTTTAGTTGGCAGAAAGCGAGAATGAGAATGGAAAGACAAACACTTCCTTTTAGAAGGACATGATTCAGAAATTGTAAGTACTGTTTCCTCCAAAATATTATTGACCAAAACTTAGTAAATGGTCACATCTGGGTGCAAAAGAGGTTGGGAAATGTAATCTCTATCTGATTTATGTGACTTGTTGAAACCTGACAAGAAAGGGATTCTACTTTAAATAATGAGAGAAAATGGATACAGGGGGGAAATTAGTAGTTTCTGTTATAACATGTGTAAGATTGGAAATTCACTGAAAACAATAAATTGTAGTTAGAGGTAACCAATTTACCATTTGGAATTCCCAGAGACACAAGACTTCCAAAAGACAGAATGGCAATTTAATGTGTGTTGTGGGTTGTGGGTAAGGGTGGAGGAGAATGAAAGTGGAGATAGGTGTTAAATGTGGTGTTTAGCGAAGAGCCTAACCAATAATTTTTTTTTAATTTTCAAAGTACAAGATGACTATAAATTTTATGTAGTAAAAGAGAGAGACTTATGTTGGCATCTCAGCATTAGAAAGAAAGTAAAACAGAGGGAACTACACTAAAAACTACATTAAAGAAGTGATAAAAGTTTTATAAAAGGGGAAGTAAAGTCTTCAGAGTTCATTTGAGATCAACACATAATTATTGAAAACCAACCACATCAAGAAATTTAGAGAAAAATTACAGAAAATATAACAAATGAAGTCATCTTTATTTGATATTTAAAGCAAGTTATTATATTTCTAACAATAATGCTGTTATATATGTTGTATGTATCTTATAAAGTTCTAGCTGCAAGCCCCAAAGAGAAGGCCAAAATATTCTGAGTAACGAGTTTAACATGTTACTTCCTAAATCACTTTGAAAAGAAACATTCATTTGGATGCATAAATAATCTAATATCTTTATAAAATCAATTTAGGAAAAACTACCACAAATATAACATCCAAAGCTTTTCCTTCAGCTTGAGAGCAGCCAAAAATATCACTGCTACATTGTGTTGGAAGTTTTTATTTTTTTATTTTCTTTAGTGCAATTATGTAAATAAACAAATAAATACCCCCCCAAAAAAAGGCAAAATAATTGAGAAATATTACTGTAAGGTTCTTTTTTTTTTCCTTTGACAGACAACATAATTTTGTATGCATGAAAATGCAAAAAAAAAAAAAAAATTACATGCAAACAACTAGAACTTAACATAGAAATAAAAAAATTAACTTTTTTACACTAGAGGCCCAATGCAGAGATTCGTGCACCAGTGGGTCCCTCCATGTAGCCTGAGGGGATCGAGCTGAAACTGGCAGTCCAATGCCACCTGCTGCTCCTACCTGACACTCCTGCTCATCCTGGCCCTTCTGTGAGTGCCACCACCATGGCTCAGTGGGCTCACTGCCACTCTGCTGTGGTCTCCGGGGGGCAGTGGTCAACCATGAGTTCTGGGGCCTGTTGGTCAGATAAGCAGTGCTCCTGCTGTGGCACCAGGGGAGAGCACCTGCATGGAGAGCCTGCCCCATGGTGGTCAGTGTGCATCATAGCGACTGATCGACCAGTCATTCAGTTGTTTGGTTGTTTGATCTTTTGCTTGTTTAGGCTTCGATAGATAGATAGATAGATAGATAGATAGATAGATACCAGTAACAATCAGAAAATGAAATTTAAAAAATATTCCACTTACAGTGCTGTCAAAAAACATCAAGTATCTAGTAATAAATGTAAGGGAGATATTCAAGAACTCTATAATGAAAATAACATTAGATATTAAAGTTATTAAAGAAGATGGAAATAACATATATCATGTTTATAGGTTGGAAGACAAATTTAGTTAGATGCCAATCTTCCTCAAGCAGCTCTACAGAGTCATCATAATCTCAATTAAAATCTCAGCCAGTTGTTTGTGTAAAATGTCAATCTTCAACAACATGTACACAGAAATGAATAGGCAGAGGATAGTTAAATCAGTTATAATTTAAAAAAAAAAGTAGGAGAAATTGCTCTACCAGGCATTAAGACCTATTAAAAACTAATTGAAACAGTTGGTATTGGCTCAAGAATAGACAACTAGACAAACATAACAGAATAAAGAGATCTACCTTCTCCCCTCAAGAAACAGTTTATACATATACAGACATGAGATTTATGTCAAAGGTGGTGCAGTAGTATAATGGAAGGTTTTTTCAATAAGTTGTGTTAGATCAATTGATAACCATTTGGAAAAAAATTAATCTTGACCTCACACCATAAGCAAAAAATTCTAGATTAATAGGTGAAAGCAATAAGAGTTTTATTTTTAAAAATTATAGGAAAATATCTTCGTGACCTTGAAGTAGGCAAAAATTGCTTAAATAGAACACAAAATGCACTAATTAAAAAAAATGATAAATTTAACTACATTAATATTATGATCTTCATTTTATTAAAAGACATTTTATGGAATGAGGAGGAAATCCATGCCAGGGGATATGGTATTTCCAGTGTCTGTATGTGAAAAATGTCACAAACACGATGTGGAAAAGACTGCATCTAGAATATACAAAGGATACCCATCCTAATATATATAAAGAGCTAGGTGGCGTCACGACTGAACGGGTGGCTGGTCACTATGAAGTGCAAGAAGTACCTTTCGGTTCCCCCTCTCCCCCAGCTTCTGAGCTGTTCACCGTGACGGGGGGAAGGGGGAGGCAGTGGGGTAGGACTGGGACTGGCAATGATGGCGGGCTGCTTCGTGGGGTGGCCATGAGCTTAGCGGAGCAGTCACCTAGGCGGCAGCGAGTTTTGCAAAGCAGTTGCAGGGCGGAGGACTTTCCCAGAGCAGTTGCGGGGTCAGGGGACCCTTGAGGAGCAGTGGAAGGACGGGTGGAGTCTTACGGAGTGTCTAGTGGCGAGTTTCTGGGGAGGCAGCAAGCTTAGTGGAGCAGACGAGGGGCAGGGGGAGCCTCTCGGAGCAGTCGAGGGGCCCCAAGCATCATGGAGCATCCCGGGGTGGGGAGCTTCACACAGTATCGCAGGGTGGCAGAGGCCATGCGATGGAGGCCAGACTAGGCCCAGGGACCCTAACCGCGCATGATTTCTTGCAATCTGGGCCTCCATTTATCCAATAAGAGCTAAATATTTCAAAAGAAAAAACTGGCAATTCTTCAATATAGAAGAGTATATCCAAATAGTCAAGAAACTCATGATATAATAGTAACACATAAAATAGCAATAAATACATGAAGATGGGCCAAAGTTTGTGGGAAATTCATGAGGGAAATGAAAATTAAAAGCACAATAAACTCACGTGATGATTAAGAAGGAAAAGATAGCTGAAACCGGTTTGACTCAGTGGATAGAGCTTCCGTCTGCAGACTGAAAGGTCCAGGTTCGATTCTGGTCAAGGGCATGTACCTTGGTTGCGGGCACATCCCCAGTAGGAGGTGTGCAAGAGGCAGCTGATCAATGATTCTCTCTCATCGATGTTTCTAACTCTCTATCCCTCTCTCTCCCTCTCTGTAAAAAAATCAATAAAAATATATTAAAAAAAAGAAAAAGAAAAAAGAAGGAAAAGATAGACAAAAAAAGTGTTGACAAGGTTGTGGAACATCTGATTTTTCATATATTGCTGTGAGGGTATAACTTGGTACAACGACTTTGGAAACTCCATGGCAGTATTTATTAAGCTGAAAACATACATATAGCCTCTGATTCAGAAATTCCATTCCTAGATACATAACCCACTGATTTTGGTACATATTTTCACCAGAAGACATATACAAGGAAGTTTATGGCAGCAATATTTATAATAGTCAAAAGTTGCAATTTGTCAAGTTCTAATCAAGGGTAGAAGGAAAAAACAAATTGTTTTTATAGAATGTTATACAGCAACTAGAGGCCCGGTGCATGAAATTTGTACACTCAGGTGGGGGAGGGTCCAGTCTCAGCCCAGCCTGTACCCTCTCACAGTTCTGGAGCCCTTGGGGATGTCCAAATGACGGCTTAGGTCTGCTCCCCATGAGCAGGGCTAAGACATCAGTTGGACACTCTTAGCATGGCTGTGCAGGCAGGAGAGGCTTCTGCCATTTCTGCTGAACTTGCCAGCCATGAGCCCTTCTTCTGGCTGAGCAGCATTCCCCCTGTGGGAGCACACTGACCACATGCTCGCCTGCATTGAGTGTCTGCCTCCTGATGGTCAGTGTGTGTCAGAGTGACTGGTTGTTCCACCATTTGGTCGATATGCTTATTAGCTTTTTATTATATAGGATAAGAATTAGTGAATAGAAACTACATACAACAACATGGATGAATCTTAGAAACATAATGACAACAACAAAAAGCTATACAAAAAGAATTCAGAAAGTATGGTTCTATTTATTTTGTGTTCAAAATCAGGCCAAATTAATCTCTGATGTAGGAAGTCAAGATACCAGTAACCTTTGGATAAGGTGAAGTGATTAAAGGGAATATAAGGAACTTCTGTGAATGCTGAAAATACTCTGTTTTCTGATTTAATAGGTTCTTATTTCTTTTCATTTTTTTTTAAAATTTAATAAATCTTTTTTGTGTTCAGATTATTACAATTGTTTCTCCTTTTTCCTCCCATAGCTCTCCTCTACCCAGTTCCCACACACCCTCTGCACTTATATCCCTCCCACTGTCCTGATCCATAGGTGCACAATTTTTGTCCAATCTCTTCCTGTACCCCCCACATCTCTTCCCCCCACAAGAATTATCAATCCAGTCCCATTCTATGCCCCTAATTCTATTATATTCACCAGTTTATTCTGTTCATCAGATTTTTTTATTCACTTGATTTTTAGATTCACTTGTTGATAGATATGTATTTATTGTTCATAATTTTTATCTTTACCTTTCTCTTTTTCTTCCTCTTCTTAAAGAATACCTTTCAGCATTTCATATAATACTGGTTTGGTGGGATGAACTCCTTTAGCTTTTTCTTATCTGTGAAACTCTTTATCTGACTTTCAATTCTGAATGATAACTTTGCTGGGTAGAGTAATCTTGGTTGTAGGTTCTTGCTATTCATCAGTTTGAATGAATATTTCTTGTCACTCCCATCTGGCCTGCATACTTTCTGTTGAGAAATCAGCTGACAATCATATGGATACTTCCTTGTAGGTAATTAACCGTTTTTCTCTTGTTGCTTTTAATATTATTTCTTTGTCTTTTGCCCTTGGCATTTTAATTATGATGTGTCTTGTTGTGGTCCTCTTTGGATTTAGGTTCTTATTTCTTAATTGCAGAGGTGTATTTGTTAGAATTCAGAGCACTGTGCATTTATGATTTATGTACATTTCTACATATAGGTTATACTTCAATTCAATTTAAAACATCAGTTATATTACCTTATGGTTACATATTATGCAAAATAATTAGAAGGCATAATTTTAGCTTTAAAGAAATTTCATAAATCCAAGTGAGGGAAATGAAACTCATGTCATGATATGATTTGAGGAACATAGAAGCAATAATTACAAGCAAATAATATGCTATTATTTATATGAGGAGAGTAAACTTATAGAAAAGTAAATGAGATTAAAAGAATTTCAAGGATCAGCCTTTTCTTTAAGTTTGCTTTGCTAAGGATACAGTGTTGGGAAAAAAAAAAAACATGCAGTGTTACATATTAAATGATGTATATATCTTTTAATTTTTCTAAAATGTGTTTGTATTTTTTTTGCAAATTAAAATGTAAAAGAATCTAAGGAGACAGAACAGGCTGTAGAAAATCCTGAGGCAGTTTCAATTAGCAAAACAAACAAAACAAAACAAACAAACAAACAAAAAGAAAGAAAACAAAGTTTTAAAAAAATGTATTAGAATCATGAAGAAGAAAAAAGTCCATGACTCCATAGCCTTTCTAAAGCTATTGATTGTCTATGTGTGGGTAAAATTTGTCTACATGACTTTTTCCAGTCTACTATATTTCCATCCTTTTATTTTCTTAATTTGCCCACTCAAGTAGACCTGTATGTGGAATTAGAAGAAATTTTTGCAGTGCCAAATTCTTATTAATTCTAATAATTGTCATGGTTTCAATAAGAACCTAGAGAGAAATGATTTCAAAATGCAAACACCATCCTTTTCCAGAACAAATTATAGCACTCTAAGTGAACCAACATTTTTCATTGCATAGTAAAACTAGGACTAAAGAAATGTAGACACAAACCATAACTTGTGTGATAAACTAACTTCATGGCAGTTTGAAACTCATTGTCTCTTTTATGGAAGATCTACAGTTATTTCTCAAAACAGAAATACAGTTTTTTATGGGAGGATCTGAAGCTTTGAAATTCTCTTTTCTTATACCATCCCTGTAAAAATAACCTTTGTGGGGTCTGAGGCAGTAATGATCTTCTTAGCAGGTCTCCTTCAAGGCCACTTGAGAGATTCTAATGAGTTGACAGGATCTATAGAATAGTTTTTCAGAAGTAAAATTAGATGTTTATTTGTTCATGTGCCCAAAAGCTTTGCAATGAGGGTATTTTTTATAGTTCTCATAGATTTCCAGAGTACTCCCTATTATCTTTTTTATGCTAATGGCCAGAGGCTATTGAGAAGGGAGCAATTATATAAAAACAAACTGAACATGCCAGCCAATTTATAAATCAGCCAAACTTCCCATGGCTTTTTTAAATGTTATTTTTTGTTTGTTTGGTGTGTCTGATTTGTTGATAAGTAAGAACAGCAGTGAGCACTAGTTTATCCCCTACCCCCATTTTTAATGTAGCCAGTCTTTAAATGGCAAGAAAGTCAAGTGCCTCTATTAAATCAAACTTTGAAAAAAAGTAAAACAAACAGAAAAAAATGACTGTGATGGTAGAGTGGAAGAAAACTTCTTTAAATATGAAGTAGAACATTGTTTTGGGAGTGGTTCTTTTGCTTCCTGTTGTCTCAGCCACTCAGTCATATTTTCATGTACTGAACCCACTCATTGAAAAACAGAAAAAGAAGCATTTATACTACTTAAGTTTGAAAAACAAAACACAGTGAAAGGAAACAAGCAAGCTTTATATTTTATCTTTGGCTCTGTATTTTTGAGAAATCCCACAAATCAAGAACCACTCTTTTTTATTAAATTTATTGTGGTGACACTGTTTAACAAAATTATACAGGTTTCAGGTGCATAATTCTACAACACATCATCTGCACACTGTATTGTGTGTTCACAACCCCAAGTCACGTCTCTGACCATCACCATTTACCGCCTATATCCTCCTCCACCTCCCCCATCCTCCCTCTCTCTATTCTAAAGCTGTTAGCTTGCTCTCTATCTAGGAGTCTGTCTCTGTTTTGTGCTTGTGTTGGCAAGGACATGGAGAAAAGGGAACCCTTGTGAACTGTTGGTAGGAATGCAGATTGGTTGCAGCCACTGTAAAAAGCAGTGTGGAGTTACCTCAAAAAAAAAAAAAAATTAAGAAAAGGAACTGCCTACGACCCAGAAATTCCATTTCTGGGAATTTATCCAGAGAAACCTGAAACACTCATTCATTCGAAAGAATATATGCAGCCCTATGTTCATTGCAGTTAAAAGTAGCCTAAGTGCCCATCAATAGATGAGTAGATTAAAAAAAAAAAGTTGTGGTACATATACACAATTGAATACTAATCAGCTGTAAAGAGAAGGAAATCTTACTCTTTGAGATAGCATGGATGAATCTGAAGAGCATTATTCTAAGTGAATATTCCAGTCAGAGAAAGACAAGTACCATATGATTTCACTCATATGTGGATTCTGATGAACAAGAATTTCTTTTGAAGAGAAAAATCTTTTTAGTTCTATGGCCAAATTAGCTTATAATGGGGAGTTACTAAACTCACCTAACTCAAGTTGCTTGTTTCAGATACCCCCTTCCCCTTGGATTTTTAAGGTGCATTAAACAAGTACATAGACTTAGTCAAGGATAATGCCTTGTGTTTTGTTTCTATCCTTGACAGCTAATACAATGGTAATACAGTGGCCTACAGATAATGCGAAGGACAGATTTTAAATAATCATCTCTAGTCCTTATGCACACATCACCACTACCACCTTCAATTTCCCTCTCCTATAGATTGGCCAAGTTAACTTTTGCTCATGTGTCTCACTTACTTGAACTTCTTTTCTCACTTTCTTTGGAAAACTTCAATCCTTATTTTTATTTTAAATTGTTGCTATTTCTTTTGCTTTGCCACTTAGTTGTGTCTGTTTAAATATGTGCATATACATATGTATTTCACAATTAAGCTATTTAACACTAAGTAGGGAAAATGTTATTTCGGTCCACATCCCATGTTCTCTTCTGTGAAAAGAACAGAAGTAGGGTTTGTAGTGGGAAGCTATGATTGCACTACCTCGCTAGGAAATTGCTAAAGGAAATTAGAAATCAACAACTCATGCAGAATGTAGATCATTAGCTGCTGGTAGCTGTTGAAAAAAGGAAAACTACAAAAACTCTGTAAGATTTTTCTGGAGGAAGAGCCATTGCTTCTGAAAATAGATATTAAATAGCTCCTAAGAGCAGGTGTTCTATTTGGCTTTGTAATTTCTTCCCCCCCCCCCCCCCGTCCCCCCTTGTTGCATGTCTGTAAATGAAGTTTAATCTTTGAGAAAACACATGATAAGCCAGAGTTAATCATAGCCTTTACAGAAATGTATCTGAGAGGCCTGAGATCTTTTTATAATTGTGGAAATTTGGTCCAGAGAAGTGAAAGGAGTTGCTCAAACAAAGTAATAGATGGAATAAGAACACACAGCTGACGGAGTCCACTGGGCATTCCAGAATTCCACTGTATGGTGAGTTAGATATTGGTGACCACACTTATTGCCAGAGTCCTGATTCCCAGTGCACGGGGGAGAAGCAAAAAAGTTCCCATCACAGACAATGTTGAGCCAGCTCAGAGTTGGCTCCCATTATTATTTCCAGCTGGCTGTAAAGAGGAAGCTACTTGCTGGCACGGAGGAGTAAGTGTTAGCCCACATTCTCAGACCCGGCAGAAAGACCAGGTTAAAATCAGGGCATAGAAAGGGTGACTTATGCACTTCAGTTTTGATGCCTGGGTAAATTTTAGTGAAAATAGGGAAAGAACTGGTAACGTAGGGATAAAGTTAAGGGCAGTTTCTTTCCAGGCAGAACAGTAATGGTTAGATGGGCATTTTATGCCAAAGAACTTTTACTATTTTGTTTCAAGCCTCATCTCTCTAGACTCTGCATGACCCCTATTTGCCCCCTACTACCTATTAGACTGGATGCACTATTTTCCTATCAATTTATTTTTAAAGATCTCCATGTATTTTTATATAAGAATTCCTTGATTTTAATCATTTCATTATGTTTGAATTCATTCACCATGGTTTAGTTAAATAGCATCAGTTTCTCACCAACAAAATTCAAATTCAGTTACCAGGTTATACAAAATATGATTAGTTGTATAAAGTTTTGTTGCTATAACAAAAGCATAACAGTTTGTTGCTAGTTCTTCAGTGCACAAAATCACTACTTAAATAACATATGCATATCATGATCAGTGACCAATCATGTCGTTTCTTTTAAAAGTGGTTGCCGATTGGTCATGGCATATCTGTTATTCAGTTAATGCAACGACTTCAAAGCATATAGTTGCAATGCCTCCCTGTGATAATCCCACATGATATTTTACAAAACAAATAATGAAAAAGGAATAGGCCATCAATGATAAAAACACAAAACAAAAAAAAAACACACAAAACAGCAAAGTTATGAATTGTGAAATGCTGGGAGTGAAGTTGGAATTAAGCATAAATAGAATTAGAGGAGAAGTAGCTGACTAAGGAAATGTGTAGCACTGCTAGGGATTGAGACACCGTAGATGTGCTGCCCAGGAATTTAATGAAGGTGAACTTAATGCAAGTGAGAAAAGTGATTGTGTGAAAGTAGAAAGATGTCCCTGAAGAAGTGACAATGGGAAAACAACCAACTTCATATTAAGAGACTTCCTCAAGAAATTTTGTAACATCGAAAATGTAAAGGGTAAAGTGTTAGAAGTTGATTCACACTTAGAAGGGACTGTGGTAACGAGTCAAGGCGTACAAAAGATGCTTGCTCTCTAGCAATAAGAAGAAAAGCTACTGTTAAAACTATTATGAACAAAAATTTTACAATTAGATGAAAAATATTTTAGTTGTCAAAATTTCTAATATTTAAAATTACAGTGTGCTAAATAAATACTGATTTTGCTAGTTTTTCTTTTATCTGTGTGTTTATAACCAGTAATATGACAACTTAAATGTTTGAGAAAAAAATTAAAGGTTATAGAAAGATCATATTTTTTCCTATTGATTATTAAGAATGCTTTGCAAAATTTCAGTTTGCACAGTCATTTTTATGTTTTCATCTGACCTGCAAAGCAACAGTTGCCTCTAGGTAGCATTCTGTATACATTTCATCATAACACCTGTCATGTTGAGTTGTCATTATTTATATGTGCCTTCTCTCACAAGATACTTTTGAGCTTTTGTGAACTAGGAACAACATCTTCTGTATATTTCCCCCAAGGCTGTCTATAACAACTTGCCAATGGCAGACCCTCAACAGTTTTGTATAATAGACTAAATGAAAGAAATACCTTCTACTTAATCTCATACATTTTACATTAAAAGCATATTGAATATAAACTTACCACATTTGTGTGTTCTTATACCTGAGATCATTAAAGAATATGAGGACTGATGACATTGAAAAATTTTACCTTTATAAGAGCAAAATATTTTAACTCTGTCCCTCAAAAAAAAAAAAAAAGTTGACAAATACTCACTATAAATGTTGATTCCTGTTACCATTTGAATCAAGAATGTCCTGATAGCCCCGGACAGTTGGCTCAATGGTTAGAGAGTTGCCATATGGGCGGGAAGGGTTTCAGGTTCCATTCCAGGTCAAAGGCACTGTTGCAGGTTTGATCCCAGTGCTGGTCAGGCAGACAACCAGTTGATGTGTCTCTTCACATCTCTCTCTCTCTCTCTCTCTCTCTCTCTCTCTCTCTCTCTCTCTCTCTCTCTGTGTGTCTCTCTCTCTTTCTCTTCCCTTCCTCCCTCCCTTCCACTTTCTCTAAAAATCAATAGAAAAAATATCCTCAGGTGAGGGTAAAAAAAAGTCCTGATAATTTTTAGTCAAAGCTTTTGACTGCACATCAAATGTAAACATATGCCCTTATTATGGTTTGTCTAATTATTCACATGAAAATATACACATTCATAGTTCTAGAGCTATCAAAAACACATTGACTCTAAAGTAGTGTTTTTATTCTTAGTTACTACCATTTAAAAAGTTGTGATTATAGTGGCTCTTAGGAGGATATGCCAACACAATGAAATTAATTGTTGGTAAAATGGCAAAAAATTGCTAGCATCTTTCTTTCTATGTAGTCTACTCAATTTCTCCAGATCTCTAAACATCAGATCAATTTTTAAAAGTCTTTAGGGAACTTAGGATAATTAAAAGTAATAGAAAGTTTGCAGTCTGAAGGTTGTTATATACTTCTTATAGGACAGTACTTTACAAACTATCTATGAAGGATCATTGATTGAGGGCTTACATGCAGTCTTGCCATGTGTAACAAGTGAGTCAACCACACCAAACTGGTCTCTACTCTGTTCAACATGATGAGTCAACTGATAACATTAGAGCCATGTCAAATTGCTATAACAGTTTCTAAGAGTTTATTTTCAAGTTCTATTGTGCACCAGTTCATAGTCCACACTTTGAGTGGTGCTGTTTATGAGCTAGCCTTGTGTTCCATAAGTTCAGCATTTTGAGTTATTGACCATGAGACCTTCAATTTCTCACCTCTTTAGACCTTTATTCTCATTATCAAATCCTTTACAATGTCAAGCACAGAGCCAAAGTCCTGGAATTGTTTGTTAGATAAATAAATGAGCTAACAAACTAGTAAATGGTGGAGAAGTCACAAAATAAAAGGCAATAGCTATGAAGGGAATAGGAATTCAAAAGTGAGAAGTGAGATGCCATGAGGTGAACCTATGCTTAAGTCAAGGCATTATGTACTTGTTGCAAGAGGTGGGCTGTAACATTGAGATTGATTATCAGCCACAATTCTAACTGAAATGTGTCAAATCAAATATAAAACTTGTGACTAAGTTAGAATAATGATGGGCTCAATATTTTCAGAAATCTTTCTTTCAAGATTACACTGACAGGGACTTCAGATATCTGTAAAACAGAAGGATTCATCTGATTCCATTTCATATTGTATGATCTCTAGCCCTCTGAGAATTTTAATGGTGTGGTGAGTTACATTGTATGCAGGACATAAACTCCTCACAATCCAAATCTATCATTATAATAAAATAGAGGCCTGGTGCCTGAAATTTGTGCAGGAAGGTGTGTGTCCCTCAGTCCAGCCTGCACCCTCTCCAATCTGGGACCCCTCGGGGGGATGTCTGACATCCCTCTCATTTTCTTTTTGGCATACCTATAATGTAGTGTTTTTCTTGGGCAATATATTAGAAAAATCAGGGAACAAATGTTTATTTTGTAAAGAAAAATTTTTCCTTTCAAGTGTAAAATTATAGATGCTTAAATAAAGAACAAGCACTCTTTCTCAAAAATCCTAATATATAAAAAGCCAGGAGCCATCACGACCAAAAACAACAAATGGACCACTGAAAAGCAGGTTGCATGGGACAACAAGGCCAGCAAGAGAATTAATGAAGAGCAGGCTGTGTGGCGTCACCAGGCTCGCAGGGAGGGCAGTTGGGGGTGACCAGGCCAGCACCAGCAGAGGGAGTCAGTTAGGGGTGACCAGGCAGCAGAGGGGTAGTTAGGGATGACCAGGCCAGTGGGTGGGGAGCAATTGGGGGAAACCAGGCCAGCAGGGAGGCAATTGGGGATGACCTGGCCATCAGGGTGTGTGGGGGGGCACTAATGGGCGACCAGGCTGGCAGACAGAGGTGGTTAAGGGTGATTTGGCTGGTATGGGAGGGGGTGAGGTAGTTAGGGGTGATCAGGCAGGCAGGCAGACAGGTGAACAGTTAGGAACCAGTGGTCCCAGATCATAAGAGGGATGTTCAAGGGCTCCCAGATTGCAGAAAGTGCAGGCTAGGCTGATGGGACCCCCTTCCCGTGCACAAATTTTGTGCACTGGGCCTCTAGTTATTTATATACATACTAGAGGTCAGGTGCACGAAATTCGTGCTTGGGAGGCGGGGGTTCTCTCAGCCCGACCTGCACCCTCTCCAATCTGGGACCCCTTGAGAAATGTCCAACTGCCCGTTTTGGCCATATTCCAGTAGGATCAGGCTTAAATGGGCATTCAAATATCCCTCTCACAATCCAGGACTACTGGCTCTCAACTGCTCGCCTGCCTGCCTTTCTGATTACCCCTAACTGCTTCTGCCTGCCAGCCTGATCACCCCCTAACCACTCCCCTGCCAGCCTGATTGATGCCTAACTGCTCCCCTGTCAGCCTGTTTGCCTCTAACTGCCCTCCCCTGTAGGCCTGGTCCCTGCCAACTGCTCTCCCATGCAGGCCTGGGAACAACCCCCGCCCCCCCGCCCCGCAACTGCCCTTCCCTGAAGACCCGGTCACCCCAACTTCCCTCCTCTGCCAGCCTAGTCACCCCTAACTTCCCTCCCCTGCAGGCTTGATCTCCCCCAACTGCCCTTCCTTGCAGGCCTGGTCCCTACCAACTACCCTCCTCTGCTGGACTGATTGCCCACAAAGGCCCTCCCTTGCAGGCATGGTACCTCCCAACTGCTCTCCCCTACTGGCCATATTGTGGTGGTCATCTTGTATCCACATGGGGGCAGGATCTTTGACCACATAGGTGCAGCCATCTTGTGTGTTGGAGTGATAGTCAATTTGCATGTTATTCTTTTATTAGATAGGATAGAGGTGTGGGATGTGGGTGGGCTCCAGCTGATTTGCCCTGAATGGTGTCCTGGATCAGGGTGGGGATTCCCTTGGGGTGTGGGGCAGCCTGGACGAGGGGCCTTTGGTGGTTTGCCGGCTGGCCAAGCCCCACAGCTACCCAAGTGGTGGCCCTGGTGTCTGGGATTTATTTATCTTCTATAATTGAAACTTTGTAGCCTTCAGTGGAAGCTGGGCTGCCCAGGGTGTGTGGAAAGCTTGGCTTCCTCCATTGCTGGCAAAACCCAAGCCTCCTGCTCGCTCTATGGCCACAGCCATCTTGGTTGGGGTTAATTTGCATATTTGCTCTAGATTGGCTTGTGGGCATGGCTTGTGGGTGTAGTGGAGTGATGGTTAATTTGCATATTCCTCTTTTATTAGATAGGATTATATATACATAGTTTGTATGTATATAAGCATATGTATATATTTATACATGCAAAGTATGTATATATAGAATATATATACAAAAGAGTGGAGGTAGATTAAATTAACAATGAGTAAAGAAGTAAATATTTCAACCAGGATTCAGTAATTTGCACATACAAACTAGAAAAATGAATTATAGGATAATGAGCAAAGGAAACATAAAATGCTTAATGGCTCCAGTACTCAGTTAATGGCTATAAAAACCTACTTTGAGTCATATTTAATTGAAGCATATGCTTTCCAACATTTTGCACATTTGTTTTGAAAAGTTAACTTGCCTCATTTTTCACCTAAAGAAAAGATGAATGGAGACATACAGAACATGTATATAGAGCCTTTGAAATGTAAAATATTGTAAAGTATGAATGTAAGGTAAATAGTTAAAATTTTCATTTTTTGAAGAATTCTTATGATAGCTTTCATTAGAAGAACACTTTGTTGGTAACATCTCTACTAAAACTCTGTTTTCAGTATTCAAGTCATATTTATGTTTCTCGACTAGTCTGCCATCTCCTCCAAAAAAAAGTTGAAAAACAGACCAGCTTCAGCTGATGGGCTGGTTTACATAATGGTAACATCATTCCCAGTGTCCCAACTCTAAAAGAGCATGAATAAACTTGTAATTGGAACCTAAAGAGGTAAAACAAACAAACAAATAAACAAACAAAAACAGTGCGTCCTTCCATAGGAATAAATATTGATAGTGCAGGCCATCTAACTGATTTCAAGTTTGGCAGCAAGATTGAAATTAAGATGCTGTCATATGGTATCATTTTTGATAAAAATGAAAAAAAACAACAACAAAAAACAAACAAACAAAAAAAAGACACCAATGCGGAGGTGAAAATAAGAAATTCTTTTAAAAAAATATATATTTTATTGATTTTTCACAGAGAGGAAGGGAGAGAGATAGAGAGCTAGAAACATCGATGAGAGAGAAACATTGACCAGCTGCCTCTTGCACACACCCCACTGGGGATGTGCCCGCAACCAAGGTACATGCCCTTGACTGGAATCAAACCCGGGACCCTTCAGTCCGCAGACCGACGCTCTACCACTAAGCCAAACCGGCTTCGGCAAGAAAGAAATTCTATCAGGTAATTATAAAATCTAAGTCCCAATGCTAGTTTGAATCTGCAAATTACTGAACCACCAATGCTTCATCTTCCATGATAGTGCCCTGGAAATGTTGGATGTAAATGAAAAGTAGCTGGAATTCTTCATTAAAATTAAGAATGAGTTTTGATCTTTCAAAGAATCTTGTTGAAAAAGAATTCTTCTGCAAACTGGATAATAATGTATGTCCTAATTCACCCATTGTATATTATAATTTAGGTTAATTTCTACTAGTTTATATGACAGCATTTCTTAGATATAGTTGAAATAATTTCTGTTATATAATTCAACAAATATTTATTAGGTCCTGACAAACAAAAATAACAAAGTAAAACAACGATAAGACGAAAAGATCTATAAACAAAGTGTCTACCAGGGTAATCTACTACACTATGATTTTTAAAAAAAATAAAAATGAAGAAATTGCCCTGGCCCATGTGAGTCAGTTGGTCAGGCAACATCTAATACACCAAAAAAGCGGCAGGTTCAATTCATAGTTAGGACACATACCCCAGTTGCAGTATGATTTTTGGTAGGGGGTGCATGTGGGAGGCAGCTGATCAATGTTTCTCTTTCTCTCCTATCAATTAAAAAAGAAAGAGAGAAGAAATCTTTTTCCTTTTCCGTTTCTTCAATTATACAAAAATAATTTGATAAGTAGTTTCAGCTACTTGATAGTTTTCAGTCTTCATCTCTTTGGAAAATACTTAAGGGCTTATAGTGTAATGTTATAATTGAAGTATGTGAATTTTTAAAAATTTGTTACAGTTTAAAGTACTACTTTAGCCGTGATCGTATAGTGGTTAGTACTCTGCGTTGTGTAAAGTACTACTTTAGAAGTTATCAGCTACTATTTCTCTTCCAGTGTCGTCTGATTATGTACAGCATTATGATTAAAGTCTGAATTTGTACGAGCATTTTGTGGCCATATAATGAGAAGCTATAATTTATTTTAAACCCAAAAATGCTACTTTAGAATAGTGAAATAGTGTCTCTTTGAAGCACAAAGATAATTGAATCCAGTTATAATATGTCAATAAATGTGTAGAGCATGAATGACTTCTGAATAGTACCACAATATTTTGAGAATTATAAATGATGGGACTAATGTCATAGATTCATGTACCTAATTAATCACTCAGTTTAACACTATCTTGAACTATTTTAGGATAAGCAGTTACAATGAGAAAATGGACTGAAGATGGGGAATTCTAAAAGAGAGAAAGTATACCATAAGAATTATATAATTATTTTTAAATCTCATAGTGGAATCAGTTCCAGGGGCATTATCCCCAACATTTATGACATAAATTCCTCTTATAGCACCATGCCAACTTTTCCAGCCTCCATGAAAGGCAACACAATGTTCCTTAAGACAGACCAATTTTGAGATGGTTGAGTATATATATATATATATAGGCAAAAGTAAGCTTATAGTTACATTGTGACATTCTTTTGAGTTCCTAAAGCTATTGTAATAATCAAGCCTGCATGTCTTCTTCCACATGAACAACTGTAAACCTACTTTTGCCCCCCCCCCCCCACACACACAAGGGTTTTTAAAAACATATATTGCCAAGGAAGAGAATAGGATTTATTCTCCAAAATCTTTCACCAACCCACCTTCACTCCACCCATCTTCCTCTGTTGCACCAGTCCTTTCCTTTCCATTTTCCTCTTCTCTTTCTGAGGTTTAAAAGGGGAAACATAAAGTATTCTGGAAGAATTTCTTATGTCAGGGAAACAAACATTAATAAAAGAAAAACTGCCTATTTACTTTTTTTCTTAGAGAAGGTATCTATTGAGTATGATCTTTGTGAACAAAAGAACAGTTGATAAGATTAACTTGTAAGAGGCAGCATAGCATAATGGTTAAGTGCCCATATTCAGAGCAGAGGGCCCATTTTCAAATTCTAGCTTTGTAATTTACTAGTTGTATGAGCTCAGGCATATTGTGTAACTTTTCTACAATTGTCCGTGCTGCTACTGACATCTAAATATTTAATACAAAGAATTTGGAACAGTGCCTGGTAAATAGTAAGCATTAATAAGTGTGAACTGTTAATTCTATATAATAGATGGAGAAAAGAGAAGAATTAGGGGGAGAAGGAAGACTGAAAAACAGGAGATGGCATGATAGAGAAGAGAAAGACCCATATTCTGTGGGCTCTGGGACTCCCATTTTTACTTAGCTTCATAACTAAAATTATTCATCTAAACACAGTCTCAGCCAGGAGGATTTTGGTAGGTGCAGAATGAACAAGAGCATTCCGGGGACTGTACACAGTGTTGGGCAATGGTCAGTGCCCCTCTGAATAGCATTTAATATGTTTTCATTGGCTTTTATTTCATTCTTTAAAAAATTTTTATTTTGTGTTAATTTTTGTTTAGATAATATATTTCAATAATTCAAAATCCTAAAGCTATCAACAGATGGACAGAGAAAATGTTACCCAGTCATTTTGTTTCCTAACCATAGAGTTCCCTACTCTATTAGCCACTAATTTTATCATATTTTCAAATGAGTAACTGTTATTAGGCCTCCAGTAGAGACTTATAGGTTTTTAATCCCAACTATCTAATTTTGGAACTCTGGGACAGCAAAGAGGCAGTTTGGAGATATGCTTTCAAAACGTGACTTTGTTACCTGTTCTTTCAATTCTTAACAGTGGGATAGTTATTTCCAGTGAATAAATCTTACAGACTGGATAAATCTTTCAAGGATGCTGCCTTGTTGAGTTAACTTGTCAAGATTTCATGTATTTTATGTGGACTGTATACATTATCTATACTGTAACGGAAAATCTCTCAAGAAGAAAAATCAGATACGTTATATTTCATGTAGCCTTTGATCTATGAATTTGTCTTAAATCTGTGTTTCATGAAAAAAAAAAAAGCAGCTCGATCCAGTTTTATCTATCAAACCTGGCTTCTTTAACAAAGTCTGAGGAAAGCAAATCATATTATGTTGGTCTGATTTGACTTTTCCAGGCAGTATATAGAAGGGTAAAAGGTCTCTGATTCTATCAAATATGCCCTGAAAAATAAATCTCATGATTTGTTCATCTTCTCTCCATCTATCAAAATGAAACTAATAAACAGTCCCAGATGCAGCAGTAGAAAAAAATTTTTTCCTCACATCCACCCAGTGGAAACTAATATTTACCAGAAATAGTACTGCTTGTCAATCTCTGCTCACACCCAACTCTATGACTTAAAGAAGAACTAACACAGGTGAAAGAGCAGAATTGCAAAACTTGTCTACTAGCAGAGCTTTCTGGTAAATATTTATTTGGTTTAATATAAACGTGAAAATGTGGACATACACTGGTGAATAGTGGCATACACCATGAAGTACTCTCTTCAAGCTACCTCGTTAGGGAAAATGACTCAGTTTTGGCTTGTGGTGAAAATGGTTAGGGATGAGCTTTGTATGCAAGGCCATACATTTTTATAGAACAACTCGTGTTATGGCACAAGGAAACTATAACATTATTTTGAATGAATATTTATGTCTGTTACCCTCAGGTGACTTAATTGGACTCTCATTTCAGTGATATGCTAGTTTCATTGGCTCCCTCTCCTTCGTGGTATCCTTATGGTGCAGTTGGCCAAGGTGATTCTCAGTTTACTAAAATTAAGATGGAAGTATACATTAGTCAGGACATTAATCATGCTATATGTCTATGGTGGTTGGCAGGGGCCACGATCAGGGAGGTCTCTGCTCCATATAGTAGTCACCAAGGGATCCAGACTATTGGAGGATCCATCATCTCATGGCTCCAATACCTGGGACACACAGGCCCATTAGCCATCACAGCAGGAAGAAAGATGCAAGACCCCCACGAGACCTCTGTCTCCTCTTATGACGCAACTCAGGTTCATGTAGTGATAACATTGAACTCAAGCCCTCAGGTTTCTGAGCGATTCACAACAGTCCTTAAGTTGGGTGTGCATGTGGTTTGTTTTGCTCTGGAGCGTTTAAAAGAAAAATACAAGTTACTTTTTATTTGCTCTCATTCTTCTTGGCCATTTCAGAAGTTTGCATTGAGTAATATGACCACCTTTGGAGCTGTACAACCTTTTCAGTACACTTACACTTCCTGGTTAAGGAAGTGTGAGAACCAATACTTGTTTTAAATATAGGCCATAAGATTTTTTTTTTCCAGGTTTTAACTTCTTTGAACTACAAATCTCACAAAATTTATCAGATTATCAAGTTTTATTCCAATCACTTCCAAATTCCAAAAAGTACAACCACAGGTTTGGTGCGGTTTTTTTTTGTTTGTTTGTTTCATTTTTTTTTTGTTTTTGTTCAGTGTGTGTGTGTGTGTGTGTGTGTGTGTGTGTGTGTGTGTTTGAGATATATTTCATAGATCATAAGATATTTTGGCTTTTTATCTCTCACTATTAGATAGTGGCCTTTTGAAGAAAATATTTGCCCTTAATCATATCTTTTTTCTGAGTTTCTTTACTCACTGTCAGATTTTATTGGGTGTTGTAGCCATAAGTCTGATTTTTCACCTGTGGCTACTTTATGCATTAAGAGTCCTCAACATTATGGCAACCCATCTCTCTGCATCAGGGAGCTTTTCTGTAATAAAACTTTGCTTTCGCTCAAAAAAAGAAGAAAAAAAAAGAAAAATAGTTCCCAACATTAAATGTGTGAAAGCCAAACTCTTAGTCTAACCTTTCCCACAAGTCTCAGCTTTAACTTGCCTTTCTGTTTTATCTCTTCTCGTTTTTTTGTTTTTTTGTTTTTTTTTAAACAGTTGGCCTTCCAATATTACAAAATCGTGATTGTTGGAATCTTTCTTCTACATCATGTCTGCTTGCAAACCAGTCATTTTTCCTTTTTATTTTGCAGTATCTTATATATAGGCAGTAACAACCAGTCTTTTTTTCCAATGACTCAGGACCAGAGTCTCTCAACCAGAGCATCATTGACATTTGGGCTGGGACATTCTTTGTTGGGGGTTGACCTGGGCATTGTAGGGAACTTAGCAGCATCCCTGGTCTTTTGTCATAGCACTCTCCCAGTTGAGATTTAAAAAAAAAAAAATGTCTGCAGATATTGTCAGTGTTTCCTTAGGGGCAAAAATTGCCCTGGTTGAGAACCACAAACACATTAGAAATATTTTCTTCCTTATGAGTTATATATAATAGGCCTCATATTTGTTTAATGTTTTGTCATTGCAGCCTCTGATGTTATTTTCTTTGCTGCTGACACATGCCAAATAATGTGATGTGTTTTAGGTTTTTGTTACAAAAGCACTCGTATTGTATTACTAACTTCTTTATTAGGCAGAACTACTCAGTGGCATAACATTAGTTTGTTCTACTCTCATGTTAAATTTACAATGGGTGGCAGGGTTGGAGGTGGGATATCTCTGGTCTACAGTCACTCAGGGACCCAGACTGAGGAAGGATCCACTATGTTAAAATTGCACAATCTGGAATGTGCGGCCTTTCTCAGAACACCTGGAGATCTCTCTCCAAACCTTTATGTTTTTCCTGAAAACAATAACCTGTCACTTCCATGCATAACTCATTGACCACATGGCACCCTGTGACCAAAATGGGAAGTAAAGTGTTATTATCATGTCCCAAAGGATGGGAGAATAAGATATTGATAAGTACTAGTAATATTTATCACACTTAAAAAAAATCCTCACCAAGGTTATGTTTAGAGAGAGTAAGGAAATAGGACGGAAAGGAGAAAGAGAGAGAGAGAGAGAGAGAGAGAGAGAGAGAGAGAGAGAGAGAGAGAGAGAGAGAGAGAAAGAGATGACAGAGAAACATCAATTGGTTACCTCCTGCATGTGCCTTGACCAGGAATCGAACCTACAACTTTTAGAAGCATGGATGATGCTCCAACCAAATGAGCCACCCAGCCAGGGTTATCACAGCCTTTTAATAGTGGAGTTACTTTAATTTTTATAGCTAACATAAAGTAAAATCAATTTACTTTGGGGGTGTAGGGTCATAGGAATTGTAGCTCATATACAGATTACTAAAACTATCATCACAACGAAGATACAAAACAGTTCTATTACCCCAAAACATCCCTATAATGCCTCTTTATAGCCTCACCCATCCCATACGTAAGCCCTATAATCACTAATCGATTTCCTATCACTATAATGTTGATTCTTCCAGAATGTCATATAAATAAAATCATACAGTACATAGCCTGTTGAAACTGGATTCTTTCATTCAGCATTATGTCTTTAATTCATTCATGTCATTGTGTATTGATAGTACATTTCTTTTAAGTGCCTAATAATAATCTATTGCATTAATGTCCCACAGTTTGTTTACCCATTTACCATTTGAAGTACATTTCAAGCTTTGGACCAGTATGAAACTTTGCATCAGTATGAATAGAGCTGCTATGAACATTTATATACAGGGATTTTTTGTATGTACTATTTACACTAGGGTGTAAATAGCAAAGAGTGGGATTGCTGGGCCATGTGGTAAGAATATGTTTAAATTTATAAAAAAAAAAAAAATAGAGGCCTAATGCACAAAATTCGTGCAAGGGGCTCGGACCTCACAGCCCCGGCTTTCTCTGGAAGGTCATCCGAAAGGATGTCGGGAAGGTCATTTGGCTCTCCAGTCTAATTATTATAGATTGCCAAAATGGCTTCCAGAGTGGCTGTACCATTATCATTATTTTTTTATTACCACGGTGCATTAATCAGCTTGGGTCACCATAACAAAATAGACTGTGTGGCTAAAACAATAGAAAGTTTTTCTTTACAGTTTGGAGAATAGGAATCCAATAGTAAGGTTCCAGAGTTTGTAAAGGTTCCTTTTGTTCGGAGCTCCCTTAATAGTGTGATGTGTTGGTCTACCTGATTCTAGACTGGTGCACCACTTCATCAGGGGAAATGGAACTGACAGGATCAGTGCTTCCTCTAATTTTAGATTTTAGATTTTAAATTCTAAAATTGGAGGAAGCACTGATCCTGTCAGTATACCATCTTAGTAAGTGGTTCAAGGCTTACCTCATTTTTTAACTTGTTGCTTTGATTTGCTACTCACACACCTGACGTTCAGTATACTCTCTCGCTCCCAGCTCACCTGAGCTCATGACAAAAGAAGCCCACCAGGAACTGAAATTAATCTTGATGCTATGGACCCCATGTCATTCCCTAGAAGCAAACTTATAGATCAGCTTTCAGGGAAAGAAGAAAGACAGCTAAGTCCACCAAACAATATTATCACTCCTTTATTTTTCAAACTTCACTGAATTTCTCCTAAATTGTGGCTTTCATAGTTGTCATCTTTTGACAACTTGCCATGGTAAGAAATGGTTTTGTAGTGGTGTCTGCTATATGCCTACCGTATCATAAAATGGTTGGGCTTTACTGCATAAAAGCATACAAACGATGTAAATAAAAATTTGTTATCCACAATCCACCTACCATACCTACTCGTATATTTGATGAAGAACAAACTGACTGAATAAATGAATAAATGACCAGATCTTAACTACATAGGGATCTCAATATTAAATCTTGGAGTGAGAGGAGAGAGTATCAGTAAGCTGGATGTATTTAGTGATTATGGAATCTAACAAGAGAAAGAAAAAAGAAACAGAACAGTAGGTAGTAGATTGGAGAGAAAAAACAACAACACAGGAAGCATAAAAAAGAATACATTTTTACCTTTTTAAAAAAATCAATTATCTCTCTTCTGATTGATGTTTCAGAAAGCTTAATATGCTTCTGAAGAATAAGAATGGGAAATTGGAGAATGTCCCTAGCACTACCCTGCTGAGTTTCATCAAGTTGAGTTTGAATAAAATAAAATAAAAAATCAAATTATGGATACGTTTTATTTCAATGGAAGCAAAAAGGTTTTCTCCTTTATTTTTCCTCCATATACTAATATTGTTTACCCTTTAAAAGTTAATACAATATCTTGGTCCATATTAGTCCTCTCCTTACAGTAAAAGATAAATTTGACCACAATTATCTTGAATATTTTCATTGTCTTGTCAACAACAACATGATAATTGGTTTGAATGTCTGAAAATCAAAGCCTTTCAGAAATGAGAGCCTTGATTTAGTCTCCCTAGAATGGCTCTCATTAAATCAGCAAGGACTGTGTAGTACAAATGCACAGATTCTTTTATTCATCACTGCAACCACCTCAGGGAGCCTGATTGAAATGTACATGACAGATCAGGTAGGTAATGCTGTTACCCAAATAAAGAGAAACTGGAAAATGAGAGCAAAATAATATAAAATTGTTCATACAGAAATCATTAAGTAATCATTACTTGAATAAATTATGTATTTTAAATAATCCAAAATATTCTGTATTGAAGAGGCTTGTTAGGACAGATACACATTTAATAATAAATATCCCTCTTTATTATTACCTGCTACCATAGGTCCATTGGATTATTTTGGGCAAGAGTGCACAAATAAACTCACTTATCAAAATCATGAGGTAGATTTCTGCCTCAATGACCACCACCATCATGCCCCCCCCCATCATGTCCATTCTCAATATACCTGCACTGCCTTAAACTGAAAGTCTGCCCACCCCCCAATTCATATATTAAAATATATTAACCCCAAATAGGATAGCATTGGGAAGTGGGGCCTTCAGAAGATGATTTTGACAGGAGGGCATAGAACTCATGAATGGGATTAATGCCTTTATAAAAGAGATTCCAGAGAGCTCTCTAGACCCTTCTGTCCTGTGAGGACATAGCAAGAAAACTGCTGTCTATGAACCAGGAAGAGAACCCTTGCCAGATACCAACTGTGCGAGTGCTTTGATCTCGAAATTCCTAGCCCGAAAAAAAAAAAAAAAAAAAAAAGTTTGTTGATTAAGCCACCCTGTACTGAATTTTTGTTATTGCAGCCTGACTGGACTAAGGCATGTATCCATATGCGTGCATATGCACATAGACTCACATAGAGAAAGTGAGGATATGCTGTTTAAAAGTAGAAGAATGGCATTATGGTACTGACAAAAGGATTAGAGGGAGAAGAAACCATACCTGGTAGAGGTCAATGAGGAATAGGAAATAAAACAGGCAAGTGGGAAGAAAAGAAAAAACATGAGATGATGGAGAAATGTTGTGAGAGGCTATAAATGAGCAGGAAATGGAGAATGAAGTACTACATGGGAGGAAGGAAAGAGCAGAATCTAGGTACAGATGGGGTCCAGTGGAACACGCACAGAGAAACGTGTGTGTCTTACTTTGCTACAAAGTAAGGAGTCCATTTTAAATCTTATCCATTGGAATATAGCTACTGAAGGAACAAAAGGCATTTTAGTTAATCTATAAGACTATTTTATCAATTAATGAGAAAAGTGAGTGGACACTAGTTTGGCCTTTAAAGGTACAGCAGGGTTCAAGACACGAATAGCCATTCTCAGCCATCCAAACCTTTAGAAAAATGATATTGGGGATTTTGAAAAAGGCTTGGAGGTATGTACCCAGGAGAGGGAATTAAGACTGGAAAAGTCTGTTTATAAAAAGCTTAGAGCAAGACTAATCTGCTTTGGGAATGAATTGGGGGGAGAGGGGAGATAGGTGTAATATTTCAACAATAAAGATACATTAAAATTAAAAAAATTAAAAATATATCTTATATACACACAGTGTTCTTAAGGAGAGTGTTACTTTGCATCAGGCTGTGATTCAATGAATCTACCTTTCTGGTGGAAACAGCACAGATACTGAAGGTGTGTGACCATTCTATAGTCACACTGCTGCACCTGCCTTCAGTGCCAGCCAGGTGCAGCAGTGACCAGTTGGGCAGATGGAGGGAGCCCAGCTATTGTGACTGCAGCGAGGACTTTGGTTTGTCTTCATAATTCTTCTGATGGTTTGTGCAATCTCAAGACTGGTTTCTCTTTTATTGTTATTGAGACCAGTTTTTTTGATTGATCTCTTGAGATTCAAAGCACCCTAGAGATTCCCACACCAGGCAATGGTTACAGCAGCACAAACCAGGAGTTAAATCAGCTCATGCAACTCAGGAAACTTAGGTTGTGCTTAGCGTAAAATGCCTCAAAGTTTAAAATAAACCAATATGAAGGAGAAAATCATCACTGTTTCAGAGACTATAAATAATGCAGCAATCTTCTAGAAAGAAGCTGGCTTTTTATTTAAGTCCACATTTGCTATTTGAACTATGGGAAACTATATCATGCCCAGAAAGCTGGTAATCTCATTTTTAAAATTGTTTCTGAAATTCATATGTCACTGTATCCCTGAGGAGACAGAAAGAGTTGATTTTTTGTCTGGAACTGGATGCTTTATAGTTTTTCAGCTACGTGATGTGGAAATATCTATTCCTATTTATGGGCCTGAAAGGACACTTATAAATGCCCCATTTAGCTATTTGGCTAAGTTCTGTTCCTGCCTTTCACACATTGTTCCTTGTAACATTTGGTTGGCAAAACTTAGCAGTCAGGTTTTCAAATATTGAAAATTCACCCCTGCTCACACACATTTGGATTATAAGTGATGGAAGTATAAAATACACTGAAAAGTAGCTTAGATTAAGCTATAGGATGCTGGATAAGCATGAGTGCCTGAGGGTGCATTTGAAGGATTCATTGAATCACAGCCTGATGCAAAGTAACATCACAGTGGAGAACTGAGGAACAACTACAGTTAAAAGAATATGCTATTATGTAGCAGTCAAGGACAGGGTGACTTAGTTTGGACAAAATTTGTCTGCAGCACAACAGCACCATTCTTCAAATAGCAAAAAGGCCCATAGCATAGTCACAAGAAGTACACATTAGGGAAGTGATTTAAGTCTTATCAGTGTCCTGTGGCTTTATAGTCAAGTATTATATATTTAATAGTAACTATTCATGAGTCCAGGTAGAAAACTATTAGTACCTTGTCTTTATTTTCAAAAGAAATGAGTTGTCAGCATATAGAAGGGCACCCACAAATATTACAAGCTTAGGATAAACAGAAGTTTGGTTAAGTGTTTGCATGTTGGGCCTTACTCTCGTGTTCCTATTTGACACACTGATACTGCCATATTAAGGAGTATAGACTAGTCTGCTGGAGCATAAGACACCATATGGAGCACAAATGTGTAGTTTAAGTTGAGGTCTTCCCAGACTCATAAGATGCCAACTTCTAGAACTGTAAGTGACACTATTTTGGACATTCAAGTCTCAGTTGAGCTGACCCCAAAGAACTGCCACTCTACAAAATATGTTTAAAAAAACTGTTATTTTAAGCAACTAAGTTTGGGTGTATTTTCATTATACATTAAAAGCTTACCATTACAAAATATAATCCTATCTAATAAAAGAGTAATAGGCAAATTGACTGTACCTTCGTTACATCTGCAATCCATGCCCACCAGCCAATCAGGAACAAGTATGCAAATTAACCCAACCAATATGGCTACAGCTACAGAACAAGCAGGGGAAAACCAAGCTCCCCGTACACCCTAGCTGGTCTTGGACTCCACTCAAAGCTACAAAGTTTCAATTGTAGAAGGTAAATAAGTCCCCCAAAAAATGGGGGCAGCCACTGAGCTGGAGAGAGCAGAAGGCTTGGGTTTCCCCCAGTGATGGAGGAAATCAAGCTTCCTGGCCTGCCTTGTCCTCTGCTAAAGGCTACAAAGTTTAAATTATAGAAGATAAATAAATCCCAACAAAGATGGCTGCAGCCACAGAGCAAACAGGAAACTTGGATTTCCCTGCAATGGAGGAAGCCAAGCTTTCTGCAGGCTCTGGCCTGTCCTGGCCCCTGCTCAAGGCTACAAAGTTTCAGTTATAGAAGATAAATAAATCCCAGACACCAGGGCCTCCGCTTGGGTCACCGGGGGCATGGCTGGCCTGCAAACCACCACAGGCCCCTCGCTCAGGCCACCCCACACCCAAAGGAAACCCCCACCCTGATCTGGGACACCCTTCAGGGCAAACCAGCTGGCCCCCACCCATATATAATAAAAGAGTAATATGCAGATTGACCATCACTCCAACACACAAGATGGTTGCCCCCATGTAGACACAAGATGGCCACCACAAGATGGCCAGCAGGGGAGGGCAGTTGGGAAGTACCAAATCTGCAAGGGAGGGCAGTTGTGGGCAATCAGGCCAGAGGGGGAGGGCAGTTGGGAGAGACTAGGCCTGCAAGGGAGGGCAGTTGGGAGCTATCAAGCCTGCAGGGAAAGGCAGTTGGGGGATCCAGGCCTGAAGGGAGAGCAGTTGGGGATGACCAGGCCTGCAGGGGAGGGCAGTTAGGGATAATCAGAATATAGGGGAGTAGTTAAGCATTAATCGGGCTGGCAGGGGAGTGGTTATGGGGTGATCAGGCTTGCAGGCAGAAGGGTTAGGAGCAATCAGGAATGCAGGCAGGTGAGCAGTTAAGAGTCAGAAGTCTTGGATTGTGAGAGGAATGTCTGACTGCCCATCTAGGCCCTATCCGGTAGGGGTCCCATTTCTTGAGGGGTCTCAGATTGGAGAGGGTGCAGGCTGGGCTGAGGGACACTCCTCCTGTGCATGGAATTCATGCACCAGGCCTCTAGTAATAGTAATAATAATAGTAGTAGTAGTAGTAGTAGTAGCAGTGATAGCCACTATATTATATTGGTTGATTTGTATTTACTATTTTTAACCTTTAATATAAGTGTTCATAACATCATTTTGTGATTAATTTGTGTTTTGAGCTATGAATCTAGACATGCAAATTCTGTCTAATAAAAGAGTAATATGCAAATTAACCATCACTCTGCTACACCCAAAAGCCATATGCACCAGCCAATCAAGAGTGATATGCAAATTAACCCCAACAAAGATGGCTGTGGCCACTGAATGAGCAGGAGGGAGGCTTGGGTTTTCCTGGCGATACGGGAAGCCAAGCTTTCCACACACCCTGGCCTTCCCAGGCCTCCACTCAAGGCTACAAAGTTTCAATTATAGAAGATATATTCCAACAGAAATGGCGGAAGCCATGGAGCTAGAGAGAGCAGGAGGCTAGGGTTGCCCCCGGCGATGGAGGAAACCAAGCTTTCCACACACGCTGGCTGGGCCAGGCCTCTTCTTAACCCTACCAGACCTGAGGCCCTGAACCTAACTGTCCCCTATACATGGGCTCCTGAGCATTAAAGAGAAAAAAATCAACATGATTTAGAAAAATGTTAGTTACATGCAAACAAGTGGTTAGAATAAGATGGAACTTAGAGACATTGTAGAAAATAGGTCTAGGCAAAGTACTGAAAATTAGGTACAGTGGTATAGCAGCAGATTTGGAAATTACAAAAAAATCAGTACACTGGTCTGGTAGGGTAAGACTACAAAATTTCAATTATAGGAGATACATAAATCCCAGGCCTCCACAGAGCAAGCAGAAGGCTTGGCTTTGCTCCAGGCTATCTTCTACTTTTATTGTAGATACCAGGGCCACAACTTGGGTTGCTGACGGGCGTGGCTGGCCTGCAAACCACCACAAGCCCCTCGCCCAGGCCACCCCACACCCCGAGGGAACCCCCACCCTGATCCAAACACCCTTTAGGGCAAACCAGATGGCCCACACCCATACACCAGGCTTCTATCTTATCTAATAAAAGAGTAATATGCAGATTGACCATCACTCCAACACACAAGATGGCTGCCCCTATATGGACACAAGAAGGCCAGTAGGGAAGGGCAGTTGGGAAGGACCAGGCCTGCAAGGGCCGGGGGGGGGGGGTACTTGGGTGAGATCAAGCCTGCAGGAGAGAGCAGTTGGGGGTGACCAGGCCATCAGAAGAGGGAAGTTGGGGGTGACTGGGCCTGCAGGGAAGGGAAGTTCGAGGGGACCCAGGTCTGCAGTGGAGAGCAGTTGGCGGAGACCAGGCCTGCAGGGGAGGGCAGTTAGGGGCAAATAGGCTGGCAGGGGAGTGGTTAGGGGGTGATCAGGCTGGCAGGCAGAAGCGGGTTAGGGAAAATCAGGAAGGCAGGCAGGTGAGCAGTTGGGAGCCAGCAGTCCTGAATTGTGAGAGGGATGTCCCAGATTGGAGAGGGCGCAGGCTAGGCTGAGGGACACTGCTCCTCCGTACATGAATTTCATGCATTGGGCTCTAGTAGTAAATAACAGTGCCAAGATTCATCCCCAGGTCCTCCAGGCTATGAGCTGCATGCCCTTTTCATGTTGTCAGGATGCCTATGGGGCTCCTCTCAAGTTGGGGAGTGAGGCACATACTTAGATGGGCTACTCAGATTTACTTGAAGTGGTAGAGCATTTCACACTCAACTACAATCTACTCAATAATTTCTTCATTTGCCTGATGCCTCACTGAACAAAATATTTTCAATAAATAATTCTTAAACTGATGTGCAAAGAACTGAAATGTATTTCTGAACAAGCTGGTTCCTTCAACTCATCTGAAAGTGGTAATTGAATAGGCTTTTGTGTCAGAAAGCATGAACTTAAATTCTAATTTGAGCTACTCATCAGAATAGGTGAACTTGTGCAGGTTCCTTACAATCTTAATTACCTCAGTGGAAAATGAAGGTGAGAATGCTTTGTTCATAAAACTGTAATATAAGTTAAAGGAGCCATGTTAAAAGCAAAATAGTAATTACATATGAGGGTCCATAAAGGTATTCTATAAATAGTAGGTACTATAAATTACTAATTAAGATAGAAAGATTTTTTTAGTGTGAAATTGGCAATTTATTGTTGACCATATTGCACATCTTGTATTCAATATTTCCCCCGCAGTCTGGGCATAGTTGTCATATATAACAAAGCTAGAGGCCTGATGCACGAAATTCGTGAAAGTGTAGGCCTTCCTTCCCCCTGCTGCCGGCATGGCTTTCCTATCACACCTGGGACCCAGGTTTCCCTTGCAGCCCCCGGCTTCGTCCAGAAGGTCGTCCAGAAGGACGTCTGCTCTAATTTGCATGTTATACTTTCATTATTATAAATAAGATTCTTTCTAAGTTTGTGTATCAAATATCACTTTTTCAGTGTTTGATATGACATAAATATTAAATTTTTTTAATGTAAAGTTCTTATGATTCCCTGTTTCTGAATATATTGGTCATTATAGTAAATGTTCTGAGATTTGTTAGGCCTTTTTTTAGTTTAACACTTCAGCCTGTTTTTTGTTTGTTTGTTTGTTTTTAAATCTGAAATAGTTTACAATGAATGAAAACATTTTAGCATTGCAAATTTGGGAATTTTAGCTCAAACAAAAATTTTGTTTCATCACTTAGCAGCAACTGGGATCCACTAGGAAAACCTCTATTTGTCCAATTCACTTGCAATTTAGCCAAAGGTGAGGGATTTCCCCCTCCTGCCATCATATGGGATGTCTTGCTGCCCTGTCCTCTATTCCAGGGGGCTTACATGTGTCCAGGGCTGTTAGGCAGTGTGTATTCCCAAAGTGATGAGTGGTGGGCTTCATGGCAGTCACATTTCCCATGTTGGAAAACCCACAGGTTTTTACAGAGAATTTCAGGCCATTTCCTATCTGTAAGCAATAGGCTATACATGGGCATTTAAATAAAGCCACTAAAAGATTGCATTTCTATTTATTGGAAAAATCTTCTCCCCATAGTTTTCCTCCCTGCTAACATGGAGGAGCTAGGACCCTAAGGGAGCATCTGTAGCCTTCCTCCCCAAAGTTTCCTCTGGCTTGGGCAAAGCCTGAGTCAGGGAGGTCAGAGGAGATGAAATTGAGGTTTTGCACTGGATTAGCTCTTAATACTAGACCTGATTTAAGAGCTATTATAGCTGTCTGGTGGGCAAAGGGGAGTAGTCATTACAGAAAAATAAAAATATTTCATGTCTATCCGTCATGAATTCATACCTTTCACCCAGTTGGTGATATTTGATTAACTAGAAATTAGAGCCCTATTAAATGACGAGGCTATATTTCTCTTCTATTATAACATGTTAGCAATATTTTCTGGCTTATGTACTTAACAGAATAGTGAGGATTAACTAAACTTGTGTTTGGAGAAAGCTCTTTATGGGCTCTAAAAATGAGAGCTAATTTTCTCACAAAGATCCAGGCTTGAATTATTTAGGAGAAGAGAGAATATGTGGGAATAAAAATGATTATTCACTGTACTTTAAAAATAAATAATTACATTTTTAAGGTGGCAAAGTCATCTTAACAGTCTTAAAAACTTGCTCAGTTTTAATAATTTGAACAATTTATTATTCAAGTTGTTTTTGAATAATAAATTCTTTGAAGAAGGAACTGGCATCAAAAAATCAGTCCATTCCTTTCATTCTTTGCTTTTAACACAACTGCTTATGACTGTTTTAGGAAGTTGGGTCTCTATTTTTATTCTAAATCTCATTATATATAAGCACCCTTTATTCTGTAGGTAATGAAATAAAAAGCCATCTTTATGATGGTTATTTGCTCATAGTTTCCTTTTTCATTTATTGTATTTATATCAAGAGCATATATTAAACTGTTTTTCTATACACAGTAATACTTTTATTTTATTTTATTTTATTTTATTTTAAAATATATTTTATTGATTTTTTTACAGAGAGGAAAGGAGAGGGATAGAGAATTAGGAATATTGATGAGAGAGAAACATCGATTCAGCTGCCTCTTGCACTCCCTACAGGGGATGTGCCCACAACCAAGGTACATGCCCTTGACGGGAATCGAACCTTGGACCCTTTAGTCCATAGGCCGACGCTCTATCCACTGAGCCAAACTGGTTAGGGCCCACAGTAGTGATTTTAAAAGGGGACATAGGAGCATAAATCTGAAAAAAAATTATTAAAAGTTTATATAGAATTGTCTCAATTCATTCGGTACTTAATAAACATAAAATAGAGTAAAAAATTAAGTGGCATAAGCTAGAATTTGTAAACTCTTCATCCTGATTTACCCATACATATAGATGTACACTCATCGAATGAAAGAAATCTATCATTGCTATACTATGATAGAGCTAATTGCTATTACAGAAAAGTCTTAAAATCTCAGTGGCTTAATAAAATAGCAATTTATTTCCCATTTACTTATATTCCAGCTAGCTGCTCTAACCTTTAAAAGTCTTAAATTTCTGATCTCTTCCTATTCTCTTTTATTCCTGTTCTTTTCAGGATTCCTCCTACCCTTTTAGTAGTTATGGATTGCCCCAAACCCAGCAACTAGTTCTTTATCCCAGAAAGAGGGTGAATCTTCTGTCTAAGATTTAGTCACTGTACACATCGCTCCCTGAAGTCTATTAGGCTAAAAGCTGTGAAAATAGAAAAATCTTCTTGAGACACTATTCTTTTCTTCCAAGTGTTGACTCCTTTGCATAATCTCCATCTTTAGTGGATTCAGTCAAGTTTTGTTTGTTGGTGATGAGTTTTTTGTGTTTTGTTTTGTTGACTCAGGAGGGGGTCAATGTGTTTTAGCCATCCTGGAAGCAAATGCATCTTGACCAAATGCTCTGCCACTGATCACATGGGTCTCTATTTCCCAAGTCCTGATATCAGTTTCCTGCCAACACCTGAGCACTGAACTAATAATGTCCGATATTTTAGGTTATTGTTGTGGAAGCATCTCACTTAAAGGTACACATTTCTGTATTAAGATAACACCTGATTCATAGAGACCAATGTTCTCACCTAGGTAGTTTAGCACAAGTTAAATGTTTTCTTTTTCCTCATGTAACCATTGGTGTGGCTCTTCCTGTTGGGTGGCTTTCCTTGAAATAATAGATCCTGAACCAGTCCGCTACCTTCATGTAGATCTATGACACTAGACACCTGGAGGGGTGTGCCCTGGAAGGCCATCTCTATTCTAGGTGAGGCAAAGCCATGGGAATTACACCGGGGACACCTGTTTCTCACAACAGACACTACTTCTGACCACATTTCAGTGTTTCAGAGTCAGTCTCATGGTAAAATGTAACTGCAAGGAAAGGTAGGAAGTGCATTCTATATATGTTACCAGCAAGAAGTGGATTTGGTGAACAGATAGCCAGTCTTTTCCAAAACAGATGAATTTGTTTATAGCTTACTATCTCTGATGTTGTGGGCTTCACTGACAGTGGGTTTCCTCAGCCATGGTTCATTCCAATAGCCCTTCACCAGCAGGATTGTCGTGCCTAATGGAAGGTGTCTCAGGGCCTGCTCCAGAGCACACTCTGCAATGATCAAAGTTAAATAGACATTTAGTAAAGTCAAGGCTAACTACTGTGGATTATAGTACTCCAGGAAGGAGAGCGTGCTGGGAGGGAAGTGTGCAAAGGAGCCCAGAATATGTGCTCTCGGTTAGATGCCCAGTTTGGATTAGATAAATCAGTGGCTTTATTTATTTTATTTTTATCACTGTACCTGAGGATATGTTTTTTATTTATTTGAAAAGGGAGGGGAGAAAGAGAGAGATAAAGAAAGAGAGAGAGAGAGAGAGAGAAAGAGAGAGAGAGAGAGAGAGAGAGAGAGAGAGAGAGAGAGAGAGAGAGAGAGAGAGAGAGATATTGATCTGTTGCCTCCCGTCCATGCCCTGACCCAGGATCAAACCCACAACCTTTTTGGTGTATGAGATGACACTCGAACCAACTGAGCCACCTGGCCACCTAGCTAGGGCTGAATCAGTGACTTTAAAATATGACCTGCAGCGGAAGAATGAGCATCCCAGAAGGTGCACCCAGGCTGTGAACTTGACTCAGCAGACTACTTCAAAGCCAAGGTACCTTTGGCAGCTAGTTTTATTCTTAGTAAATCACCAAATTACCTGTTTAAGGGTAGGTGAAGTGCTTCATAATGTTAGCAATATATATCCTGCTTATGACTTCACATGGGTTGCTTTTAGAAGTGGCTGATTATGTCTCAGACTTTCTACAATTTGACTCTACCTTGCAACTAAGTTACAGAATTGAAAAATGGGTAAACAGACTGAGTTCACTTTACCTGGGCAAAAAGATGGGGGACTTAACTCCATTATTTTAACATCTGGAAAATCATGTCAAATTTTATCGAGTATCTTTTGTAACATTAATAGAAAGAATACAAATGTTGAAAAATTTATTTAGTTGTAATTGTAAAATAACAAATACATAGATATTCAGTTGGATATTATATTCAAATGGAATGCATGCTCAATTTTTAAAGAGAAATAAACTCCATGACTGCATATATATATATATATATATATATATATATATATATATTTCCCCTTGTTTCTATGAATTTAAAAAAATCTTGACATACCTACAAGTCTTATTAATTTGAGTATTCTCTGTATTATAAAGAAGACATGAATTCATGCTGAGTTGCTCTATTGTCATCAACATTAAGATACTCATTAAGAGCAAATAAATGTTTTGGAAATTATGGGAAGTTGAAGAAATAATAGCTTGTGCTATTTGGAAAGTTCACAATTAAAAGGGGAAATGAGAGAGATAAAAGGACATAAATATTAATGTAAATCATTGAACTATCAAATGATGATTGCCCTTGAATAGAGTTATAGAAAAATCTGAAGGAATTATGTGAAGGATAGAAAAGATTCAATAAATAGTGAACAATTTATAAGCAAGGAAACATTTTAAAGTCTGTATATACCAGGATAAGCCTAGTTAACAGGGAGGGGGAAAAAAAGATGTTCTGGAGAGTATTGGGGAGCATTGCTCTAAGTAGGAAGGGTCCCCTAGGATGAGGGCGATTTGAACAAAAGATCTTGGTAGATTGGGTCAGTCATTAGTGAGGATAAGAATGTGGGGGTGAGTACAAGAAGAGGGAAGTATAATAGGTTATGTTAGGGGGAACAATATAACTAAAATGAAGGTAAGAAAAAAAACACCCTGGAAATTATTACACACAATTGAATATTATATAGAGAATTAGACCAAATGATCCAAATGATTCTCTGTACAGCACTACTGAATTATTATGTTGCTTTATGTTCATAAGCACATCGGGGTTGAAATTTAGTGAACGATTTCACAATAAACACACACACACACACACACACACACACACACACACATCTATATGCAATGGTTACTACTGAACGACCAGAACAACTAGAATGACTGGATGACTGGCCAATAGCTATGATACACACTGACCCAGACCATACAGCTGAGGCCCTGGCAGCTCCGAATCCAGTTCACCTGCATCCCGGACCCAGACAGGAGAGAGGAGGGAGTCATTGGTTAGCTTGCTGCTAGGGCCCTGACAGCCCCGAATCTGATTCACTCGCACCCTGGACCTAGACAGGAGGGACCCTAACCATACAGGAATTCATGCACCATGTCTCTAGTAAATAAATAAACTTCCTAATGGAGCGTCATGGTCTTGTGTCATTAAGTTTGAATGTTGCCCCTGTTTATTAACTAAATGAACATAGTTTGGGAAAAATTACCTTAGTTTTACTGAGTCTCAGTTTCTCATCTCTATAGTGGGAATAATAAATTTTACTTTGCAGAGTCATTGAGAGCTCAACCGAGACAATTAAGTAAATATCCTAGTATAGTGTTTATTATGTAAAAAAGTTTGATAAGTGGTAGCACATTTCTTTCATGAAAATGGTAGTGATTACCCAGAGTTAGAGTAACTGAATTGGTTTCATGCAGGAGTTAGTTTCTTGTCAGTGGTGCCCTCCTAAGCTGTGTATCACACATATAATTTGAATAATAAAATATATTCTCACAAATAATTTAATCTGTTGGGAACTTAACCCTTTAAGGGGGCGAGGGCTGAAAATAAATAAATATGGTCTAACTACTTGTCTAAATTTTAGAGCATATGCCAGAGGGAGAACCTAATTAAAGTCACTGGAGCCTTAACAATCAATCAGATATAGACACAGAAGGAAGCAGGGGAAGAGAGGTATGGAGAGAAAGCAAGGGAGATCGCAGCTCCCAGGAGTGATGAGTGAACTCTGAGATCATGGTTCAGTGGGCTGTGGAGCTGCTTGTAATTTCCACCTCTATTTCTTACAAGAGCAGTGGTTTCATGGTGACTACCTTCGATCCCTGTAACCTAGAATTAATGCTTTAATGGATTGCTTCAACTAACATGACAGTTCAAATAACTTCCATTTTATGATGTACTATGGTTTATAAAATGCCTACAAAATTATCAACTCATTTGATTCCTGGAACAACTAGGTAATAATATGTAGAATTGGTGTCCTAATAATTATAAAATTATAATTTATGGAGAAAAAGGGAAACAAGAATGTTTAAAAACACCAATGCTATAATTTCACAAATATTTAACATATCTTGGTATTACATATAAGAACTGTCAAATCTAATTTACAATTTATGAAAGAACTAGTAGTGATGTTGAGTTTTCTATTTTTAAAAATACTTCAGAGCCTATCTCCCCTTTGTCTTTATTTCATTTAGGAAAAAAAAAATTAAGAGTGAAGTACAATTTTCAGAAGCCATTCAACAGCTGAGCTAGAATTCACACCAGCTTCTTGACTGACATCTTATATACATACTAGCAAGCCTTTTCCTATGTTTATTTTAAAATATGATACTCAACATGCCTTAATATGGGGAAAAGAGAAAGATGCAAAGTAAGTGAAAAGTAATGAAGGTATGGCTTACATTTGGGGTGAGGGAGGAAGAAGAAATGTGTTTCCCACTGCCGTGGTTTTACATAAATCAGTTTTTCCATCTTTTCTCAAACTATTATGGATAGACCTCTTTGATAAATGTAGAAATTATGATTTAGAAACCAGAACAACATGTTACAACTTTGGAAAACTTGTTTAATCTTTTGGGGTTCCTCTTCCTAACCTTAAAATAGTGATAATTACAATATGTATTAGAATAGATCACTGTAATGTTTACTGCATAAGGTTATAGTGATGATTTAATAAAGATTACATGGAAAATTAAGAGTTCAATAAATCTTGCCTCTCCTGTTTCTTCTTCTTATATTTACTATTACTATTAGTATTTATCATTCCTTAGTAAAAGCTACAATTAGGCACATGATAAACTCGACCATTTGCTGCCTAATAATCCAAGGACTTGTATGTTCTATTGGATTTATCACTTCTTGTCAGCCATCCAGCCTCACAGGATTGGCTTCTTTGAAAAGAACAAAACAATAACAAAGCATTCAGTAGGCATTTATTAGGTGTTGTTTTTTGTTGTTTGTTTATTTGTGTGTTTTTTGTCAAAGAAAATGAAGGCTTATGTTCATCATCATTTTAATTCAATAACAACTGAAGTCAAGATACTAATCAACTATATAACTTTCCATTACTTTAACTGATAACTATGTTCATGTTAAGAACTAAAATAACAAATGCTAACCAATAGACACACAGACACTGGAGTGGTGGGGACTTGCCTGGTATGGGAACGGCTGGGGTAGTGGGGGGTGCCAATTGGGGAAAAATTAGACATATGTAAAACTTTAGATAATAAAAAAATAGATAAATGAAATAAAATAACAAATGCTTTTGTAATTTGATACCGTAAGCATAGGATTATTTTGTAAGCATTTCTTTTGTTGGAATGTCTCCCACCATTTACTTGTTCATTTGACTTTGTAAGTAGAGTAAAGGAATGCTTGTTAAATTTTTATTTGGAGATTTCAAATTCTAATTCATAATGCTACCAGACAAGTAATTTCCAAATGTTTTATGAAGACAGTTCTAACTACTATGTGGTGACAGATTAGAGTAGTTGTAAATATAGGGATCACTGGGTGAAAGCTGGAATGAGAAAGCCATTTAATGGTTGCAGGTCACTAATTTGATGCTTTCGTAGGAAACTTATTGCCAGAGAGGAACTTAGAGCACAAGGAAATGTCCTATTGTAAATGCTATTCAAACTGTCCATTAGTTAAGCATGTGGGAAGCTTTGTTAAGTTGGACAAGACTCAAAGACCATTATTTTGGTCACTAGAGCAGCACCAACTTGAAAGTGTTACTTGAACTTCCTAACAAGTTAACTGGATGACTAAACCTGAGTTATGTTTTATCCCTCAGATAGGGAAACAAAGGAAAAAGCTGATTTCATTTACGGAGCCTGTGTAATCTATACTAATAAAAAGGTAATATGTTAATTAGACCAGATATCCATCCAGATGTCCTTCCGGACAAAGCCACGATGGTGGGGTTCAAGGCAGAGGAAATTAGTCCAGCAGGAGAGAACAGTTAGGGGTGACCAGACTTGCAGGGCAGGGCAGTTAGGGGCTCTACCTTCTGTTGTGGGGAAAACCTGTAATATCACCAGTGACCTATTATCGGCCATACCCTTTGGCCTTTTCTGGATGCTGCCATAACTTTTATTCTTCTCATTTGTTACTCTTTACTCCCATTCCATCTCATCAGTTAGCTACATGCTGTTGATTACATAGGAAATTGATAATGTACAATGAACATCTAACTTTAGATTCTGTTTACCTCTAATATCACTGTTGAGCTTTCAACTTACTTATTCTGGTAGTAGTACAGAATGAGAGATGTACTGTACTTAAAATTGCCAATTTAAGCGATATAATCTCTTCCTGTTTAAAGCAGTTCCTCTATGTTCACAACAGTCTCTTTTGCAAAAGTGACCAGCCTTTCCAGGTTGTATTTCCTTTTTCTTTCAAAAGAAGTCATGGTATAACAGAGCTAGAATATTGTCAGAATTTTTTTTTCATGGCTAAGACTCAACATTCCTTTTTTATTTCTCTTTCACTCCTACTATTATAATCCTACCAGAGGCCCAGTGCATGAATTTGTGCACATTGAAAGGAAATTAATTAGAAGACATATTTTAATTTCACTATTCACCCTTTCTTATAATAGAAGTGTCAACCAAATCACAAACAATGGCAGACCAAAACACGCATGCGATTGGTGCCAGT